>NC_037668.1:9484015-10172956 GCF_003255815.1 Theropithecus gelada
CTAAAAATACAAAAAACTAGCCGGGCGTGGTGGCGGGCGCCTGTAGTCCCAGCTACTCGGAGGCTGAGGTAGGAGAATGGCCTGAACCTGGGAGGCGGAGCTTGCAGTGAGCCGAGATCGCGCCACTGCACTCCAGCCTGGGTGACACAGCGCGAGACTCCGTCTCAAAAAAAAAAAAAAAAAAAAAAAAAAAAAAAAAAAAAAAAAAAAAAAAGTTTTTTATATTTTTAAAAGGTTATTACGAAAAAAAAAAAAAAAAAAAAAGGGAGGAGGAAGAGACAGAGACTGTGTAGCCTGCCAAGCCTAGAATATTTACTATTTGGCCCCTTTATAGAAAAAGTTTGCCAACCTATGATTTAGAGGACAAAGAGAACCCAAAGGGATAAAATATCCTTACTAAAAATCAGCTTACAATAAAAGATTACCCTGTAACTAAACCATCCCCTATTTAGGAAAGTCAATAAACTCAATGACTAGTAGGATTAAGTAGCTTTGCAAATTTTAGACAATAGTACAATCTGAAGAGCCTATAAAAACGGTATTTTTAAAATAATTGAACTGTACTCTTAGCTATTCTGGAGGCTGAGGCAGGAGAACGGCTTGAGCCCAGGAGTTCAAGGCTATAGTGCTCAATCATGGTGCATGTGAATAGCCCAGGCACTCCAGCCTGGTCAATATAGCAAGGCCCTGTCTCTGATAATAATATTAATAATGAAAGTGACAAAAGGAAATAGTTGCTTTTTGTTTTTTCCTAAGACCGAGTCTTACTCTGTCACCCAGGCTGGTGTGCAGTGGCATGATCTTGGCTCACTGCAACTTCTGCCTCCCAGGTGCAGGCAATTCTTCTGCTTCAGCCTCCCAGGTAGCTAGGATTACAGGCACCCGCCACCATGCCTGGCTAATTTTTGTATTTTTAGTAGAGACGGGGTTTCACCATGTTGGCCAGGCTGGTCTCAAACTCCTGACCTCGTGATCTGCCTGCCTCAGCCTCCCAAAGTACTAGGATTACAGGAGTGAGTCACTGCACCTGGCTGGAACTAGATTTTTAAAAGAACTTTTATAAAAGAAAATGTAGTTGGAATTACAACTCAAAGGAAAAATTAGATAGCAGATGTAAACACAATTGAGGAAACAATTAATGAACTAGAAGGTAAATCTTAGAGGATTAACCAGAATGTAACACAAAATGATAAAGGGATAAAAAACATGAAAAAGAAGTTAAGAGTTAGGAAAAATAGACTAAGAAGGAATGACCAGTTATACTTCCCAAAAGAAAGATTAGGATAAGTGAGAAAGAATTATTTGAAGATAAAATTATAGTGAATTATTAAGAAATAATAAAAATGTAAATCTCTATATTCAAGAAATACATTAAATCTTCAGCAGGATAAAAACAGATGAATCCAAAACTAGGTACATTATGGTAAATTATTAAAAACAAAAGAAAAAGAAAATAAAAATAAGCAGAGAGTGACTAGGCTCCGTGGCTCACACCTGTAATCTCAGCTTTTTGGGAGGCCAAAGTGGGTGGATCACCTGAGGTCAGGAGTTCAAGACCAGCCTGGCCAACATGGTGAAGCACTGTCTCTACTAAAAATACAAAGATTAGCCGGGCACGGTGGCACATGCCTGTAGTCCCAGCTACTCGGGAAGCTGAGGCAGGAGAAACACTTGAACTTGAGAGGCAGAGGTTGCAGTGAGCCAAGATCATGCTACTGCACTCCAGCCTGGGTGACACAGCAAGACTCCATCTCAAAAGAAAAAAAAAAAGTCAGCAGAGAGAAAACATAAATTAACACTGTGGCAGAGGTTGCTATATAGCCACCCAAATATATTCTGAATCGTCTGGAAAACCAGAGTTGTAGTTGAGCATATGGATGCTAATGTTAGCGTTCTATGAGGAAAGCATGTCTTCTAGATATGACTTTAGAATCATGTAATATTTTACATAATTATGAAACAAACTTAAAGTTTAAAAAAAGCAATCCCTAAAAGTGGAAAGTAAAAGGAAACAATCCTAACATATATCTAAATAGTGATATAACCACATAGAGAGATATTGGTCAAAGTGACTTTCAGAGGGATACTGAGGCAGGAGAATGGCGTGAACTGGGGAGGCAGAGCTTGCAGTGAGCTGAGATCGCGCCACTGCACTCTAGCCTGGACCAAAGAGCAAGACTCCATCTCAAAAAAAGTGACTTTCAGAAATAGTAATTTGACTGTAGATCACTAGTGGTATATACCCTCAGAGCAAAAACAATGACATAGAACAATTTAAAACTATTCACAGTGATCACGTTGTTAGTGGTAGTAATGGTATTATCATGTGGGCATTGTGGGATAAAGCAAAGAGTAATTATGGTTCTGTATTAGTCTGTTAGGGCTGCTGTAACAAAATACCACAGACTAGGAACTTAAAGAACAGAAATGTATTTTCTCACAGTTTTGGAGGCTAAAAGTTCAAGATCAAGATTCTGTCAGGGCTGGTTTCTGGTGAGGCCTCTTTTTCTGGCTTGTAGACAGCCACCTTCTTACCACGTCTTCACATGGCCTTCCCTCCTTGCACACCCGGAGAGAAGGAGAGAGAGAGATCACTGTCTCTTCCTCTTCTTCTTCTCCTTTTTTATGATAGAGACAAGGGTCTCATTATGTTGCCCAAACTGGTCTCAAACTCCTGGCCTCAAACAATCCTCCCACCCTTGCCTCCCAAAGTGCTAGGATTAAAGGTGTGAGCCACTGCACCCGGACATGACTTTTCCTCTTCCTATAAGGATACCAGTCCTGTCAGATTAAGGCCTCACCCTTATGATCTCATTTAACCTTAATTTCCTCCCTAAAGGCCTTATCTCCAAATATAAGCATCCCTTGGTATCCATGGGGGATTAGTTCCAGGACTACACACCATACCAAAACCTGCAGATGCTTATGTCCCTTATATAAAATGTATTTCATATATAATATAAAATGTTATTCATTTAAATAAAACCTACCTACATCCTCTCATATACTTTAAATCATCTCTAGATTACTTATAATACCCAATACCATGTAAATACTATATAGTTGTTATACTGTATTGGTTTTTAAATTTGTGTTATTTAATACTGTATTATAATTTTTTTCAATATATTTTTGATCCTCAGTAGATTGAATCCATGGATATGGAATCCACTGATATGGAAGGCCAACTGTACAGTCACTGGAGTTACAACTTTAGCATTTGAATTTTGGGAGACACAGTTCAGTCCAATAACAGGTACCATTGAAAATTTAAATTTTTCACATAGAAGAAAGGAAATACAGATGTAAGGTAGCTAAGACTAAGTAAAAAACCTATAGTAGAAACTGTCAGTATGAGCATATATATATATATATATATATATATGTTCATACATATATGTAATATAACATATATAAGACTATATAATTTATATATACTACATCTATCCATTGAAAAGGTCTGGAAGAAAAGATCAACTCAGTAGCAATGAGACCACTAGTACCCAGATTATAGTCTCTAAATACCCTTTCCTATTCAAACGAACCAGAGATTCTTAGAAAAAATCTTTGATTCTAGGCCTAAGAAGGGAAATGTACAAGCTGTACATATAAAATCTTGTCATCCCTGGTAGCAAACAAATTATTAGTTATCATTTCAGTGGGTTTATGAACCAACTTGAATAGTCTTCCCCAGCCAAATATAGGATAGTTTTATTTTTGGGATTGATTTTGACTACAGAATATCTGAGCTTGCTTGCCCACTCTGGCTAGAATTCTATTAGTTATCTGATATCCTTTTAATAAATTCCTCTTTTGCTTTGAGTAAGTCAGAATTATTTTTTACTTTCAACTAAGAAACCAACAAATGAAACTTGCCTAGCATGACTGAAGGCATAATTGATGTTCAGTAAATGGTGATTGCCTTCCTAAGAGTCTAAAATCTAGTATGACTTCTTTTCAGATTTTAAAAACTGTGCGGGAAACTTCCCCGCTATGACGACTTTCCTCTTCCAAGAGGGAGATTCTGCCTCTGTTCACAACCCCTGCAGCTCCCCTACTCTCCTCTACTCAAGGGAAGAAGTTCTGGAAGCCAATTGATCACAGTCCAAGGTTTTGACTGGGCCCCAGTAATCAGTGGGCAGGGCCACTGTGTCGAAATGTCAGCACCCAGTTCCTGTTCTCCCCCATTTTCTGCTTCCTATCTCCCAGTGGTAAGCAGACATAAGGTCTCTTAGGTCTTCCTCAACTTGATGCTAGAGAGTAAATGCACTTAGTATTCCTCTTAGAGGTTGGATCTCTCTATCAAACAATATACGTAAAATTTCCATTTGAAGAGAAGTAAAAAATCCCAGTTACACATTGAGGCTTAAGACATGCTCAAATTCATCTTTTACCAGAAAACCCTGCATTGGGAATTATCAGGTGCTGACTTAGCTATCAATCATATCATTCAATGATTCTCATTTTCTGCTGTTCCTTTCCTGGCACAGACCTCCCTTGAGAAACTAAAGGCAAGATGGGACCATTTAAGGACTCAGATATTCTTGGGTTCCTCACAGAGGAGAGACGGGTGATACCACCAAGTAACACCAAAACCCCTCTCTCATTCTTACAGAACCACCAAGAGATGGGAAACACAGTGCAAAAGAATGTAGCGCGGATACTGACATTTCAACATAGTGACTCTGACGTTTATGCTTAGGGGCTCTGACCTGTGGGCATAGGGTAGAAAGGAGCAGAGGAGGAGGCAAGTGGGAGGAGAAGGAAGGCAAAGCGAGAGGATGGCCTCCTTTGTGGTCTTCACTCAATTCTCTTTACCTCACTCCACTCTCCCCCATTAATTCCCACCTATACATCCGAGGAAGAAAGTGATAAAAAGGGTAATGAGGATGAGTCAAGTTCAAAGGTATTTTATTGGCCACATTCCTTTTTTGGGTGTTCATGTCTTGGAAATTTCTCTTTTGTACCTCTGGTGTGCTAAAAGCATGCTTAAACCACCTGTGCTCCAGATTTTAAAGAGAGACTCATTTCTCTCCTTTTGTTGGCATGTTTTTCCTTGGATTCATCTTTTCTTGCTGTCAGAAAGTTAAAATAACAAAGCCTGAGAAACAGGTATAAACTTAGGGGGCAAGTACCAAGAAGGTCACTTGGACATTTTTTATTATTATTATTTTGTAGAGATAGGGTCTTGCTATGTTTCCCAGGCTGGTCTCGATATCCTGGCCTCAAGTGATCCTCCCAGCTTAGCCTCCCGAAACACTAAGATTATAGCCATGAGCCACCACTCCTAACCAGGGCCTATTTTTAGCATTAAATTTTGCCTTTAGATTAGGCAAAAAGGATCTAGGCCTAGCCTCGCAATGGCCTAGGGTAGTGTTTGAAGCCAAAACATTCTCATAAAATGCATGCATTTGCCTGGCCCTATCCTCTGAGCATGATATCTCCCTTGTGGCACTCATGGACAAGGGCGTAGTTCTGACAAGGCAGGATTTGGGTGTTCAGAACCTTGAGCCCAAGCCCAATACTACCCCAACCCCAAATACCATGTCCTCCATTTCAAGTAACATGGGGGATAATGGGCCCACCATTCTAAAATCATGTCTGGCTAATGGCTTGGCAGGTGAATAATCTGCTGTGAGCCTACCTGAGCAGTGGCTGCTCTTGGGACCAGAGAATGGAAGCACACACAGCTGTGAGAAAGCCCCAGCTCTTGGGAACTGCTGCTGCAATCTCCATGTCTACTGGCCTTGCTTCACTGTTTTCTGATGTCTCCATCAGCCCTGTCCTGATGACCTCCTGGTACTCCCCGACTTTAAGGACACCTGTTTGCTATAGAAGCTCTAGGAAATGCATAATGGTATGAGGTGATGGTTTCCAATAATGGGCCTTCACATTCTGAAGATGATGTGGTTGAAATGTGAATGGATCACTCTGCTTGGGAGACGATCTTTCCAAGACAAGCTCCTGAACTGATGCTGCCTTATCTTCTTAGGTTTGTTCCTTTGTTCCCAAGTCACTTACTGGGGCTTCAGATGCCATCTCAGGTCCTCTGCTTCCCTCTTCTGGTCAATCGAAGGGAATCTTTATAGCCATTTAGAGCTCAGGGGAAGGATTAACATATGATGCTATCTAGTAATAGAACCAAATAATAATCTCCTAGTGATTACTTTTCAATTCACAAAATGCTACACCCAGGAAATAGGATAATTAAAGATAACATTATTACCTATTAAATATGCTCACACTAAGGCAGTCATGACATCTATGCTACTGTACAGACCCAGAGGGAAGATGTTGAACCAGCAGTTCAACATGTGATATCAATGTGTGTTTTTGTAGAAAGGGTTCTTTGGTCAAATACATTTGGAAAATCTTAGGGTAAAATAAGTTACACAGGTTTCTTTATTAAAAAATTGCTCAGGGCCTTTAAATTGATAATGTGAATTGTGAATCTCCTAGGGCGATAGAGTATATAATTTTTGATCGATGACTTCTTGATTGGAGAGAATCCCAAGGATTAGCATTACATTCTGTAGAATATTCTGGGGGAAATGTGACACTAGACATTGAAAAGGTGAACTTAAAAAAGAAAGATCTTCACATTTTGAAATGGCAAGTGTCATCTCACCTAAGCCAACAGCAGGTCCAGTGAAGCAAATGACCATTAATACCTCTTGAGTTGATATCAGCCTCAGCCTCAAGTTTTTTGTTTTTGTTTTTGTTTTTTTTGAGACGGAGTGTCGCTCTGTCGCCCAGGCTGGAGTGCAGTGGCCCGATCTCAGCTCACTGCAAGCTCCACCTCCCAAGTTCACGCCATTCTCCTGCCTCAGCCTCCCGAGTAGCTGGGACTACAGGCGCCCGCCACCTCGCCCGGCTAGTTTTTTGTGTTTTTTAGTAGAGACGGGGTTTCACCGTGTTAGCCAGGATGGTCTCGATCTCCTGACCTCGTGATCCGCCCGTCTCGGCCTCCCAAAGTGCTGGGATTACAGGCTTGAGCCACCGCGCCCGGCCCAGCCTCAAGTTTTTTTAAACCACACAGCTTAGAGTTGGGAAAAGGACCCTAAGGTCCTAGAGGTCCTTTGCAGACCAGTCCCTCCATTTTGTAGATAAGATGACTGAGACTTACAGAGCTCTAAAATATAGTCTCAAAACCCAGTGAAGAAATATAATTTTACCATGTATTGGTGGTAATCCAGGACACACCACCATTTGGCTGAGAGGAGCTATCCATCACAAAAAGCCTGCGTTTTGACATATTCGGTAAGCAGGTTTATTTATTTTTTTATATTTTAAAGTTAGTTTAGGCCAGATATGGTGGCTCACACCTGTAATCCCAGCACTTTGGGAGGCTGAAGCAGGAGGATCATCTAAGGTCAGGAGTTCGAGACCAGCCTGACCAACATGGTGAAACCCCGTCTCTACTAAAAATACAAAAATAAGCTGGGCATGGTGGTGCATGCCTGTAATCCCAGCTACTTGGGAGGCTGAGGCAGGAGAATTGCTAGAACCCAGGAGGCGGAGGTTGCAGTGAGCCGAGATCATGCCTTTGCACTTCAGCCTGGGCAACAAAAGCAAAACTCCATCTCAAAAAAAAAAAAAAGAAAAACCAAAGAAACTCAGTTTAGAGGAGTATATATCAGGCCATCCGCTTCACTGGAAAGATGTACGCAAGATGCTGCAGCCTTTAACAAACAAGATCCAATTTATTATTCATTTATAAACCCACAGAAGGCACTTTTATAAAAAGACATCATCCTCATTCATGCATCAAATGGAAAGTCAGGAAATACAGTTTGTGTTAAACTCCAAAGGGCTTTGATGCTTTTTCATAAATGTTAGCACATTTGGGAGAACACCACAGCCTTCTGTGTTAGCTAAGACTATTCTGGTTGCTAGTGACAAGAACCCAGCTTGAACCAGTTTAGGCAGAATAAAAAGGAGAGTGGGGAGTAATTTATGGGAAGGCTCACATAACAAAAGGAAGAGCTGGTGGGGCAGGATGAGTGAAAGAGCCTTCAAGATTATCACCTTCACCTCTTGCATTTCTCTCTGTCAGTCAGCTTTACTCTTCTACTGCAGATGGGATCTGCCCCCTCATGGTGGTGGTGGCTGTCTTCGGCTCATAATTTCACATCTTCCCTACCAGGAATGAATGGTCTCTAGTTCAAAGGTCCCAGAGAAGGGCTCTGATTGGCTTTGCTTGTTCAAGGTGTACCTTTCTGAGGTAAGGGAAATAGGTCTTAATAGAGGCAGATAGCCTGGTGGGTATCAATATGGGTTCTGAAGTCAAACTGCTTGAGCTCAAACACTGGCTCCCCTGACTACTAGCTGAATGATTTTGGGCAATTTACTTAAGTTCTTTTACCTCAGTTTCCTTATCTGTAAAATGGGGACAATAATGGTTTACAGGTTTTATATCACGATTAAATGAAATAAAATATGTAAACAATTTTATATGGTATCCATCACAAGGCAAGTAATCAATAGTCATTAGCTATTCTCATTACTGGTTCAGCTTGGAGGGTTAGGAGGTCATGCTTAGATCAATCACCATGGCAATTTAATGAAAAGATTAAGAGCACAAGCTCTATGGTGTGATGATTTGATTTCAAGTTTCAACTCCTGCACTTACTAGCTATGCCTTATGTAAGTTGTTTAACTCTTCTGTGCCTTTGGTTTCTTTATCTATAAAATAGGGATAATAATCATTCCTATCTTGTAAGATGGTTGCAAGAAATAAAAGAGATGACAAATTTGAATCATTTAGCATCTTGCCTAGAACATAGTAAACAGGCGACAAAGTTATTATTATTATCATTAAGGCTGTGTAGGCGGTCTACAAAAAGATGGTATCTTCCATTTGAATCATGTCAGTAGGGGTATTTCATTCATTTATTCAATAAATATTTGTTGAGTGCTACTATTGTGCTAGCACTATGCTAAATGTTCAGAATACAGAATGATGAGCAAGACTGATAAGGCCCTGAACTCATGAAGAGCACATGTTAGTAAGGCTTTAAACAGAGCGATATTATTCTTGACAAGACAAACAATAAATGTCCGCTATACCTACCAACTATTAAATCCCTAACTTCTGACTGGGTGTGGTAGTTCACGCCTGTAATCCCAGTACTTTGGGAGGCTGAGGCGGGCAGATCACCTGAGGTCTGGAGTTCGAGACCAGCCTGACCAACATGGAGAAACCCTGTATCTACTAAAAATAGGTGGGTGTGGTGGTGCATGCCTGTAATCCCAGCTATTCAGGAGGCTGAGGCAGGAGAATCACTTGAACCTGGAAAGCAGAGGTTGTGGTGAGCCGAGATCGTGGTATTGCACTCTAGCCTGAGCAACAAGAGTGAAACTCTGTCTAAAAAAAAAAAAAAAAATTAACCGGGCATGGTGGCACGTCACTGTAATCCCACCTACTTGGGAGGCTGAGGCACGAGAATTGCTTGAACTTTGGAGGCGGAGGTTGCAGTGAGCTGAGACAGTGCCACTGCACTCCAGCCTGGGCAACAGAGTGAGATTTGGTCTCAATAAATAAATAAATAAATAAATAAATCCGTAACTTTTCTGTTGATAACCACTCCTTCAGATTTCTTTTCTTCTGCCTTCTCTCAAAAACATGGTCACACTTAACCATTATATCTCTTTCTCCTTGTAAAGGGATACCTCTTTCTATTCTTGATAGATAATTATGACTATGTATGAATATACATATGTACTGTATGTATAAATTGTATTATATTTATATATTCCGTATGATATTTTGATGATCTGGTAGCTCACTTCCCTGTCAGGGGTTTGGGAGACCTACCACCTTGATTAGCCTGAAATTTAGGAGTAAAACCAGGACAGCAGGAGGTCAGCTTCTCCAAAAGATAAAAGAATCCTCCAAAAGTTGGTTAGTAAACTTACCTCACATTATATACAAAACTCATTCTTAGGTGGATTATAGATCGAATGGAAAAAGTAAAACAATAAAGCTTCTAGCAGATAACATAGGAGAATATCTTTATGAATTCTGGATTAGGAAACGTTTCTTAAACAAGATCCCCAAAGCACTTAAAATAGTTTGAAAAAGTTGACTACATTAAAATAGTTTGAAGAAGTTGACTAGATCAAATTTAAGAGCTTCTGTTCATTAAAGTGCACAACTAAAGGAGAGAAAAAGCAAACCTCAAAGTGGAACAACATTTTTCAACGTGTATAATCAACAAGGGATTCAGGGCTCATATCTAAGATATATAAAGAATTCCTACAAACTTACCAATCAAAAGAAAGCAAAAGCAGACAACACAATAAAAAAAAATGGGCAGAAGATTTGACAGATAATGAATATGAAATGAGCATTAATGCTCAGCCTCATTTGTTAGCAGGGAAATGTACACTAAAGCCATACTGGTACACCACTGTACCTCACTAGAGTATCAAATCAAGCTTACAAAGTTGTAGAACATCAAGAACTCTGAAATGTCGTTGATGGAAGTGTAAATTGGCACAATTACTATAGCAAAGAGATTGACATTATCAAATAAAATACAAGATATGTGTAATTTATGACACAGCAATTCACCTCCAAGTTATACACCCTCATAAAACATATGTTTATGTGCACCAGTATACATATTTAAGAATATTCATAGCAGTACTGAATAATAACTCCAAATGGAAACAACCTAAATGTCTATCAAGAGTGAAATAAATAACAAATTATGATCTATTCGTACTATGAAATACTATGTTATGAGAAATAAGGAAAAATGTACAGCTACATGACACAGAGGATGAATTTTAAAGAAACCATATTATGTGAAAGGAGCCAAACAGTACAGAATATATATCATATAATGTAATTTATATACAATTTTTGTTTTAAGACTGAATCTCACCATTTTGCCCAGGCTGATCTCGAATTCCTATGCTCTTGCAATCATTCCCCCTCAGCCTCTGGAGCAGCTGGGATTACAGGCACATGTCACCCAGCCTAGCTCTATATACAATTTTTTAAAAGGCAAAATTAAACAAGTTTTGGGACTAAAACTATCAAAGAAGAATAAGGAAGTAAATACTATAAAAATCAAGAGAGTATTTACTCTTAGGGAGAGGGAGAGGTTACAATCAGGAAAAGGTTTTTACAGCTATTAGTAATGTTTTATGTCTTGACTCAAGTAGATTACACAGAGGTTTGTTTTACAGATTGTTAACTCATATATTCATTTTAAAAACCTTTCTGTATGTATGTTATATTTTACACACACTCGCACTCAAGAGTAAGTATAGTGCAGACACAATGGACAGAGTCAGATAAAGGGTAGGACTGCTCAAGTTCAAAGTCACAGCTCTCTAACGGGGGGTTGAAGGTCACCAGCTTAAAGATGATCACCATCCTAGAACAAGCACTTACGCAACTTACTGCTAAATGGGAAAAGTGGCGGCTCGCCCAACCACTTTATATATTCTGTTGATATAACTTGTAGAGAGGGATTTAGTTATAGAGAAAATATACAACAAACATTAAATCCATAGGTTTCAAATCATCAAAGCTAAAAGTCTCCCAGAACCCCTATCTGGGAGTGCATGTGCAACTCTACAAATTTATTGTCATTGGAGGGGAAACTCAAGGGAGAAATGGAGAGTTCCAATCATCAGAGCCTCTGCTGCCAGGACATCCTTCATCCTAGCATGCCCATTTTTCACTGGGTCTGGGCAACTGACTTGCTCCCCAGCTGCCACAGCTGCTCCAGCAGGAATTGCAATCATATCTGCCCTGCACCATCCCCTCCACACCACTTAGATAATGCCATTTTGCATCCTCCTCGTCTTCCCACAGCTTTCATGTAACGGAGGGGTTTCTATGCTGGTTTGTTTGGCTTTGGCTAGGAAGAGAAAAGTTTCTATCATAAACGTGAGCCCCACATTTTCACCATGCTGTTTAGTTCATGGACCCTTCCTGTATCACTCTCATATTGCCCTTCGCATCCTCCCTAGTGCCAGCAGCCAGGGAGTTTTTAATGTTTATTGGGCCCTTATAACTCTTAAGCTTCATAATAATGTATGAGATGGGAGTATTATTATCCTTACATAGGCTTAGAGGGGTTAGGTACTTCATTTTCACATCTCTGCTTCCTTGCCCCTACCCACACAGGTCCCATACAAGTCCAATAATTTTTAAATATTTTCATTTCAATTTTCATTGAAATAAATACATTAAAGGAATTTTGAAAGTGAATTTAATTTCTAATCACACTATTCTCACTCACTTTTCTGTTTTTCAAAGTTTTGCCATGTACATATATAAGTTATAACTATATGATTATTTACACATTCCTTTTTATGTTTTTTATTGGAAATCTTTTATCTTTTTCTTGAGCTTAAATAACTCTCAAAATCTCATTTTGGGATACAGCTTAGCATTGCATTGAGAAGATAAATAATAATCTGCCTAACCATTCCCACATTATTGGTTATTTAGGCTTTTTTAGTTTTAACTAATAGATATTGTGTGAAATAATACATTTGTTAAAGCAAAATATAAAATTTTACATTTATCCCTGTTAAATTGAACTTCATTAGTTTTTGGCCAATTATTACAACATATCAAGAGCTTCTTGAATTTTTACTTTGCTATCCTATGTGTTTGGATGATTCATGGATCTGATGAGTCATTAATTAAAGCATCGAAAATGGCAGACCCAAGGACAGAAGCTTACAGAGGTATATGTGCCAAAAGGCATACTAGAATGTTCAAAATAACACCCATGATATTTCCCAACTTGCAACAGCCCAAATGTCCATTGGTTGCAGAATGTACAAACAAATACATATTCACAGAATGGACTACAATATAAGAATAAAAATGAATGCACTACAGCTAGAACCATTACTTGGATGGATCTCACAAAAAGAAGCCAAACACAAAAGAATACTTACTCTATGGTGCCATTTTAATAAAGTTAAAAAAATAGACAAGACTGATTCATGATGTAAGGTATCAATATATTGGTTACCTTTAAGGGGGAGGGGCAGTTTGTGATTGGAAAAGCATGCAAGATAGGCCTTTGAGATGCCAATGAATTTTGTACTTCTAGACCTGAATGATTGCATGGGTATGTTTATTTGGTGATAATTCACCAAGCTGTACCCTTAGGATTTGCGAATTTTTCTGTGTTTTACAATTCAATATGAAGTTTATTTATTTTTGTTTTTATATTTATTTATTTATTTATTTTTAGAGATGGAGTCTCACTCTGTGGCCCAGGCTGGAGTGCAGTGGTGCGACCTTGGCTCACTGCAATCTCTGCCTCCCCAGTTCAAGCAATTCTCCCTGCCTCAGCCTCCTGAGTAGCTGGGATTACAGGTGCCTGCCACCATGTCTGGCTAATTTTTCTATTTTGAGTAGAGATAGGGTTTCGCCATGTTGGCCAGGTTAGTCTTGAACTCCTGACCTCAGGTGATCCACCTGCCTTGGCCTCCCAAAGTGCTGGTATTACAGGCGTGAGCCACTGCACCCGGCCCAAAGTTTATTTTACAAATAACAAGAATAATGAATTCAAAAGTTCATAGTGACAGCTGAACACAGTGCTGTGTGCCTGTAGTCCCAGCTACTTGGGAGGCTGAGGCAGGAGGATTGCTTGAGCCCAGGAGTTCAAGGCTGTAGTATGCTATGATTGTGCCTGTGAACAGCCACTACGCTTCAGCCTCAGCAACAGAGCGAGAACTCATCTCTAAAAAACAAAAGTTCATAATGATGCTAACAATCATATATAAATCAATAAAAATTAAAAAGATAAAAATATAAGATTGGAGCTGGCTTGGAATGGTAAATAGTGAGTTCAGTTTGAATATGTTGAAAGGGAAGCACTGGAAGAACATGCAGGTGAAAATATTCAGTAAATAGTGGTGTATATGGGTCTGGGGCTCAGGGTAGAGCTCTGAGCTGGAGAGGAATATCTGGGAGTCATCAGTGTATTGATAGTAATTGAAATCATGGAAGTAGATGAGATCTTACACAGACCAAAAAAAAAAAAAAAAAAAGCAACCTGAGGAGCTAACCTTAGGGGACTGTCAAGACTTATAGAAAGAAAGCTCATGGAGTCTACAGCTCCCGGCATGAGCGACGCAGAAGATGGGTGATTTCTGCATTTCCAACTGAGGTACCAGGTTCATCTCACTGGAGCTTGTCGCACAGTGGGCGCAGGACAGTGGGTGCAGCCCACGAACCATGAGCTGAAGCAGGGCGAGGCATCACCTCACCCGGGATGTGCAAGGAGTCGGAGAATTCCCTTTCCTAGCCTAGGGAGGCAGTGACACATGGTACCTGGAAAATCAGGACACTCCCACCCTAATACTGTGCTTTTCCAACGGTCTTAGCAAACGGCACACCAGGAGATTATATCCCGTGCCTGGCTCGGAGGGTCCCACGCCCATGGAGCCTTGCTCACTGCTAGCACAGCAGTCTGAGATCGAACTGCAAGGCAGCAGTGGGGCTGGGGGAGGGGCACCCATCATTGCTGAGGCTTGAGTAGGTAAAGCAAGCGGCTGGGAAGCTTGAACTGGGTGGAGCCCACCACAGCTCAAGGAGACCTGCCTGCCTCTGTAGACTCCACCTCTGGGGGCAGGGCATAGTTGAACAAAAGGCAGCAGAAACTTCTGCAGACCTAAACATCCCTGTCTGACAACTTTGAAGAGAGTAGTGGTTCTCCCAGCACGGAGTTTGAGATCTGAGAATGGACAGACTACCTCCTCAAGTGGGTCCCTGATCCCTGAGTAGCCTAACTGGGAGGCACCTCCCAGTAGGGGATGACTGATACCTCATACAACCAAGTGCCCCTCTGAGACAAAGCTTCCAGAGGAATTATCAGGCAGCAACATTTGCTGTTCTGCAATATTTGCTGTTCTGCAGTCTCCGCTGGTGATACCCAGGCAAACAGGGTCTGGAGTGGACCTCCAGCAAACTCCAACAGACCTGCAGCTGAGGGTCCTGACTGTTAGAAGGAAAACTAACAAACAGAAAGGACACCACACCAAAACCCCATCTGTACCTCACCATCATTAAAGACCAAAGGTAGATAAAACCACAAAGATGGGGAGAAACCAGAGCAGAAAAGCTGAAAATTCTAAAAGTCAGAGCACCTCTTGTCCTCCAAAGGAATGCAGCTCCTCATCAGCAATGGAACAAAGCTGGACAGAGAATGACTTTGACAAGTTGAGAGAAGAAGGCTTCAGAAGATTGGTAATAACAAACTTCTCCGAGCAAAAGGAGGATGTTTGAACCCATTGCAAAGAAGCTAAAAACCTTGAGAAAAGATTAGACAAACGGCTAACTAGAATAAACAGCACACAGAAGACCTTAAATGACCTGATGGAGCTGAAAACCATGGCATGAGAACTATGTGACGCATGCACAAGCTTCAGTAGCTGATTTGATAAACTGGAAGAAAGGGTATCAGTGATTGAAGATCAAATGAACGAAATGAAGCGAGAAGTTTAGAGAAAAAAAGAGTAAAAAGAAATCAACAAAGCTTCCAAGAAATATGGAACTATGTGAAAAGACCAGATCCACATCTGATTGGTGTGCCTGAAAATGATGGGGAGAATGGAACCAAGTTGGAAAACACTCTTCAGGACATTATCCAGGAGAACTTCCCCAACCTAGCAAGGCAGGCCAACACTCAAACACCACAAAGATACTCCTCGAGAAGAGAAACTCCAAGACACATAATTGTCAGATTCACCAAAGTTGAAATGAAGGAAAAAATGTTAAAGGGCAGCCAGAGAGAAAGGTCAGGTTACCCACAAAGGGAAGGCCATTAGACTAACAGCAGATCTCTTGGCAGAAACTCTACAAGCCAGAAGAGAGTGGGGCCAATATTCAACATTCTTAAAGAAAATAATTTTCAACCCAGAATTTCATATCCACCCAGACTAAACTTCGTAAGTGAAGGAGAAATAAAATCCTTTACAGACAAGCAAATGCTGAGAGATTTTGTCACCACCAGGCCTGCCTTACAAGAGTTCCTGAAGGAAGCACTAAACATGGAAAGGAACAAACGGTACCAGCCACTGCAAAAACATGCCAAATTGTCAAGACCATCGATGCTAGGAAGAAACTGCATCAACTAATGAGCAAAATAACCAGCTAACATCATAATGACAGGATCAAATTCACACATAACAATATCAACCTTAAATGTAAATGGACTAAATGCTCCAATTAAAAGACACAGACTGGCAAATTGGATAAAGAGTCAAGACCCATCAGTGTGCTGTATTCAGGAGACCCATCTCACATGCAGAGACACACATAGGCTCAAAATAAAGGGGTGGAGGAAGATCTACTAAGCAAACGGAAAACAAAACAAAACAAAAAGCAGAGGTTGCAATCCTAGTCTCTGATAAAACAGACTTTAAACCAACAAAGATTAGAAGAGACAAAGAAGGCCATTACATAATGGTAAAGGGATCAATTCAACAAGAAGAGCTAACTATCCTAAATATATATGCACCCAATACAGGAGCACCCAGATTCATAAAACAAGCCCTTAGAGACTGACAAAGAGACTTAGACTCCCACACAGTAATAATGGGAGACTTTAACACACCCCACTGTCAACATTAGACAGATCCACGAGAGAGAAAGTTAACAAGGATATCCAGGAATTGAACTCAGCTCTGCACTAAGCGGACCTAATAGACATCTACAGAACTCTCCACCCCAAATCAACAGAATATACATTCTTCTCAGCACCACATTGCACTTATTCCAAAATTGACCACATAGTTGGAAGTAAAGCATTTCTCAGCAAATGTAAAAGAACAGAAATCATAACAAACTGTCTCTCAGACCACAGTGCAATCAAACTAGAACTCAGGATTAGGAAACTCACTCAAAACCACTCAACTACATGGAAACTGAACAACCTGCTCCTGAATGACTACTGGGTACATAATGAAATGAAGGCAGAAATAAAGATGCTCTTTGAAACCAATGAGAACAAAGACACAACATACCAGAATCTCTGGGACACATTTAAAGCAGTGTGTAGAGGCAAATTTATAGCACTAAATGCCCACAAGAGAAAGCAGGAAAGATCTAAAATTGACACCCTCACATCACAATTAAAAGAACTAGAGAAACAATAGCAAACACATTCAAAAGCTAGCAGAAGACAAGAAATAACTAAGATCAGAGCAGAACTGAAGGAGATAGAGACACAAAAAACTTTCCAAAAAATCAATGAATCCAGGAGTTGGTTTTTCAAAAAGATCAACAAAATTGATAGACAGTTGGCAAGACTCACAAAGAAGAAAAGAGAGAAGAATCAAATAGACACAATAAAAAATGATAAAGGGAATATCACCACCAATCCCACAGAGATACAAACTACCATCAGAGAATACTATAAACATCTCAATGCAAATAAACTAGAAAATCTAGAAGAAATGGATACATTCCTGGACACATACACCCTCCCAAGACTAAACTGGAAGAAGCTGAATCCCTGAATAGACCAATAACAGGCTCTGAAATTGAGGCAATAATTAAGAGCCTACCAACCAAAAAAAAGTCCAGGACCAGACGGATTCACAGCTGAATTCTACCAGAGGTACAAAGAGGAGCTGATACCATTCCTTCTGAAACTATTCCAATCAATAGAAAAAGAGGGAATCCTCCCTAACTCATGTTATGAGGCCAGCATCATCCTGATACCAAAGCCTAGCAGAAACACACACAAAAAAAGAGAATTTTAGACAATATCCCTGATAAACATCGATGCAAAAATCCTCAATAAAATACTGGCAAACTGAATTCAGCAGCGCATCAACAAGCTTATCCACCATGATCAAGTTGGCTTCATCCCTGGGATGCAAGGCTGGTTCAACATACACAAATCAATAAATATAATCCATCATATAAACAGAACCAATGACAAAACCACATGATTATTTCAATAGATGCAGAAAAGGTCTTCGACAAAATTCAACAGCCCTTCATGCTAAAAACTCTCAATAAACTAGGTATTGATGGGACGTATCTCAATATAATAAGAGCTATTTATGACAAACCCACAGCCAATAACATACCGAATGGGCAAAAACTGGAAGCATTCCCTTTGAAAACTGGCACAAGACAGGGATGCCCTCTCTCACCACTCCTATTCAACATAGTGTTGGAAGTTCTGGCCAGGGCAGTCAGGCAGGAGAAAGAAAGAAATGGTATTCAATTAGGAAAAGAGGAAGTCAAATTGTCCCTGTTTGCAGATGACATGATTGTATAGTTAGAAAACCCCATCGTCTCAGCCAAAAATCTCCTTAAGCTGATAAGCAACTTCAGCAAAGTCTCAGGATACAAAATCAATGTGCAAAAATCACAAGCATTCCTACACACCAATAACAGACAAACAGAGAGCCAAATCATGAGTGAACTCCCATTCACAATAGCTTCAAAGAGAATAAAATACCTAGGAATCCAACTAACGAGGGATGTGAAGGACCTCTTCAAGGAGAATTACAAACCACTGCTCAACAAAATAAAAGAAGACACAAACAAATGGAAGAACATTCCATGTTCATGGATAGGAAGAATCAACATTGTGAAAATGGCCATACTGCCCAAGGTAATTTATAGATTCAATGCCAACCCCATCAAGCCACCAATGACTTTCTTCATAGAAATGGAAAAAACTACTTTAAAGTTCATATGGAGCCAAAAAAAGAGCCCACATTGCCAAGACAATCCTAAGCCAAAAGAACAAAGCTGGAGGCATCATGCTACCTGACTTCAAACTATACTACAAGGCTACAGTAACCAAAACAGAGTAGTAGTGGCACCAAAACAGAGATATAGACCAATGGAACAGAACAGAGCCCTCAGAAATAATACCACACATCTACAACCATCTGAACTTTGACAAACCCGACAAAAACAAGAAATGGGGAAAGGATTCTCTATTTAATAGATGGTGCTGGGAAAACTGGCTAACCATATGTAGAAGGTTGAAACTGGATCCTTTCCTTACACCTTATACAAAAATTAATTCAAGATGGATTAAAGACTTAAATGTCAGACTTAAAACCATAAAAACCCTAGAAGAAAACCTAGGCAATACCATTCAGGACACAGGCACGGGCAAGGACTTCATGTCTAAAACACCAAAAGCAACGGCAACAAGAGCCAAAATTGACAAATGGGATCTAATTAAACTAAAAAGCTTCTGCACAGCAAAAGAAACTACCATCAGAGTGAACAGGCAACCTACAGAATAGGAGAAAATTTTTGCAATCTACCCATCTGACAAAGAACTAATATCCAGAATCTACACAGAACTTAAACAAATTTACAAGAAAAAAATCAACCCCATCAAAAAGTGGACGAAGGATATGAACAGACACTTCTCAAAAGAACACATTTATGCAGCCAACAGACACATAAAAAAATGCTCATCATCACTGGCCATCAGAGAAATGCAAATCAAAACCACAATGAGATACCATCTCATGCCAGTTAGAATGGCGATCATTAAAAAGTCAGGAAACAACAGGTGCTGCAGAGGATGTGGAGAAATAGGAACACTTTTACACTGTTGGTGGGACTGTAAACTAGTTCAACCAGTGTGGAAGACAGTGTGGCAATTCCTCAAGGATCTAGAACTAGAAATACCATTTGACCCAGCCATCCCATTACTGGATATATACCCAAAGGATTATAAATCTCATGCTGCTATAAAGACACATGCACACGTATGTTTACTGTGGCACTATACACAACAGCACAGACTTGGAACCAACCCAAACGTCCATCAATGACCCCAAAATGCCAAATGCCAGAGATACAGAAAGCAAGTTAAAGACTGAAAAGTCTTCATTGAGTTTAGTAACTAGGTCACAAGTGACTTTAGTGAGAATAGAGTCAGTGGAATCACGAGGTCTAAGATGGGTTTTCCACATGGATGTCATCTAGGAAGATGGCGGAGTTTGGGAAGAGAGGAGGAACTTAAGATTTTGGTGGGGTTGGTGACAAGGAAGTGCAGAGAACAAAGTAGCTAGATGGCATGAATATTGAGCAGTACTGGTCTAAAAGCAGCATGGGGCCTGGAAAAATGCTAACTACCTACCTTCCCGCTCTTTGGTATATAGGACTAAAAAGTTCTCAGCCTCTATTCAGGAGGCTATAGGCAGAATATATGTCAGGAGAACACTGGGCTTCACACCAGATCAGGAAGCTATGAAGCGATTGAGGGAGTCTTTTTTATTATGGATGGAATTATGCTTGAAACTGAAGAAGAACAGACTAATAGCCTTCCCCGCTTGGCTGCTTAAGCTTTACTCTTGTGGTCTGGATGTTTATCTTTGTAACCATTGAATCAATTAACGGGCATCCTTAGGTAGAATATTACTCTCCTCTTCCCTCTCTCTGTCTGTTCACTTCCCCGGCCCTTGGCTATCCAGTAATTCTACATTCTTGTTAGTCCCAATCTACTCCTGAATGAAAACACTTTCTTTTTCCAGCCCCAAACTTCAGATTCGTCTTGGATTTTTTTGTTATATAGAAAATTCAAAGCCAGTACAGCCCTCCTGGGTGGGAGACTAAGGTGTGTTCTGTTGATTTATGAAAAATCAATTACACAGAAAAAGTCTGAAGATACAAACGCTGTCACCGATTCAAGGGAAAATTGGAATTCCTGATTGGTCATTGAGAAGAAATCTAATGGTCCAGGGCCTGATTCCAGACATGTGCAGTATGCCCATGGCCATTATGTTCAATGGTTCCTGTATGTTATATAATGGTTACTTTTCCATGTGAATAGGATTTGATGAGCAGATGAGCAGAAGGAATGTGAATCAATGCTCTAGTCCATTTCCCTACGGCTTCAATTTCATCCTCTACCTTTTGAGCAAAAGAAAGATACCACAAAAACTACTTTCCCACTTCCTCTTCTACTTGGTTGCCTCATTCTCTTTCCATTCCTTCTTTGGGGGTTTGCTCCAGTAGATGGCACAAGCTAGAGTGAGAACTCAGTGAGTCAGAGTATGGGGAAGGCCTGGTACAGCGTCTCACATGAAACACAGGTGATTTTCTTCTTCCCAAAGTGGGAAATCTGGGGCAGGGTGTGGTGGTTCATGCCTGTAGTCCCAGTATTTGGAAGGTTGAGGTGGGCAAATCACTTGAGGTCAGGAGTTCGAGACCAACCCGGCCAACATGGTGAAACCTGTCTCTGCTAAAAATACAAAAATTAGCCAGGCATGGTGATGCATGCCTGTAATCCCAGATTCTTGAGTAGCTGAGGCATGAGAATTACTTGAACCTGGGAGGCGAAGGCAGTGAGCTGAGATTGCACCACTGCACTCCAGCCTGGGTGACAGAATGAGACTCCATGTCAAAAACAAAACAAAACACCAACGTGGGAAATCTGGTGGGTGGGAGTTACCTGACCAATGAGTTCACACAGGCTTATCTTTCAGACTTCTGGGGTTCATTCCAATAAAGATTTGATTTAATTAAAGAAGAATCTGTAAAGTGTCTATTTTGCATGCAGAGCAATATGGGAAATATATAGAAGCAGCATGTGTAATAGGCTGCATAATATCTCCTAAGTGCATCAGGTCTTAATCTCTATGATTAACCTCTGTTTTTCAAATATGTTAGTATTAACATATTTGGGAAAAGGGTCTTTGCAGATGTAATTAAGTTAAGGATTTTGAGATGATAAAATTATTTGGGATTATCTGAGTGAGCCCAAAATGCAATCACATGTATCCTTAAAATAGAGAGGCAGGCTGGGTGTGGTGGCTCATGACTGTAATCCTAGCACTTTGGGAGGCTGTTGGGGGGCGGATCACAAGGTCAAGAGATCAAGACCATCCTGGCCAACATGGAGAAACCTTGTCTCTACTAAAAATACAAAAATTAGATAGGTGTGGTGGCAGATGCCTGTAGTCCCAGCTACTTGGGAGGCTGAGGCAGGAGAATCGCTTGAACCTGGGAGGCAGAAGTTGCAGTGAGCCAAGATCGCGCCACTGCACTCCAGCCTGGCAACAGAGCAAGACTCTGTCTCAAAAAAAAAAAAAAAAAAAAAAAATAGAGAGGCAGAGGGAGATTAGACACACATAACAGAGAAGACAATGTAAGGACGCAGCAGAGAGAGATTTGAAGATGCTGGCCTTGAAGATGGGAGCAACGCAGCCAACGAATCAAAGAATCCCAGCAGCTGCCAGAAGCTGGAAAAGGCAAATAATGGATTCTCCCCTAGAGTGTCTGGAGGGAGCACGGCCCTGCCAACACTCTGATTTTGGCCTAGTGGTGCTGATTTCAGAGTTCTGGCCTCCAGAACTGAAAGAGAATAAATTGCTATGGCTTTATGTCACCAAATTTGTGGTAAGTTGTTATAGCGGCCACAGGAAATGAATACAGCATGTAACAGTTTGGAAATAGCCCAACTCGCTGGAAAGGACATAGGAATAGGTATGCTGACTTACACACACACACACACACACACCCCCCCCCCAAGGTGATGGGGAACAAATAATACAGGGTTAAATCCAGCACTAAAGTGCATGCCATCCAGAAGCAGTATTTTATGGTGTAGATGTCTTAGTTCACCGGAATCCTTGGTGTCATTCAATGCCTCTCACTCAGCATTTCCATACAGGCCCACCTCACACATGACACCACCCATCACAAGGCCCTGCACAAGGACCAATGAGAACCTCAAGCTCAACACAGACAAGAGTTGGGTTGGAACTCTAGGAAGAAAGTCATTCTCTGAAATCTTTCTGGGGCTGGAGCACTTGTCAAGAGTAAACAGAAAAGGAATAAAACTTGCCTCTTTTTTTTGAAAAGTCCAACTGGACAATGGGCATATTGAATGGCCAAGGCTTCCTCTAATTTCTGACTTGGGAAGAACTGGAGATAACTCAGCAATGGAGAGACAAGGAAGGCTCCTAGGGAACATCTTGGAGAACAAGGAATCTTGCTGAATGCCAGCAGGTTGTAGACAACAGGTGGTGGCTCTTCAGTTGCCATTACAGCCCTGAGGATTGAGTGCAGATTTACTTCATCTTGAGAATTTAATATTATTTAATCACAGAAAGTAAAGGCTCCATGTAATTTCATTGGAGCAATCAACGAAAGCATGAGAAATGCCACACGAGGTCATGACAGTAAATACCCCCAGCACCACATTCTGGCCAGTAGAGGTATCAGTGGAGATCTGTGGGTAGACACTCTCAAAAGGTTAGGAATGTGTACTTCTCTCCCTTCCCAAACAACTCTAACTTTTCTAAAGTGTGACCCATTAGCACCGTTAGCATCCATTAGTCATGTAATCCTTTGGTTTGAGAATTTAGGGCAAGGACTCTGGCCATTATATTTTCTGCTTAGATGCTAAAAAAGGCAAGCTTCCCTTCATAATTCAGAATGGTCAGTGGTACCTTCATAAAGTCCTTAACAACCAGTCCCAGATTAAGGTCCCTGTCAGTACAAGCCTTGTCCAGGTGGCAGTTTATTTTCTATTGCCCTTCCATATGGAGAAGAACAATGTGAGCTGTCCCAGTGACCAGTATATTATGCTACTTCTGATTGTGACTGCACAGGCTGAATTAACCTCCCTGTGATTTAGAAGCAGATGGGTCTGAATTTCATTATAGATATGACTTCCATGTTCTTCTCCTTGGCTGGGGCACAGGGATTCTCTTGGAGGGGTGTTGTCATTACTATGCAGATTGCTTTCCTATCATTTGCTTGAAATTTCAGGAAGAAGGAAGGTCATTAATGTAACTTCTTCCTCAATTTCTCATTTTAGAAAATCTGGAAGCGGAGCCACGTATAATTCAGCATAACTGAACCCACTGAGCTCTCCAGGGAAATACAGATTGAGCACAGAAGCTCTGAAATGGATTGTAACCACAGCATCAGAGGAAGTCTCAAAAGATCCATTCTCTTGGAAAAAAGTTTGCCAAGTGGAGCTGGATCCACAGCTGCCACTCAAGACCTGTTTTCCTCAGAGTGCTGTTCAAGAGACTTTACCTGCTTCGTAATCCATCCAGTGGTGTAGAGCAGAGGGTGTGAGGGCAGCCACTGCAGGGGTGAGTTCGTGACTCATTCTGTGGGTCTCTTCAGAGAGCTGCTGTTATGTCAGACGCGTAAGGAGCAAGGCATGTGTTTCCCAATGCACCACCCTGTCATTTTACCCCCAGAGCCCATATGGCATCAGCCACCATAAGTAAGGCAAATCTGTTGAAGGCAAGAGACTTGTCAGGCCAAGTTCCCACTATGGCTTTTAGCTTACTGTAGCCTGAACTGGACATACTGCTGTGATTCCCCTTCATTCTCCTTCCTTAACCAGTATATCAAGAGAGATACAAAGGACATTTACTGAAGTATCAAAATAGTATGAGATCAGAAAGAATCTAAATATCTAACAACAAAAGACTGATTAAACTAGAGTACATCTGTATCATGGGATACCACATATCCAGTAAAAAAAAAAAAAAAAAAAAAAAAAAGACATGGGCCGGGCATGGTAGCTCACGCCTGTAATCCCAACACTTTGGGAGGTCGAGGTGGGCGGATCACCTGAAGTTGGGAGTTTGAGACCAGCCTGACCAGCATGGAGAAGCCCTTTCTCTACTAAAAATACAAAATTAGCTAGGTGTGGTGGTGCACACCTGTAATCCCAGCTACTTGGGAGGCTGAGGCAGGAGAATCACTTGTGCCTGGGAGGCGGAGGTTGAGGTGAGCCGAGATCACGCCATTGCACTTCAGTCTGGACAACAAGAGCAAAACTCCATCTCAAAAAAAAAAAAAAGAAAAGAAAAAAGAGAGGCATGGATTAACATAAACCATATGAAATTACTTCAAAATATATTAAATGAAAAGGGTAAGGTGCAGAAACTATGCATCATAGGAAAACTTTAGGTAAATACAAAATTATTTGTAAATGTACATATCTATATACTAGTATATAAATGTTACACATATAAATTTTATGCTAGACTTTTTTTTTTCCAGAATATTCAAGGAAGTGTCAAGAGTGGTTGCGTTTGGGGATATAGGCTTCTTACTTTCATTTCTTTCTATATTTTTTAATGCTAAGAGTATATTGTTCTTAATTTTACTTTCATAACAACTTTCCAAAGTCTCTCTGACCATCCCTCAGAAGACTTTCCAGCATCTTCCTCTTGACTCCAGGGTACCTTCTACGATTATGTAGGCTGCATTCTGGACATAAGCTCCTAGCCCATGGGACAGAATCCAGTCTGAAGCATGTTTGTCTAGCTGTGAACCCTGTCACTGCGCTGCATCCACTTACAGGCACATCTTTTTTTAATTCCCCAAAATGCCACCATATGGGCTGGTGGCAGCTCTGCACAGCTCTTCATTCTACCTTTCCCTACCGCCTACCCTTTATTTTTGCCACAGTTTGATTTGGTTCTTGCTTCTCACCTACCCCCTTCAATTTACCTCTTCAGAACATCCCTCATATCCTGCCTTCCTACGCTTAGCCCAGGAGTCAGTGAAACTCCAGGCCTGTCTGCTGCCATGCCCAGCCCAGGCCTGAAATCAAGCAGCCCTCCCAATTTACCCGAAGGGAAGCCATGCGAAGGTGCTCCTGCTGGTATTTACCATGCATAGTTTATGGACAGGCAGCTCTGATTATCCACACAAAGGGCAGTGGGCATTGGCACATATCATTCAAAACAGCAGATGATCACAAAATTAGGGCTTTGGGAAGTTGTCCTTGGAAGGTCATTGGTGATTCTGTTTAATATAGATTTTGCCACCGTAGATTTACTTTAATTCAAATCAACTGATATTGTTTCGTATCTACTGAATGTAGTAGGACTGAAGTAAAAAATCTACCAGCAATTAAATTGACCAGAGATTTAAAAAAAAAAAAAAAAAAAAAAACCTGTTTGGGATAATCTACCTGGAGGGGGCTATATTTAAAAACACATTTAGGTTTTTCCTTTCTGTTTTAGCATAGTAGCCTTTTCTCAATACTAATATTCAACCTAAGTCCAAAGTAACTTTTTTCTTATCTGTTATAAAAGTCTTGTGTGGCTGTGTATGCTATTAGTGAAATTGATTTTACAAAGCACTGAAAATCTTCTCTCATTTAGTTGTAGCTACTTGAATGTCTGTCAGCTTCAGCTCACTTTCTTTGCTGCTTTAGTCTTTAAAGGGAAACATCATTAGCTTATTGATCTTTACATTGCTGGCACTAAATACCGTTTTTCAGCTTGCTTCATGGTCACAACTACAAACATAAAAGAAACTTCACATTTTGACTGTTGACTTAAAGGCTTAGGGTACCAGGAGGATGAAGGTTTCCAATATATTAATTATAATCACTAGGGGTGTGTGTGCGTGTTGGCGTGGGTTTGTTTTGTTTTGTTTTTCTTTTGAGACGGAGTTTCACTCTTGTTGCCCAGGCTGCAGTGCAGTGGCGCGATCTTGGCTCACTGCAACCTCCGCCTCCCTAGTTCAAGCGATGCTCTTGCCTCAGCCTCCTGAGTAACTGGGATTAGAGGCATGTGCCACCATGCCTGGCTAATTTTGTATTTTTAGTAGAGACGGGGTTTCTCCATGTTGGTCAGGCTGGTCTTGAACTCCCGACCTCAGGTGATCTGCCCGTCTCAGCCTCCCAAAGTGTTGTGATTACAGGCGTGAGCCACCGTGCCCAGCCGTATGTGTGTGTGTGTGTGTGTGTGTGTTTACTCATCTTTTGTAATGGTTATGCCTGACTTAGGATATTGGCACATTTTATCAGTGTAATATATATCCACAAAGCCATACTGCTCCTACATGTGAGAACTTAGTTTACACGTTTATGAATGGGTCTATCCGTTATCCATTCATGAATGGACCTCTTCTCTAAAAAGTACAAAATAGATTATTGTATTCTACAACTGTGAGAGCATTAAGAAACAGTAAGTTTTCTTTCTTTCTGTTTTTCTTATTTTCATGGGGTCTCTACTGCCCTGCATGTGGCAATCTGTAGGCTACATGTGATCCCAGAGTTTCTACCTAAGGAAGGAACAGGAAGTATCTACTTAGGCCACAAAAAGACATGACTCTAGCAGCAAACTGCAGCTTGTAGCTCACCAGATAAGTTTGTCAGGATGGAAATGTCCATTTGAGCCGATGTGCTTTCTGTTTTTATAAAACAATTTAGGGAGGAGGAATGGTTGTCACAGTGTAGGAGTTTTATCAAGAGTTTTAAATTCAATCGAGAAGGAACCAGGAGGTACATACATAAGCAAGAATGAGAAAGGCATTTCATAATTTAGCAAGAAACTGACACTTCCCTCTTATCCTTTACTGCAAAGATTTTTTTTTTTTTTTAAATAGATGGAGTCTTGCTCTGTCGCCTGGCCTGGAGTGCAGTGGCTCTATCTCAGCTCACTGAAACCTTTGCCTCCCAGGTTCAAGAGATTCTCCCACCTCAGTCTCCTGGGTAGCTGGGATTACAGGTGCCCGCCACCACGCCCACCTAATTTTTGTATTTTTAGTAAAAACAGGGTTTCACCATGTTGACTAGGCTGGTCTGGAACTCCTGACTTCAGGTGAAGTCCCCCTGGCTCAGCCTCCCAAAATGCTGGGATTACAGGCTTGAGCCACCGCACCCGGTCTATTGCAAGATTTTTAAAAATCAGTGATGATAACCTTAATTGCAAACAGTTATGCCACGTAGAGATGACCAGAGTTGTTCTGTGATGAGAGGAGCCTGGTTTGTAACCAACTTCTTGCTTCATGCCTGAGAACAAAAGTGGCTTAGGTTTAGCTGGGGTTAGATTTAGGGACTGCCACTTACTAGCTGTATGACTTTGGACAAGAGGCCCACTTCGTTACCTACAAAATGCGGTTCGTAACAGTGCCTATCTAGTAAGGTGACTGAATGGATTCTGGCTAACAATACATGTGAAGAGTTTAGCACAGTGCGAAGCACATAGTAAGTGCCCAGTAAAAGTTTACTTACCATTCTGCTTAAGCATTTGAAAGCAGTTTACCTTGTTAAGTAGGCTAACCCATTTTGAATATTTTTCAACAAATGCTGTCTTCCCAAAACATATACAAGTAAACTCCAATCAAGTCTGGGTGAAATTATTATAGATTCCATATTAGCAGTGACCTAAATAAATGAGGTGTCATTGTTTTCCACTGTCTGTGTCAATACTTCCCTCCTTTTGTACAGAGCATTGAGAGCTGAATTAGCCTAAATAAGATGTTAAGTTGTAATGCCCAAGTGGAACTTATTTAAGGAGTGATTATGGCTAGAAAATGGTCTTCAAAAATAGTTCTCGCCCTTACATCACATCACTTACTTCCAGCGGCGCCTTGAAGTCATCCTGACAAAGAGGGCCTGCCCTCCTGCAGACCCAGGATTCTATTCTGCCTCACACATCCCCAACACAACTGCCAGCTGAGTTCTAATTGCAGAATCTTCATTACCAGGGATGATTGAAACTATAAAAAGAACCCAGCTGAATTTTTCACATCCTGCTGGGTGAGCACAAGGACCAGCTCTCCTGTTCCTGCTCCCTCCCCCAGCAATTATCCTTGGTACATGTGTGGTCTGCAGAGCTTCTGCAGGGAGCTCTGAGCAATTGATAGATGTTATCTTCCTTCTCCTCCAAACCTCCCTCCCCAGGAGGTGGGTTGATGACCGTGACAAATACGCCTGGTCTTCCTCCACAGCTGTGGAGACAGGAGGTTCATTTCTTAACCTTCCCCACCTAAGTATCTTGTCCAAAGTCACCTAAATGTGACAGATCAGAGAGAGGTAAGAATCCTTTCTCCTAGCCCCCTAGGCCTTTGTGACAACCTATTATACCCTATGTGAAAATTTGCCTTTTTTTGTTTTGTTCTTTCTTATTTCAGTGAGCATTTCTAAAGCACCTGCTGAGTGCTCAGTACTGCATTAATTGTAGTGAAAGGGGATATCCAGAAATAAGAGGCCATCAAGGAATTTAAAATATGGTTGGAAGGCAAAAGGCAGGACTGTTCTTGATTCTGTAGTTAATAACTGTAAGAATCAAGGAAAAAATGTATGCAAATTTAACATAAAATTTGTGCAAAATAACTTTTCCTGTCTGAAAGAGAGAGAAAAAGAGCACATGTATCTGTATAGTTAGAAAGAAAAAGAAATGTCTGGAAGGATGTGCATCAGAAAAGTTAATGGTAGCCATCTCTGAGACGCCGTGTAACAAAACGATTGAGAAGGTGGTCTCTGAAGACACGATGACACGATCTAGGTTTAAATTGCAATTCCACCACTGACCATTGCCTTGTGCATGTTACATTTCACCTAAGTTTCAGTTTTCTTACCTAGACAATGGGATGGTAATTGTAGTATCTGCTAGGTTTGTTGTGAGGATTACATAGGATAATATACATAGGGCATTTAGCAGTGCCTGACATTTAAATTCAAGGGCTCTAAAAATGTAACTGTTTCTAGTGATGAGATGTTGAAGGAGAGGTGTAAGAGGGGAAGTCTTAGTGGAGGCACGACTTGAACTGGTCCCTGGTGAATGGTGAAGACTAGGATAGGCAGAGGGGAGAGCCAGGGGCATTCTGGGTTAGGGAATCATCTTGAAGGAAGAGACAGAAAGGAGCCTTGGCTGTTCTCCAAAAGAGAGAGGCCTGTGCATGAACTAAGAAAAAGGTTGCATAAGAAGACACACAGTGGAGACAGAAAGTTTCGTTCCTTTCTCTTGTGCCCCAGCCCCTATGCATGCACACCCTCTCCCATCATCAACATCCCCCATCAGATTGGTACATTTGTTACAACTGATGAGCCTACCTAGGCACATCATTATCATGCAAAGTCTATAGTTTAAATTGGGGTTCACTCTTGATGATGTACATTCTGTGGATTTGGACAAATGTCTAAGGACTTGCATCTAGATGGTCTGTTTTTTTCATCTCCCTGACCCTCCACCACAAAAAGAGATGCAGCAATTAAAACAGCAAACAAAACCACCTGCAGATAACATCTTGAACAAACCCAGATATCGAGGCACCTCCATAAACTCCAAAATATCAGAGGGTGAGGCCAAAGCACCTTACTGATGTCAACAACAAACTAGAAGGAAGCAGAGGAAAGACAAGGAACATATGACAGTTCCAAGAGCCAGGGAAATCAGAGATGACTGATAAATACTTGGCCTCAAAAGGAGGGGACTCCACTAAGGGGATAAACTGCACCGACCCAGCTGAGGTTGGGAGGGGTCGACTCAGGCTCTAAGTGGTGGTTTGTAGTTGGCCAACTTCCCCTTCAGGGGGAGATTCAAAATAAAGAAAACTTTTTAAATGATTCTGCCCACCCCAGCATTATGGAGAGACAGAAAAATTGAGTTCCAAGCTAGTAGAGGGGTGACATGTTCACTGTATGACTCTGGAAGCCTGCTGTGAGGAGGAGGGATAGACAGGAACAGAAAGGGATACCTCAGTGCCCTTTCCTTCTGCCTTCCCATCAAGAGAGTACAACACCTATGGAAAAAGAAAAGAACAAAACCCCAACCAGTACCTAGGACAGAGCTATGAGGACTTATATTATGGGGGCAAGGTCGCCTTATGAAAAGGCAACAACCAGCAATGATCAAACCCAGACTCTGATCCATTGACTCCCTTCATCCTCCTTACAATCAACGGGAATGACCCCAGTGAGAGGCTGAGATTAGGCTTCTCCCCTCTACGTCAAATGTCCTGTCAAATAGCTGACAGCTACATGGCAAAATGAAATTACAGTGAAAAATACCAGATAACTGAGGAATGCAACCACTAAAAGAAAGGTAATAAACTTCATCACTCCTACTAGATGGGATAGATGTTAAAAAATTAAAATAGGCCGGGCACGGTGGCTCATGCCTGTAATCCCAGCACTTTGGGAGGCCAAGGCAGGCGGATCACTTGAGTTCAGGAGTTTGAGACCAGCCTGGTCAACGCGGTGAAACCCCGTCTCTACCAAATATATAAAAATCAGTCGGGCATGGTGGCAAATGCCTATAATCCCAGCTATTTGGGAAGCTGAGGCAGAAGAATCACTTGAACCCGGGAGGCGGAGATTATAGTGAGCCAAGATCGTGCCCCTGCACTCCAGCCTGGGTGAGAGAGTGAGACCCTGTCTCAAAAACTAATTAATTAATTAATTAAACATTTAAAAAGCATAACATATACTATCAAAGAGAGAGATGATCGTATATTGTTTTTTGTTGTTGTTGTTGTTGTTTTTGAGATGGGGTCTTGCTCTTGTTGCCCAAGCTGGAGTGCAGTGGCACGATCTCGCCTCACTGCAACCTCTGCCTCCCAGGTTCAAGTGATTCTTCTGCCTCATCCACCCAAGTAGCTGGGATTACAAGTGCCTGCCACCACAACCAGCTAATTTTTGTATTTTTAGTAGAGACAGGGTTTTGCCATGTTGGCCAGCCTGGTCTCAAACTCCTGACCTCAGGTGGTGCACCCGCCTTGGCCTCCCAAAGTGCTGGGATTACAGGTGTGAGCCACTGCGCCTGGCCTGATGGTATATTGTTAACATGAAGTGAATACAATCATTTTTAAAAGAACCAAGCAAAAATACCAGGTAGAAAAAATATAACAGCTTAAGGAAATCAAGTGAACGGAGAAAAAGCAGAATAGATTCAGAAAAATTTGAATTTATGAATACAAGATTCAGCTGAGGAACTTCACAAGGCACCAGGAAGAAAAAAGTGAAAAAAAAAATAGAATAAAAATGTTAACATCCATGTAATAGAAGTCCCAGAAGGAAAGACAAAGGAGGTGTGGTAGATTGCAAAACTATGCTCCTCAGTGAATTCCACCTCTTACAATGCATAATCAGTCCCATCTTGCATTCATGCTGAACTTGATCATTTGCCTTACTTTGACCAACGGGACATCAATAAATGTGATGCAAGCAAAAATGTGTTAAGAACATGTGCTTTGAGATTGGTGTGGGATATGTGATCGTGTAACTTACTTTAGCCAATGAAATATCAGTGAATTTGAAGCAAACAGGCTTAGTAAGCACTTGTGCCAAAAGCTGCTCTGACCATGTGAGGAAGCCTACTATAGCCCTATTGAGGACAACAGATTATGTGGAGAGAAGGGCCTAACCACTGCTGTCTAGATGAACCTAGCCCCCTGTATTCTCTTCAGCTGAAAGCAGCCACGTGAGTATGGCCAGAGAAGAGCAGTGGAACCACCCAGCTAACTCACAGAACCACAAGAAATAACTGTTGTTCTTTCAAGCCACTAAGTTTTGGGTAATTTATAATGTTTTTAGCAATAGATGATTGATATAGGAAATAATATATGAATAAAAAACAACGTAAAATTCCCAGAATAAAAGATTTTAGATGAAATAAGTATTTTCGATACAAAGACTAGCATAATACCAAAAGAACAAGAAAAAGAAACGCAGAAAAAACCTCACTTAGGATTTATAGTATAATTCTAAAAGGCAATTCTACAATCATGCAGAAAGAGAATATATGACTTACAAAGTAACACAAATACATTTGACATCACTTGTCTCGATTGTGACGTGGGAATCAGAAAGTCAATGGAGTGTTATTTCCCCTTTTTTTTTTTTTTTTCTTTTGAGATGGAGTCTTGCTCTGTTGCCCAGGCTGGAGTGCAGTGGCACAATCTCGGCTCATTGAACCTCTGCCTCCTAGGTCCTGGTTCAAGCAATTCTCCTGCCTCAGCCTCTGGAGTAGCTGGTAGCTGGGATTACAGGCATGCACCACCATGCCTAGCTAATTTTTGTATTTTTAGTAGAGACGGGGTTTCACCATGTTGGCCAGGCTGGTCTTAAACTCCTGACCTCATGATCTGCCCGCCTTGGCCTCCAAAAGTACTGGGATTACAGACATGAGCCACCGTGCCCGGCGTAATGGAGTGTTATTTTCAAGGAGTAAAAATAAAAGGACTTCTAACATAGAACTAAACTTTCCCATTTAAATGTGAAGATTCAATAAAGATATTCTTAGGTAAACAAGGCTAAAGGAACTTTAACAAGCAAGAGATGCTCCAAAAAATACTCCTTGACCAAAAACTAATGAATTAACTAATCAACTCAAAAAGTAAAATACAATAAAGAAGAAAAACAAAACTAAAAGTGTTTTCTTCAAAAAGATTTGTAAGATAGACAAACCTCTGGCAAGAGTAATTAGGGAGAAAAAGTAAGATACAAATAAATAAGATATAGAATAAAAATGGAAAATAACTAAAAATATAATAGATTTTAAACGTAATGAAAGAATATTATGAGGAATTATATGCTAATAAATTTGATTACACAAGTAAAATGGAGGCAGAACTTTCTCAAGCAAAATTATTGAGGCAAGAAGAAATAAAAAATTGGAATCAACTATAATCAATTAAAATAGTCACCAATAATTCTGTACCTAAATGTGCACACACACACACACACACACCCCTTTTGCATGCACACACACACAGACCTCAAGTAAATTTTGTGAAACTTTCAAGGAATATATACTTTCTCTCTTATCAAAGATGTTTCAGAAAAATTTAAAGGCCTGAAAGGTACTCAACTCATTTATACCTAAACCAGGTTCCAAAATTTAAAGGATACAAAAAAGCATCCTGTAAGCTAGCAAGAGCCAGCTGAAAAATATAATATAATATAAACAAAATACTATTTTCAATAGCAACAAAGTAACAAAATATCTAAGAATTAACCAAAAAAAGAACCTCATAGGGAAAATTTAAAAACTCTATTAAAGGACATAAATGTTTATGCACAAATAAAAAGACATACCATGTTCATGAATGGGGAAAGTTCAAAATTATAAAGAGGTTATTTCTCCTCCAACTTAATCTGCCTACTGTAATTTTAATATTTTAAGATCTTAAACATACACATGGAATAAAATTTATAAATAGCTTGCAATCATGAAAATAATGAGTTCATGACAAGAGGGAGAGATGACAAAAGAGAAACAGGGCAGAACTCACTGTGGCAGATATTAAGTATAGAACATAAAGCTGTAATAATAAATATATTGATATACTGGAGGAAAAAAACACATGAGACTGGACTAGAGACAAGGAGATCAGCTGAACTCTCAGATGATCACAAAAGTACAGGCAAGGAGTGATGAGTCTCAGCATTATCTTGGTAGACTATCAGTGGGAACAGCACAGCAGTGGCTGTGAGATATATTTTATCAAAAAGCCTGGAGGATTTCCTGACTGAACGGATATAGGGGTTAAGGAAAAGAAAAGACTGAGTTGTGCAATGGAAGATGAGTCTGGCAAGATGGATTAAGAATAGACTGTGTGGGATCCTTTATAAGAAGTTAATCTTAGAAAGGTTAAGTGTTGGGGCAGCATAGGAAATGAATCAGCAGAGAAAGGGGCCAATTAAGCTAATTGGAGAAACACCCATTAAACTGTTGCAATTGTCAGGTAGGGAATGATGAAGGATGGAACTAAAGCTGTGGGAATTGGGATGGGAATTGGGGGGGTAGAGACAAGAGATATTCAAAATGTTGAATCTAAATGACTTGGTACATTAGTTAAAGTGGACAGCAAAAGAGGAGAAGGGTTCAAGAAAGCGCTGAGTTTTCTAGCTTTGTTAGGAGGTAGGTGGCAGCAGCTTTAGTCAAGGAAATTCAGGGGTCACCATTTCAGCCAGAAGTCAATTTAACTTTGAATATCCAAGTTTGGATGCTTCCTACACATGTGCAACGGGTAACTGGAAAGGAAGCTCTGGAACTTCAGAGAGAGGTTAGGCCTGCAGATATAGAATCGAGCATCTGACCAGAGTTTGGAAAAGCAATCGAAGCCATGGATATGGCCAATATTTCACAGGAAATGAACATAGAAGGGGAAAGTCAGGTGATTGAGTTCTCCAGTAGTCTGTGGTCCCAAGGCAGAATCCAGCACTGCCTTTGAGAGGCACAGGGAATGCCAGAAAAAGTGAGAGCCACATTTGGCAACTGTCACATCACATCTGCTCTCTGTGGCATGGTTTCCTCACTGACTATCAGAATACATAAATATATGTAGCACATCAAACAGACAAATCCACTCTGCACAGATCTGCCTAAATATTTAGACAGAGCAAAGCAGTGACAGAAGTGATTAAGAAATTGAAATTCCAGTCACTAAAGGTGATCAGTGAAACAGAGAACAGCTCTCATTTCAACCTCTCATCATCAGACCCACAGTTGACTTGTCACTTCCGGAATGAGGAAAGAATAGTTCAGCAAATGTGGGAGGCTTTGTAGATTTCTGATGGTGTGTGGGTTAGCCCTTAATTCTCCTTTGGTGAATTTTTTTCTCGTGGCATTCCACCACCAGAGGTTAGACTGGGGACGTCAGCAAAGGGCAGGGGGTAGGTGTAGTTAAAAGAATATTGAATTTGGCACCAGAAGATTGAGTTCAAGTCCAAGATCCACGGGTTACTACCGATGTGACATAGCCTCCCTGAACCTGTTCTTATCTATAAAATAAGAATGTTAATTCCTGACCTGCCTACCTCCCAGGGCAGGTGAGAGTCAAGAGCTAATGCGTGTTAGTGGTTTTTGAACTGTGTTCTTCAGGGTTCTGAGCTTCCTCTCTGAGCCCTTAGGTGCCACAGCTACAAGGGGGAATGAGCTTAAGAGGTATAACCAGAGGCAGTGGTTTGGCTCCCCCATTCCTGGCTATCCCAAAGCAGCCCAACTTTTATCTGTATCTGCTGCTAAAAATACAGTGGGCAAACTCACTGCCCTGCATTAATATTGGATGAAAAAGAACATGTGGCTGAGCATGGCTCATGCCTATAATCCTAGCACTTTGAGAGGCTCAGGTGGGTGGATCACTTGAGGCCGGGAGTTCGAGACCAGCCTGGCAAACATGGTGAAACCCCGTCTCTACTAAAAATACAAGAATTAGCTGGGCGTGGTGGCATGCACCTGTAATAACAGCTACTCAGGACACTGAGGCAGGAGAATTGCTTGAACCCGGGAGGCAGAGGTTGCAGTGGCCAAGATAGTGCCACTGTACTCTAGCCTGGGTGACAGTACGAGACTCTCTCAAAAAAAAAAAAAAAAAAAAAAAAAAGAAAGAAAGAAAGAAAAAAAGAAAGAATAAGTATCTGAAATGAGCTTTTTGGATTATCTGTGAACTGCAATTTCTGGTATCCTCTCTTCATTATCAGATAATTAAGAATTCATTGTATGTGATTTTTTGTTATAATAAGTTGGCTCCTAGTACTATCCTAAATTACATCTCCTATAAGACCACAGATTTACTTATTGTGATTACATCTATGGACTTGGTGCTGAGTTGCCAGGTGAAGACTGCTACCATCTTCTATGACTCCTGGTTTAATTGCAATGCCCCATCCTGCAGCCCAGCAGAATTGCTGTGAAGATGCAATGTCCCAGCTGTCCCCTACTGCAGAGAGACCATTCAGGAGACCGAGTCCCTGTTCAGCACAGAGTTCCTGGGGAATAACTCAATTTCCCTCAAAGTTTTAGCACAGGTGGGGCGCGGTGGCTCACGCCTGCAATCCCACCACTTTGGGAGGCTGAGGCAGGTGGATTGCCTGAGCTGGGGAGTTTGGAACCAGTCTGAGCAACACGGTGAAACACCGTCTCTACTAAAATACAAAAAAAAAAAAAAAAAAAAAAAATTGCCGGGCATGGCGGCATGTGCCTGTAGTCCCAGCTACTCTGTAGGCTGGGGCAGGAGAATTGCTTGAACTGGGAAGGTGGAGGTTGCAGTGAGCTGAGATTGCTCCACTGCACTCCAGCCTGGGCGACAGAGCAAGACTTTGTCTAAAAAAAAGAAAAAATTTAGCACATTATTTCACACCATTAGAGCAAGTTCTTTCACAAAAGAAGGTGCCAGGGACGAGAAGCAGAGCTTAGGTTTTCTGCAGGCAGATCATAATGACTTTACTCTGGTGTGTTTTAACAGGGTCCCAGGAGCTCAGGATCTGAGTGGTCTGTAGCACAAGTAATGAGAAATGGGTTGACAAAGGAAAGAATCAGATCGGCTCTAGTTTTTTATGCCACAAAGAGTGGCATAAATCCTGATCAAGATAGTGACCACAGGAGCTGGAGCTAGTTAATTATTATTTGTGTATCAGAATATCATAAGTTACCCACGAGTCCCTCCTTTATAGCAATAACACCCAAGAAATGGTAGTCAGAAATGAAGGAAGCGTTTACTTTAGGAAAGCTCTTAAATTCTCAATTATCTTAACCTCTGAAGACTGCAGGGCTTTCAATCTGCATCTCTCCAGGCAGTAGCTTTTGTAGTCAACCCACTGTTTCCAAGGTCTGTTTCTACCTTCTCAGGGATGTGTCACACAGGGTTTGTCTCTCCCAAAGTGTTGCTTTCTCTACTGCCACCTGGTCATCCAGCCAGAACATGGGAGGGAGTATGGCAGATTTTGTCATTTCTTTCAAACGGGGAAAAGGGAGGATTGGAATAGTGTTTCCTAAAGTTGTGTTCAAGGCCTTGGCAGTTTCTAGCATTACAGGAAAATGAGAAAAGTTTTGGGTCTTGAAGTATGGTGAGCAACAACATCCTATGTAGGAGCTAAAGGGAAATTCCAGAATCCTTCCTTCATTTGCCCCAAGTTGGAGTAGGAAAGAGGCACACAGCCGTGTTGGCAGCTAGGAGAGCCATAGGATCCCAGCTCCCATCAGCTTGCATCACGGAAGTCTGGAGTGAGGACCATGTAAACTGAACGGCAGGGCCCAAAGTACAGAGTCCATACTGTTAGACCTCATTTGGAGATTTCTGGAACCTTACCAGGAGCTCCACGTGCTTCTTCAGAGAATTGAAGAACACAAGAATTACCACATGAGCTCAAAACATGATCCATCCAGCCTAGAAGCTGCTTTATCGTGAAAACTCCAGAGACGTGTTATGGCAGGGCATGCTGCCCCCAGAGCCTCAAACCCCAGTGTCTTTAGCTATTGAGAGGATTTCCAAGACCAAAGTCTCCATAATTTGGAAGAGCCCTTCTGTAGCATAAGCTGAGGAGAAAAACAGAAACTGAGAAGAAAACTAGTTATTTGTGGAAAATCTATTTGTACAAAGCCCTGTGATAGGTTCTTTTACAATAAGCACCTTTAAGACTCTCAATAACCCTGTGAATTTGGTAATATTACTGCCCATTTTCCAAATGAGGAAACAGAGAATTAGAAAGGTCAGGCCCTGTGCCCAAGGCCACATCACTAATAAGAGGTAGACTGAGATTTTCTTCAGCCTTTGCATTCAGTTAACTAATTGCTAAATCCTAGGGGTTCTGCCTCTTAAATTTTAAGTCTCAAATCAGTCTCCTCTTTGCCAGTTTTATTACTATGAGCCTACTTCAAACCTTCACCATTTTGGTTTGACTATTGCAATGACCACTTAAAACTGGCCTTTGTACATGTCTCACTACCCCTGCTTTCCCCTTCCCTTCCCACCCCAGCCACACATCATCCTTCACTGTAGCCATGTTTTGCTCATACCACCCGCTATAGACTATCTTAGTAAAGTCTTTTTTCTTCCTTTAAGTCTCAACTTACGGCATCACCCCCTATGTGAAGCCCGCCCCGATATCTCAGGCAGACTTAGAAGCTCTTCCCCAGTGCAGTACCTTGTGCATGGGTTCTTCACAGCAGTGGTTGCATTGAGCAGAATTGGTCCTTTAAGTGTCTATATCTTGCCAGACTATCAGCCTTTTATAGACAGGGACCAAGCCTCTTTTCATCCATTTATCCCCTGCCCTGACAGTGTCTTGCCTACAGTAGGCACTCAATGAGAACTTGTAGAATAAAATGAATGAATGGAATGAGTGAAATTTTTAAATACTTACCAAATCAAAGAAATGGGTAAATGAAATTTTAAACAAGTTATCTCCGACTCAAAAGCTACACTAATCAAAGAATCTTGAATCATTACTAGAATGTTAGATTTCTCTTGTAAACATAAAAGGAATTAGAAAAATAACTATAGAATAAACACTATTTGTAAAGTTTGAATTTCAAACAAAGTAATATTATTACTCACTTCAGGTACAAAAGGTATACACAGAACCATAATACATTATATTTATGTAACACTTCATAGTCTTCAAAGGATGTTTATAGACTCTATTTCATTTGAACCTAACAGCAATCTAGTAGGGTAAAGCAGAGGAGGTGTTTATTATCCCAGTTTTTCAGATGAGGAAACTAAGGATCAGGGAGGTTAAAGTGACATGCCCAAAGTCACACAGAGGCAGAAATAGGACAGATCCCAAGAATTCTTTTGTTTGTTTGTTTGTTTGTTTGTTTGTTTTGAGATGGAGTCTCGCTCTGTCGCCCAGGCTGCAGAGCAGTGGCGCGATCTCGGCTCACTGCAAGCTCCGCCTCCCGGGTTCCCGCCATTCTCCTGGCTCAGCCTCCCCAGTAGCTGTGACTACAGGCGCCCGCAACCGCGCCCGGCTAATTTTTTTTTTGTATTTTTAGTAGAGACGGGGTTTCACCGTGGTCTCGATCTCCTGACCTTGTGATCCGCCCGCCTCGGCCTCCCAAAGTGCTGGGATTACAGGCGTGAGCCACTGCGCCCGGCCTTTTTTTTTTTTTTGAAACAAAGTCTCACTCTTGTCCTCTAGAGTGGAGTGCAATGGCATAATCTCAGCTCACTGCAACCTCTGCCTCCAAGCACTTCTCCTGCCTCAGCCTCCCGAGTAGCTGGGATTACAGGCGCCTGCCACCATGCCCGGCTAATTTTTGTTCTTTTAGTAAAGACGGGGTTTCACCATGTTGGCCAGGCTGGTCTCGAACTCCTGACCTCACGTGATCTGCCTGTCTCGGCCTCCGAAAGTGCTGGGATTACAGGCATGAGCCACCGCGCCCAGCCTAGATACCAAGAATTCTAAGTGCAAGTTCGTCAGTCTTCTCTAATGGGTGACCTCTGATAGCAGGCTTTGATCATTCCATTGACAGTGAAAAAGTACAATGATTATCATTCTCAGGAACTTCTAAAATCCCCTCCTGACTACAGGCAAAAGGGTCCCAGGTATCTTAAGAGGCCAAAAGGTTTCAACCTTTTTAAATGGTTAAAATGGCAATGGTTTTAACCATTTTAAAGAGTACAATTCAGTGATGTTAAGCTCACAATGTTTTGCAACCATTACCCCCATCTAGTTCCAGGACTCTTTCATTACCCTGAAAGGAAATCCTATAACTATTAAGCAGATACTACCCATTCTCCCTTTCCACCCAACCCCTGGCAACGACAAATCTGCTCTATTCATGGATTTGCCTTTTCTAGATATTTCATATGAATGGAATCGTACAATATGTAGCTTTTTGTGTCTGGCTTCTTTTATTAGCACAATATTTTCAAGATTCATCCATGTTGTAGTATGTATAATCATTTCATTTCTTTTTATGACTGAGTAATATTCTGTTGCAATATACCACATTTTGTTTAACCATTTGTCTGTTGATGTACATTTTGGCTGTTTCCATCTTTTGGTTATTGTGAATACTATTGCGATGAACAGGGTGTGCAAGTTTTTGTTTGGGCACCTGTTTCCAATTCTTTTGGGTGTATACCCAGGAATGGAATTGCTGGGTCATATGGTAATTCTGTGTTTAACTTATTGAGGAAACACCAAACTGTTTTTCCTCCTAGAGTTATTTTGAGGATCAAATGAGCCAACACATTTGTTAAGCTTTTAGTATAGTTCCTGGCACATAGCAGGAACTCAATAAATCATTACCCAAAGATATAATTCAAATTATACACAAGTTATCAGCAATAGAGTACATCTGCTGTAAAATGTGTCATATGTTGGAGGGAACAAATAGTTCCTGCTCCTGATTTTTTGTGTGAAGTGACCTCCATTATAATAACATTCCAAACCTCTTGCTCCATCCCCTTTCTCATTCCTTTCAGAAAAAGAGGAGTGATTTACCATCTGGAAGGCCAAAGTAGGCCTGTTCTTGTCAGTCCATTTTACTGTTCCCTTGGGATCTACATGCCTGTAGGGAGCATGTATTCTAATCTCCTCTACAATTCTGTGCCATGAAGTTTTAAGGGGCACACCCCTATATTGGAAGTCTGAGGCTGTTTCACTCAAAGATTGGCATGGCAGATGTAGTGGGCAAATTTAATCTTAGGGCACAGTACTAGCAAGTATACTCACTAATGGAGCCAAACCACCTTTTCTAAACACCTTCATGAGTAATAAAGATTATATTTTTGATTTACAGTTACCTTGTGTATCTTACACAACTGCTTCCATCAATGAGAAGAAAGGGATATTGCATATTGTTTCCCTCCAAAAAAAAAAAAAAAAAAAAAAACCCTGATATACCCAGGTAAATTAACAAGGCTGCTTCAATCCCCAAGTTCTTCTACTTCGAATCTAAGTAGGTTAAAAAACAAACTTTAAATTGAGGTCAAATATAATGAGTGACTATTTGTCTTTTTCAGAGAGTTTTTTATTCTTTGATCTTGGAAAAGTTAAAATTAAAATAGAAAGGCATTGGGCTATTGTGTGGTATTATTACAGTAAACCTTGATATAGAAAATGCTTTGCAAGCAATTCTCCATTGTGGAGAGCCTTTATTTCAGCATCCCTATATTCTTAAATTACCCTTGAGATGGCATTTGTTTTCATTTTTGCACTTAATAGAGCATAATATCACATTCACTCTTTTTTCTCCTGGGGTGAGTGCAGAATTGATAAGTAGTGAATGTCTTCTTTTTCATTCCATTCAACAAACATTTATTGGGCACCTGCTATGTGCTAGACACTGTGCCAGGCATTCTGGGGGAGACCAAAATGTGTATCCTTCAGTTTCATAGGCAAACGGCTTGTAGTCTAGTGGCAAATGAAAAAAAATGATACTTGCATAAGTATAAGGCAAATTTTAGCTGATTTGGCTTTAAATGGGTTTCAGCCATTTGGTTTGGATGATTAAAATCTAATACATCTCTACAAAGGAAATTGGATTCAGAATTTTTATTTCATTACTATTCCCATGCTAGTTATCCTCCCTTCTGTCAGACTAAATTTCTCTCTTCTTTTGGAAAATGACATGTTTTCTACAGTTGCAAACGTATTCCAACCTATTCAACTAGTTTATTAGCTTATTTTATCTTTATGAACCAATCCTTTAAGCAGCTTAATTGACTAATTTTTTGCTGCTATTATATTTTTTAGACAGGTAATGGGCAACATCAGGCTAGTGAATGAACAAATTAATGGATAAATAGAATTCCAGACTGAAACTCAGAAAACTTGAATTTTAGTTTTATCCCAAATATATCCTTTAGAAATTCCTTTCCCCAAAGTTACTTCTCAGGGTTTGGGATCACACTGTCTAAATTTATGTGTTTGTTAGGTAGATTGAAAGGAGTGGAAAACAACACCATCTAGAGTATTTATGTCCAGGAAAACCTAAGTATGAACATATTTCCATAGATGGATACATTGATCCATTGAAGGCCCAAATGAAACGTGGCTGTAGCAAAATGATTTAAATGGGGCTATGAAACCAGGCTGCTCAGCCTTGAATCCTGACTCTTTCCCCTGCAAGCTGTGTGACCTTGGACAAGTAAGGTGACTCGGTTTCCTCATCTGTAAAATGAGGATAAATCATATTGTCTGCTTCGCAGATTTGTTTTGGGGAATAAAAGTTAGTTAATATTTGCAAAGTATTTAGACCAGTCCCTGGCACATGGTAAAAACTCTGGAACATTAGTTGAAATGCAGTCATGAGTTTGGGATACAGAAAGAGGGCTAAAAAACGGTGCCCCAAAGGACATAAGAAGGTAGAATGAGGTGGAATGAAATGAAACAAAAGAATGGGCCGAATGAAGAGAAAGTTGTAAATGAACACAAGGCAAGTGTTTGGCTCAGAGAAAGTAATGACTCCATTGCAGAGTATAGAAAGAAAGGATCAAAACCTTTTTATTTTCTTTTCTATATGACCTTGTACAACTCACTTGACCTCCCTGTCCTCTAATTCCTCCCCTGCGAAAAAGGTAAGAGGCAGTAGAGAGTAGTGGTTAAATACCAGCATCGCCATTGACTAGCTGTATAACCTTGGGCAAGTTGCTTAATCTCTCTCGGCCTTAATTTCAACTGTTTCATGAGCATATTGATAGTTCCTAATGTTGGGGCTCAGAAAATGATACCCCAAGCATGGTGCTTTGGCATGCTGAGTACTTTGAAGTAAAGGAGATTGGAAGCCTCAGAAGCAGCCTCAGAACAAAGGTTTCTCCAGTCTTCTCCCGCCCTCCAGTCTCTTGCCCCTCTTTCTTCCCCAAAGTGTCATAGAAACCAGAATTCCTCTTCCCCAAATCAAGTCATAGAAACTAAAACCTTCTCCCCCAAAAGAAAACCATAAAACCTAGATATTTCTCTAACTTTCCCCTGCCTTTCTGTGTAGGAGCTGGTCATAAAGAAATTCTCTGACTTATTGTGTCTGATTGTAGATTATAAGATCCTCATTCCAGAGTGGTCCTGCCCCGTGTCTGGGAAGAAGGAACGCCACACGGAAAGACCAAGAAGAATCCTAACAGACAGGCCTTCCTGGGTTTCCCCCTCAGTCTCCTACCGTTAGATCAGACCTCTTTGGTCCAACCACATTTCTACATGGCTGTCCATTCTTCATTGAATCTAAGAATAAAAATGAATAGTTTTCCCTGGGTCTTTGAGTCTTCGTTTCTGAAGGCTCCTATATCAGGTAAAACTTTGATTAAAGAAATCTGTTGTTTTTCTCTTGTTAACCTGTGTTTTGTTGTAGAAGTGTCAGGCGTCACCCTTACGATGGGTGAGGAAAGGTATCAAACAAACACTCAAGAGGTCTCAGGATATCAGTTCGAATGTGAAAGCATCTTATACACTTCAGAGGCCTCCACCCTATAAATATTAGAGATTATGATGGCTTTGAAATTTGTTTACTGTTTTCCATTTAGATAGTGACATGGGCTAAACATTTTCCTTCTGTCTTCATCCACCTGATTTTTAAAACAAATTGAGAATCTCGGTCAGTAGTGAGATTTCATAGCTTCTATCTCTCCTCTCTGTGGGCTGACTTCCTAGCTAATTCTCTCCCTCTGGATAGCTGTAAAAGCAAGAACTACTGCCAGGACAGCTCTTATCAAAATATTTTAGCACTTCTGCATCTGGTCCTGGCCATAAAATAGAAGTGAAGAAACACTTATGTAAAGCTTTCAGAGCTGTGAAGGAAAAAGAAAGCTCTTATATTATTGGCTCTGGTTCATATATCTCCAGGACAGCAAGGAAAAAAATAACTCAGATTTAAACCAAAAAGGCATTCAGTGAAAGAAACTTAAAGATATGACATGAGCACCAGCAACTAAGATAAACAAGAGAGCAAAAAAGAGTCAATGTTGTTGAGTGAATTATCTTTCCCCTGAGCTCCGTTCAGCTCTGTGTACCAAGTAAACTAATGAGCTGGGCCAGTGGGAGAACTCAGTGATCCATATGCTAACAAATCAGCTTCTGAGCAATTGTTCCCACCCTTGTCCGATTGCTGTGCTGGCAGCTCACATCCATACCAGTGGGTCCCCGGGTCCCGAAACCTTTTCCTCCTCTGCAGTCAAGTTCTTTCTGTCCCAGCACTTCTCATGATCAAATAGGAAATGGATAACAAAGACAGCATTCATTTAATATTTACTGGGCATCTACCATTCTCCAGGCACTGAGCTAGGATCTGGGGTATGCAGATAAACTAGACAAAAGCCTTGCATTCAAAGAGTTTTCTTGAGTGATGGGAAAGACAACAGCAGTTAAGATGTGGCAAGAACTAAGGAGGTGGGATTCCCTGAGCGCACAGAAAAGGGAGTTACTGTTCTCTCCAATGGAGGCGGGAAAGACAAAAGCCTTAAAGTAGCATTTCTTATATATCGACTGTCTCTCATAATCCTCATGACATCTCTGACGAAAGGGATATGATTTGTATCACTTTATAGATTAGGAAACTGAGGCTCAATGTAATTAAATCACTTATTCCATGTAACAAGATGCTGAATCTAATTCTTAATCCAAAGCTTCTGCTCTTTCCAGTAACCTTGTTTTGTTGACAAGGATGATAATGCTGGTGGGATTCAAAGGAAAGGGGAAAGGGTAGGTAGGAAGCACTAGCTGAAATTGTGAGTAATTTCATGGCAGAGAGGGAGGGTAACTGAAAGAAACAGGGAGGAGTGAAGAGAGAGATTATATGAAGAAAGAGAGACGGCAGCATTGGCGTACTGAAGCCTGCCCTAATCTACTCTCACATTCAGCAATTTTGCTATCTGGTTGTTATACCCTTGGCAGCTTAATCCACAATGGTGGGAGTATTTATAGGACAGAAATTGGCAAATCTTACAAATTAGTGTGTTTCTGTCTCCCAGAGACCCAGTTAACCAGCACACCACTGGTGAGAAGGCTGGGAGAGCACGTGGATAGCTGTGGAAGCATTTACAAATAGTAAATTTCTTCTGGGGGAAAACTGAAGTCTTAAGTCATACACATCCCATCTGTTCACATACCTCTATTTCTAGTGATGAAAAAAGTGCGCTGAATGGAGACACTGGTGTGTAAACGCTAATTGATTTCACTCTTTCACATGCTGTAATAGTCAGGATTCTTTGGATTGCAAGTGACAGAAACCAGTGTAATTGGCTTGATTGAAAAAAGGGGTTTATTTGCTCAGACACCCTAATGAGCAAGTCCAGGGAAGGAGTTGACTTTAGGGATTCCTAAGAGTTAACAAGTGCTGTCGGTTGTCAGCTCTAGGTTCTTTTTCTCCCTCTCCATTTTTCGCCCTTATTTCTGGATGTTTGCCTTGTTCTTTCCAAATGCATAGATGCTTTCTATGCAGAAGTAGTGCAGAGAAGGGGGTCCTGAGTAGGAAGGGATGAAATGGTGCAAGGCATTGCCAAGCTTGCATCACACCAGCTTGGTGACCCCAGAGAGAAGAGACAGCTTTTCCCTTCTAGCATCCAACTCTGTCTCAGGGCACCATTGTGATAGTCCTGGCTTAAGTCATACACCATGTTTGGGTCAATCACTGTGTTCAGAAGAATGGGATACTTTGATTGGCTATACCCGGGTAATGTGCATACCCCTGACTCCAGGGAAGGTAGGATTCTGTTTGGTAGACCTGCCTGGATTAGGGTAGGTCAAGAGGGTACAGTTACTAGAAGAAGTGAGGGAAAGGTGGACGAAAGCAAAAGATTTCCTTTATATCTGCTAATATTATTTTTAGAAGCACTAACATTCTGGATCTTTAGGATACCTTGAATGAGGCACTTAGATGACACGGGGAAGAATACAATCATTTGACCTTATGGTTATCTCCCTACAAAGTTGATGTCTTTTGAATAAAGTCCAAAATCCTTGTGAAGTCCCAATGAGATCTGGCCCCTGCCCACAACTATATTTCTAGCCTCCTTCTCTATCACTCCCTAGCCACCCTAATTCTCCCTTCATTTATGCCACTTCAATCACACCGGCTTTCTTCCTGTTTCTAGAAGAGACTGTTCATTCCATCTCCCAGCTTTTCAATGACCATTTACTCTGCCAGAAATGCTCATCTCCTAGACATTCCCATGGCTCGCTCCTTCTCATAATTCATCTCAAATATTACCTTTCAGAAAAGACTTTTTCTTAACCACCATGTACATACTCACTGTTGCCCCAACCATAAACAACTTCGATCTCATCATTCTGTTTTATTCCACTTGCATCTAGCACCGTGTCATGTTTTTTTAAATTAATATGTTTCCTTGTTAATTGACTGTCTCCCTCTACTAGAAAGTAAGCTTAATCAGAGAAAGAACCATGTCTGTGTCTTATTCTCCAATGTGTCCCTCTGTCCTAGCACAGTGCTTCATTCATAATAGTGCTTAACAAATAACTGTGTGATGAGCAAATAAACAGAATCGCATGTATAGTTGACCCTTGAACAACACAGGTTTGAACTGCATGGGTTCACTTATACACAGATTTCCTTCCACCTCTGCCACCCCTAAGATAGCAAGACCAACCTCTCCTCGTGCTCCTTCTCTTCAGCCTACTTAACTGAAGATGGTGAGAGTAAAGACCTTTATTATGATTGAGTTCCACTTAATGAATAGTAAATATATTTCTCTTCCTTATGATCTTTTCTCTAGTTTACTTAATTGTAAGAACACAGAATATAATACCTATAACATACAAAATACATGTTAATCGACTATTATGCTATCAGTAAGGCTTCCAGTCAACAGTAGACTATTAGTAGTTAAGTTTTGGAATCAAAAGCCATACACAAATTTTCTACTGCACGGGTGGTTGGTTCCCCTAACCCTCACATTGTTCATGGGTCAACTGTATTATTCTACTGTTATCAGCAGAATGAGTTTGAGGCAAGAGAAGAGGTTCAGGATTTATGGGTTATTAACTCAATGTTCTTGAGGCATTTCCCCTGTCTTCTATCCTGCATTTCCTTCCACTTAAGCTGCTCAAAAGTAAATGATAATCACTTTATGGCCAAAGCTAATGACATCTCTTTGATTCATCTTATCTTGATCTTTCTGTTGCCTTTGACACTATTGCCCAATTACTCACTTGATTTTTCTTTTTCTCAGTTCAACTTCCACAATTCTACAATATCTTCTCCTTCCTGCCTTTTCTGCCTTTCCTTATCTCTCCTTTCCTGGCTTCAGGTCTTCCCAGTAATCCTGGGCATCTATCAAGTCTTAGTCTGTTTTATTTGCATATTTATCATCATGAGAACACAGATCAGCCCAAAAACAACTTCTAGAAGCGAAAGGATTTACAGGATCAAGAGCTCTGTAAACCAACCAAAAATAGGAACCATAATTCTCAGTGCTGTTGACATAAACTTATAATGATTTTTCCAGGAACTTTACTGTCTAAATCATTTATATAGTAATGAGAATGGATTTAGGAGTATTACCAAGGAAGTTATCAATTTATTCACAAAATCTGGTGTCAGAAGATATTACTTTAATGCAAAGGGAAAAATTAGAGATGAAGATGAATATTCATGCCTAAAGTTCTTCCTCACAGTCTTATTCATGATTTTAAAAATAGTACCAGAAGAACCAATGTTCAGTAAAAGAGGAATAAATAAGATACCTTTAGACATCATGATTGTTTAAAATATTTAATGTGTGGAAAAATAGTCTTGCTATATTGCTGAGTGAAAAATGGAGAACACAAAATATGTAGGAAGACAGAAGAACAAAGGGCAGACTTTTATGAGTGATTTTCAGTATGTCATTAGATATTTTTATATTTTTAAAATATTTTATAAACTGTCCACAGTAAGCAAATATGATTTTATGAAACTATTAATTTTCAAAAAGAACATATTACTTTACAACAAATACCTTCGATAGGCTGGGCGCGGTGGCTCACGCCTGTAATCTCAGCACTTTGGGAAGCTGAGGTATGTGGATCACCGGAGGTCAGGAGTTCAAGACCAGCCCAGCCAACATGGCAAAACCTCTTCTCTACTAAAAATACAAAAATTAGCTGGGTGTAGGTGCGTGCCTGTAATCCCAGTTACTCAGGAGGCTGAGGCAGGAGAATCGCTTGCAACCGGGAGGCGGAGATGCAGTGACACTGCACTCCGGCCTGGGTGACAGAGCAAGACTTTGTCTCAAAAAATAAAAATAAATAAATTAACACCATTGATACATTTATTTGCATGTATAGTGTATTTCACAATGTAATTGTTAAAAACATGGCTTTGGATCTTTTTTTTTTTTTTTTTTTTTGAGACGGAGTCTCTCTCTGTCGCCCAGGCTGGAGTGCGGTGGCCGGATCTCAGCTCACTGCAAGCTCCGCCTCCCGGGTTTACGCCATTCTCCTGCCTCAGCCTCCCGAGTAGCTGGGACTACAGGCGCCCGCCACCTCGCCCGGCTAGTTTATTTGTATTTTTTAGTAGAGACGGGGTTTCACCGTGTTAGCCAGGATGGTCTCGATCTCCTGACCTCGTGATCCGCCCGCCTCGGCCTCCCAAAGTGCTGGGATTACAGGCTTGAGCCACCGGACCCGGCCGGATCATATTTTTTAAAAAGACAAAATATACACAAAGTTCTGAGAAACTGTGCTCAATGCGGAGGTCAGGGGTGTGTGGGTCCTCATATAGACAGGGTGGAATAACTGCAACTGCACTGAGGAGTTGTCCATCAACCGTCCATGTGGAAGGAGCAAGTGGCAGGGTAAAATCTGGAGTCAGCTTTTAAATTTCTGTCAGTGAAGCTTGGCCTTGTTTAATTAGTGTAGGAGATTGTTTGTAGATAGTGGCTTCCTGAATTTTACAGGCAAGCCTCATGATGAGAAAAGAATTGAAATTACAGATGATGAGATAGATATTTAATAGACAAGAACAGCTGATATGTAGAAAATGGGATGCTGATTCAAAAGTTGAAACGCATAATTTAATTATTAGTGATAATAAGTAAATCTTTACATCCACGAACAGAATAAAATACAAATTACATAGTCAGCACAATTCAGGGCTTGCAAGCTATGAGACTAATGTAAAATAATAAAGGACAGCAGCTAAGTTAATTGACCATTTCCATGTTATTAATTGGAGAATGATATGGCAATCATTTAAATGGAAAAGAACCATATTTTGTGGAAAATACATATTAACCATTCCAGATACTTCCTTCAGTAAAATATTTTCTTCCTATTATCAGAGTATTTTTATTATTGGTGCTCTTAATATTTAAAAAGTATGCAATATATCTGGGCCTTAATTTTCTCATCTGTAAAATAAGGGTGTTGTGGCACTGGTTTAGTACTTCATTCTATGAGAGTGGTACTGCAAAATTTTCATAAATGTTTTATTCCATTTCATGGAAGCTGATGTTGACCAAGACTGTGATCATTATCCATATTCCTAGATTTCAGTTTCTGTTTATCAAACAGTCTTATTGATCTTATTGGTAAGCTTTATAATTAACAAATAGTATACATTCAAGCTTATAAAATAATTATATTCTGATGTTTCAAAATGGTTTTACTTATTGAGTTCTTTGTAAGATTTCGTTGGGGGAAACATGGTTTTATTGCTTACACAACAACAACAAAGTTGAAAAGGACAGAGCTTCAAGGTTTGCCTGGCACTCAGACTCTGAGGGCATATCACAAGCAGCATTCTCAAGCTTGTAGGTCCAATAAGTAGTAGATGCAGGCTTTGCCCTAACCTCGTTCATCACCTCGAAATAATACCCTTGAAGGACCAGGGCCCATTCCCCCACACCACTTTCCACTTTAAAAAGTCACTCAAGGTCGGGCGCGGTGGCTCAAGCCTGTAATTCCCGCACTTTGGGAGGCCGAGACGGGCGGATCACGAGGTCAGGAGATCGAGACCATCCTGGCTAACACGGTGAAACCCCGTCTCTACTAAAAAAAAATACAAAAAACTAGCCGGGCGAGGTGGCAGGCGCCTGTAGTCCCAGCTACTCGGGAGGCTGAGGCAGGAGAATGGCGTAAACCCGGGAGGCGGAGCTTGCAGTGAGCTGAGATCCGGCCACCGCACTCCAGCCTGGGCGACAGAGTGAGACTCCGTCTCAAAAAAAAAAAAAAGAAAAAAAAAAAAGTCACTCAAAGGATCTAATCGTCTCTTTGCACTTTTAGAACTGTCCCATGAGGGAAGAAGTTCATGCTATATATTTAGGTGAAAAAAGCAAACTACAAGGCAATACGAATACTTCCATGTATTTTATAAAAAATATGTAGCTGAATCTAGACAGATAAGTGCTGGAAAGATATAGATTGTGTTACCTTTATAGATGCACTAGGCGTTATGTGAAGCACTCTTTTTTTAACTCATGTTTTGTCCTCAGTCTCTCAAATGAGGCAGATATTATTATCATCTTCATTTTACAGATGAGGAAACTGATGCATAGCAATTATTTATAAAAGTTACCTTACAAATGCATGGAAAAAAATTCTGGAAGCATTTACTCTAAAAGTTGTAAGACTATGGGTGATGTTTGCTCTTTTGCCTGTGTATAATTTCTAAAAAGAGTTTGTATCACTTATGTAACAAAATGAACAGGGAGACTATCAGTTCCCACCTTCATTTTCCCATTTTCTCACTTGGCGTCTGAGCAGTGGAGGGCTCGGGATCACAGACTCGGCCCTGCTTGGGAATGGGACAATGATCCATTAAGACTTGCAGATGGTTCTCTGCTCTATGTTATATGGGATGGTAGCAATTTTTATTCAGTTGGAAGGAAGGGATGGGTGTGATGGCTCACGCCTGTAATTTCAACACTTTGGGAAGCTGAGGCAGGAGGATCGCTTGAGCTCAGGAGTTCAAGACCAGCCTGAGCAACAAAGTGAGATCCCGTCTTTCCAAAAAAGTAAAAATTAGCTGGGCATACTTGTGCCTGCCTGTGATCCCAGCTACTTGGGAGGCTGAGGTGGGAGGATCACTTGAGTCTAGGAAGTCAAGGAAGTCAAGGCTGCAGTGAGCCAGGATCATGCCACTGCACTCCAACCTGGGCAACAGAGCAAGACCATGTCTTAAAAAAAAGAAATCCATTGGCAAGAAGAAGTGGTTACAATAACTTGGAAAGAATCCTTGCTCTAGGACACTTGCATTTTACTAAGGGTGAACCTTCAACCTGCCCTAGCAGGCTAGGATCATTCCATCAGAGCCAAACCCCAGATAAGTCAGGCCTACAGAAATTGTGTATTCATCTACCTGGGTCTATGAGAACCAGGGAACTAGTGCTAGCTCGTGCCACTATTCTGTTGAACTGCTTATTTTTTTGTGTGTTGTTAATCTGCATTAAGTATCTGTGTTTAACATCTTTAATGAGATTATAAATTCCTGGGTGGAAGTGATGTTCTGGGAAATATCTCTTCATTAAACATAAATGCATTAAACGTAAAAAGTGTTTGATGAATGATACTTGAATGAAATGGAATCAAATATATATAAAAAATGGTAGACTTTGGCAATTTGGATTATTTTCTGTAACAAATAAATCAATAAACAAAAAATAGAAGGGTCTTCCCTTTCCCTTCCCTTCCTTTTCCTTTCCCTTCTCTTCCTCTTTCTCTTCCCTTCTCCTTTCTGAACAATTCCATCCTACATCCATTGTATGGGGCAGAGAAAGGTAGACATCCATTCAGATGGGTGACCTGGTGTGGGATGTCAGAACCCAAAGGGGATGAGGTCTCTACTCAGGGACAGGGGCAGCAATGGTGATAAGAGATTGGCTATATACAGGGGAATTGATCTAATAAAAAATACATTAAAAATAATGGGAACCAAGCTTCTCATTGTTGTAGAAGAGAGTCAGAAATCAGGAAAGGGAGAAAACTAGAATGAACACTGTGGTGTTGAATTGATAGTGGAGATACCAGTGTGAACTCATGGATTTCAGTAAATATATGTAGATGTATTTAAATAAATTTAAATTTAGATGTAAATGTGTTTATGTATATCTTTGTCAATAGGTGTGTGTCTGTGTGTATATTCCTTACCTAAACACTTTTCTTTGTTGTGTTTTCAATTCCACATTTAATTCATCTGGGATTTATTTTTATGTGCAGTATGAGATGGGTGCTACATTTTTTTTGACCAAATAGCCAGCCAATTTTCCCAACACTGTTTATTAAATGATTCACCTATCTCCATTGATCTGAGATACTTCCATTCTGATACGCACATATTAGGTTGACTGAAAACATCTTAGAAAAGCAACATTGATCTTGTTAATGATAGAGCAATGAGACACATCTCCATTTCTCCTGCTCTGACATCTTGGGCATCAATGGCCTGTTTCCAACTGAGTGTTCAAAAAACATCCTGAAGGTCAAAACTTCCCAAACTAAACTGATCCCATTTGTCTTCATGAATTCCTGACCTCAGAAAACAACATCAGCAGCAGCCTAACTGCCCAATGATCTTTCAAATACTCTGACCCTGTCCTCCCCTCTCACTGTTAAATCCCTTCCTTCTTTGCCTGTTGTCTGCAGTTCCCGAGTTTGGACTTTTCCCCTGAGCTATTATGATTATATTATATTTATGTCCAACGTAATATTGAAAATCTTTCAAAAATTGAAAGAATTCATGAGAAAATAAAGCATTTGGTCTGTTTGACAGTCAGGGCTGATTTGATGAATCTGAGTGACCAGATCCCATCTAATCTACCTTTCACACTGATTTCTGAATAATAAATAGAAATAATAAGTAAATAAATATAATATAGTCATATGGGCCTGTGCTTGTGATTCTGCAACTCAAAAACCTTCAAGTCTATGAGTTGTCATAAAAACCATAGCTGAACATCCAAGGTCACTGGGATTGACCTTCCAGGTGTTCTTTCTCCTACCTGACTTGCACTTTCATCACTTGTGTTAAACTCTGGTTCTGGAACATGCCAAATATTTCCACAATTTTCCACTTTTTTGCCTTGCATGGAAAGCTGCCCCTTTCCCCTCGATCAATAATTATATTATCTTTTAAGGTCCAGCTTAAACAGAGCCCTCTTCCATAAAGTGTTTGCCTAATCCTCCAGTTGGAATTATTACTTACCACCTGTTTTCAAAGCACTTTGTTTGTGCTGTATTGTACTACGTGTTTCATTATGCTTAGAATGGAAGTACTATAATCTTAGTTTTCAGATCCAGATTTTAGCCCCTGAAGCCAGGGCTGCATCTTTGTTACCTCTGACCACTGCCTATAGCTAGCAGTTTTAGTACACTCACTTTGGCACCTAGCTAAGTGCTCTTACCCCTCTCCTCCTCTTCCCTCCCCTTCCCTTCCCTTCCACATTGATTTAATGAATTGCAATGTATACCAGGCGCTATTCTAGTACTTAGGATACTGTGATGAACCAGACAAAGTTATTGTCCTTATGAAGCTTATATTTCACGAGGAGTCTTAATTAACCCTTTCAAGAACCCTGTGACATAGGGGCCATTGTAAATTATTCAGGAGTGTAGTAACATATTTGGTAAGTAGCATTACTGGAATTCAAACTAGATCTATGTGATATCGCTTGTCCCTAGCACCACAGCTAGTTGAAATATTTGTGGAACTGGGAATAAGTTTGGTGCTTCAAGAGGATTAAATAGGATACTTCTTCAGATGCTGAACTAAGAAGAAAACAATTATGTGTCACTATTGAAAAAGCCATGACCCCCTTTGCTCTCTCCATATGCTCAGGAAATAAATATAGAAACCAAGTCTTATAGCCAAGTTTGATCTTCAGTTCTAACTGAGGGCCCATGTTGCTTTATTACAGAAAGTTGAAAAGAAAGAGAAACTCACATTTGTTTGAGGTAGATGCATCTACATATTTTATTTTTAAAAAATCTTCATAGAAACAATGCAAGGTAGATATTGCTGTCTCCATTTCTACAGGTAGAGAAACAGAGGGGTTAAATAACTGTTAAAAATCATGGCTATTTCCTGGTATTATGTTTTAAACAGGAATTTTATAAGCCATATATAGAACTTATATCAATTGAATCATTTTAAATGTACATGGAGACCATTCTATTTAAAGGACTCCTATGAAAGGTAGATTAATTCAATAAATGGTAATGGGATTTACTGACTTGCCATTTTGGGGTAAAAAAAAAAAAAGACAAGTAAAACTGGATCCTTATATCACCTCTTATACCAAAATAAATTCCAGATGGATCAAAGATTTACATGTAAAACATGAAATCACAGACGTCCTAGAAGAACACATGGATGCATATTTTTATAATTATAGAATGGGAAAGACTTTAAAGCCCCGGCTGGGCACGGTGGCTCACGCCTGTAATCCTAGCACTTTGGGAGGCCAAGGCAGGCAGATCACCTGAGGTCTGGAGTTCAAGACCAGCCTGGCCAACATGGTGAAACCCCACCTCTACTGAAATACAAAAATTAGCTGGGCATGATGGCAGGTGCCTGTAATCCCAGATACTCGGAAGGTGGAGACGGGAGAATTGCTTGAACCCGGGAGACAGTGGTTGCAGTGAACTGAGATTGCGCTGCTACACTCCAGCCTGGGTGGCTGAGCGAGACTCTGTCTAAAAAAAAAAAAAAAAAAAAGTGTGTGTGTACATATATATATATATGTACACACACACACACATATGTATATAACCCCAAGCCCAGAAGTTATGAAAGAAAAGATTAGTAAATTTGATTATATAAAAGTTTGAATTTTGTATAGCAAACTTTAGTCTCTTTAAAAACATAGGCAAAGGCAAAAAGAAAAAGAGGAGAAATATTTTCTTTCACTTTTTTTTCTTCTATCCTTTCTTACCTTCAAGGAAAGAAGAAATATTTTCTTTGGTTTCCAGACCTTAGGTAGATCTCACCAAAGGACTGCTTGGGTTTTTGAAGCCAAATTCCTGCTAGTAATGCAGGACTGTATGAGCTGGCCATGTCTCATGTGACAAAGTGATAGTTGCCAGCCAATCAGAAACAGAATTGGGGATCAGTATCTATCCTGGACTGTACGTTTCCTGCAAGTCTCAAATTACAACAGAATTCACAAATTACTACCTAGAGACTTGATGGAGGAAAATAATGTGATTCACTGCTTGAGGCTTCAAAAATGGAAAGAATGAATGTGGAAGTAAAGCATTTGGCCTGTTTGACAGTCAGGGCTGATGCGATGAATCTGAGTGACCAGATCCCCAGGGCTCCCTGTCATTCCTTCTTGAAGCTGGGTTTCAGTCATAGAAGAGGGAAGAAAAGCAAGAATGAAAGGGCACGTGAAATCTATTTGATTCTTGGTGGAACACTAGATTTTCTGTGCAAAGTGGTGCTTTACTATTTTTAAAGGATACTTAACTGACAGGAAGCTATAACTGAGTTTATGTGACTTTTCTCAGCAAAATTATGGAACATCTCAGTTTAGTAAACATTGGGGACTGGGTTAGAGGGCTATAGGGGACTTGCCATGTATTTGTGTTACATTTATATTTGCCAAGTGCATATCCTCTCTTAAGCTCTTTCTGAGGCAAAACAAATGTGAGCTTATTTGGAATGAGCAATAGATATTTTATTTTGTATAGCTGTGCTTCTATTCTCCATAGTTCCACTAGTATTTAAGTTATTTTCTAATGAGACTTTCTGCATTATGCTGAAGCTTCGCAATAGGAAGACGGGAGTTTAGGAAGTCCATTGACCAACCCCAGCCTGGTCACCTTTGCTTCGTAATGGAACCTCAGTGTTTGTCATTGACCCAACCCAGTCTAGTCACCTTTGCTCTGTGATAGAACCTCAGTGTTTGTGGGGTGTGTGTCAGAGTGAGAAAGACGGATAGTTGAAAGAGGGGAGCACAATCAAAGAGCTCTAACACTTTGAGGCCCAGGTAGCTCTGGTGTGGGATATCCTTAAAGGAATATGACTCTGGTAATCTTCTCCTTTGCATTTCAAAAAAGATTAGGCTGGGTGCAGTGGCTCACGCCTGTAATCCCAACACTTTGGGAGGTCAAGGCGGGCAGATCAGTTGTGGTCAGGAGTTCGAGACCAGCCTGGCCAACATGGTGAAATCCTGTTTCTACTAAAAATATAAAAATTAGCCAGGCGTGGCGGTGGGTGCCTGTAATCCTAGCTACCCGGGAGGCTGAGGCACGAGAATCGCTTGAACCCAGGAGGCAGATGTTGCAGTGAGTCAAGATTGTACCACTGGGGCAATACAGCAAGACTCAGTCTCCAAAAAAAAAAAAAAAAAAGATTAGTAAGCTGTCATAGAACCCTGAGAATGAGACATGAGACAGTGGAAACCAGGTGGATCTTCATACCTAAAAATGTGAATAGGAAGACAAGGGTGAGAAATTCCCAAGCACACCTTATCAAGTTGGGCAATTTCTCAGTGCCAGCCTCATTAGCAAGCTGGAGTGGATGTGTACAAACACTCACATTACTTCATGGAAACAGTTAAACAGTGGAACCCAGAAACGTTTGGACTTAGGGCAAATCAGCAAGGGGACAGGGTGAGGGCAGGAAGAGTGCGCTCAGAGATGTTGCAATTTGGGTATAAATGCCCATGAGGCCTCCCAGGCAAGAGAAGTCTGAATATTGTTACGTTTTAGGGTTCATCCAGGATTTTCCTGAGTCCTAATGCTGTACACCTTTGTTGCAAGGACAAATTATTCCCTCTAAGAATTATGGTCATCTGGTATTTGGAAATGGTGATACTGTAGGAGGCCTAATGCATGGAAATGGGTGTGGAGTCTGAGCTTGTCTGTGACTGCAAGTGAACAGTGAAGAGCCTGAAATGAAAAATACCTGACAGGTTGCTTGAAAGACCCTGGAAAGGGATAAAATGCTTGACGAGTTTTTTAGGAAGGGGGAGGAAGCAAATGTAGCCTTACTAGAGCTTAATAACTTGCACCCCTGGAGGGATGTTGGGAAAGTATCTGGAAACTAATCTTTCAGCCCTGTGTTTTTTTCTCTCTCTCTTTTGAGATGGCGTCTTGCTCTGTCACCCAAGCTGGAGCGCAATGGCACGATCTCGGCTCGCTGCAACCTCCGCCTCCCAGGCTCAAACGATTCTCCTGCCTCAGCCTCCCGAGCAGCTGGGACTACAGGAGCATGCCACCATGCCCGGCTAATTTTTTGTATTTTTAATAGAGATGGAGGTTTTGCCATGTTGGCGAGGCTGGTCTTGAACTCCTGACCTCAGGTGATCGGCCCACCTCAGCCTCCCAAAGTGCTGGGATTGCAGGCGTGAGCCACTGCGCCCCGGCCAGCCTGAATACTGAATTTCTGTACAGACTGAAGCTATTCCTAGATCAAGATAGACAAGGAATGTCAGACCTGACACAAGTCCTTAAGTAATAGTTCACCCAGTGGATTTAAACCTAAGCAGGTCATGTGTCATATGCATATGAGCTCAAGTTCTGGGACAGACATGGTGGAAACCATGGAGGCCAGGGGCAAAAGCTAGGTGTGTTTCTCAAGAGTATCACCACAGCAGCCCTGGGAGGAGAGACATTTAAACTCTGGCTAAGGAAAACCTGTGACACTTCAAAAACTGCATGTATCAGAAGTGAAGTAATAACAGCCCCAAACACAATCCTAACAATAGCTTACATTTACTGATTGCTTACGAGGCTGCAGACATTGTGTGGAGCACTTTACAAGCATTATCTCATTTAGGAAATGGAAGGGGGTTGATGGAGAACTTTAGAGGCTTGACATTTGAGGTCATATATATCCTAAGGGATGTGGTACTTCAATAAGAGTGGTAAAATGTTCAAGAACTCTTGAGCTGGTATGTGGAAGTCCTATAAACTGTAGAGCTGTACAGGTAAAATTGCTAAATTATCAGTGAACACATTTTTTAAAAGCTTACTTTTTAAAACTGGAAATCCTGTGATGGAAGGTGGTCAAGAAGAAAGCATGGATTAGACTCTCTGTGAACAAGCAATTATTGAGGCTGCCTTGAAAAGAACACTTCAATCAAAGCTCCAGCTGCCAGTCCAAGGACAGGTTCCTACTTCCCTCCAGCTGCCAAGACTTGAGACAAGCAACATGAAATGCCTGTCCAAATCAGGGGGGAGTCACCCAGACCAATTGGGACAGTCACTTAACTGCTAGAAAGGCAAAGCCTTTACTTCACCCTAGGGCTCCTGAGAAAGCTGGTAAGTGGCCTCTTGCCAGCTTCAAGGGTCAGTTGGCCAAGAAAAAAAAATGTGAAAGAGGGTGCCCATAAAACAGCTAAACAAAACTGTGCTTTCATGGACGGTGTAAAGAACAAGGCTATATGCAAACAGAAAACGATCAGGATGAAAACCCATCTTTACTATTCCCAAGGTAAACTAGCATTATAGTGAGTCAGACATGGCAATGTGGGCCAGGATATGAACTGGTCCTATCACAATAGCAGTCCTTAGGCATGTAGAGATTTAAGGATATCAGACTGGAGTTGGAAAAGGAACATGGAGAGATTTGGGGTTCAAGTAGTGCAGGAAAGTGAATCCCAAGCAATGATTTCTTCTCAGTCTCCCCATGACCTATACCTGACCTACCTCTCCTCGCAAGAATCTGATGGATTAGGGTTTGTGATTTTGGCATAAAGGTTACCCCAACCCGTGTTTTTTGTGGGAGGACAGAGTCTTGCTTTGTTGCCCAGCGGCACAATCACAGCTCAGCGGCACAATCACAGCTCACTGCAGCCTCAACCTCCTGGGCTTAAGCAATCCTCCTGCCTCAGTCTCCCAATTAGCTGGGACTACAGGTGTGTGCCACCATGCCCAGCATTTTTTTTTTTTTTTTAAACGGAGTCTCGCTCTGTTGCCCAGGCTGGAGTGCAGTGGCAGGATCTCGGCTCACTGCAAGCTCTGCCTCCCGGGTCCATGCCATTCTCCTGCCTTAGCCTCCCAAGTAGCTGGGACTACAGGCGTCCGCCACATCACCCGGCTATTTTTTTTTTTTTTTTGCATTTTTTTAGTAGAGATGGGGTTTCACCGTGTTAGCCAGAATGGTCTTGATCTCCTGATCTCATGATCCACCCACCTCGCCCACCTCAGCCTCCCAAAGTGCTGGAATTTCAGACGTGAGTCACCACGCCTGGCCACTAATTTTTTTTTTAACTCATTTTGTTGCTCAGGCTGGTCTCAAACTCCGGACCTTAACCAATCCTCCTGCCTCAACCTCCCAAAGTGCTAGGATTACAGGTATAAGACATCACAAGCAACATCCTTAAGCACTTTGGAGCTGTGGGTAGGGTTCCAAAGAGTTGAATTTCCAGAAGGAAGGGAAGAAGTGGATGTGGATGGCAGTGGCTGTGTGCTTGAAATGGAAAGACAGGACTGAGAGGTGAAGCAGCTGGACTTCCTGGGTGGTGTGGGGACTTGGAGAACTTTTCTGTCTAGCTAGAGGATTGGCAATGCACCAATCAGTGCTCTGTGTGTAGCTAAAGGATTGTAAATGGACCAATCAGCCCTTTGTAAAATGGACCAATCAGTGCTCTGTAAAATGGACCAATCAGCAGGATGTGGGCGGGGCCAAATAAGGAAATAAAAGCGGCCACTAAGCCAGCAGCAGCAACCCACTCGGGTGGCCTTCCATGCTGTGAAAGCTTTGTTCTTTCGCTCTTCACAGTAAATGTTGCTGCTGCTCACTTTTTGGGTCTGCGCTACCTTTAAGAGCTGTAATACTCACTGTGAGGGTTGCAGCTTCATTCCTGAAGTCAGTGAGACGACAAACCCACTGGAAGGAAGAAACTCTGGAAACATCTGAACGTCTGAAGGAACAAACTCCGGACACACCATCGTTAAGAGCTGCGCCACTCACTGCGAGGGTCCGCGGTTTCATTTTTGAAGTCAGCGAGACCGAGAACCCACCGGAAGGAATAAATTCCGGACACACAAGGAGAAGCTGCATGAATAAGAACCTACTCCAGTTTATTACAAGTACTCCCTCCACACTGTGGGCAGCATGTTGGTATCACAGAGATCTGGACATTATCTTAACCCACCCCTGCAGCCCAAAGCCTACAGGAGATAGGCTTGGAAAGGAGCCAAAGGCATCTATTGGGTCCCCAAGAGTAAACTTAGAAATATTAGAGCATTCCACTGCTAGGTGAAAAAAGAGATTAAGGGGAATATAATTCCCTAAAAACAAATGTCCCCTTTCTGTCAATGAGACTAAGTGGCCTTCAGGGAGACAGCATAAAAAAGAGTTGCATAGTCCTTTTCGCTCTAGGGGAAAAGTTTGCGAAGGTTGCATTACTTGGGTAAATGAGATCACCTGAACTAATTGCTAATTGATAAATGACAAAGTTTTGAAGTCTCATGGCCTGTATGCCTTCTCTTCATGGCAGTGGGGGGAAAATGGGTGAAAAAAAAGGTGTACATTTTAGCACTCTAAATAGATGAATTAAACCAGATCAGTGTACAGGATACTTGCCCCAGAATATTAACCTGATGGACAATCACTGATTATCAGTGTCAATTTGAGGAGACTGTGAAGCCTTATGATGACTGAAGGGAATAAAAAGAGACCATGAAATAATCTGTGTATAATTTCAACTGGAAAAATTTGGAAGTGGAATGAGTTGTCTCTAGGCCTACATATTATTAACAAATATGCTTTAAAATAACATATAATGCTATAAAGCAATAGGAATATAACAAAAGTTGTTGGAGGGGGTGGGGCATGGGGTCTCACGCCTGTAGTTCCAGCACTTTGGGAGGCTGCGGTGGGTGGATTGCTTGAGGTCAGGAGTTCAAGACAAGCCCAGCCAACATGGCAAAACCCCATCTCTACTAATGCAAAAATTAGCCAGGCGTGGTGGTGCACACTTGTAATCCCAGCTACTTGGGAGGCTGAGGCATGAGAATGGCTTGAACCGAGGAGGCGGAGGTTGCAGTGAGCTAACATTGCACCATTGCATTCCAGCCTGGGTGAGAGAGTGAAACACTGTCTCAAAAACATACAAACCAAAAACAAAGCTGATGGAGTGATTCTAGGTCGGTACTTCCCAAACTTCTGACATTCTAGTACTACCACCTTCAAGATTTTTGCCACATCCTTGTATTTAATGTTTTTCTTTAAATTGGTGAGTATTTTAAACTTACGTATACATTTTTAAGGAAGAAACTTCATATTATGACTCTAAAAGAAAACCAATATCTTTTGCCATATAGGAGGTAACAATAAAAACAAGTACTTATGTAATAAAAACCAAAACAGAGTTGTAAAACCCTAGCTAGATACCATTACAAGCCAAAGGCTCTCAGCCTGAGGCCTTTTCTCTCTTTTAAAAAGGGAGATTACCAAGTGATAGACCATACAAGGACCAAATGGAAACTTTCTCCTTGGAATAATGAGCAGGAGTGTGAGATAACTGGAAAGGGAATAACTCTCTCACTATGTGATTCAATGCCATTTAATGTTGTTGTCTGGGTACCACTGATAATCGTCTCCAGTGTCAGTTAGGCTCAAATCATGATTTGTGTTCTGTATACTGTGGGAAACACAGTTCTTGACCCTCTTAGAGTGATGTAAACCTCATCCACCTGGAAAGGAGTGAAAGTAAGATGGGAAATCAGAGGAAAAAAGGTATTTAAAAACTCTAAAAAATTAAGAAGCAGCAACACGGCAGGAGCAAAAGATACACAAACATAAGGCAAAACATAAAAGAACGTGAGAGGATAAACTCAATGTCTGAAAGTAAGCAAAGATAGCTCATAAAAGGAAGAAGCAAAGCTAATTAAAGACTGAAAGTGGATATGAAGTGACATCACATCCAATCAAGATAAGCATGAACAGAAATGCAGAAAGCTATCCAAATAAGCACATGGGCTAAGTCTCTGGGCCACATCAGCTGTTACTCCCTGCCCTCTGTTCTTGAGGGAAAATGGGGGAGGTGTGAGAGAAATGGCTGACACTTCTGTGTGTGCATCATGAGATCATCACACAACTGAACCTTCTGGTGGCAGGAACAGGACCAACTGGAGAGTCAGGCATTTCAGCTACTTTCAAACAAACATCTTCATTTTCCCATGATTAAAAAAATGCGCGTTTGTCCAGCTGAGTTTTGCTTCTCAGATAGCTGTTTTGCATGTAGAATTTGAATTGCCCAGTACTTAATTTGTTTTTCTAGAAGGCAATAAAAGGTAATTTATAACTGGCAGGTTCGGTGGCCAGAGAGAGTGATAAAATTCTAAACCCAAGGCATTGGTATTCAGTGCTTTTAGCTACTCCTCTATATAATCTAGTTTACAGCAAAGTAAAGATGGGTCACTTGGGGCTCCTATAGTTGCCATTTATGCCTCAGAAAATAATTGTTAATGATTGGGGCAAGGTAAATAAATAGAAGACCAATAAAGCTCAAGGTGAAAGCTGTGTTCAGATCACACCAGAAGCTACACCTATGCTAATTAACATAAAACTGTGTTTCATTGCTGTAAACATTCCAGTGTCTGGATTGTAACAGTCACATGGGCATAAAAAGCATCAACATGTAATAACATAATTAATATATCTAATATAAACATTGATAAATGTATTTTTAAGCTTCAAGGCAGTGTTTCCCAAGTACTGTTACAAATGTGGTTTTCTGAATTTTGAAAGTTCCTTTCCATTTTCGTTTGTTCTCACATTGACAGAATGAAGTGGGAACCATATTTATGATAAGACTTCCTAGATTTTAATGTAAAATAATTTTAGAGTAATATTTTACATTTATATAGTATGTTATAGCCTATGGAGTATTCTCACATTCCCACTGACCTTCACCATGACTCTGTGAGGCAAGTAGACTTTACAGAAGAGTTAACAGGCTCAGCAAGATTAAATGACTTGCTCAAGCCCACACAGCCAGTAAGTGAGGTTGACATTTAAAGTGAGCATGTGTTGAAGCTGGTGTGTGTTGCCAGGGGAGAAGAGGCTGATTGTGTCCTCAGAAACCTCAGAGGTGACCTTACTTCATGAAGTCCCCAGGTTGTATGGTCTGTCCCTAGCTTGTCAATGTCCTAGAATGTTGCAATCCAAGTCAACTGACGTACTCTGATCAAACCCATAGGAGACTGAATTCTAAACCAGTGAGCTGGTTTGTTTACTGTCAGAAACATTACTGCCATGTGAACCGGAAAGAATGCAGTTGCTGGTACCACCAGTATACTCTCTCCCTGTAGGCAGAATTACATGGGATGACACACTGCGATCATGAGATTAAATGATGGGCATGAAGGGAGACTAGGATACAGATGTTGAGGGGTGGGCAAGGAAAAAAAGTGACATGTATCAATACTCACAAGATGCCTGTCATTATCATGATCAATTTCGTTATTACCTGTACTTGTTATCTTCATCTGTCCCATTCTAGAAAGGAAGAAATTGAGACACAAAAAGATTAATTAACTTGCCCAAGCATTTGTTGGATTTCATTTTTAGGTAGTGCTTGTTGAGATGGATTTCTCACACTTAAGTCAGAAGCTACTTGCTCTAATTACAGCAGAAAAAAAGATAGAACCCACATAGTGGGTTGGGGCATACAAGCTTGCAAGGAGTAGATGTATCTATGGGTAAAAACTCACATTAAGGGCCAAGATGATTCACTTTGAGTCTTGGCTCCTCAACTGGCATCATCAGTGAATTTATATTATGCATTTATTTAAATGATACCCTCAGAAATGTAGCCCTCTCTATCGGTGATCTTATATAATGGAGCCAGATGACAGGTGGTTCAGGGCTTGAATTTAAAGTTTTCAAATTTTTTTTACAAATTTTTTATTAAAAAGTGACATAAATACCCTATTACTAATATTTGATCTGATGAGCAGCCACAGGAGACCCTTATGCCTTCTCCTTTTGCAATTTTATAGCTTCCACATTATTTTTTAGAGGTTTAAATATATCATCTCTTCACGACTCTGTAGGTTTTAATTATCAAAGCAGCTACATCAATTTTTACCAAAAGCAGAGTGACCTTATTTTATAAGTGAAACAAAGCCCAAAGCTTGGTCCCACCAGCAGGCAGTTAATAGGTCATTCCATAAAGATTTATGTATTCTTTGTGGATATGGAAGAATTTTAAATAGGGGAAGTCAAACTTATGGACTCACTTGTCTTTCATCACTTTAGGCAAGATAGGATTTACTTCAGTTAAAAGCTGTATCCTGGCTAAATGGGGCTTATTTTTATGAAGACTCAAAAAATAAAAAAATAAAAAAACACTGCCATTAAGCAATTTAGAGACTACTAAATTCAGCAACTAATCTTAACATCCCTTTGTGGGGGAGACAAACACAACAATCAAGTTTTCTTTTGTTTCAGCATGAAGGTAGCTTCACTGTGGGATGAGAGAAACAGGCAGTGTTTCATAATTATATTTATACACCTGACATAAGAAAAATTTCCTCCAAAGCGAAAGCAAAAACTAGGGCAGAAATAGCTGGGTGTTGGAGGGAGGTGGGTATGTGTGTAGGAGAGGGTGAGGGACATGTTTCTATTACCTCTTGGATCTAGCAATATCAATACCAACCTATCTTCTAGCTCATTTTGCCACTGCAAAATTCTTTAGGAAAAAATCTGTGATTAAAATCCTCAACCTCTGCACCCCCATTCCCATACCCACCGTCCTCTTCCCTGAAAAAATCTGTTGCCAGTGCCTCTTCTGTGATCTTTTCTTGTGTGGGTTTTCTCTCTAGAATAACAGCTAAATCAGGGAAAGGTCTTGGGCACAGCTCACTGCTTCAGTGACTACCTTGAGACCAGCTGGGGACTGACAGTCTTAGACTCCGACTAGTTGCCACAGATGCAATTGCTTTGAAAAGCAGATTCTCTTCTCTGCTAACCTCATGCAGAAAAAAAAAAAAAAAAGAGAGAAATGCAGTGATATTTGATTTCATTTTCTCCTGCTCATTCTAGGAAATGGAACCAAGGGAATGTATGATTGGAATGAAACAGGGTTTTTCTTAGTAAACAAACATTCCACCTGCAGAATCAGTACCAAATGCGGGTTTGAGAGTATTCTAAACAACATTATATGGCCATTCCTCATCTTCTTATCTGTGAGGGACTGGGGCAGTGGTGGAGGGAGTGTGTAGAGAATAAATGGTCAACACTTAGAGAATAGACCTCATTATGCTCGTTTTTAAAAATAGCATTCAAACCGGTGTAAACTTTATAATTTTGTCATTCCAGAGAGAAGTATCCTTTTAAACATGTTTGGATGTGGTATGAGGAAATGAGATTGTTATGATGTTCTAAGATCTGTTAATTAGGACTACTGGTATTTTCTGCAGTACAAGATATCCATTATTTGCAATGTAAAGCCCAGAGCACCTTTCCTCACAGGTGGGGAGATGGAGAGAGGCTGCACTTCAAAGGGAGAAAGATACAAGTGCAAGTGGAATGGACGTGGCAGCCTGCTACCTAACAGAATCCACATCATTTAGCCCTAATGCAGGGAACACATGCCCCTAATAACTACCTTATTCCTGGCTCTGTTTCCCTGATAAGCTCACACTGCCAGTTAGCAGTCTCTTGCATCTCCTGAGTGGCTGTGCTTCCTTAGTGAGGGAGCTTGCTGGGGCCTGGGTGCCTAAATAAGCAGAGATGGGGACACCCCGTGTGATCCTGCCATGTAATCACTGCAATTGTCTTCACTGTGAGAAGGGCAAGGGCCTGGTTCCCTACAGTCCATACGTCTTGTGAACCAGCAGTAAATATCACCCGGATTAATCCGACTGACAGAGATGCTGCTTAGCTCAGGGACTAGAAGAGCTCAGCCTCAGGAAACCAGACTTCAGAATGAGAGTCAGAAGGATGGGAAGCTGGGGGGCAGAGAGGGGTTAGACCTGCCATGCCAGTGGGAGAGAAGGCTGGCATCTTGGGAGGTGAGTTCAGCGCAGTGGTTATGAGTTCAGGTTGTCTGGCCAGACAGGCTGGTTTTCTACTGACCAATTGATTGTGGTATATTTCTAGAACTCTACAGTTCCTGTGACAGCCCCAAGTTTCCTTCTCTCTAGAATGGAAATAACTATGTTCTGAAAATCCAAAGAGACAATGTATATAAATTGCCTGGCATAAAATAATGTTAAATATTATCATCACAAGCAAGTAGAGGCCAGGTGCAGTTGCTCACACCTGTAATTCCAGCACTCTGGGAGGCCAACGCAGGATTGCTAGAGCCCAGGAGTTTGAGACCTGGATAATATAGTGAGACTCCATGCCAACCAAAAAAAAATTTTTTTTTAAATTAGCCAGATGTGGTAGCATAAGCCTGTAGTCCCAGCTACTTAGGGGTATGAGGTGGGAGGATCTCGAGCCTTGGAGGTCAAGGCTGCAGTGAGCCGTGATCATGCCACTGCACTCCAGTATGGGCAGCAGAGCAAGACCTTGTCTTAAAAAAAAAAAGCAAATAGATATGGATTTTTTAAATAGCATCTGGGATGAGATTGACAGTTATTTTGTCCTTGTGCCTAAGTTCTTGCTTCGGCAAGTAGATAGGCACGTGCAGTTGGACTTTAAATTATATCTTTTACTTTGGTCCTGCAAATATTGATTTTTGTGTTGGGTTAATTTCTGTGTAGAGGAGCTGGCATGAAGGCAGGCTGAGCTATCAGTTGGGGATTTTCCCTTTATGCTCTGCCTGGTCTCTATACGTTGTCTAATGAATATAAATCAGTATTAATAATGCCTACCTGAGAGAATTGCAGAGCAGTAACCACTGACCTTTCATCCGGTCTCCCCTGTTTTCTGGGGTTTTGATAGCTACAATTATAGTTGTAACATCCGTTTTTACTAAATAAGAAAGGGGACACAATTAGGAAATTGAAAGGTTTGGTTGCACTTGGCTATGCTGCTTTATAAAACCTGTACTGACTGTTAACGCTAACTCTGCCAGCTGCTTTCCTCATACTCTTTTAGTCGTTGCAAGAACCTATAAGAAAGTTATTTTAGCTCTACTTTACTGAGGATGAGAGAAGTTAAGTAGCCTGTTTTCAGTTAACAGCTTCAAGTGGCAGAGTCCTAATCCATCAATAGTTAGCACTATCTACCTATTTGCTCCTCAAATATTTTTGGATTGCCTCTTATTCACTGTACTAGGTGCTGAGGGGATAAAGGTCAGTGAGACCGACCCCATCCTGGACCTCACAGAGCTGCTAGCCTGTGGGGTTAGCAAGGCTGAGCGGAAGGCTGACAAGTATATAGGCAATTGCAACTCCATGTCACAATGTAGAGGGTGTGGAGTGGCACAGTCATCCCAGGCAGAAAGAACAGCCTCTGCAAAGGCCCAGGGGCAGAAAAGAGCAAGGCACTTTGGGGGAATCACAGGGAGTTTGCTATAGTGCTAAGTGCTATGTGATAAATAAGGGCACAGGCAGAATACTGTGGGCTTTCAGGGCAGAAAGCCACTGTGTCTGCCTGGGGATTGTTAGGTTGAATTTGAATTTATTTGAGGAATTGTGCTGTCAGACTCTCGAATATTTTGCAAAGCAGTAATAATAGGTTCTGGGGATGATGATGTTCATTTCCCCGATTAGAGTTTTCCAAAAAGGAATGGGACGCAAGGCTCCTCCAAGTTTGTTTCACGTTCCTGTGCTCTAATGTGAGCTGAGGGGCAGCTCTAATTGGGTCCCAACACATCAAGTAAGACATAGCCGAGGCCAGACTGGCCAATATGGTCTCTACTAAAAATACAAAAAATAGCCAGGCATAGTGGCAGCTGCCTGTAGTCCCAGCTACTCGGGAGGCCGAGGCAGAAGAATTGCTTGAACCCAGGAGGCAGAGGTTGCAGTGAGCAGAGATTGCGCCACTGCACTCCAGCCTGGGTGACAAAGCAAGACTCCTTCTAAAAAAAAAATAAAAAATAAAAAAAACCAGACATGGCATGTGTGTGTGTATGTGTAGATGCATATGGAGATCCACTGTAGGATCCTGGTGTCTCAGAGGGGATGAAACATCTCTCCTAATAACATCATTTGGCTCTGTACACCTAACACTTTGGTGCCAGACTATTTTCTTGAGCTGGTGAGGTACAGACTCAATATGTCTTCATAATAATCCTATCAGCGAGGAGCAATTATTCCTAATGCTTCAGATAAGGAAATTGAAACACAAAGAAGATATGTATGCTCACACAGCAAGTAGGTACTAGAGTCAGCACTTAATCTCAGAGCAGTGTGGGCCTAGAGTCTATGCTCTTATTCATAGTCCTCTACCCCAGACTCCTGGGAGGAGTCCTCCCATCATTGCTGAAAATTTAGAACTTCCAAAAGTTCATGAAATCATTTATGTAAATTATGAAAATTAAGCCACAGTTCTGTTCTCTGGTAACATATGAATCAAGACCATTTATGGGCAATCTCAGAAATAAACCTACCACATCCGCCCCCAGTGCTTTTGACTCATTACCTCTATGCCTTTGCCAAACAACCAGATGTTGTAAAGCTGGTTACCTTCAATGGAGCAGTAAGCAAAGGCACCCCACTCAAACCTTGTGATCCATCACGGCAGTGGAGTCACTGCCTGTAGGTGGATTTTTTTTTGTTTTTCACCCAAGCCTGAATCCTGGCTCCCCTGTAGAGAGAGCTCCATAAAGGCTCAGCCAAAGGTGAATGGCAGTGACACTGTGGCAGTCTTTTGTTCCTAATGAAGCACCTTAGGGTTCATTTTGTGACCAGGTTCTACTCTAGGAGATCCTAATTTAGTAGCTTAGGGAAGAAGCTGAGACATACAGATTTAAAAGCAAAACAAAACAAAACAAACTCCATGGGTGATTATGATATACAGATAGAATTGAGAACCCCTGGAATGGGCTAATTGGATGGAGGTCTTTTACCTGCCTGTGAAAGGTAAAGAATGTCTGACATCAATAATGATAATGGTAATAAATTAAGTTAGTAGAATGAATGAATGCTTCCATGAAGTCTTGGGATTTAAATGTTTCCTATTTGGTAATTTAATTAGAAATAAGCATATTTGGGGGTCTATAGTTCCTAGCCTCAGCATTATCAAGAGACCCATCTTTTATAGGAGGTTATGACCTGGCTTAAGTTAGTTCTCTCTGTGTCCCTCACCCATAATTCACTCTCAGCTCTGTGCTCCTTGGTTCATCTTCCCTACAGGTTGCATTTGGATTGCTCCCCAATACTCCTTTTTCTATCTTTATGCCTTGCATAGTTTGATTGGTTACCTTGGGGTCTCCAGCTTTGCTTTTATATATACAGTAGAATTAATTCCTTCTTCTACTATTATATTACCCTAAGTGAACCTGATGCCCAGGAGCCACTGTGACTGACCCATTTCCCTGTTGCCTACAGAAATTAGTAGATAGAGAAGTTAAGGCAGAAGAGAGGTTCAGTTTAGAGGCAGAAAACAACTTTGTATGAAATAGCAAGACAGACATTTGAGGAGTCTTTGTTTTACCCAAATTGATAGAAAAAAGATAGTCATCATCTTGTGGGGACATTGTGAATATCTTGCTGAAAAATAAGAGAAAGCACTAAAAGACCTTTCCAAGTTACTTGCTATTATGTTATATGTTATGTTATTATGACTAACATTGCTTCTGAGAAAATGCAATTAATTTTTTTTCCTGTTGGATGCTGATTCTATCTTTGAATCTTGATGAATTTTTCTGAGTAGCATGTGTAAATCTTGTGTATTATTCACATCCACCGGTGCATCACTCTCTTCCTTCCTTCCCTTCTTGCATATACATTTCTAGGAAACATGAAGATCAGAAGGAAAAACTACCAACAAATATAAAAAGAAAAACCACCCAACCGTAATACATTTCTGGCTCAACTGGAAATGTAAAGAACTATAATTTTATTCTCATGGCCTAATTTTGTCTATGCTGTTTAAAACCATTAAGTGATTATAATTTTGAAAAATACCAGAGAAGCTAGTGCATCTGTTCTTTCAGCTTACATTATGGAGAAGAAGAAGCCTACAACATCTTGATAGCAGGACCTCTGTGTTTTTAGCATGTCTCCATTAAGGGAGTGATGTCTATGTAGCAGATGAGAATGAAATGATGCTTTGGGTTGGGTGACAAAATACAATGATTGTCACTAAAGGAGAAGAGCCCACCTTGCTATTTTGCTTGCACTACCCTTCAGTGGAAAGGGCTGCAATTGAAGAAGCAATATGGTCTGGAGCAAAATTATATGATAATGGCTCATAATAAAGAGCGGACTCTGTGTGTGTGAAATTTAATGCAATATCAGTCCTCAACTAAGTGTTAACATTAAAAGTCAGACACAAAAAAGATTTTGTCATTTCAAAATGCATCTTTATCATCATTCAAGAGGCAATACTAGAGTTAAACATCTCATTGGGGCTCTATTACTACCAGGAAACTTCCAGTCTTCAGACTTCCAAAAAATTCCCTGTAATGGGAATTAAACCAAACCAAAAGGTTTTGTGACTATTTGAGCAGTCCTGTTCTGCATCACAGGCTAACTTTACTCAACTTTTTAGCCTAATAGGCTACAGTTGCACAGCACATTTGGAACTTTAAAATGTATATCTCATTTGCATTTTGGAATTGCTATAAAATAAATACAAAACCTTAAAATTAATAATTAGAAATCTGTAAGTCCTTTAAACCTTCTTCATGCTGGAAGATAATAAGTAAAGTACCTTTGGAATAATAGCTCCTTAATTTCCAGCATTTATAAGTAACCTCAGTTTGGTTGTATAATATGTACCCATCTCCCTAACTCCAGTCAATGCAAAATCATTTCTGATAGATAAACACACATTGTAAACTCAAACATTAGTTTAAGGTAATTAATAGCAACTAGGAAAAAGAAGGGAATGTATGTGCTATGAAATCTGTGACTATAAGAATTCACAGGTCAACAGATTGGATTTACTTGATGCTAACAGCAGCTGTACACAACGGAAAGCAAAGTCATGATGGGTTTATTACCTCAGGAGTTAGGCATACAGGAGTGCTTGAAAATCCATTATGTATAGGAAAGTAAGAAAAGCTGGCCAGGTGCGGTGGCTCACGCCTGTAATCCCAGTATTTTGGGAGACTGATGTAGGTGGATCACCTGAGGTCAGGAGTTTGAGACCAGCCTGGCCAACATGGTGAAACCTTGTCTCTACCAAAAATACAAAAATTAGCCGGGCGTGGTGGTGGGCGCCTTTAATCCCAGCTACTCGAGAGACTGAGACAGGAGAATCGCTTGAACTGAGGAGGCAGAGTTGCAATGAACTGAGATTGCACCACTGTCCAGCCTAGGTGACAAAGAGAGACTTCGTTTAAAAAAAAAAGAAAAAAAAGCTGTAATAAAAACATAATTGTAAAGAACTATCATTACTATTTGAAAAATTATTTAGAATATACACACATGTTTCTGACATTCTTAAGGTGTGATTTCCTCTAGATGATTGAAAAATCCCCTAAGCCTCAATAGTTTAAAATAGAATGCTTTTAGATAGATATTTTTAAAAATTGATTTACATACTCCTTGTGTACTGAATATAATTTAACTTTTTAATGAACAAGTTTGAATGTCAGAATTGAGGGACTAGCAGTTAAGTGCTATAATCAAAAACAAGGGGAAGCAATATCTTCTTCTCTCCCCTACCCACCAGATATGCTTTCCCTCCACAATGCCATGTATCAAGTTGTCTAGGGTAGAACTATGTACGTTATCTTTGATCCCCTCCCCTGCCATCAAATCAACTACGTTATCTGAATGCTTCTTTAAATGCCTGCTCTTTCTTTGCCAATAATACTGCTATAGTTCAGGCCATGAATATTTCCATGCTAGATGACAGGAAGTTTTCTAACGGGTTTCTCTGCCTTTATGTAGTCTGACCACCCTGAAGTCCTTTTCCATTTTATAGCCAGAATGATTCTTCTAAAAATGCATATCTGATCTAATCATTCCTCTGCTTAAAACCCTTTCATGGCTTCCTACTGCTCTCAAAATAAAACCCAACTACTTAATGTGGCCTCTTTCAGGCCCTGTATGATTCAATCTCTATTACTTGCTTTTTGTCTGCTTGATCTAGCTGTTTCTGATTGTTAAACTCTCTCATTCATATGGTGGGCTTGTCAATTTATCTTGGTAATTCTAGAGGTTTTGCTTTCTGTAATAGAAAGCTGTGTTGTTAGGTGCCTTAAACTTCTTGGTAGTGACCCTCTATTTCTATTAATATATTTGATTTTAAAGACTTTTTTTGTCTGATATTAGTAATGTTTCATCAGTTTTCTTTTTGTGTGTGTTTTGATAATTCATCTCTTTTTATTCTCTCATATCAAGACTTTTTGTTTAGTTTTGTGGTCTTTTTTTTTTTTTTTTTTGAAACAGGGTCTCGCTCTGTCTCCCAGGCTAGAGTGCAGCGGCAGCCTCAACCTCCTGGACTCAAGTGATTCTCTCATTAAGCCTCCCAAGTAGCTGGAACTACAGGCAAGTGCCACCACACTGGGCTAACTTTTCTATTGTTTGTGGAGATGGGTTTTTGCCATGTTGCCCAGGCTAGTCTTGAACTCCTGGGCTCAAACGATCTACCTGCCTCAGCCTCGCAAAGTGCTGGGATTCCAGGTATGAGCCACCACACTTGGCCTAATTTTGTGTTGCTTTAAGCCAAGTTGATAATCTCTGTCTTTTAAACGTAATTTAGATCTATTTAGTTATTGTGCTTATTAATACAGATTTGAAATTAATTCTACTTTGTTTGTATATTTGTTTTCTTTGCTATAACTGGGAGCGGTCTCGCTCTGTTGCCCAGGCTGGAGTGCAGTGGAGCCATCTCAGCTCACTGCAAGCTCTGCCTCCCAGGTTCACACCATTCTCCTGCCTCAGCCTCCAGAGTAGCTGGGACTACAGGTGCCTGCCACCATGCCTGGCTAATTTTGTGTGTGTGTATTTTCAGTAGTGACGGGGTTTCACCGTGTTAGCCAGGATGGTCTCGATCTCCTGACCTCGTGATTTGCCCGCCTCAGCCTCCCAAAGTGCTGGGATTACAGGCATGAGCCACTGCGCCTGGCCTATAACTTTATTTTTTAAAACTTTTTCTATTTTCGGTTAAGTTACCAGTTTTCTATATTGCATCTCCCCAACACTTGGCCACTCTTTCCTCTCTGCTTATTTAGAAGCTCTAAGTGATATTTTTATCAATATAAACTATTTTAAGTACAAAGCATTCAGAGAAGCCAGGCAGTGTAGCTTGTTCCTATAATCCCAGCTACTTTGGAGGCTGAGTGAGCCAGAGGACCCTTGAGCCCAGGGGTTCAGAGCCAGCCTGGGCAACATAGTGAGATCCTGTCTCTAAAAAAACAAAACAAAACAAAACAAAACAAAAACCAAAGTATTCAGACAAAGTCATTATTTCTAGCCCTCTTCCAAACAGATATGACAAAGTCCTTAGCTTACTTTACCCATTTTACACTTCCTTCCCTCTTGTTATTTTTTTTTAAACAAAAAGTGGTTATTTTTAATTCTACCACATATTTTAATTTCTTCCCTCACAAGTATCTCTTATATCATATGTTTTCCCTCTGGGCTTATTTTCCTTTAGTAGTTCTTTGGTGTCGGTCTGTTGGTAGTAAGCTCCCTTAGTCTTTTATGATTGAAAATGTTTGTTTTGTCCTTTCCCTTAAATGGTAGTTTATCTGGAAATCAATTTCTTGTTTGATAGTGTTTCATTCAGCACTTCTATCATTTAGTTGTCTTCTTGTTTCTATTGTTGTTTTGAGGAATCTAGTTAAAGTTCCTTTGTAGATAATCAGTATTTTTTCCCTTTGGTAACTTGTGATTTTATCTTTATCTTTATTGTTCTGTGCTTTCACTATAATGTGACAAAAGTGTTAGCTTATCTTTATGTGCTCAGTACACATGATGCTCTGATGTTTTCATTAGAAAACCTCAGCCATTTCTCTCTTTTTTTTTTTTTTAAGACGGAATTTCACTTTTGTCGCCCAGGCTGGAGTGCAACGGCATGATCTCGGCTCACTGCAACCTCCATCTCCTGGGTTCAAGCGACCATGCCGAGCTAATTTTGTGTATTTTTAGTAGAGCTGGGTTTTCACCATGTTGGTCAGGCTGGTCTCGAACTGGTGATCCACCCACCTCAGCCTCCCAAAGTGCTGGGATTATAGGCCTGAGCCACCGAACCCTGCCGGCCATTTCTTTTTCTTCTCTACTCTTCCTTTCAGTGTTTCCTTCCAGAACTTCTATTACACATATGTTGGAGACACTCAGTCTAACCCCAGGAATCTGAAATTTTCTTTCACATTTAAAAATATCTTTATTTTTATTTATTTAATTTAATTAATTTTTTTTTTTTTTTTTTTTTTTTTTTGAGACCGAGTCTTGCCCTGTCGCCCAGGCTGGAGTGCTGTGGCGCGATATTGGCCCATTGCAAGCTCCGTCTCCCAGGTTCACGCCATTCTCCTGCCTCAGCCTCCCGAGTAGTGGGACTACAGGCGCCTGCCACTTCGCCTGGCTAATTTTTTGTATTTTTAGTAGAGACGGGGTTTCACTGTGTTAGCCAGGATGGTCTCGATCTCCTGACCTCGTGATCTGCCTGCCTCAGCCTCCCAAATTGATGGGATTGCAAGTGTAAGCCACCGCGCCCGGCCGAAAAAAAAAAAAAAATCCCTTTATTTTTCTAAACTCTGTTCTGGGTGAATTCTTTAGTACATCCCTTTAATTCACTACTTTTTCTCTTCAACTTTGGTTAGCTCCAGATATCTTTTGATTTCAATGACCATATTTTTATTTTTCAAATTTTTATTAGTTCTTTTTCATATTTACCTGTTTTTTAATTCAGCCTGTATATGTTCCTTAATTTCTTGTCCTTTCAAAATGGGTGCTATGCATCCACTTATAAAATATCAAATTCAAAAATATTTAATTTAAAAATATTTGCCAGATAGTTCCATAGAATTATTTTTATCTGGAGGGAATACATGCTCTGAGTGTTCATTTTGTTGGCTATCTTTCATAGTATTAGATATTTTTATGTGTTGAAACTTGGTGGTCAGGCTCATTTTGAGGGGAAGTTTTTATTTGCTTTTTCCTATTTTGTTTTAGTTTGTTTATTTTTTCTCACTCCCTCTGGGCTCACCTCTCCATGCTTAGTGATTTTGCCTTCACGTGTCTCCCCAGACCTCCATTCTAGAATTAGATCTAAAGCTGACATCTTGATGCTGCTATTCCTAGTGATGCCACAGGCCAAACCACATGGCCAGCTGCTTGACTTCATTCCTGATTCCAAGGCTGTGTCTTTGTTCTTCTACTTTCCCAGGTAGTGGATTGGCAGTGGTTTATTTTCAGCCACCTTTCACGAGTTCCTGGCTTCAAGTACTAAGCCTGGCTCCGGCTCTCAACTGAAGCATCTGTAATTCCTTTCACCTTGCAGGAGACAATAATCTTGGCTTTTGAACCCGAGACCCTCGTGAGTTTGTAGCTTCAGCCTTGCTGAATGCTTTCTGTTTGGTTCCACTTTAGATCCATGAAAATGATCATTTTGTTCTTGAGCCTGGTTATGTCTTTTTGGTTTTCTCTATTTTTTAGCCATCATTTCTCTTTGTGTGGAGGAAAAGGAGTAGATGAAACCATGGTGTTACTGCACCAAGTTGAGTAGATATATTTCTGTGTGTACTTCTCTATTTTTACCTCTCACCATCGCTACCTTACAGTTTATGTTCTAGCCGTAATGAACTACTTTCAGTTTCCAGAGGGTCAATAAATTGCACGCCTGTCTCCCAACCCCCAACTTTGGATGAAATAAGACAACAGATAAAAGTCAAATAGAGACTCAAAAAAATTGGTATTTATATTATATCTATATCTATCTGCCCTTATGCTTCATTAAAGATGAGCTAATAAAACTAGGTTCTAGATCTGTAACCCAAAAGGGCTTGCCAACATTCTCTGCTGACTCTCAACCCCCGCAGAATCTAGCCTTGAAACAACCCAATAAAGGGGAAGTTTGGGTCTGCAGCCTAACGTGTTTAACCAAGATCATTGCAGTGATCTAGGGCAGAAAGCGAAAAAAAAAAGAATGAATTTATTAGATTAGTTCCACCCAGTCAAGAACTATGAGTTAATTAATGTAACAGTACTCACCAATCAAGTAACTCACTCCTGAATGTGAAGAATAGTGGTATAAGAAGACAGAACTAGTACTCCAGTAGAAATTCCCCTCTCCTCCCATGGAAACATGGTGCCAAGGGAGAGGAAGTTCCCTTAACACCTTAACACACAGGCCACGCTCTTTCTCATTCCTCTAAGTCTTGTCTTTTTCCCTCCCTCCCTCCCTCCCTCCTTCCCTCCTTTCTTCTTTACCTCTCTTTTGTTTTTTTCTTTTCTTTTCTTTTTGAGACTGAGTCTTGCTCTTGTTGCCCAGGCTGGAGTGCAATGGTGCAATCTTGGCTCACTGCAATCTCCACCTCCCGGGTTCAAGAGATTCTCCTGCCTCAGTCTCCTGAGTAGCTGGGATTACATGCATGTGCCACCATGCCCGGCTAATTTTGTATTTTTAGTAGAGACAAGGTTTCTCCACCTTGGTCAGGCTGGTCTCGAACTCCCAACTTCAGGTGATCCTCCCACCTCGGCCTCTTAAAGGGCTGGAATCATAGGCGTGAGCCACTGCGTCTGGCCCTTTTGTCTCTTTCTTTTGAGACAAGGTCTTGCCAGGTTGGAGTCCAGTGGTACGATCTTAGCTCACTGCAGCCTTGAACTCCTGGGCTCAAGCTATGGGAGAGGAGGTTCCCTTAACACATGCCATGCCCTTTCTCTTTCCTCTATTCCTTGTCCCCCCTCCCTTCTTCCCTTCCCTTCCGTTCTTCTCTTCCTTTCTCTCCTTTCCTTCCCTTCCCTCCTCCCCTACCTTTCCTTTCTCTTCCCTCTCTTTTCTCTTTCTTTTGAAACAAGGACTTGCTCTATTACACTTTGAACTCCTGGGCTCGAGCTATCCTCCACCTCAGCTTCCTGAGTAGCTAGGACTGTAGGTGCACACAACCGTGCCTGGCTAATTTTTAATTTATTTTTGTAGAGATACAGTCTCACCATGTTGCCCAGGCTTCCAAAGCTGGGATTACAGGTGTGAGTCACCTCACCTGGTCCCTCTAAGTATTTTCAAAAGCTCTTCCCTCCTCTCTTTATCTGCCAACTCTTACTTTTTCTAATGCCTATAATAAAAACAATACTTAATACTTATTGAATCCCAACTATGGGGAGAAGTACTATCACATACATACATTATTGAGTTTAATCCTCATAACAACCCTATGAGGTATGTATTTTTAACCTGATTTTATGGATGAATAAATTAAGAACAAGTAAGATTTCCTTTGTTTCCAAGATTGTACAAGTAAATGTCAGGATTAGGCCCAGGTTTCTCCAGCTCCAGAGTCCATGTTCTTTTCATCATATACAGCTGCCTCTCATGTTTTATTCATCTCTGGATGCCTAAAACACAGCCTAACACCAACAAAGAGTGAGTGCTCAATAATAATGAATGAACATATAAGTCAATGAAACATATTTTCAAACTAGCTGTCTAGAGTGGATTTAAAACTATTTTAGCTGGGCGCGGTGGCTCAAGCCTGTAATCCCAGCACTTTGGGAGGCCGAGACGGGCGGATCACGAGGTCAGGAGATCGAGACCATCCTGGCTAACATGGTGAAACACCGTCTCTACTAAAAAATACAAAAAACTAGCCGGGCGAGGTGGCAGACGCCTGTAGTCCCAGCTACTCGGGAGGCTGAGGCAGGAGAATGGCGTAAACCCGGGAGGCGGAGCTTGCAGTGAGCTGAGATCCAGCCATTGCACTCCAGCCTGGGCAACAGAGCGAGACTCCGTCTCCGGAAAAAAAAAAAAATTATTTTAATATAAGGATTTATAAAGAATTCCTAACCTCTTTTGGAGTCAAATTCCTTTTCATAAAGGTGGATATGAGGATCCAGCTTTGAAGGTTACTGTAGGGTTTGCTAGGTTTGATGTATCTCTGCAGTCACATCCGTCCAGCTCTCCCAATTTTAGGTTTTCTTCCCCTGGCTGACCAAAGAGACATCTTCTCTGCTGGTTTTGTTCTGCTTTCGTCCCTGGCCCAAGCTTGTTGCCTACCTGAAAGAGCGGGTTCTTCCTAGTCCCTGATCATTTATACTTGTAAAATGACTGAAACTTCACATACTACTACCAGCCACAGTACCTCCACGTAAAGGCACGCTGTGTATTAGTCAAGACTCGATTGTAAGCCATAGAAACTAATTCTGACTGAAAAAGAAATTGATAGGCTTATATAACTGAGAAGTTCAAAAGATGAACTAGCCTTAGATATACTTGGATTCAGAGAAGTAGATTTACAATGAGTTCATTGAAGTTTAAATTTCCGGGTTACTAATTGCTCGGTCCTGTCTTAGGCTCTGGGAGAGGTCCTAGCAACGTGTTTACATAATCATGTTTTTCTAAATCTTGTAAAAATAAAATATTTCAATCATGATTCGTTAAGATTGTGGTTTCTTTTCTACTCTGATTTCCTATCTGTCACACTGCTCCATTGGTGGTCGCATGGGTTGGGTGGTGTTGGTGTGGTCGCAGCATTACTAAGACATACTCACTTGTAATGGAATTCAGTTTAGCAAAATCCACTTTTTTTTTTCCTGTGTCGCCAGGCTGGAGTGCAGTGGTGCAATCTTGGCTCACTGTAATCTCTGCCTCCTGAGTTCAAACGATTCTTCTGCCTCAGCCTCCTGAGTAGCTGGGATGACAAGCTCATGCCACCATACCCAGCTACTTTTTGTATTTTTAGTGGAGACAGGTTTTCACCGTGTTGGCCAGGATGGTCTCAATCTCCTGACCTCGTGATCCACCAGCCTTGGCCTCCCAAAGTGTTGCGATTACAGCATGAGCCACCACACCAGCCCTAAAATCCACTTTTATAATTCATTTTGTATTTGTAATTTTGTATTATTTTTCTTAAAGAGGACTCCTTAAATTATGTATGCTTCCAGCCCCACAAGACCCAGATCCACCCTTGCCAGGGGCTCGAGTGATACCACATGGATACTTTTTCTCTCAGTGTTTCAGCTCTTTTCTTCTCTGTTTGCTTCATTAGTAGCAAACGTCCTCACATGGTGGCAAGAAGGCCATCAGCAGCTCTAAGGTTACAGCATGCTCAGGGTTGGTAATTCTAAGGAAGAGATACCACTTTTGCTGATGACATTAGGAAATGACCTACGGAGGGTTTGGATTAGCTTGGTTTGAGTCACTTGCCCTTCTCCAAACCAATCATTATGGCCAGGGAAATGTGGAACACAGGTTAGTCAAATCTGGCTAGCATCCCTGGATCTAGTTGATGACGGGATCAAGTGCTATGGTGGGTGGTTGAGAGATCATCCCAATATAGACCCATAGACTAAGACTGGGGAAAAGGTAGTTTTCTAAAGGGATGCTAGACAAACTGGAATTTCATGTTTCCAAGTCACACAAACACTACAACCATCAGCAACCTATCATTTTGAATAGAACAAACAAGTCTTTAGAGTATTTTAGAAACAATAGCTCTTGGATCTTTAAACAGTCCTATAAAATAGGTAAGGACTATTATGTTTTATCAATAAGGAAACTCAGTAAGGAGTTGAGCTAGGTTTGAAATCCATGTCTTTTGACTCCTAGTGCAGTACGTCATATACATTTAAAGAGCTTCATTTTATTAATGGATTGAAAGAGGTAAAACATTGCCTGAAATAAGAGGGTACTGCCTGTGAAAGCACAAATACCATCTATCTGATTATAGAAACATGTTGGCAATACCCATTAGTCATTCTGAACCCATTTTACTTGCAATGTAATAAGCACTGCCCCACCATTTTCACTTTCCCAACTCAAGAGTGTTGCCAGATTAGGGCCAGGCAAGCTATTTACTGGAAGAGTAGAGCAGGAAATTTTCTGCGTAAATGGCAGGAAAAACTAGCTATGGGTGCCTGCGCATGCTCTGTTCCCTAGGCTGAAGCATGATCCTTCTCTTATAGTTCAAGTCTCAGCTCAGGTGACCCTGGATTGGGTAACTTTCCCTGACACTTTCCCAATCCACCTCCTCTCACTCTGGTGGCCCCTTCAGTGTTCCCATAAAGCCCGTGACACTGCTCCAACAGCATTCTTCCCACCGTCCTGTAATTATCAGTGTTCATCTATTCCTCCACACCAGACTGCAAACTCACTGAGCATAAGGATTCTGACTTATTTTTCCAAATCTCTAGCACCTAGTACAGGATTTGTCAAATAGTAGTCCTCCAACAAATGAGTCTTTTATAAGCAAATGAGCCTCAAGTACTTTGGCTTAGAGAGGCATCCAAGCTTTTTGGCTTTGCTGACTTTCATGGATCTCACTTGAGGGTTTCATAGCACTGAACCTCAGTTTATCCCTGACCTCTGAGGAAAATGCCTCATAGAGGAAAGCAAGAGCGGAAGGAGCAGGGCTGAAGCCTGTTGTTTCCCTACACATTCAATGGTTACGTCCAGTAATTTCTCCTCTACTATCTTCCTTGTACATTTTGGGCACCAGTTGGAACAGGTTACATAAGTAAATCAAAAGCCTCTTTTTGCATACCAGCTTTTTTTTCTGTAGCACTTCAGTTTCACTTAAAACAGAGCTACGTGTGTGTGTGTGTGCGTGCATGTGTGTTTGTGTGTATAATAGGTGTGAAAATGGTTTCAATCATAGAAAACATATGGTTGAACAAATACAAGTAACTTCCATATTGCAATACACGAGTGGATCTTAGGAGTGGTCCTGTAAATCTGTAGGAGTAAATTTTGTTTAGTAATTTATTAATTCTGATTTCTAAAATATTAATTTATATGGATTTGTAAAAGGGAAATCATCACTTTGGAATCTCTGATCAAAGGTTAACTACTCTTTGAAAATGAAATACTCTCTTTAGACTCTCTGGAATGAAACCCTTCCCTATTGTACATGTACACACACATACACACATACATAGAACAGGCTGCATACTGTTTCTGCTGACTGCCTTCAGATGGGCCGGTCTGTGTGTTCATCTTGATACGACTCAGTCCACCTATCTGAAATCTGACCTTAACTTTTTCAGGCACCAATTCCTTTGTAATTTTTATTTAATGGTAAATATAATACAACAGAACACAATGCAGAAAATCATATGTAATACCAGTATCTTAACAGAACAGGTGCAATCTTTTTCAAATATTCTCTGTCTTTTTGTGTTTTTAAGTGCATATAATCATAATGAATACATTTGCAACTTGCTTTTTTTTTTTTTTAAACAACACAATTCTTTAAAAACTCAGACTTGCCTTTAGAAGAGTGGATATATGTAATACTACATATACAATATTTTCATTGGTAGTGTAGGAGTATAACTGATGGTATCATCAATGACTTTAAAATTGCTGGCTGCATTTGGACATCTGCAATAACCCCTAAATTGTTTTTACTCTCATGAAGGAAAAATGAATTTTGCAAAACAGACAAGCAAAGAAAAAGGGGTCTTCATCAGCCTTGAGGTCTTACTTGCTCAAGCTACACTTGTCAACTACGTTATGTCAGGTTTCATGATTGAAATCTCTTGTGGTTAAGTCTGGTGTTGACCTAGGTAATATTTACTTTCCAAGACTTATATAACTTGCTATTTCATTCAGAGTTCAGTATTTACTTTCCCTGTGAACTCTTCATGGAAAATAATGATCTCAACAGCAGGAAAACAGTGTGTTCTTCTTTCCCCCTCCTTTGGCTCACAGAGTCTCAACATTAGAGACTTATTCTTAAATTTGGCACATTTTATAGAGACACATTGGGAAGGCTGAAAGTTTTTTACATATACTCTTCACAACTGTCCACCGTAAATCTCACTAGGGACTGGGCACTCCTTGCTTACCAGTCTCCCTCGGTAAACTGGTGAGAGGTGACCCTCAACGTTTTTACTTTTTATTTGCTGAAGCAGGATCAATGACAATGACTTCTTTTGTCATGTGGTAGGCAGTCAGATATGCAGAGCTTCTAGAAATAGTGCAGACTGGGAGACTGGAATGTAGTTACCAAGTGTGCCAATGAACATGAGATTTTTTTGCTTGATTTTTAAGCTAAGGCTGACTTACTCTCCTGACATTTAAGGGCCTCCTCTCCAATTCCCAGTCATCAGTAAAGGATGTGTACACGGAATGACAATATTAGAGCAAAAACAACCTGCAAGTAAATCGGATGCATGAGTCTATGTATCTTGCAAGGAAATCTTTTGCACTTAATCACAACATGGCTCTTCTCAATACTATGGAGAACAGAATTGATTCAGAATGTTTTCAAGCCTGAACGTAAACAATATTGTTGCCTTTTGGGTTTCAGCACCTCCTTATTCATCCCTATTTTTTTCTTTTATGGGAAGAGTGGTGGTGAGGTGTGTGAAGATGATAGAACGTGCCCCAGAAACTGAACCAAGAAGAGGCGCCTGTCATATCGGGGGTACCTAGATTCCTGTGAAAGGAAGCCCAGCTGAAGGAGCAGGGTCACCACTTTATTTTAAACACAAAACATGGCACATGTTGGTGCGCCCTCTCTCCATTAATGGAGCCTCGTGAGGATGGGCTGCATGGAAGTTTGAGACCCTGTTGCTGAATCCTCGGGCCTGATGATCTATCACTGAAGACAAGACTTCCACAGAATCACACTAAACATTAACCTAAGCCATCAGAAGCCGTTAACTCCCGTGACACTAAATTACAGCGAAACCTTCGCGACCCACCCCCTCACTCCCTCTCGCCTAAACGCTGGGTCAACCCCACGAACTGGCGGTGGCAAGGCCCTGGGCACCGGTGAAGTTCTCCGGGCAGCGCCGATCGGCGACCTTCTCTTCTTTCGCGCTCAGACGGCGGAGGCAGCAGGACGCTTTCGGGCTGCTGGAGCCGGCGGCGGCGAGAGGCCGGAGCCCGGGCGGCCGGGCGGGGTGGGGGAGGGGCGGCGGCAGCGGGGCCGGGAGCGTGCGCGCGCACCTTACACTCCGCCGCCCGGGGACGCCCACTCGCGAGTCGGGGCCGGTAGGCCGGCCCGGGCCCCGTCGCCCCCGCCCTCCGGTTCCTCTCCGGCGTGAGCCCAACGGGTGTCGGCCCAGCAGCTGCTGCGCTCACCAGGCCTGGGGAGGCAGGGTACCGGGACCGGGCCGCAGCCCCGCGCGGCGTGGGTGCGCTGCCTCTTCGGCAGCCGCCGCCAGAGCGAGCAGCTGCGAGCCACCGGAGGCGGCGCGAAAGAGGCCCCCGCGGCCGGGCAGGAAGGAGACGCGGCCGACCTCTGCCTGCCCGAGGCGCGGCTGCTCCCGCGCGCCCCGGGCCTCCCGCCGCCCCAGGGCTGAGTGAGGAATGAGCCAGCGCCTGCCCTGGGCTCTCGGAGCGTGGGCCGCGGCTCGGCTTCTTAGGCGCGGGGGCTCGGCCACTGCGGCCGGCGGCCTAGCTCGGGGAGCACGCGCCGAGGTTCACTGAACCGGCCGCGGAGAGGAGGAGGAGGAGGCGGCGGCGGAGGAGGAGCTCGGCGGGGGCGGCCGCCGCGCTTCCCCTCCCCCGGTACACGCCAGGGCTTCTCAGTGGCCGCTGGAGCAGGAAGTTCCGCTCCCTGACAGACTCGTGCGGTAGCAACAGCGGCGGCGGCCGCGGCGGCTGGCCGGGCTCAGGTATTTCGGACGCGATTGCCCTTCGCGCCACCCGTCGAGTGGGCAGCCTCAGAACTCAGCCGGGCGCCGGGCTCCTGCCAGGCAGCGCCGGGAAGCGCGGGCGGCCGAGAACTCCTTCCTGCTACTTCGCCCAGCGCCCCTGCTTCGGCTTCCCAGCGAGGTGGGAGACCTTCCTCCCTGTTCGCAGACGTCCGTGGGAGACCCTTATATTTTTCACCGCTAAGGTTAAGAGATTCTGGAATAGAAGCGTCGGAGGAGATCAAGTGAACCTTCTACAACTTCTCGGATGTCGCCAGGCTCCCTTTCGGGGCGGAAGACTACGTTTGAGCATCTCACCGAGGTGCAGGAATGGAAGAACCCACCTTGCAGCTTTTCTGCAGTGTGGCTTGCCTGATCTACCCCTGGGAATGAAGAGGAGGCTTGTAATAACCCAGTGCAGTACAGATGTTAAAGAGGATATCGCAGAACCTAAACTTGTGATCGTTTGGGGGAGGTCACACACGTTTCTGAGTGGAAATGGACGGGCGTGAACGACGTGCCCTCTTAAAAAGCACAACAATCCTTTAAGAGGAGCGAAATTGAGTTTTCCCATTTCGGCCAAGATTTTGAAGACAGTTCAATGTATTGTACATTTGACATAAGATGAGAACTTTCTAAAGTATTCTCTCCGAGAGCGTAAACGATGACTACCCCAGCCCTGCTGCCCCTCTCTGGACGTAGGATACCACCTCTGAACCTGGGGCCGCCCTCCTTCCCACATCACAGGGCTACCTTGAGACTTTCTGAGAAGTTTATTCTTCTCCTTATTCTTAGTGCCTTCATCACCCTGTGTTTTGGGGCATTCTTTTTCCTTCCAGACTCTTCAAAACACAAACGCTTTGATTTGGGTTTAGAAGATGTGTTAATTCCACATGTAGATGCCGGTAAAGGGGCTAAAAACCCTGGAGTCTTCCTGATCCATGGACCCGATGAACATAGACACAGGTTTGTTTATTTCAGAAGTTCTGGTACTAACATTTGGCAGAGCAAGGTACGGTGATTGGATCGAATCTGTCTTTTTTTTCCTCCTTGCAGTAAAATGTAATTTTCCGAGTCGTAGGAATTGTATTGTTACTTCCACACAGGCTGAATAAAACCATAGACTGGAGGGACTCATAGAGTCCTATCTAAGTCGTTCTTCTCTTTGGTTTTATATAAGAAAAACATTTGCGTTCAGAGTTGTGTCTAATGTGGACATCTGGGAAGGGAGGTACGAAAACTTAACCTAAAGAAAGGGTGACATAAGCTGTGCCTGCATTTATTAAGAACGTGTTGCAGTCAGTCATTTGTGCCACCATGTGAAATTAAAGCATTGAACCTTGACAGCTCTTTTGGGTTTGCTCTCCCAGAGGGCTCTCGTTTTCTGGCTTGTAGTTGAAGCTTAGTGGTGAATCTTAGCCTTTTAGGATGACAAACGTGGGCAGAATATACCTGTCATTTCTTAACGTGAAAATATCCTGGTTTTTGTTCTTTTTTGGGGGATGTGTGTTGGTGCTCTATATGAAATCAGTTAAAAGGTATTGAATCCTAAGTTATTGCACTTTGTGAGGCTTGTAGACAAGACTTACTTTTGTAAAATTTAATTTTGCTCTCTCTTTTAATGTAATAGATGGACTGTGTCAAGCAGCTGTTAGAATTTGGTTGATTAAGGGGTTCACATTCTTTCAGATCACTAAATCTAAAGTGAGCTCTGGGGAGAGCATAGCCAAACTAGGATAAAATGGGAGCTTTAGTTACAATTTTCATAATTTTTATATTTGTACTCAAAAGAAGAGTTTGGGAAAGTAGTTGACTTTTCTTAAACCTGCCATCTTTTCCCTGTTTCTTAAAATAATTCTTGAGTATGTGGGAAAAAAATCATATGCTTGAATTCAGTTCCCATCTGATGATAGTTTTAACTTTTTGTCAAGCACCGAAAAAGCTTAGGTTCACAGGTGAGCCTACATTAAGTATTTGGGAAAATGCACTGTTTTATGAGAACTGGTTTTTCTTTTTTTCTCAACCTAGTTAATTCATTACTTGTGTGATGGTTCTTTGACTTTTGGGTGAACTTTATGGAGTAGTTGTTAATTTGGAATTTTTCCCATTTTCAACTACTGTACTGGATTTCTTTCTTTAATTTTACCCTGTGTTTGTTGTGACTTTAAGAATAAACACTAACATGACCTGTGAAATATGTTATTGAAAAATTAACAGTGAAAGTAGTTTTCCTTGAAAATCTTATTTCCCATGATGTTTGTATAACCTATGAAATATATTGAGAAAATGTGTTAAGGCTGTTTTTAGAGCTGTTTCACAGCACTCACACATTAACATTACTTAGCTCTATTATTAATAGTATCTGTCATGTACTAAGCAGTTTAAAAAACACATTTTGCATGGTCTAAAAGATTAAAATATGACCACATTGTAGTTGAAAAACATTTACACAAAAATTCTCAGTAAATGGAGTTAAAATATGAAATTTGAATGAAAATACAGATATGTGCCTTTCATTCACATTTTTAATAGTCTGTATAAATAGTGTAAACAAGAATTCTTAAATTTATAAAGCCCTTGGATATATATGCATATGTATTTAGCTATCTGAAACTAGTGGGTTCCTGAGTTTGGAATGAGAGATTGGTTATTTTTCTGATAGCAAGGAGTGGTTTGTGAGCCATGCCCTGAGTTTTGGCTAGTAAGAGTCTGGATAGCAAGAGATACATGTGAGTCTGGATAGATTCTAATGCAGTTTTTGGAATCTGTTCGGTTCCTGAGTTTTGGAAAACGAGAATTCAAATAGAGTTCAGGTAGCAAAGGATCCTTGTATTATCTCTTTATATTTCTGTGGTTATATCAGTTTACATTTGCTTTAGCGTATTATTTGCTGTTGTTTACTGTATCAGAAAAGAGTCTGTAGTAATAAACTTTCTTTTACTTTGAGCAAGGAAATACATTTTAAATTAAGTGTATGTTTCAAATGTGGAAACAAAATATCAAATGTATAAACATTAACTTATTTAAAAATAACTCAGAAAAATAGCATTTTTACAGTTGGTACTAAGATCCTATGTATTTTGGGTATGGATCAGACCTTACCTAATTTAGAAAAAACAAATTGTCAGTTTATCTTAATTTAGTGTGTGTGCGTGTAAGGGTACAGGATAGAGAGCTGAGGAATGTTACTTTTAACTGATAAATAATGGAAAATAAGTCATGGCCATGATTTCTTATTTGCAGTACTTAAGAGATACTTGTTAGTATTTCTTTATTAATAGATTAGTATAATAATTTGGTGTTTAAGTTCTGGAGTCAGACAGTATAGATTCATACCCTAGTTTGCCACTGATTAGATTTATGATACTGAGAAATTTTGAAACTCTGTGTTGTTTCCTTTGTATGCTAGTGGCATGTATCTACTGTACAGATTGTTTTATTGAAAGAGATAGTACATGCAAAGCACTTAACATGGTTCCTGACATTTAGTAAATGATCAATAAATGTTTATTATCATCATCAGTGATTATAATTGTAATGGAATATTTTTATTCGGAACCTACTTTCCTTTAAATACTGTATATTTTCTGAAAAGTTGGGTACAGTTTGATTAATATTTAAATGTATATACTAGAATCTTACTGTCTAAAGGAACATTTTATAACCGGTTGGCAACAAATGTGTGCCTACTGTGGCAGACCCTGCTTTTATGGAACTTTCCATCTAGGGAGAGATGATGGGCATTAAATAAATAATTTTGATTTTGAGGTGTGATGAATGTTATGAAGTTGTACTCAGTGGTATCAGAGCATGTAATGAGTGACTTGGTCTATGGAGTTTGGGGTGGAGGGGCAGTGGCAATAAGGAAGACTTCATTGAGGAAGTGTGCCTCAGAAACATAGAATGAGTAGGAGATCACTTAGTGAAGTGGAATTGGAGGTTGAGGGGAGTTATGGTCAAAGCAGAAGACACAACGTGTGAGAGCCCTAAGGCAAAAAAGCTTGGCATCACTGAGGATCTGAGAAATGTTAAGTATGGCTGTTGCAGAGTGTGTGGGTCTAGGTGATGAGACTAGATGAGAGGTCAGGTTTGGCCTGCTTACAAGTTTTTTGTCCTCTTTCTTGTTGTTACAAAAGTTCGAATTAGTTGTCAGCATTCACAGTTCGGGAGATTTCATGTAGAAGTCTGGATTTCTGATTTCTCTTGAAAAATTAGAGGTTATTATCCAATGTATTTTCAGATGGTAATATTCAAGCCACAATCTAGTAGCAGCTGCTCCCTCTAGAGGGGGCATGTGCCACTCAGAATGCGAAATAAGTAAATATAAATGAATCGATATTTAACCTGGTTGTTGTTGAGTTTGCAAATTCTAGTCAGGATTCTAGACAGTTTGTAGTTAAGTATTTTGGTCTTTATCATAAATACTAAGAGAAGTTATTGAAGGATTGTAATAAAAGCAAGAGAATGACATGATCACTTTAAACTAAAAAAAAATTAATCACTTTGGTTGCAGTGATTACTTACTGGATGGTGAGAAGCAGGAGGATAACAAGTTAAGAGGAGGTCTGGGTCACAGAGGATATATTGGCTTAGACGACAGTGGTGATAGTGGAGAATGAGATAAATTAGTGGAGAAAGGTGGTTGATTCAAGAGGGGTTAAACTATTAAGTTTCACAGAAAATGGTGGTTGGTTAAATATGGGGCTAAAGTAGGAAGAAAAGAGAGTCCAAGATAGATTCTAGGTTTCTGGGTGACATGGCCATGGATTAGTAAGAAATATATACTATATTTAATTAATGCTTTAATTTATATTAGTGGTATTACATGAATTTAGTATATTTTCATGAGGAAACCAATATATTCCTTTCTATTAAGTAGTTCATAAATAATCCAGAATTTTCAAGCACTATAGATACACTTTATAGATAAGGACATATTAAATGTGTAGTTTGGTTTTAATTATGGTTATTTATAGTATCTATGATTTTGCAGTACCCAAAACCAGAAGTCGTTGTAATATACATGTTGTTATATGCTGATATACATAAAGTAATATACATAAAGTATACTTTGTGTACATAATAGATCTCAAGAATTAAAAACTTTTTTTTAAAAACTGACATCTATTTTATATAATGGCATTATATAAATGGGCTTTGTGAGTTAAAAAAAAAAAAAAGAAAAACCCAGCTTATGAGCTGTTTATTTGAATAGCTAATAAGTTTCACCCTCCAGTGAGAATTTTGTTAGTCTGAATTGAATACTTGAGGGTCAGGTATATGTCTACCTTTGATAGTTTCCTCAAAGGGGAAGAATATAAGCATTGGAGTTATAAATAAGGCTGCATCTTAATTCTACTAACTAGCTGTGTGACATTGTGCTAGATGTAATCACTCAAACCTGTGCGCTGTCCAATACCACAGCCACTAGTTGTATATGACTCTTGCACTTAAAATGTGGCTAATCCAGGCTGCAGTGTGCTTTAGTGAGTTTCTCAAGTTCTTTATGTCATGATTTGTGTTTTTTTGCTTGATTCAGTTTTATTACAAGGGTAGAGATTTCAAATCTCACTATTGCAATTTTAATTTTCTTGTCATCTTTCTTTGTCTCATCCCTCTTCTAGACCTTTTTTTTTTCTCTATACTGTTTTTTATTTGGGGCTTTCTGCTCCAATGTGGGCAACGTCACATTGTTTTATCCTCTAATAAGTCCGCTGGATGTTCCATTTCCCTTATAAATTGCTCATGATTCTTTTTCCCACTTCCGTTTACTCAGACATGAATTATTGTGAGGTCTGTTTATATTTGACATTTGTCAACAACAGACTGGTGTAGATGCCTTTGCTGCATTTCTTTTTGGTCCACTTGTATACTGAATGAATACCCTTTTCATCTTTGTAGTTGGAGAGAACAAATTGATCTATACAGCTCTCAGTCTAGTTTCCTCTGTTATAATGGTAGCCTCTTCAGTAGTCTCAACTGTTTTGGTGCTAGAATAGGGTTTTGTGTAATTCCCAAACTCAGGGTACATTTAGAAGTGTGGACAGTCACTGAGATTCTTTTTGTCTTGCCTCTTACCACACAGAATGCAGTTGCTCATCAAACTTCACTCGCACAAATACTCCAAGAGTTGCTCTTCTGACAAAATGTAGCTAAAAAGGTAAGAATTAGGAAGGAACTGTGTGGAAAGGGAGATTGAACTGCATGGAGGTCTCTGTCCCATTTTCTCATCGAGACAGAACATTCGGTCCTTGAGATAGGGTACAATTGGGATAAGGTAATAGTTTGGACATTTTTTGTTTCATGAAGTAAGGCGTTGTTCTGGAAAATCTAGATTTTTTTTTTAGTAAGTTCTTTCAGATTCTGACAGTAGCTTCGTGATGGCTCTTATTTTTTTTGACAGTCTGAGTTTTCATTTTCTGTGCCTTTCACAGATACAGTAATTTAGAAGAGGCTGTATATTCTGGGGCGGCTTATCAGATAACATTTTGTATACGTTTGTTTAAAGTCTGATTTTGATTTGAAACAAAATAACAGTGACTTTGCTTTTATTAGTTCAGCATTATAAAGTCACTGAATATCTCAGTATGTTTCATTCTTCTCAGAAATGAGGAGTATTATTATGGCATAGTTAAAATGCAGAATGCCAAAGTGTGAGTCCTGATTTTCATGTAGGTCAGTGAGGGTTGGACATTTCAGGAGGTGACATAATGTGTAATGTCCATAATAAGTGAAAAGTATTTATTGGATGTAGTTAAATGTTTCAGGGAATTCAAAATGGTTCAAGTACTAGTTTATTTGCTCTAAAAGCTATAATACTTTTACACAGTTTCTCTTGAGTTTTATAAGAAGATTTTCAGGGCTATGAAATATTTATTTTCTCTTGTTAATACTTCTTTTGGGCTTTCTTGATAAAATGTCAAATTCACAATCTCAGAATATTCCTCCAATATTATAATGGGTTTATATAGATTTAGTCTCTATAATATGTAGTTTGAGATTTTGTTTTCTACCATCGCTGTTTACTGTAAATGTTTGCTTGAATTACTTTGAGTTTTTTCACTTAATGTTATTTCTAATAGTGTTTCCTGATCTTCAGGTTCTTGTTAGTATTTTACTTGTTAACAGCTGAGGGTAGCCCACATCCACATGTCTTAGTCAATTTTTTTGTTGTTAGAATACCACAGACTGGTTAATTTATAAACAATAGAAATGTATTTGGCTCATGGTTCAGGAGATTGAGAAGTCCAAGAGCATGACACTGGCATCTATCTGATGAAGACCTTCTTGCTGTGTCATCCCATGGAGAAAGGTGGAATGGCAAGAGAGTGAGTGAGAGAGAGCAAGAGGGAAGTGGGCAGAAATCATCCTTTTATCAGGAACCCACTCCTGTGACAGTGGCATTAATTCATGAGGGCTCTGCCCCCAGGACATAATCACCTCTTAAAGGTCTTACCCCTCACCACTGTTGCCACTGTTGTGTGGGGATTAAGTGTCCAACACATGAACTTTGAGGAAGACACATTCAAACCGTAACATCACGTATAGACTTGCTCTCTTACCTCCCCTGTCATTAGGTAGTTTTTCTTTTTTTTAATCTTTCTCACGTGTTGTTCATGATTGCATAAAGTGTTTTACAATCATTTGCTTACGTATCTGTCTCTTTCAATAGAAGATGTACTCCTTGAGAACAAATTACTATATTTTATTTATGTTTGTGTCTCCAGTGTTTGAAGTACATTTGGTCCTTAATAAAATTATATGCCTGTTGAATGAATGTTGTCCATGGCAAGGTAACAAATTCCACGAGAGAAAATATAAACAAAATGCCAGGAAGTGTTGAGAAATAAGATGCGAAAGCAGAGGGAATGATGTCTTAAAGTGAGAATACGTTCTTTAATAAAGGCCCTTTATAAAAAATAATAAGATTAGGAATAATTTGTGTTTTCCGTATTTAGAATATACTCTTTTAAATGTATCTAAAATATTTTGCATGCCCCACATGGAAGTTTTTCTTATTTAGGAAAAAAGGAAGAAAATAATAGAGAATATATGATGAGTGTTTTCGTATATTTTCTTTAATCTTTATGTCAGATTTGTAAGTTAGGTATTAATAATTTTTTTTTTTTTTTTTTTTTTTTGAGACAGGGTCTCATTCTGTGGTCCAGGCTGGAGTGCAGTGGCACAATTATAGTTCACTATAGTCTCAAACTCCTATGCTGAAGTGATCCTCCTGTCCCAGCCTTCTGAGTAGCTGAAACTATGGGCATGAGTTGGGACTACAGGTGTAAGCAACTACGCTAGGCTAAATTTTAATTTTTGTAGAGATGGGGTCTTACTTGTTGCCCAGGCAGGTCTCAAACTCCTGCGTTTAAGCAATCCTTTTACCTTGGCCTCCCAAAGTGTTGGGATTACAGGTGTTAGCCACTGCACCCAAACGAATCTTGTTTTTACAGATATGGATACTTTCAAATGGAGCTCATGCTTAAGATTGGAAAGTTGGTAACGCAGAAGCTAAGTATCTTCTAGAAATCAGTAGTACATGGTAAACATTAATTGATTTTTTTTTTTTTAAGTGAAAGCAAGTTTATTAGAGGAGGAAAGAAACAAAGGATGGGCTACTCCATAGACAGAGCAGCCAATTTAATTTATTTTTAACTGGGCAAATGTTTTGTTTACTATTGTTTGAAAATTATAGAAATATTTAACTTATATAGGAGGCAGAGGTGGGAGGATTGATTGCTTGAGGCCAGGAGACTAGCCTGGGCAGCATAGTGAGACCCTGTCACTGCACACGCTTGCACACGCACACATATGCACACAGTTGGGCATGGTGGTTGGTGCCTGCCTTTAGTCAGAGGCTGAGGTGGGAGGATCACTTGAGCCCAGGAGTTCGAGGCTGCAGTTAGCTATGATTGTGTCCCTGCATTCCAGCCTGGGAGACAGAGACTCTGCCTCTTTAAAAAAAATTAACTTCTGGTTTGGGCTGACTCAACATATTTCTTGGATAGGAAAATCATATTGCTACTTTTATTTTCCCTAGTTGTGCAAATTCTGTCAGAAAAGTTTATTTTCACTGCTGTTGAATTTTTGCTAGAACTTTATTCCTGTCGGAACATGGTTGTAATGAAGTCTGCACTGGAGTTTTATTTTCAGATTGGGTATTAGGATTTGTCATTAAAAAAAATCTCCTTCAAAGAGGAGTCTTTCCAAATATCTGTTTTTGAATTTAATATAGACCATAAGGAAGACTTCATTATATATTAGAAAGAACATTGGACTCAGTGTTAAGAGACAGGGGCTTTAGTTTCACCATTGTCCTTAGTTGTTGAAGTATATTTAGATAAGCTATTCAATTTCTCTGTGCCTTGATATTCTTATTTATGAAATGAGGGAATTGATTGAATCTTTAAAGATTTTTTTTCTAGCTCATGCATATGAAATACAAGTAATTTTATGAAGTAGGGAACTGAAGAGTGTGCAGTAATTTAGTTCATACGTCTCAAATATTACAAAGATAAAATGGATTCTACTAAAGGAATTAGTCTTTTTTGTATATAAAAATTAGTTTAAAATCACTTTAGAAATGACTAAAATTTATTTACATCATAATATGATTATTTACATAATGAAATCTATACCAATTTAAAATGTGAAAATGAATGAAATGACTTTTATACATTCTTGTTTCTCATTAGTTTAAAAGTATAGTTTATTGAGCATTTTACATGCCAGCCTGAAAGTAGTGGGTATATTTACAAAATTGTTTTCGGGTGTCATTTCTTGAGCCCAGTTATCAATTACACATCCTCACCTGTTACCTAAGACTTTAGGATAGATTCTGTGGAAAACAGCCCTTGACTGAGGCCTCAGACCCTTTGAAGGCTGTTACTACTCCTGTGGCGCAATTTTCTTTGATTTAAGGCGATAATTTCCTTTTTTAAAAAATGTTATTTTATTTTTATTTTTTAACAAAACACACCTGTCATGGGAAGGACTATAATTTTCTAACCTTAATACTGAGAGCTACCACTGAAAGTGTTCTCTCCTGTTCTCCATATCTTAAGAACAACTTTTGGTACAAGTTATACAAGTAGTTTTTTTTAAAAAAAGAGGAAATTAAGTAATCTGGAGATTACGAAGAACAATGCAGGTGTTGTGTTTCCTTTTGACTTTTTAAAATGATCAACCTATTACGTATATCTCTTGGCCTCCCCTTAGTGATGTTGCTGTTACCATTAAAAAATATTAGTCACAATCATTTATTCAGCAAGTGTTTTGAGTATTATGTACCAAGCATTTTGCTAAGTATTGGAGATTATTAGTGAATGTTACAGAAGATTAATTTTGTCTATTGAAAAATTAAGATCTTAGACTCACATCTTAATATTTTTCTTAAAGTGTATTATTGTGTTTGGAGCCAGATTCCACGAGTCTTAGAGATACCTTTCCACCTATGGGAGGTTCTGGTACAGGCATTTAGGTCATTGGCATTTTTTAAGAGTTCAGATAAGTTACTGGTTTATCTTTCCCCATTTTTTTTCTAAGATGTATTTAATATCATTAATTTATGGTTTGTTTTTGTTTTTGTTTTTGTTTTTTTTGAGATGGAGTCTCGCTCTGTTGCCCTGGCTGGAGTGCAGTGGCGTGATCTCGGCTCACTGCAAGCTCCGCCTCCTGGGTTCACGCTGTTCTCCTGCCTCAATCTCCCGAGTAGCTGGGACTACAGGTGCCTGCCACCACGCCCGGCTAATTTTTTGTATTTTTAGTATAGACGGGGTTTCACCGTGTTAACCAGGATGGTCTTGATTTCCTGACCTTGTGATCCACCCGCCTCGGCCTCCCAAAGTGCTGGGATTACAGGCGGGAGCCACTGCACCCGGCCCTAATTTATGTATTTCTAACATACGGTCTGGGTTATCTGGTATAAGGAAAATGGATGCTGCGGTCAAGAATAGGTTGAGGCAGACATCCGGTCCAGCATGACTCAGGAAGTTTGGAGTGCAGGCGTACAACTCTGCTTATTATGTAACCATGCCGTGTGAGACGTATTAGGTGATCACCCATGTGCGTTTGTGCTTGGCTTGGAGCCACTGTTGTCTGTGAAAGGTATAATTACCCTGTTAACATGGCACAAAAGGCTCGTGCCAAGGCTTGCTCATCCCGAGAGAGAGAGAGAGAGAGTAAAGCCATGTTGATACTGTCTATGATTCCTCTAGTGTTTTTCCAACTACCTGCCACTCACCCGCCAACTCTCCTCAGACCTCAGTTAGAACCTGACATCTAGAAATAAGAGACAAATATTTTGAAGCTTTTTGATAAGGAATCAGGCTTTGGCATCTGGAAAGAATGCCTGACATTGTGTGAAGTTGAGATCTGGTACATTTGTATGTATAGTTGGCCCTCTGTATCCATAGGTTCCACATGTGCGGATTCAACCAACTGCAGATTGAAAATATTCAGAAAAAATTTAAAAAGATGACTATGTTTGTACTGAACATGTACAGACTATTTTTTCTTGTCATTATTTCCTAAAGAATACAGTATTACCACTATTTACATAGCATTTATGTTATATTAGGTATTATAAGTAATCTAGAATTATTTTAAAGTATGGGAGAGGATGTACATGGGTTATATGCAAATACCACACTATTTTATATGAGACTTAAGTATTTGTGGGTTTTGGTTTCCAAAGGAGGTCCTGGAACCAATTCCTCATGGATATCAAGGAACAACTGTGTTTATATTTAGCCGTATATGCATATACATATTTACATATGGCTATATATGGTTATGTCTGTATGTTTATAATGTTATACATGACTTTTTTCCAATTGGCAGTCAGGTGGCATCTGATACAGAGTTTGTATGTGTTTGGTATATATCTGTTAAATATAATAAATGAGAATTATTTTTCTATTTGTGATGTCATTAATAAATATGTTTTCGTGACTAGATTTTTTCCCTCTACATAAGAAGGTTGGTAACACCCTGGGTAAGGTGAACATTGAGCCTCTGGCTCCTTTTGAGCGCTGTTGGTATAAATGTAAATTAATGGAATTTTCATAAAGTGCAATTTACTTATATCAACTAATTTATAGTGCATATTCTTTGATGCAGCAATTCTTCTGGGGATTTATCCTTGGGAAATTCTCACATCAGTGCACAAAGAAATGTTCAAGAATGTCCCCTGAATCTATAACATGACATATTGTAAATGACCTAGATGTCTGTCAGCAGGGGATCAGTTAAATGAATGATATATCCTATCCCAATATTTACAAAGGGTTTTTTTGTTTTTGTTCATTTTGTTTTTGGTGCTGTGAATCTCTCTGGTTACTCCCAAAAGCACCACACTGTTTTAATTTAAAGGTTATTGGCTTACGCCTGTAATCCCAGCACTTTGGGAGGTCAAGGTGGGCGGATCACGAGGTCAGGAGATCGAGACCATCCTGGCTAACGTTGTGAAACCCTGTCTCTACTAAAGATACAAAAAAAATTAGCCGGGTGTGGTGGCAGTCGCCTGTAGTCCCAGCTACTCGGGAGGCTGAGGCAGGAGAATGGCGTGAACCCAGGAGGCGGAGCTTGCAGTGAGCCGAGATCACGCCACTGCACTCCAGGACCTGGGCGACAGAGGGGTCTCCTGTCTCAAAAAAAAAAAAAAAAAAAAAAAAATTAAAAAAGTTATAAGTGTTCATAAGTCTTAATGGATAATATTACTAAATGTCAGTGTAACTGCTAGTTAGCTCTGTCAAATCTTAACATTTTCTTATTTTAGCTGAAGATTACCCTTCTTGAGGTAAATTCCTAAACTGAGTTGGACATTGTCATTCTCAGTACATGGTTTTATATTTCCATAATGTGTATTTGTTGATAAAATTATATACAGTTTTTCATGTTTTTAAACATTATGTATCATTCTGCAAGTTGTTTTCCCCTTTGTGTTATCTTTACAATTTGATGTTTGGGCTCTGGTTCAATTATGTAATTATCCACCTATTCAATGATTAAACCTCAAGTTATTTGTATATTCCCCTGTTGACAGATTTTTAGTTTTTTGTTGTGGTGGTGGTGGTTGTTGCAGAAACATTCTGTACATATGTTCTTGGGCACATGTGTTTTTCTCCCAGGTAAAAATTTAGAACTGTAATTACTGGGTTGTAGGGTATGTGTATGGTTGACTCTAAATTTTTTTGTTTATAGCCCCTGAAGTGGTTATTATACCAGTTTCTACTTCCACCTGTGTCTTAACAAGCCATGATACTGTTAGACTTTAAAACTCTTTTCCAGCCTGACGTCAATTTGTTTGTACTTCCCTGATTACTAATGAAGTGAGATATGTATTTTTAACATATTTATTGGCTGTTTGAGTTTCTTAATCTTTGAGTTGCTTGTTCAGTTTTTTTGCTAGTTTTCTTTTGGGTCATTGCCTTTTTCTTATTTATTTGTAGAAGTTATTTGCACATTCTGGATGAATTCTGTGTTAGTTAATATGCATTACATGTTTCCTCCTGTGAGTACCTATTTTTATATTTTGTTTATGATGTTTTTATTTTTACACAAGTTTGAAATTTTAATATATTTAAAATTGTTAATATTTTCGTGTATGGTCTCTACTCTGAAGTAACAGTTTCCTGTATTTTCACTTCTGGTAGTTGTAAAGTTTTGTTTTTCACACCTAGGGATTTAATCTACTTGTTGATTTTTGTGTATGATGAGGTGGGGACTGAGTTTAATTTTTCCATATGGGTATCTAGTTGTCCCTGTGTGACTTATTGAAGAGTCTGTTTTTTTTCTCATGGATTTGTAATGTCATTTCTGCAATATAAATTTTTTCATATATTCATAGATTTGTTTATGATTTCACTTGGCTCTTGTGTATATTTCTGTTGGAATAATGTGCCATTTTGTTAAGTATAGCCTTTAGATACATCTTGACATTAGATGGTGTGGGCTTTTCTACCTTGTTCTTCAAAATTTTTTGCCCTTAATTCTAAACTCTTTCATAAGCATTTTTTTTTTAAATTCAGGTAAAGTTCATTTAACATAGAATTAATCATTTTAAAGTGAGCACTTAGTAGCATTTACAACGTTCACATGTTTGTGTAACCACCACCTCTATCTAGTTCAAAAACATTTTCGTTACTCCAAAAGGAAACTCTGTAACCATTAAGTGGTTACTCTCCACTCCCTTCTCCCTGCTTCCCCCCAGCCTCTGACAACCATCAATCTGCTTTTTCTATAGATTTACATGCTCTCCATATTTCACATAAATAGAATCATGCAATCTAAGACCTTTTTTGTCTGGGTTCTTTCACCTAGCATAATGTTTTTGAGGTTGATCACACTGTAACAGGTAACAGGTATTAGCACTTCATTTCTTTTTTATGGCTGAGTAATATGCCATTGTTTGTGTATATGTGATTTGTTTATACATTCATCTGCTGTTGGGCATTTGGGTTGTTTCTACCTTTTGGCTATTGTGAATAGTGTTGCTGTGAACATATGTGTGTCTGTATTTGTTTTGAGTACCTGTTTTCAGTTATCTTGGTTATATACCTAGGAATGGAATTACTGGGTTGTATGATAATTTACGCGTAGCTTTTTGAGGAACCACCAGACATTTCTGTAGCAGCTGAAATGTTTTATGTTTCCACCAGCAATATAGAGGTTCTAATTTCTTTATATTCTCTCTAATATTTATTCATTAAAAAATTATATCCATCCTAGTGTGTGTGAAGTGATATCTAATGATGAATGAATGAATAATGATGAATAGGAATGAATAATAATGTTGAACACATTTTCAGGTGCTTGCAGACCATTTGCATTTTTGAAGGAATGTCTATCCAGGCTTTGTCCATCTTTTAAATTGGTGGTTATGTCCTTTGCACAGAAGTTTTTAATTTTGGTGAAGTCCAATTTATCTGTTTTCTTTTGTTGCTTGTGCTGTGGGTGTCATATCCAAGAATCAATTGCCAAATCCAGAGTCATGAAGATTTACCCCAGAGTTTTTCTTAAAATTTTTAAGAAGAGTTTATGGTTTTAAGTCTTATTTAGGTTGTTGATTCATGTTTAGTTAATTTTTGTGTATGGAGTGAGATAGAGGTCCAAATTAACTATTTTGTTAGTGGATATCTGTTTGTCACAGCACCATTTGTTGAAGAGACAGATTTTCCCCTATTGAATAATATTGGCACCCTTACTGAAAATCAATTGGCTATAGATGTATGGGTGTGTTTCTGGACATTCAGTTCTATTCCATTTATCTATGTGTGTCCTTATGCCAATATACACAGTCTTGCTTAATGTAGCTTTGTAGCAAGTTTTGAAATTGAGAAGTGTTCCAGCTTTGTTAATCTTTTTCAAAATCGCTTTGGCTATTTGGAGGCCACTGACGGTTCCTTATGAATCTGAATATTGGCTTTTCAGTTTCTGCAAAAATGACTGTTGGAATTTTGATAGAGATTACATTGAATCTGTAGATTGTTTTGGTACTATTATCATTTTAATAAGAGTAAGTCCTCCAACCATGACCACAGGATATCTTTCCATTTTTGAGGTGTTCTTTAATTTTTCAGCAATGTTTATATCAGCGTACAAGTGTTTTACCTTCTTCATTAAATTTATTCCTAGGTATTTTGTTCTTTTGTATGGTATCAAAAATGCAATTGTTTTCTTAATTTTTTTTTTGGGGTTTTTAAATTTCTGGTGTATAGAAGCACAACTAATTTTTAGTGTTGATGTCATGCACTGCAATTTGCTAAATTCACTTATTAGCTCTAGTAGTCATTTTATGAATTCATCGGGATTTACTAGATATAGGATCATGGCCATCTGTGAAATGAATTAAATTTACTTCTTCCTTTCCAATTTGGATGTCTTTTCTTTCTTTTTCTTGCCTAATTGCTCTTGCTAGAACTTCCAGTACAGTTTCAAATAGTAGTGGTGAAAGTGGGCATCCTCGTCTTACTGCTTATCTTAGGGGCAGAGCTTTCTGTCTTTCACCATCGAGTATGATATTAGCTGTGAGTTTTTCATAAATGCCCTTTATCATGTTGAGGAAATTCTCTTCTATTTTTAGTTTGAGCATATGTCCCTTCACTCTATTAATGTGATACAGTACATTCATTGATTGATTTTCTTATGCCGAACCATCCCTGAATTTCTGGGATAAAGTCTACTTGCCTGTGCCTGTAATTCTTTTAATATGCTGTTGGATTCACTTTGCTAGTATTTTGAGGATTTTTGCATCACTATTTATAAGAGATATTAGTCTGTAGTTTTCTTGCGATGTCTTTGGCTAGCTTTGGTATCAAGATAATTTCTGGCCTTGTAGAATGAATTAGGAAATCCTTCCTCTTCTGTTGTTTTTAGAAAAGCTTGAGAAGGATTGCTGTTAATCCTTCTTTAAAGGTTTGGCAGAATTCACCAGTGAAGCTATTTGGTTCTGGGCTTTTCTTTTTTGGGTGGTTTTGGATTCCTGATTCAGTCTCCTTACCTGTCACAAATCTATTCAGATTGTCTTCTTGAGTTAGTTTTTTTAGTCTGTTTTCAGGAATTTGTAACTTCATGTAGATTATCTAATTTTTTGATGAATAATTGTTTATAATATTCTGTAAATTTTTTTTTTTTTTAAAGCGTTGGGGGTCTGTGTTGCCCAGGCTGGAGTGCAGTGGTTATTCACAGGTGTGATCATGGTGCACTGTGCACTGCAGCCGTGAACTCCTGGCCTTAGGCTATCTTCCTGCCTCAGCCTCTTGAGTAGCTGGGACTACAGGTGCACACACCAGACAAACCGGGCCATAAAATTCTCTTTTAATCTTTTATATTTCTGTAAGGTCAGCCACAGTGTCACCACTTTTATTTGTGATTTTAGTTATTTGCATCTTATCTGTTTTTTTCTTTGTCATCTAACCAGAGGTTTGTCAATTTTGTTGATCTTGTCAAAGAACCAACTTTTGGTTTCCTTAGATTTTCTCTCTTGTTTTTCTATTCTCTGTTTTATCACCACTCTAATTTTTCATGTTTTTGTCTGTTCTTCAGGTTATGGGCTTAGTTTGCACCTCTTTTTCTAATTCTTTAAGTTGTAAAGATTATTGATTTTAGATCTTTTAAACGTAGGTATTTACTACTATTAATTTTCCTCTGAGGATTGCTTTTGCTGCATCTCATAAGTTTTGGTATGTGTTTTTGTCTTCATTTATCTGTATTTTCTAATTTCCCATGTGATTTCTTTGACATATTGGATGTTTAAGAGTGTGTTGTTTAATATTCACATATTTAAGATTTTTCATTTTCCTTCTGTTATTAATATCTAACTTCATTTCATTGGGGTCAGAGAAGATACGTTGTATGATTTAATCTCTTTAAATTTATTGAGACTTATTTTGTGGCTCAAAATGTGGTCTGTCCTGGGTAATGTTTCATGTGCACTTGAGAAGAATGTCTGTTCTGCTATTACTGGGTAGGTGCTCTGCATATGTCGGTTAGTCTTCTCTTTCCTTATTGATCTTTCTAGATGTTTTAGCCATTATTGAAAATGAGGGTATTGAAGTTTCTATTATTGTGACTTTGTCTGTTTCTCCCTTCATTTCTGACAATGATTTCTTCCTATATTTTGGGAGTTCTGTTGTTTAATGTATATGTTTATAGTTTTTATATGTTCTTAAATTGACTTCCGTAAGTATTTTAGAATCAGGTTATCAAGATACCATCCTTGTGCCTTCAGGTTTCGCTTTAGTGCTTTCTGTTGGTGGAACCTAGTAGGAAACCATCTGACAAAAGAAAGATGTAATTTGGAGAGTCTAAGCCCTAGCATCATGAGCTTAGATGACTGAATTTGGAATTATATAGATGAGTGGATTTGGGGTTGAAAATTTTGGTTTACTTACTGATGCTCTCTGGCTGTCTGAATTTTAGTGTATGAACTTTGATTAGGTCTTGATAAGCAGTCAGTGGAACAGTCTATGAGGGACCTCTTCCCTGTAGAATTGGAATTGAATAGCCAGCAGCTCACCTCAGACAAAATGGATGCCTGTTGGAATGGGCCATTTCTCAGTAGAGCCTTGCAGAGTTTTATGACTTGTGTAGTCTGAGGTTTTTGCCCCAGGTGGATGAGCAGGAGGGCATCTTTCCAGTAGTAACAGAGACAAGCTCTCTTAACCTGTGCTGGAGGATATACCAGTTCTTAACTCAGTCATGTGATAGACTTGCCAGGAGAAGAACCTATATAGGTGAGTTCCTTGCTAGGTTCCAGGTCTCCTCCTAGATTCCTGACAGTGCCTTCTGTCTGAATGTGTAATAGTAATTGTGGGCTGATTGACTGCTTTCCTGCATTCCACTCTATTCTTATCTATAACATCTTCAGAGTAACTTGGAGTTTTAATCATGTAGGTAGGATCCTTCTCTATTTTTCAGGGACGTTGTGATGGATTAGAGTTTTCTATTCTGTATTGTTTGACTTGCCTTAGCAAGAATTGAGGGGGCAGGGTGATGTGTTAAAGGCATGTGCTTAAGTTTTATTACCAGAATACTTTTCCATTTGTATTACAAATAATTACAGGAGAGGAATCCTGGATACAGAGAGTAGACAGCAATTGTAACACATGCAGTAAAGGTATTTATTGGAAGGATGTTTGGTTGCTTCAGAATTGACATAAAAGTCTGAAGAACTAGGCTTAGTAAATAGGCATTAAGTGAAACCAGATACATAGAACCACTGTCAGTGCTGCTGATTAATGAGCATTGGTTATGGCATTGCTACCTCTGGATACTGGATGTCTCTGCTTCCAGAGTGATTTCTTAAATTGAGTCCTTGTTTCTTTACAGGTATATAGTACCAGCCTTAGCATCTCATTGCTTACACATAGGTGATAGGCAATACCTTTGCTGCTAGATGTTAGGGAGATTAAGTATCTTAATTTTTTCTGGCTTCTGTAGGAAGAGGAGGGATTCTGCTACCATTATACTAATTAATTCCTGAATGTTTTGGCAGCTTAAGAAACATAAAGGAAACTGAAAGGAATCCTACATTTTATTACAGTGACTTGTAATAAAATAAGGGGATGAAGTTTTTATTTGTGCTGTGCTATTTAGAAATGTAGATATAAATAGACTTTCTAGACTCCATCCTTTTGGCACTTTCCATTCAGGGGTTTAAAGTAGGGGTTGGTACTGTTCACCTGAGAGGGAGCTTGGAAACATGGGGACATTTTTTGGTTGTTAGAATGATGGAGATGAGGGCACTATTGCGTTTAATGAATGTGGGCCGGGTATGCTAAACATCCCATGGTGCCTTGGTGTTTCTCCACAATAAATAATTGAATTATCCTCCTCATAATGCCAGTAGTGCATTTAAGAAACACCAGGTTATATGGATCATTTTGATGAAGGACTAAAAGTTACTACTAGCTTCCTTTGCTTTACTGTCTGCACCCTCTGGCTGATGATGATTTCTCATTTCATTGCTTTGCTGTTTTCTTTCCTTAGTTCAAGGGACTTGATTCCTTTCAAGCTCCAAAAATTTTATTTTTAAAGTCTGGCTTTGGCTGGGCTCAGTGGCTTATCCCTATTATCTCAGCACTTTGGAGGGCCAAGGTAGGAGGATTGCTTGAGGCCAGAAATTGGAGACCAGCTTAGGCCACATAGCAAGACCCTGTCTCTAGAAAAAAATAAAAAAATTAGCCAGATGTGATGGCACACACCTATATTTCCAGGTACTCGGGAGGCTGAAGTGGGAGGATCGTTGAAGCAGGAGGCTGCAGGGAGCTATGATTGTGCCACTGTACTCCCACCTTAGTTATAGAGTGAGACCCTATCTCTAAAAAGAAAACAAACAACTGTGAAAAGGTGCCGTGTAGCATGGGAGAAGATATTTGCAAATCATATGTCTGATAAGGTATTAATATCTAGAATATATAAAGAACTCCTACAACTCAATAACAACAAAAAACCTGATTTAAAATTGGGCAAAGGACTTGAAAAGACATTTTTCCAAAGAAGATGTACAAATGGCCAATAAACACATGAAAAGATGTTCAACACCACTGATCATTAGGGAAATATAAAGCAAAACCACAATAAGATACCCCTTCACATCTGTTAGGATGGCTGTTTTAAAAAAAACACAAAGTAACAGGTGTTGGAGTGGATATGGAAAAATTGGAAACCTTGTGCATTGCTGAGGGGAATGTAAAATGGTGTAGCTGCTGTAGAAAACAGTATATTGTATTCCTTTCAGCAGTCTTTTGTAGCCAGTAGTTGTGATTCTAATAAAAGTAGCAGTTGGTTTGGGACTGATAGTGATTGTTATGATTTCAATTGGGTAGTGCTGACAGTATGTGGTTCTTGGTATCTGTGAGGACAAATTGCATAAGCTATCTCATTTCTATCTTACATGAGTGATGTGGATCATTCCGTATCAGTAGGTTCAGTAAATGAAGTGCAAATGAAGTACATTTAAAACAATGTAAAAGGTAGTAGTAAATACAAAAGTATGGAGGTAAAGGTGTGCCATTAGTTTTTGGGTTTCAGTGCTTGGAACTCAGGGTTGGCGGCTGTCTTAGTTTGCTTGAGCTTCCTTAACAAGGTACCATGGACTGGATGGTTTAAGCAACAGACATTATTTCCCGCAGTTCTGGAGGCTGAGAAGTGATGAAAATGCTGGCTGATTCAGTTCCTGGAGAAAGCCCTCTTCCAGGCCTGTAGACTGCCACTTTCTCTGTGTATCCTCTCATGGTCTTTTCTCCATGTGTGCTTGTGAAGAAAGAGACAACAGCTCTCTTTCTCTTCCTTTCCTTATGGGGCCCCACCCTCACTACTTAATCTAATCCTGATTACCTCCCAAGGTGGGGGGGTGTCGTCTCCAAATACTGTTATTTTGGGAATTAGGGATTCAACATATGAATTTTGGGGGGACACAAATATTTAGTCTATAATGGAGACAGTCTGAGAGATAATATCTTAGTAACAAACCAGATAAATCTAGGCTGACCACAGAAACAAGTTGTCAGTTTGGAGAAGCCAGACAGAAAGGAAAGATGTGAGCCGATAAGACAAATTAGAGACACATGAAGAGAGGGAAGGTTCAAAGCCTGAGAATGGGATGGCAGAGATTTGAGAAATTATCTGTAATAACAAGGAGTGATGGCTATAACAATTTTGTTTTGGGGTTCTTACTGCCTTAGATTTATGTAGGTAGGGGAGACATGGTAAAAATGCTGTATCAGGCTGTTTCTTGCATTGCTATAAAGGAATACCCGAGATTGGGTAATTTATATGAAAAGAGGTTTAATTGGCTCACAGTTCTGCAGGCTGTACAGGAAGTATGGTGCCAACATCTGCTTCTGGGGAGGCCCCAGGAAGCTCATAATTGTGGCAGAAAGTGATGGACTGGGGGAGTAGGCATCTAACACAGTAGAAGCAGGAGCGAGAGAGTGAGTGGGGAGATGTCACAAACCAGGTCTCATGAGAACTCACTATTTTGAGGACAGCACCAAGCCATGAGGGATCCATCCCATGACCCAAACACCTCCCAACAAGCCCCATCTCCCCAACATTGGGGATTACAATTCAACATGAGATTTAGTGGGGTCATACATTCAAACTGTATCGGATGCCTGTAGTACTAATAACAGCTTTGGGCCAAGGGCTGTACAAACACTGAATGGGTGATGTTTTACTCCACAAGAAAAGAATGAATAGTGTACCAAAACCTTTTTAAAAATAATGTTTACAATAAATTATTTTCATGTCTTCACAGATAACCCATAATGACTTTTTGCTTTGTACTGATGGTGATTTCTGATAATCAGCATCCTGATGTATCAGTGCTGTTTCTGACCTCTTTTTGATGGTAACTTTTGATGAAAATATGCAGATTTTTGGTAAAGGATCTTTACGGTGATCAGAAATCCACTTCAACTTTTATCCTTTATATCAAAATGTCACTGAGACTGACTACTTAAAATACCAAATCACTATCTAAGACACCCCCCCAAAATCTCATAAAATATTGAAGCTAAAAGAAAGAACGAGTTTTACTGTGTACATGATAGTTTCTTCTTTTTTCTTTGGGTTTTATACCTTTTTCAGTTTCTGATTTGTTACAGCAGTGGTCCCCAATCTTTTGGGACCAGGGACCGGTTTCATAGAAGATAATTTTTCCATGGACAGTGGGTGGAGTGGGGGGTGATGGCTTCAGGGTGAAACTGTGTCACCTCAGATCACCACAAGGAGTGTGCAACCTAGATCCCTCACATGAGCAGTTCACAATAGGGTTTGTGCTCCTATGGGATTCTAATGCCATCGCTGATCTGACAGTAAGGGGAGCGCAGGTGGTAATGCTTGCTTGCACAGCTCACCTCCTGCTTGCCAGCCCAGTTCCTAACAGGCCCTGGACTGGTACTGATCTCTGTGGCCTGGGAGTTGGGGATCCCTGCATTACAGGAAGGCCAGGCCTTATTTTGTTTAGAAACTGTATACTGGGATAGTGATTTTTAGTATTTTTTTCATTATATATTTTAAAACTACAACAAAGTAAAGGTCTTAAAAAGTTTGTGCCTTTTTTCTTTTTTTTGTCTAATTGCTCTGCTAGAACCTGTAATAGATTTTTGAGTAGAAGTGGTGAGAGTGGGCATCCTTCCATTGTTCTTGATCTTAATGGGGAAGCATTCAGTCTTTCACCCTTAAGTATGATGTCTGCTATAGGTTTTTAATAGGTGCCCTGTATCAGATTAGGAAATACCCTTGCATTCCCAGTTCGCTGAGAATTTTCATCAGGAATGGATATTGAATTTGGTCAATAGTATTTCTGCATCTCTTGATGATCATGCGGTCATTCTTTTTCAGTCTTTTAATGTAGCAAGTTGTTACATTGGTTGAGGTTTGAATGTTAGACACCCTTTGGTAATTATTCTGTAATCCTAAAAGTAGTTTTCTGTGTTTATGAGGGATATTTGTTTGTTTGTTTATTTATTTATTGTATTTGTCTGATTCTGGTATCAGAGTAATGTTGGCCCCATGAAATGAGTTTGGTTTTCCTTTTCCAGTGTCCTGGAAGAGTTTCCATAGAACTGGTATTGATTTCTACCTTAATGCTTGGTAGAATTCATCAGTGAAATAATCTGAACTGGAGTTTTCTTTGTGGAGAGGTTTTAACTATACATTCAGTTTCTTTAATAGATACAGGCTGTTAAGGCAATCTTGTTCTTGAGTTCTCTTGAGTAGTTTTTTTTTTTTTTAACAAGGAATGTAAATTATTGAATTTTTGATATAAAGTTGCTAATAATAGTTTCTTACTGTCATTTGAGTATTTGTAGGATTGTAATTATATCAGTTCTCTCATTGCTGATATTGGTAATTTGTGGTTTCTCTTTTTTCCCTTCTCTTATCACTATTAGAAATTTATCAATTTTATTGATCTCAAAGAACTAGCTTTTGGATGTATTGGTTTTTCTCTTTTCTTCTGTTTTGAATTTTATTTCTTGTTTTGCTTTTATCTTTATTATTTTCTTTTTTCTTCTAACTTTGGGTTTAATTTTCTCTTTTTTCCATTTTCTTAAGTTAGAACCTGAGGTTCTTGATATAAGATCTTTTTTCCACCTAATGTAGATTGGTTAACGCTATAATTCTCTCTTTAACTTTTCTTTTTTTCTTCATATTGGCTATTAGTGCTATGAATTTCAGTCTAAGAAGTACTTTAGCTTTATCTACAGTTTGATGTTTCCATTTTCTTTCAATTCAAGGCACTTTCAAATTTCACTTTTTAAAAAATGGCTTTATTGAGATATTATTCACATACCACACCATCCACCCATTTAAAGTATACAATTCAATGGTATATTCAGAGTTTAGTATATTTAGTATATTCACAGTTATCTGCAGTTATCACTAGTCATCTAGTTTTACTTTTGATTTCTTCTTGGACCTGTGATTATTGAGAAGTGTTTTACTGAGTTTTTAAATATTTGGAGACTATCCAGATACCTTTATGTTACCTGATTTCTACTCTAATCCCATTGTAGCAAAAAGCATACTTTCTATGGTTTGAATACTTTTAATTTCATTGAAACTTGTTTTATGGCCTAGAAATTGGTCTGTATTGGTACATGTTCCATTTGCATTTAAACAATGTATATTTTGTTACTGTTGAGTAGAGTGTTCTGTAAATGTCAATTAGGTCAAGTTGGTTGATAGTGTTGTTCAAGTCTTTTATGTCCTTATTGATTTTCCTTCTATTTTGATCAGTTATTGAGTGAAGGATGTTGAAATTACCTACAACATTGTGAATTTGTTTACTTCTTTCATTTCTATCAGTTTTTGCTTCAGGTATTTTGAAATTTTGTTATTAGGTATGTAATGTTTATCATTGTTATAGTCTCTTGACATATTGACCTCATTAATATAAAGTGACCCTTTTAATACCTGCTCTAAAAGCTACTGTTTGATTTAATATAGTTGTTCTCCCTTAAACTTTGTTGAGTTACTTTACACACTGTAAAATTTACCCATGTTAAGTGTACAGTTAGGTGGGAGCTATGCCTCCTATATATAGGCCGATGATTTCCAAATGTGTTTTCAGGCTTTGACATCTGAACCTATGAGCTTTGTTGACTTTTTAAACTTAACAGGTCTAAAATCATACAAATTCATCTCTTTCTCACTCCTTCCATTTATTCCAAATCACCCTTTCTTTTCTTTATTTTTGGTTCAGTTAATGTCACCCCTTTCTATCCAGTCAGTATTGTGAAAAATCTGTTATTGTTAATTCCTTTTCCTTCTCATGTTGAATCACTTGCCTAAATTTCTAGCTTTCTAAGCTCTCTTATGTTGGTCCTTCTTCTCTGTATCTACTTTAAATGCATTTTATTAGGCTCTTGTCATTTTTTGCCTGGGAGGACTGCTGTGACCTCCTGACTCCTTTTCCTACTTCCAGCCTTATATCCTCTCCCTTTCTACTCCCACTTTGCCCCAAGTCAATCCTGAGGAGGCATTCTTTCCAAGATTTAAGTACAGTCATGCCATTTTCAACTTGAAGTTCTTTAGTGCCTTGCATTTTTCCCCAGGCTGCATTGTTGGCTCAATTAATGATTGAGCTTTTGTCTTCTCTAGCTTCCTTGCTATGCTGTCTATCCTACTTTACTGCACTCTCCCCTACACTGCACACTATACATTAGTGGCCATACCAAGTTAATTGCTAACTAGTATATTGTGTTACTACTTCTGTGTCTTTGTATACTCTGCTTTCTTCATCTAGAATGCCCTTATTACTTGATCTGCATGGCAAACTCTTACTCTTGTAGTTTTTATTTGAAGATCATGTATTTCTTTCTCTATTTCCCTATGTAAATCTGCTTTCAAGTCATATACTTGTATGGTTAACAAGTGACTATTCTTTTCTATGTATATCTTACCTTTTCTATAGCTGTCCGTGGTATTTACTTTCTCTTTCACACATTTTGTACTACTTTGTTTACGTATTCATTAGATTGTGAACTCTTGTGGGCAAATCATGTGTCTTATTTTTCTTTGTATCCCTTGCCTTTCACATTTGGTAAATTTTATTATTGAGTTAAGTTGAAATTACTTGAATGACAGATAACCTTTGATTTAATCGGAAATTACCATAAACGCAAACTGCAATCCTTTGAAAACCCTAGTTAGAGTAATCTATAACTGCTTTCTACAGAAACAAAATCTTTTAATAGCCAAATAGGTGACCTATACCTAACTAAAGATAGAGACAGTAAGTTTGTGTTGATGGTCCATGGCTGCATTATTAAAATGGGAGTGCTAAAGCACTTAGTGTTTTGTGGGGGCCACATGACCAAAGTAATTGGATTTGGTATAAAAGCTTGAGGTTCTGTGGATTTCTCAGTGCTTAGCCTTAAATCTTTTTTAGCCTCTTTCATGTGGCCAACCAATTACTCATATTGAGAAACAGTTGGGCTTCTTCATTAACGTGTTGTTTTAGGAATGGGATTACTGTTAAGGAGTGGTGATCCCAAATGTGATACAGTTTGTCCTGTTTGGCTTTTAACTACAGTCAGGACACTGGAAAGTATATGATTCTTAAGATGATAACCTTCAGAAACTTTTGATCATTTGTATGACAGTATTATTCTGTGCAAGTAGAATACGTTTATTTGCTGTTGAAAATCATCTTAGACCAGATTTGTAAACATCTCCCTTATAATAACACCATTTTAATTAACCTCTTGCTTATTTTCAAGTTTAAGGAGATCTTCTTTTTATTACCTCGAAAGCATGGCATTTCTTTTCGGAAGGCCTTAAATTCCTTCAGGCACTTGCCACTAAAGCAGTGTAGAATGCTGTTGTTTCATTATTTTCTGTACCAGTTGCTTACTATCCTATTGTCATTTCCCAAAATCATTCTTGGCCTATATTGTGCACAAGTAACTATTTACATAACTGCTTCAACTATTTTTTTTGTGTGTGTGTGTCTTCCTGGATTATCTGAAATTTCTTTAGAATATTATTAAAATATAGGATGTTGGAGAAAGCTATTTAATATCTAACTTTGTCATAAAAAAGCTTTTAGTATTGGCCATTGTTACTTATCTTTTAAAAGGTAGCATTACATTGTTGATTCATTCAGCATATATATATATATTTTTAGTCATTAAATAGAGCAATGGGGAGTTATTCTTGGAATTTGGCGATAAGAGTCAATGTAAAATTCACTTATGATTGTTAACAATAGTTATCTGCCAAAGTCTTTAAAGGGCTGTCATATTCTTAGTCCTAAATCAGAAGAAGATGGTCTAGAAATCTTAACAAAGTAGTAATGGATGTGAATGAAAGCTGATGTAAACAGTGGTGTTATCATAGAAGAAATAATGTATCAATGGAAGTTTGAATGTGTGGAGTCTAGAGATGGGACCCAATAGATAGGAAGGGTAGGAAATTACGTTAACTGAGTACCTGTTGTCTTCTCACAGTTTCCTTCCCTTGCTGCACTCTTGTTTGTTGATTCTTTTGAGTTTTCTATGTAGAGTTCATATTGCCTGTGACAAAAGACAGTGGTTTTTTTTTTTTTTTTTTGAGACAGAGTCTTGCCCTGTTGCCCAGGCTGGAGTGCAGTGGCGCGATCTCGGCTCACTGCACGCTCTGCCTCCCGGGTTCACGCCATTCTCCTGCCTCAGCTTCTTGAGTAGTTGGAACTACAGGCACCTGCCACCATGCCCAGCTAATTTTGTATGGGCCTTCATTTTCTTTTTTTGTGTTGCTGGCTAGGACTTCTAGTACAATCACATAGAAACCGTGATAGTGAGCATCCTTACTTGTTTCCCTCACTTTGAGATAGAATTACTTCTGTAGTTTGATTATCAAGAATGTGATTTGCTGTAGTTTTTGGAAATACCTTTTATTAGGTTGAAGAAGTTCTTTTTTTCTCCGTTCAGTTTCTTCCTCTGTTTCTACTGAATGAGTGTAAGAGCAGAAGTGACTAAAAGGATGGAACCCTGTACTTTTGAGGGTACATTGAAGATGATAAAGCCAATGATTAGAGGCCTGTTGGTAAAGCAGGTTTGAGGAAGAGGGAGCTTCAGAGGAAGGACCAATTTTTAACGGTGGTGGATAGAAGAGTCGTGTAAAGTGTACGAAGTGGAAACAGCAAGTGTAGTACTGTTTGAAAAAGTGAAGTGAAGGAAGGGGGGGAACACCAATGAAGATTGAAGTGGAGGCAGTTTTGAGGGGAGTTTTTATTTGTTTTTAAAGGATAGGTGAGACTTCATATTTGTAAGTGAAGGTTAAAGCTCCAGTAGAGAGGGAAAGAGTGAATATAAAGGAAAATTTCTGCCAACCAAAACTCCGGTGTAATTTTATGTATCCCTATGTAAATTAGAATCATCCAGAATGCTTCCAAACATGATTCAAGAGCCTAGGCGGCTTAAGCAAGATAGAAGTTAATTTCTGTTCACACATATGAATTCTGCAGGACAGTTTCAATAAGAGAGGCTGAGAAATAGAGTTTTTATTTAGCAGGATCATGGGCCTAGCCAAAACTTGAGGGCTCTAGGATTAAGGAATAAGAAAGAAGAGATTTGGGGAGACAGTTTTCAGTATCTGCACAGTAAGTGTGAGAAAACTCTTAAATAAAATTTATCTCTCTCAGTGTTTCAGAAGTCAAAATGCATTTGTTTATATCTAGACTCTTTACTTACTAGCTCCTTGACCCTGAACAAATTATTTTTCTCTTTATGCCTTAATATTTTCATAATAAGGTGGAGAATAGTGGTGTTTGATAGAGACTGCCTCATACATTGATATGAGAATTAAATAAGGTAATATATATAATTGATGAAACCATTGCCTTGTACATCTAAGCCACAATTACTAGTTGTTTTTTTTTTGTTTGTTTGTTTTTTTGTTTTTTTGTTTTTTTTTTTTTTGAGACGGAGTCTCGCGCTGTGTCACCCAGGCTGGAGTGCAGTGGCGCGATCTCGGCTCACTGCAAGCTCCGCCTCCCGGGTTCCGCCATTCTCCTGCCTCAGCCTCCGAGTAGCTGGGACTACAGGCGCCCGCCACCACGCCCGGCTAGTTTTTTTTTTTTTTTGTATTTTTAGTACAGACGGGGTTTCACCATGTTAGCCAGGATGGTCTCGATCTCCTGACCTCGTGATCCACCCGCCTCGGCCTCCCAAAGTGCTGGGATTACAGGCTTGAGCCACCGCGCCCGGCCCACAATTACTAGTTTTGTTGTCATTTGCCCTTGCTCTTCAAGGCAAAAATACAAGATACAAAAAACAAAACAAAATAAGATAACAAAAACAAAAAATACCTTGTATTACTTATGGGATATCCAAAAGTTAATTAAATATTACACATTGAGACACAGTTGAAAAGAATAATTTCAAATCTCCTGAGAACTTGTAGATATAAAACTAGATTTTATTGGAAACCTTGGAAGGTACTCAGCCAAACTGCAAAGTCCGAGGGCACAGTTCTTCACATGACCCCTGTCACTTCTGGCACCACTTACAAATTCAGAGGGCTCCCCAGACCACCCTCTGGGTTGATAATTTACTAGGACTCACAAAGGGATTACAGATTACAGGAATCCAGATTAAAATCAGCCAAGGGAAGAAACACTTAGGGTGAAGTCCAGGAAAGTTCCACGTGTTGATCTGCCAGTGTCCTCTTCCCATGGAGTCAGGACATGTTCTTCCAGCACCAGTGTGTGACAGTATGCATGATTGCCAACCTGGTAATCTCATTCAAGCTTCAGTGTATAGAGTTTTTATGGGGCTTCATTATGTAGGCATCATTGATTGATTACTCAATTGCCTGTATGGTTGAACTCAGTCTCCCAGTGGACTGATACTGTGTAACCCAGAGCCTTGTCCTAAGCCATATTGTTGGTATTTATGACATGGCCAGCTTCTGCTTTAAAACCGTTAGTTGTGGCCAACCCTACCTAAAGATCTGGTATGGCCAGCACCCATCATAAACAAGCACACTTCTATCAGCTGTGACACATTACCTCTCAGAAGCTGAAGTCAATGGTGAGACTTCTGTTTGGGCAAAGCCAAATTCTTTGCTACACAGGAGGATACAAGACACTGATGAAAAGGAATGATCTTTACAAATGAAAGTCTAACGTAATGATCTGTTGAAAATACCAAAGTTAAAAAAAATCTTAAAAATATGTATATAAGAGAAAGATCATCCAAGTGAAAATAAAACCCCCAGCTGGAGTAATTTAAAAATCTAGAAATTTGGCTGCTAAAGCGAAATTTGAGGAACCATTTGCATGGAGATCAAAATTGAAAATAAAATTTTGAGTCATATAGAGAAGAAAACTAGCAAGAAAGTTCATAGTGCTACTAAATAATTATTGTGAAAACTCAAGGAAAAAAGGAAATAAAGTACATTATTTGCTTTGGCAGTTGTAAAGATTGCTGCATTCACATGTAATTTGGAACAGAGAGGTGAGAAGGATTGAAATTATTAATGACTTACATGTGTATGTAACATTACTTTTTACTTGATTCCAAGGTAAGTAGAAGGAAGTACTTAGCAAAAAGGGGTTATAGTGCTTTTAAAGTGGTATAGTCAAAATAGTGTATGTTTTCCTCTGTGTTGATGAAGGTACTAATCATAGAGGTTTTTTTTTTTTTTTTTTTAGTGATTGTTCCAGGTTGTAGGGTGAGACATGGGCAGAGCTGGAAGTAAAATCTTTGTCTCCTAACTTTTGGGTTAAGTATACTTTTTTTTCTAACTGCAAAATGATTCCTCTTGGAACCCGGTTAATAGGAGGTCTGATTGAATTTCCTGGAACTCTGGAGTTTCTCTTAGGACCAGTCTGGTTAGTCTTTTCTTGCCCTCTAGTTGATATTGGTTCTTCTGAAACAGTTTACTCACTAAACTCTTAAGCAAATGGTGCTTTTTGAGGGACAAATAAAAATAAATCTATAGATTATTTAGATTTTCAAAATGTGTTTGAATAAGGCTCTTCACAATATTGCAACAGTATAGGTTCTGATGAGCAAAGTTTGACTGCCTTAACAATAACAAGTGGGATAAGATGACTGGAGCTTTCCTTTAGAGCAAACATTTACAGGGCTCGATTTTTTATTTTTAAAAATAATTATAAAAATTATGTCATTTGTAAATTATTTACATATACATGTTACTATCAAATGTACTTTTCATCTGTGGAGGAACAACTGATGCTAACACGAAGTTAACAGCAATAGTAAGTGAAAATGGAAAACTGTTACATGGCAGTGTTTTTAAGGGGTCTCATCATAGCCCATGTCATTAATTTTAATATGGATTTTGATATTTAATATTCATTTTTATTGCCTACCTTGTAGTCAGAGCTGCTGTTTACAACTTTTTTTTTTTTTTTTTTTTTTGAGACGGAGTTTCGCTTTTGTTGGCTCAGGCTGGAGTGCCATGGCGTGATCTCAGCTTAGTGACACCTCTGCCTCCCAGGTTCAAGCAATTCTCCTGGTCCAGCCTGCTGAGTAGCTGGGATTACAGGCGCCTACCAGCATGCCCAGCTAATTTTTGTATTTTTAATAGAGACGGGGTTTCACCATGTTGGCCAGGCTGGTCTCGAACTCCTGACCTCAGGTGATCCACCCGCCTTGGCCTCCCAAATTGCTGGGATTACAGGTGTGAGCCACCACACCCGGCCTTACAACTCTTTTGACTGTTTGTAGCCTCATGATGGTCTGTAGACTTTCTATGTCATATTCATTTCAGATGGGGTCTTAGAATCTGTATTTGCATTTTAATATTTTCAAACACCTATTATATGCCAGGTATTGTGCTAGATAGGCATTGAGGGATACATTGGAACAAAAATCAGATAGAGTCTCTGAACTTAATGGAGTTAATAGTCATCAGGAGAGACAGGCATTACTCAAAGAATCACATGTGATTAAGTACTATGAAGGAAAGATACATGGTGCCATCAGAATGTATATTAGGGAGATTTGTCTAATATAGGAGATACCTGAAGAAGTTATGATTGATCAGTGACTTGAAGGTAAAGAAGGAATTGTAAGAGTGTTTTAAGTGAGGAAACCTCATGCATACGGGACTATTGATGGGAAAGAAAATGGTGCGTAAAAGAACTGAAAAGAGGTGGCTGGGTGTGGTGGCTCATGCCTGTAATCCCAGCACTTTGGGAGCCTGAGGCGGGCGGATTACCTGAGATCAGGAGTTCGCGACAAGCCTGAGCAACATAGTGAAACCCCGTCTCTACTAAAATACAAAAAAATAGCCGGGCGTGGCGGCATGTGCCTGTAGCCGCAGCTTCTTGGGAGGCTGAAGCAGGAGAATCTGTTGAACCTGGGAGGCGGGGGTTGCAGTGAGCTGAGATTGTGCCACTGCACTCCAACCTGGGTGACAGAGGGAGACTCCATTTCTAAAAAAGAACGAAAGAAGGTGTGTGGCTGTAGAACAGAGAGGTAGAGGAGTGTGTATGAGATGAAGCTTAAGAGATAGACAGAAGGTACATTATGCAGAATTCCTTAATAGGCCATAATATAATAGAATTCCTTAGGATAAGGGAAGCCATGAAGTGTTTTAAATGAGAGAGAGTCATAGTCTGAATAATTTCAGAAAGCACATTGGGTCTATAGTATGGATGGTGAATAGCTTGTGGGTGGGTGGGGCTGTGGTTGGAGAGTGAATGTGTGAAGACTATTGGAAGCGTATTACAATAGTTTAGGTGAGGCATGACGGTAGCCTCCTTATTGTGGTTCCATCGCATGCTAAAAAGAGTATGCAGAGAAGAAGGACTATGACTAAGTAAGTTCAAGAAGTGTTGTGTTAGGCAACTGTATTGCAGAACTTCTCAGGGCTTTTAAAATGCCCATGTGCATGGTGAAACTCTGCGAGGGGATATGGGATGTTTTGTGGCATGTATGTCTTGCCCTACACAGGGTGGGCTCTAGAAAGTGGTGTATAATACCTGTTCATGGAAGTTCACTGGTAGGTGAAGATGCTTTCCGAGTGATAACATATGAGCTATTGCAAACATGGTTGGGGGCTTCCACATGCCATGTAGCAATAACTTGGGGATAACATGGTACTCGGAGATAGAAATGGAAAGCTTGTTTTCCTGGGGAAATCTCCCCATTTGTCATCGGGATAGAAAATTCCCCTTGAAAGAGCCAGTCTTCCCCATTTGATGTTGCTCTTCCTTGGGGCCCTTTTCCAGGTCCTCTGTTTTTCTGAATCTATGTGCATGCTTGCACAGTGAGTGGGTGAGTTGGGAAATTCTCAGCTGGGAATGTCAGAGTACCCACTGATAATTACTCCGTAGAATCTGAAATCTGGGGACAATTGAGGGCCGTGGCGGTAACTCATGATAGCAGGCACTTTTCCTCTTTCTCTTCTGTCCTGAACCATGTTGGCCATTTGACTTATTGGCCATTTGGCTTATTGTCTCTTGATTGCAAGATGGCTCTCTTAGCTTTAGGCTTCACAAATACGTTTGAAGACAGGAGTAGGAGGTTGGGTAGGTTTAGACTTAGCAGCTAAAGGCCCTTTTCTCGACTGGCTCTGTCCATTTGTTAATATATAAAGGAAAATTCCTGGTAGTTCCCTTTTTTCTCGTTGGTTGAAATAGGGTTTTATGGCTACCCTTAGCTGCAAGGGCAGCTGGGAAAGACTTGATTAACGTAGACGGATTATGATCTGTTCTCTAGGGGTAGTGAGTAGCAGTGTTTTTCTGTTGGCAAAATGTGGGGCTGGGATTGGAAGGCCCTTGGGTGTTTCTGCCTTGGATATCTTATTTAAGACTTCATTCAGCACGATGATGCCCCTGTCTGCCTGAGTCGCCTGAACAGATCAGCCCTCATGTCATTTTCTCATGGATTCATTCAGGGGCCAGCCTAAGTTCCCTGCCCTATTCCTCCTACATCCACCAGTCTGTCTGTAGGCCCCATGGATTCTTCCTCACTGATGATTGACCTTTTCTGTTGCTGACTGTTTAGCCTGCTTCACCTCCCTCTCCTTTTTCTCTCTCGTTTCTTTTATCAGCACCTTCTCAGTGCTAATAACCCATTTTTTTCTCTAGTGTTTAACATTTTATTGTTAATACTAGATAATATTAGATTGTGAATTTTTCTTTCGGCATACAGGTTTATGATTTAACACATGTGCTATTCATGTAACTACCATCATAATTATATATGTAACAATTCTATCAAAAAAAAAAAAACTCCTTTGTGTTATTTCTTTATAGTTAGCCCATCCCTCATTCATAACTCCTGGCTACCACTAATCTATTCACCATCCCTCTTTTTTGAGAATGTCATATAAATGGAATTATATAGTATACAACCTTTTGAAATTGGCTTATTTCACTCAGATAAGAATGCCTTTGAGATCCATTCAAGGAGTGTGTATAAACAATTCACTCCTTTTTATTGCTGAGTGGTAGTCCATAGTGTGGACATACCACAGTTTTGTTTAACCATTTACTGTTGGAGGATATCTGGATTGTTTTCAGTTTTTGCCTATTATGGATTAAGCCGCTATAAACATTTGTGTATAGTCCTCCATTTTTTTCATTATGGCACAATACAATTAACATAAAATTTACCATCTTAACCATTTTAACGTATACAGTTCAGTAGCATTACTATACAACCATCACCATCATCCATTTCCAGAACTCTTTTCATCTTGCAAACCTGAAACTGTACCCATTAAACAATAACTTCTCATTGTCCTATCTCTAGTCCCTGGCTACCACCATTCTACTTTTTGTCTCTAGGGTTTTGCCTTCTTTAAATACCTTCTACAAGTAGAATCATACAGTATTTGTCTTTTTGTGACCAGCTTATATAAAGCTTTTCTTTCTTTCTTTTTTTAATGATCACAAGTCTTTATTTCTTTGAGATAAATGCCAAGAAGTGCATTTGCAGGATTCTATGTTAGTTACATCTTTAGTTTTTTAAAAAAACCACAAACTTTTCCAAAGTGGAAAATTTTACACCATTTTACATTCTTACTAGCAATGTTATAAGTTCAGCCATCTGCAAAGTTTGAATTAAATTTCTGGAGAAATGACCCTATTGACTGTTAGATTAGGTGTTTACCCTTAGAGTAGTCTTCGTTGGTTGGTTGATTTGGAAAAGAATGGTTTACAGTAAGTACTACTCTTGTATTCATTCCTGTGGATTGGGGTAGATATAGAGGGAATATTGAACTCTCTTTCACAAAAGTGGGGCTGGGTAGGAAACTGTGTAGGTGTCCATTGCAGTAGTGGTTTTCAAATCTGTGTGCACACCAGAATCATCTGAGGAGCTCTTCATTATGTAGATTCATGGGTTTCATATAGACCTACTAAATTGGAATCTGGTTTTAACAAAGGTTCAAGAGAGTTTTAAGTAGTCATGCCCACATCTGTTGGGAATGTTACATTATAATATCTATGCACTTTTGAAAGTTTAAAGGTTTTAGAAGCATATGCTGTACTATATAAATGAAAAACTTCCTGTTCTCTTATCTTTTCCTCTTTTTCTTTGGCCTTATGTTTATATTTTTGTCTCTTCTCTGATACTTATTCTATTTTTATTTTCTCTCCTCCATTTAGTTTTCACTGGTGTCTATTTTTTGCAAGTGTCTATGGATAAGTTACTGTTATCTCTGTTCTTAGTATGGAAATTGTATAAAGAGATTATAAAGAGAGTTTGATCTTAGGCATTCAGGGTTCCTCTTCTTTCTCATACCACATCTGAATCTCTCTCACTGATAATTCTTTCCTTTTAATAGCAAAAGTAGAAAACAAGTTCCTGGGTTTAATGGAGAAAACTTTATGTTTTATATTTAAAGGTTGACATTCTTAAGTAGGCTCACTCTTATGTTTTATTTCCTCCTTTTCTCACAGGGAAGAAGAAGAACGTCTGAGAAATAAAATTCGAGCTGATCATGAGAAGGCCTTGGAAGAAGCAAAAGAAAAATTAAGAAAGTCAAGAGAGGAAATTCGAGCAGAAATTCAGACAGAGAAAAATAAGGTAGTCCAAGAAATGAAGATAAAAGAGAACAAGCCACTGCCACCAGTCCCTATTCCCAACCTTGTAGGAATAAGTGGTGGAGACCCAGAAGATAATGACATAAGAGAGAAAAGGGAAAAAATTAAAGAGGTAATAAGCTGAGTTTTGTGATATGGAGTGTTTATGGATTTGTATTTGGATATAAACAAATGTATATAATCTATGGTATCCTGTTTTTGATCTTTTTGTTCTTGGGTCATAGTTGTAGTATAGTTTCCAGGTTGGTAATAAGGACTAGAACTCTCTTTTTTTTTTTTTTAATGTTGGTTATAATGTAATTATTTGGCACTTAAAATATTTTTGATATGATGTTTAGATGGTTAGTGCCACTCATTCTTGTTCAGAGATCTTTTGAAATTCAGCATTTTATTAATAATATATCTGTATATAACTTACCATTGTCTAAGCAGTTTCTTAAATGTTCAGTTACAAAGGGACTCTGCTAGATACTATGTAGACCCCCTCATAAACGTGCTTCTAAAGAGCTAGCATTGTATCTCCAGTTTTTTAAGGAACATGTCATGATACCCCTCAACTATACTGTAGATTAAAAACACATTCCTTCCAAAAAGTCTCCATGGATTGAAAAATGGGAAAGAATTGATTTCAAAATTCTTTAAATTTATTTAGCCTCAGAAGTCTTTCAATTTGTTATTCTGTAATTACTTAAAAGTAAAGAGAATACCAGATGGGAAACATCTAGCGAATATTTGAGTTAAACTTTGTTAATTAGAACTCCTAAAAATTCTGGTTGGAGTTTGTGATTATACTGCCTATGAAGAAAAATATTTTATCAGAGTGTAATTGTACCAACAATATTTGAGAAGGTTTAATTTTTATAAAGTAAGATAAATTTAGTTAAAGTAATCAAATATCTATTTGGATATATTCTAGTAATGGATATGGAAGGTACAGCAGATGTTTTAAGCTTAGCCTTATGAATTATTATAAAACCTTGACCTTGATGGAGTAGAAATAGAGCTGTGCTCTGATTTTACCTCATGTCTAGAGTCTGTTTTGTATGTAGACTACTTAAGGCACTTCCTTCAGACAGTGCTGGGAGAGACAGTGATAGATTTTTTTTTTCAGATGCCTGACTTGCTTTTTTTCAGATGTCATTACAATGTACTGAAATACTTTTTTCAAATACGTAATAATTCAGGTGGATAACCATGTGTTTTCAGGGGACCCCCAGATGATCCTCAGGTTCAGTGATTCCCCAGAAGTACTCACAGAACTCAGCATATAGAAATATGTTTTAGTTTGCTGAACTTTTATCCTGTTATTTTACTGAAATAAATTATTTATTTATTCTTACAGCTTTTTTGTAGATTGCTTGTGATTTTTCTTATACATAGTCATGTCTTCTTTGAAGAGGTACTTTTCCTTTTTCCTTCTTGATTTTTATACCTTTTTTTTTTTTTCTTGTCGTACTGCAGTGGCTAGGAGTTCTAATACATTGTTGAAAATAAGTGGTGAGAATGGACATACTAGGTTTATTCCCAACTTTAGGGGTTAAGCATCTAGTCTTTTGCCATTAACTATGTTGTATCAACTGTAGGTTTTTAAAAGATGCTGTTTATTAGGTTGAGGATGTCTCCTTGTAGTTCTAGTTTCCTGAGAGTTTTATCATGAATGAGTGTTGAATTTTGTTAGATGCATTGTCTTCATTTGTCTCTAGATGACTGTATGATTTTTTTTCCTTTATTCTGTTAACATGGTAAATTACATTGGTTTTTGGATGTTAAATTAGTCTTATATTCCTGGATTAAACTCCACTTTGTTATGGTATAGTATCCTTCTTAGATGTCGCTAATTTTTGTTAGGGAATTTTGCATCTGTGTTCTTGAGATACATTGGTCTTGAGTTTTCTTGTAATATCTTTGCTGATTTTGGTGTCTGATTAATGCTGGCTGCATAAAGCAAGTTGGGAAATGTTTAATGAATAGTATGCTGTTAAATGAATAGATTTTTGGTACACCACAGTCTACTATTATATAATTCATCTGATATATAATTAAATACTCTGCTATTGTGTAGCTCAGAACTCCTTGGGTTGTAAAACACTCAGCTTAAACTAAGTAATACAAATAGTATTTATTGGTTTAATGGCTCTAAACAAGGGCTTCGAGTTTGGCTGAATCCAAGCCTGTAGATATTATTGTGAGTATTAAGCATCTGTCTCTCTTTCCTTTTGCTAGTTTCTCCATGTTGGCAGAGAGCCATTATCAGCTCTAGGTTTATATATTACGCAGATCATGATATTGCAGAATAAAAAAGTCCCTCTATCTCCTGGTGTCTATAACAATGTGTAAAAAGAACTTGATTGTTCCTACTTGAATCGCATGTATCCACTCACTTTGTCTAGGGCAGGGGTTGACGGCTACAACCTGTGGGCCAAATTCTGCTTGCTGTCTGTTTCAAAAATAAAATTTAGGCCGGGCGCGGTGGCTCACGCCTGTAATCCCAGCACTTTGGGAGGCCAAGGCGGGCGGGTCACAAGGTCAGGAGTTTGAGACCATTCTGGCTAACACGGTGAAACCCCGTCTCTACTAAAAATAACAAAAAAATTAGCTGGGCGTGGTGGTGGGCGCCTGTAGTCCCAGGAGGCTGAGGCAGGAGAATGGTGTGAACCCGGGAGGTGGAGCTTGCAGTGAGCTGAGCTTGCATCACTGCATTCCAGCCTGGGTGACAGAGCAAGACTCCATCTCAAACAAAACAAAAATAAATAAAAATAAATTTTAATTTGAATACAACCATGTCCATTTACTTACATATTATCTGGGACTGCTTTTGTGCTGTAACAGCAGAGTTAGTTTGTTCATCTCTGGTCTAAGGATAAGGGGTTTTCTAGCTAGACTGAGTTAATTGATGGTAGAAGCAGAGCCTCTTGATTGACAGCTCTGTCATATGTGAGGAAAGGGAGCTGTTCCCAAAAAAACTAACATTTCTCAAAAGGAAAGAATGCCAAACAGATATGTACCTCATGAAGAAAGAGGACTTGTCTATTATACCCATTTTTTCCTGTCATATAGATGATATTAAACATAGTTATGTATGTTTTCATACTGATACAAATGTTAATTGAATAATATACTAATGTAGATCTAGAAAAATGGGCAAGGATATAGTAATAGAACCCAAAATTATATGAAATAAAAAAACAGTTTGTGAAAAATTTAACTTGATGGATTATAATTTTTCTCTTTTCAGATGATGAAACATGCTTGGGATAACTATAGGACATATGGGTGGGGACATAATGAACTCAGACCTATTGCAAGGAAAGGACACTCCCCTAACATATTTGGTAAGTTTACTTTTTCTAATTACTATTTCCATTTTCTACTTCCATCTTTTAAAACAAGATGTAACTTTTCAAAGTACTTTCTAAAATCGGAGTATTTCTGTGGAACTATAATTTGAAGAAGCATGTATGATTTTTGCAAGTGTCAGTCACGATTAAGTTCCAGTTGCTTTCGAGTACACATATATGTGGTAGATTTTCCATTTACATATGGATGCTTTAGTCATTTATGTGAGTATTTAAAAGCTTTTTTTTGGCATTTTTTTCTTTAGTGTCAGGAAAGGTAGGCACCTACTTGTCATTTTTTTCTTCAACACAATACCTATTCTGATATTCATGTTACAGAGGAAGAGGGGAAGGATAGGAAATTCTTGTAGTTCTATGTACATTTTTTAAAAAAGTGACCTACCCAGGGTGATTGGGTTACTGAATTCAGTGGGTTATGTTGTACATTCACAGTTCCTAAGGAAAAATTAACAATGTATTCTGTGAATGGAGGTTTGGGGAAGCGCTGTGTTCATCTTGAGTTTGTTCATCCTATTTTCCTTGAGCTCAGTTCACTTATAAAACTTCCCAGTTTGACTTACTCAACTAATTTAACAACTTTTACTAAATCCTGAGGTAAGTCTTGAGAATTGTTAAGCTACTCTTTGTAGTCTTTACTCCTTTCCCTCATTTTAAATGCTTCTTGATGTGACTTGATGATTGTCTTTTAAGTAGTGATGAAGGCAAGAAAATTTTAATGGGCTAAAAAGACACAAACTAGTTATATGCAGTCTGATTCTCTTTATTACCTGTAGTAAACCATCACAGTAATTCAAATAACAGCAATTTTCTTTTTGACACTAGGGAAGGATTTTTCTAATGCTGTGACTTTTCTTATAATTTGTTCATTGTTGCTTGTTTTTGGTCAAAAAAGAAAATGTCTTAAAAAATAATTTCTGTTGGGTTTGGAAAATGTTGTGGTAGAGGAGTAAAGGAAAAAAGTTTCTTCTAGGTAATCAGTGACTACCAGAGACTTCATAATATGATATTTAATTTATCAGCCATCATGTAATGAAATAAAGTATATTTTCTTAGCAAAGTTTTGGACTGGAAAGTTCTTACTGCTTTGTGGATGTCACAGTATGAGGCGTTAGTGCAATAAAGACATTAAATTTAATAGTCAGTTAAAATTAGAACCTCCCTTCGAGTAACTATTCTTTTATGTTAAACTCAATGGTAAATTGTGAGCCTTTTAAAAGGATTGAAATATAAAAATGTATTGAAAATAAAAATTGGATGTTAATTTTTTACTTTTTTCAAATGATATTTCTCAGAACATCTAATGTATTAATATTTATCAAATAGATACTGGTCCTATCTGTTTACCAAATAAATACTGCTGCTTTAGTAAACTTTAAAGATAGAAGAAAATTAATTTGACACTTGGGAAACATCTATTGTGAGAAGAAAATTATAGTGAAATGGTAGAAAAAGAAAATCTGCAGAATTTTCAGTAGTCAAAATTAGGTGCTGCTTATTTTTTATTAAATTTTTGAGTGGTTACAGTTACTTTTCCGGCCAGATAAGCTACATAGGAATAGATCATTATTATGTTTTGTCTCGTGTTTGTAGCTATGCAGTTAGTTTGTTAAAGGATTATTTTTTATAGTTTAATACTTTGTTTCCTACTTACTCTGTTTCTGTTGTGTATCTCAAATTCTTACCAGTAAGTACAATTTGAGTTTTTTTTTAATATATTTTTTGATTTTTTCTTTTTTTAAAAAACAGTAAAAGTCTAAGAGAAGGGTGGTTAAGTAGTTCTCAGTGTCTCATTTGACATCCCAAATTTAGTACACCTTTACAGAATAGGAATATATAGGTGGATACGGAACCTTTGCTTGCAATATTCTAGATTTTAGGGAAAACATTAACTTAAAACACGCCCCTTTTTGTTACCCTCGATTGTTAAACAATTCTTTTATATGGTAACTGAGATAGGGGCTCCTCTGATTTCTGTCTAGTTAGTTCTTGGCATCAGAGTCCTCTTTATGTACAGATAACAGAAAATCCATTGCAAAATGGCTTAAACTAAAAAGGAAACTTGCTGAATGAATTCCTGGTGTATATCTGATTCTATCTGAGCTTTTTTACTTTATCTTTTCTGTTTTCCTGTTTGTTAATATAATCAAGCTGGTTTCTTAGCAGGATGGCTGCAGCAGTTTGAAGCTTCATATCTTCATACTACCACATCTGTAGGAAAGAGAACACTATAAAGAAGAGAGCACTTGGATGTCTTAGAAATATAATCGAAATACTCACTGTTTCTTATTGTTTCTGATTAGGTCTTGTGCCCACTGTTGAACCAAATGCTGTACTTAGGAGGATGGGACATGTTCTTTTTGTTTTGCTTAGTTAGGGCCTGGCTCTGGAGCCAGGAGAGGGGAGAGGGAAATGTTGCTGGATGTAAGCACTGATACTAATTATTCTAACAGTGATTAATAGAATGGCTGGGTGCAGTGGCACGGAGTCCCAGCTCTACCGGAGGTTGAGATAGGAGGATCGCCTGGGGCCAGGAGACCAAGGCTACAGGGCACCATGATCATGATGGCTGTGAATAGCCACTGTGCCCTAACCTTGGCAACATAGCAAAACCCTTTCTCTTAAAAAAAAAATGCAGAATGAATTCTATTTAGATGTTCTGGAAAACAGAAAGTCTTATTAAGGATAGGTCTTTTTGCATGAAGAAGAAATTATTTTAATTTGGAAAAAGAGTATTCTTTGATTTTGCAATGCTTTTTGAAGGGTACATTTTATTTTCCAGGGGTGTGTGTGTGTGTGTGTGTGTATGTGTGTGTATTTATATGTAAATAAGTTACTTCTGTTATTTCTGACTTAAGGTGTTTTGATTTGTACATATTTTGTTGAAGATTGTTGCTTTTATATTAATAAGAGATATTGTTCTGTACTTAAATTATCTTTGTCTTGTTTTGGTATCAGAGTAATGCTGGACTCAGAATATGATTTGGGAAGTGTTTTCTGCTTTTCAGTTTTCTGGATGAGATTGTTTAGCATTGGTTTTATTTTTTTCTTAAATGTTTGGTATATGTGGCTGAAGAAACCACTTGCATCTGGAACTTTTTTTTTTCTTGAAGGTTTTTAAACTACAAACTTAATGTCTCTAATAGTAAGGACCATTCAGTTTATCTGTTTCATTTTGGGTATATTTTGGTAATTTGTCGTTTTTGAGTAATTAGTCTGGTTTTATCTAAGTTATTGATTTTTTATGCATAGAATTGTTTGGAGTATTGCCTTGTCATTTGAATGTCTGTGGCAGCTGTAGTAATAATAATCCCCTTTCATTTCTAATATTAGTGATTTATGTTTTGTCTCCTCTCTTGTCCTGCTAGAAGTTTATTAATTTTATCGATCTTTTCAAGGAAACAACTTTTGGGTTCATTGATCTTTGTAATATTTTGTTTGTGTTTTCATTTCTTTGATTTCTACTCTTTATTGTTTTCTTCTTTTGCGTGATTTGGGTTCATTTTGCTCTTGTTTTTCTAGTGTCGTGAAGTAGAAGCCTAGATTATTGACCAGAGATCCTCTTCTCTAATGTATTTATTACTGTAAACTTTCTAACTGCTGCTTTTGCTGCATTCTTGAGGTTTTGATATATTTTCATTTTCATTCAATTCAGTGTTTTAAAATTTTCCTTGAGTAAGTTGAAGTATTTAGAGTTTTAAAAAATCCTTCTGTTACAGATTTCTCGTTTTAATTCTGTTAGGATCAGAGAATGTACTTCACGTAAGTTTAATTCTTTTAAATTACTTTTGGTTTGCTTTCTGACAGAGGTTTGTCTTGGTGAATTTTTCATTTGTGCTTAGAAAGAATGGTATGTGTATATTCTGCTGTTCTTGTGTGGAACGGCCTGTTGATGTCAGTTAGATCCCATTGGTTAATGGGGTTGTTCAGGCTGTCTCTATCTTAGTTGGTTTTCTGCCTCGTTCTGTCGGTTACTGAGAGAGGGATGTTGAAGTCTTCAACTCTTATTTTGGACTTCTTTCAGTTCTGCCAACTTTTGCTTCATGTAATTTGAGGTACTCTTGTCAGGTGTTTGTCCATTAAGGATAACGCATTCTTAGGAGCACCACTAAAGCCCTAGTATCAAAACTAGACAAAGATATTTATAAGAAAAGGAAACTGTAGAGCAGTATCCCTTATGAACATAGACGTAAGAATATTTAACTAAATTTTAGTAAATCTTATTGAGTAATAGAGTTGTCCTTTGGTGTCCATGGAGGATTGGTTTCAGGACCCCAGAGAATACCAAAATCCACAGATGCCCAAGTCCCTTGTATAAAATAGTATATAATATTTGCATTTAACCTAAGCATATTCTCTCATATATTTAAAATTATCTCTAGTTTACTTAGAATACCTAATACAATAGAAATAGTTGTTATACTGTATCTTAAAATTTTTGGTTTTTAAAAATTGCTGTATTGTTATTTAAAAAATTATTTTCCCCAAATATTTTCCATCTACTGTTGGTTGAATCTGTGGATATGGAACTGGTGAATACTGAAGGCTGAGTGTATATTATGTTATGGCTAAGTGGAGTTTATCATAGAGATACATGGTAGGTTTTACATTTGGAAATTAGTGTAGTTTAAGATATCAGAATAATAAAAGAGAAAAATCATAGGATTATCCCAGGAGTCAGAGAAAAAGCATTTAATAACATTTAACAACCATCCATGATAAAAACTGTCAGCACACTAAATTAGAAAGGGGATTTCTTTAACTTGATAAAGAAAATTTCAAAACAACAACAATAAGCAAAAAATGCAAAATATACCCCACATACTTAATATTGAAAGACTATATGCTTTCCCCTAAGATTGCAAGCTAGGCAAAGGTGTCTACTCTCTCACTTTTATGTAACATTGTACATAGATCCTAGCCAGTGCACTAAGGCAGAAAAAAGAGAAAGAAAAAAAAAAAAGAATAAATATTGGAAATGAAGAAGTAAAACTATCTTTACATTTTTAGTCAACATAATTGCCCATAGAGAGAATCCTAGGGAATGTACCAAAAAAAAAAAGGTACTAGAATAAACAAATTTAGTAATGTTATAGGATACAAGTTTAATATGCAAAACCAATTATATGTATTGGTATACTTGCAACAAACAATTATAAATGCAGTTTAAAAAATAAAGTTATTTGCAGTAGTATCAAAAAATATGAACTGTATGTGTATAAATTTGATGAACTATGTACAGAATCTGTATACTGAAAACTTTATGTTGTTTTTGAGAGAAATTTAAAAGGACTTAATGGAGAGAAATGCCATGTTCGTGAATTTGAATGCTCAATATTATTGGGATGTTAATTCTTTCTAAATTTATGTTTAAATTTAGAGCAGTCCAATCAAAATGACGCTAGACTTTTCTGTAGAAATTGGCAAGTTGATTCTAAAATCTGTGAAAATACAAAGCACTTAGAATAGTCAAGTAATTTTTTTTAAAAAAAACAAGGTTGAAGGATTTGCACTACCTGATTTTATAATTTACAGTAAAGCTACAATTGAGGACAGCTTGGTTTTAGCATAAGGATGGGCATAGAGATCTGTGGAAAAGAATAGAAATAGAAGTGCACATACATGGTTAATTGATTTTCAACAAAGATGCTGAGGCAATTCAGTGATTAAAAGGATAGCCTTTCCAACACATGGTGCTGGGTCAACTGTATATTTGTATGGGGAAATAATGAACTTTGCCTCTTCTTTCAACATTGTGTACAAAAATGGATCACAAAGCTAAATATAAAAGCTAAAAGTAAAAAACTTTCAGTAGAAAACACTTGAGAACATCTTTGTGACTTTGAGGTTAGCAAGGATGCTTTTAGAATACAAAAAGCATCAAGTATAAAAGAAAAATGTGGGTAAATTTGACTTAATAAAAACTGAAGATTTCTGCTCCCCAAAGACATCAGGAAATTGGAAAGACAAACCACAGACTTGGAGAAGATATTTGAAATACATACATAAGGATGTATCCAGAATATATAAATACTTCCCCACCCAGTGAGGTATATGAATAGCCAATAAGCACATCAATAAGCAGGGAAAGTAAAATTAACACCACAATGGAATATTTCTACACACCCGTTAACATGTCTAAAATTTGAAGATCAACAATACCAAATATTGACAAGGATGCTAGAGCAACTGTAACTGTTATACATTGTATTGGGAGTGTAAAATGGTACACTGTGGAAAGCAGTTCATCAGTTTCTTATAAACTTAATGTATAGCCTAGCAATTCCACTCCTAAATATTTCCTTGGTGTTCACAAATGAGATCAGGTGTAGTTGTATGTTTCTTAGTAAATTCGATTTTTTTTTCATCGATATACAGAATTTACAAATTGAATTTTAAGATCTTTTTCCCTATGTTGTATAAAAGTTTGTATAGAATAGGAGTTATCCTTAAAATTAAAGTAGTATTCTTTCTATGAAACTTCCAGAGTATGGTATTTTGATAGCGGGTAGCTCTTCAAAAACTTATTTCATCTGTTTTTCAGTCTTTTTGTTTAGATTTTCTGTTTCTTCTTTCATAAGTCAAAAATAGTATTTCTTGAGAAAGATCAAATTTATTGTGAATATATGAATAAAACGGGTCTTTTATAATTTTAAAAAATTTTCTCTGTGCTTGTCTGTTGCTGCATTTTTATTTATTACTTTGTGTTTCGTCTACCTTTTAAAAATGAGGTTAATGGTAGATTCGTTGTATGGTTCTTCATGGAACCATTTCTTGAATTTATTATTTCAATAATTTTCTTCATTTCTAATTCATCCATTTCTGTCTTTAGTTTTTCTCATTCTTGTGTTATTTTGCTCAAATTTGTTTTTTCTTTCTTAGAATATTAAATTCAGTTATTTTCATTTGTTCTTATTAACTAGTATAAATATTTTAAGTTTTTTTGTGAGAACTGCTTTAGTTGATTCCCATGCTCTCATACTAAATTTTTATGATGTTTTATATATTCTGCGATGCCATGTTTTGCTGCTTCTTTGACCCAAGAATAGTGTTAGGCTTTTTCATTTTTTCCTGTTCAAATCTTGACTTGTCCAGGTAAACAATCATGATAATAGCCAGTAATTTCAATTTTATACTTTTCTTCCTTGAGCCCTTTAGCACATGGCACCTTGTGGAACTAACCGAGACTGGTACAGAATAGGTGGGTCAGGCCTTTTTCCACTCCAGAATAGTCAATGCCTTAGAGAAATATGTACTTAGAGAACTAAATAAATAACTAGATAACTGAAGGAGCAGAACTATCTACAAAAATTAAAATAAGGACACAAACAGTAGTCTCAAGGATTTAACATAAGTTTGGTAAATGTTTTGGATGAAATGTTAAAATTAAAAGAGATACATATTCAAGAAGTTATGCAAGAGATAGAGATATATGAGTGATTAAATGGCTTGATACCATTTTTATCGCAATAAAAAGCCGAGGGACGTAATAACACATAATTGACTTTCTAGATAATATCAACGTGAAGGGAACTGAGCAGGGAGAAGACCAAGGAATTTATCAGAGTGTGTTGGAGTACTTGTCTTGTTAGCTAAGAGAAGATAGATGTATTGATAAGTTGAAGAAATTATTAGGAACACATGAACAAGAAAATGGCACGTAAATTAAGGACAACCATCATAAGAACAAATTTATGTAGCTTTAAATCATTGGAAGAAAACAATTTCTACGCAGTAGAAGGAGGAATGGAAAAAGAAAGAAAAGAAGAAAATAGTAAATGGAAAATGTGAACTAAGTAATGTTGAATGCTGGCTCTGAAAATGTCACCAGGAAAACCTGTTGATAAGACAAAGCTGTTAATTATTACTTTGGTAGGGAGATCACTACCTCACTGGAGTTGTAGCCTTTCAAAGTTTGGGGTATAAATCATCATTTGGTACTTTCTGTTGAAGAGTTGATGGGTCTTTCAGGAAGTTCTTGGAATGAACAATAAATTTTTTTTGGCAACTTTTAGCTTTCTGGGCAAGAGCTCCTGGAACAGTAAATTCACCTTGTTGAAGACAATGTAATAGTAAAGCCATGTTAATGCAGGCAGTAAGCTGTGTGGATCGTTTGAATTTTTATAGGACAGAAATAATAATTGCATTTATGGGATTGGGGAGAACCCATCTCCTCCTTCATATTTATTTTTTTGCTGTACTACTAGATTTTTTACTCTATTAGGAGCAAAACAAACCTAGCTTTGCTACTATTTTATTTAGGATTTGTACAGTTACATTCATTAGTAAGATTGGCCTGTTTTCTTCCCTTATGTTTTCATTATCAGTTAGGCTGGTTTTGAATGAATTCTTCCCTCTCTTCCTCCCTTTCTCTCTTGCTTTCTTCCCCTTGGAACTTTTTTTTTTTTTTTTAATGATAAGGATAATCTCTTTCTTAAAAGTGGATACATTGTATTATTTTGATTTTCTCTACTCATGTTGTTTGATGGTTTCCTTTTTTCAGTATGATCTACCTGCTTGTTGATTGTTAAGGATTGTTAAGTTTTTTTTTCCACTGTGGTTATCCAGCCCTGTTGTACATTTATTATTTTAAAATATATTTTTTGTTCGTCCTATGAATTTGGACCAGAGCAGAAGGACACGGTTGTCTTATTATTTAGCTTTGTCATCGTGAACTACTCTCCCCTTTTCTTGAATTAATCCTCTTTTTTTTTTTTCCCCCTTTCTTGGTTAAGTATACAGATATCTCATATTCTGACCAGGCAGAAAATTAAGGAAAAGTATGCTTTTAGTTTTCTTTTATCTTCCTATTTTTACTAAAGTACTTTTTTTAGTAAAATATATTAAACTATGTATATTTTCTAATATACTTATAATTTCTAATGTAAAAGTGAACAATATTGGGTATTCTAAATTTTTAGTCCTTGTACTCTTACTTTAGTTTACTTTTATGTATAAGAAATTAAAATACACTGAATGTGAAGGGAATCTTTTTTTTTCCCCCAAAGAGAACAGGAGCGTAAAGTGATCTTTTTAATGATAATTTTTTTCTCCCAAATATAGGAAGTTCACAAATGGGTGCTACCATAGTAGATGCTTTGGATACCCTTTATATCATGGGACTTCATGCTGAATTCCTAGATGGGCAAAGATGGATTGAAGACAACCTTGATTTCAGTGTGGTGAGTGTATGATTGATAACTGATCTCTTAGATTGACCATGAAAAGACAATATCTAACTGCTATTGTCTGAATATTTGTGCTTTCTTATTCATATGTTGAAACCTAATCGCTAATGTGATGGTACTAGAAGATGGGGACTTTGGGAGGTGATTAGGTCATGAGGGTTGAGCTCTCATGAATGGAAAAAAAAAAAAAATATATATATATATATATATATATAAAAAATATATATATAAGTTTAGTAATTAGCACAGCTCCGATGAGTTTTCGTAGTTAGGCCTACACCCATTCTTCTGGCACTTTAGCATGGTTAAGTGGTACTGCTTAGGTTTGGCATAGTTGTTAATCACACGCCCAGCACAGTTGCATTCTAGTCGTGCGACTTGAGAAAGTTCCTTATCTTTCTAAACCTGTCATAAAATTACTATTCCATTATAGTATTGTGAGGATTATTTGAGATAATCTGGTACATATTAAGTGCTCAGTAAATGGTGGCAATTATTTTCATTATCACCAGTCTTCACCTAAAAGATGTGTGGACTGTTTTGTCATATTCACATCTTTTGTGATATTTGTGCTTGCTTTTCCTTTTGACTACTTCTTTATGTACTTCTCTCTGACAGACTCTTCATTATTTAAATTGTGATATAAGTCCATAATTATTTCTTCTCTGATGCCTTTCTTGGTGCTAACTAGACAAAAATGGTTTACTTTCCTTTATTTTACTGTGGCATTTGGACATATCTCAATGAGAACAAATTTTATTATCAGTTAAGTTTAGGTTTGATGGTGAGTGGCAGAAAACCTAATATAAAATAGCTTAAACAAGATAGATATTTATTTATTTTTTCATGTAAATCAAGCACAGAGATAAGCATTTCAGGGCTGGTTTGGGTGGCTCCTTGATCATCGAGGATCTAGGATCATTTGTCTTGTTGTTCTGTTGCCTTCAGTGTAGATCTTAGACCTCATGGTATAAAATGGTTCCTAAAGATCCAGGCATTTTATCCAGTAGACAGAAAGATATGTGACTGTTCTTTAAGAAGACTTCTCAGGAGGTAGTCTCCCCCAGTTTTGCTTGTAGAGTTTACTAATACGGCCTCAACTAACTCCAAAGGAAAGCTGAGAAATATAGTCTTTTTTTTTTTTTCTCTGTAGCTATGTAGCCTTTATACAAGAGATTGTGTTTTTTGTATCTTCTTTAAGAAAGCCGTACTCCTAGATCACGAATATATTTTCTTATATTTTATTCTGAAGGTTTTAAAGTTTTGCTTTTGTATTTAGTCTTTAATCCAAATGGAATTGATTTTTTTTTTAAATGTAGGGTGAAATAGGCCACTATTAGTTGATCCTAGTACCATTTATTTCCCTGCTATTTGTATATGCCACATTAGTCATATATTAGTCATGTTATAGTTGATTCTTTAACTTTGGCTTTTTTATTTATCCCATATATCAATACTAAATTGTCTTAACTACAATTTTTTTTTTATAAGAAGCTTGATGTCTGTATCTGAATCTTGGTATCTGATTTTGTTCTCTGCAGAAATTATCTTAGTTCTCAGTTTTTTGTTCTTTCAAGTTCTGGAAAACTATGTGGAAATTTTGATGAGGATTGCATTTAATTTACAGATTAATTTGGGGAGAATTAGCATATGTGCAATACTCCCATTCATTGACAGGGCAGCTTTATTATGGCTAATAATTTCCTTCTGTATAATTGTTATCAGTCAGGGTTCAGTCAGGAACCAGAACTATACCATTTATTTTAACTAGAGTATTTAAGGTTTAGAATTGTTATCCAACTAATGGGGAACCAGAAAGGCAAAAAGAGAGCATTGTGATATCACCAGAGGTGTTTAACTCTAGGAAACAGGAAACAGCTGCCACCTGTAGGGGCTATAAGAACAATGGGAAGAGGTTGGTTGGGATCATTAAAATGCAGTAGCTTGGGCTCTGTAGAACTAGTACCTGTGCTGCCCAGGTGTTACCGGTACCTTAGGAAGACTGTGTCAGAGCTGGGACTCAGAACTCTGAGGAGGAGACACCTAGCCAAGTGCTTGATATCTGTAAAGGAAACCATGAGGCTGATTTGGGGATTGTGTGTCTGTATGTGTGATAGGGTACTCTGGAACCAGTTGCCACTGCCAGGGTGAACCCTGGCTGGTGTGACACTATCAGAAACTAGAAGTAAATAGGAGGGAATAAGACTCTTCTTCCTCCAGTCTTGTATTGTCTTTTTAGAGCCTCCTATTGTTAGTGTCTAAAAGGGAGCCAGCTGCTAAATTAAATGCATTTGCGTAGTTCCAAATCCTATATATCAAAGTAGAGTATAGAAGAATGGATTTGAATCTGAGAGAAGTAGTTTAATCATCAGCACTGTCACTTTTTGTTCCTTTCTTTCAACCTTTTAATGTCATTATGTTTTAGCTGCTTATTTTGCATATAGTATGTATTTGGGTTTTGTTATTTTTATCCAATCTTAGAGTCTTTTTAACTATTAAGTTTGATATATTTACATTTATGATAACATATTTGGAGTTAGGTCTTTCGTCTTTGTTTTGCTACCTATGTTATGATTGTACTTTTCATTTGCTTTTAGTTTGTTTTCCTTATTTTGGATTAAATTACATCATCTCTCTTTTTCCCTCTACTAGTTTAACATTATACCTTCCATTTCTATTGACTTTGGAGATATCCTTGAAGTTTAAAAATATATATATGTATATATACACACATATATGATATATATATTTATAAAATATATTAAAACTAAGTTTTATCTCTTTTTTGTGCTTGTGCTCTGGTGTTAGGAGCAAAACAATAAACAATATATATGTTCAGACTTTAAGGGTAACTCCAAAGTAGGCATGTGCACACACACACTCTCTTATCAAAGTATAGTATATATAAGTATATATAAACTTTAAGGGTAACCCTAAGCAGGCAGATAAATATATATATATGTATTTGAAATTAATCAATTTCAGATCAGACATCGTAGCTCATGTCTGTAATCCCAGCACTTTGGGAGGCTGAGGCAGGAGGATTACTTGAGCCCATCCTGGGCAACATAGTGAGACCTAAACTCTACAGAAAATAAGTCCCAGCTACTTGGGAGGCTGAGGAGGGAGGATTGCTTGAGCCCAGGAGGTTGAGGCTACAGGGAGCCATGATCATGCTACTGTACTCTAGTCTGGGCAATAGAGTAAGATCCTCCTTCTGAAGCATATAAGGGTTTTTAGAATGTTTTAACTTAACTCATCCCCCTTTTGTTTTATGTGTCATTGTTGTCTAGTTGATCCCAAGTTGTATTTTAAACTTCCAAATTAAGTAATAGATAAATAAATGCACACATTTATCAAATGCAATAGGCACTGTTCTAGATTCTGTGGATATAGTAATCAACAAAGCCGAGTTTTATCTTTTTTTTGTGTTTGTGTTCTAGTGTCGGGAGCAAAACAGTAAACAAGTTTTATATAGTACATCAGATGGTGATGATAAGTGCTGTGGAGAGTAGTAAAGAAGAATAAGTGGGATTGGTGTAAGTGGTGAGGTACTGCTATTAGTATTTTACATGGGGTGGTCATGGAAGAACTCTTTGTTACAGTGACACTTCTGAGAAGAGACCCAAGGGGAGACATGTGGATATACAGCTCTGTCTTAATAGATATTAAAAGTGAGAATAGAAGTACAGTTCCCTTGTCTTTCCTGCTTCTGTTATACTATTGCAAAGTGTGTTTTCAGTCTAATTTTAAAAAGGCAATCTGTTTTTTGCCTTGTTTTAATATTTTATTTTTCACTTTGTTGTTCCATAATTCTATTACCATACATCTATGTGTGGGTTATTCTTTAAAGGATTCATAATGTTTCATCAATCTGAAGACTTATGTTTTCATCAAGTTTAGTAGATTCTCAGTTATTACTTCTTTCAAAAATGTCTCTATCCATTTTTCCCTTCTGTCCCTCTAGAATTTCTCATACCTTTTGTTTCTGTAGTGAAGGAAGATCGTTTTACAAATGAAACTATTTTATTACCATGTGATTATATAGTTAGATGATGATGTGTTAATTAGGGAAATGATGCAAAGCAATTGGTATTAATATTTTATATTAGATGGTCAGAAAAAATTTCTGATAAGGTGACATTTATTCAGAGACCTGTAGGAAGTGAGAGTGATTTATTCAGTTATGTGAAAGGAAAGCATCCAGATAAGAGGGTAACTAAAGACTGACATAGGAGTCTCAAGTTTAACAATTCTGGGTTCAACAAGTAGACCCATATAGTTAAATGAATCCAAGGGATATTAGTATGACAGATGTCAGAGGTTGTAGGGGATCTGAGCATATTGGACCTTATTGGTCATTTTACTCTAAATATAATGTGAAGGCATTGTAAGGGTTTGCACAGAGCAGTGACCTAAACTGATGTAAGATTTAAAAGGCTCATTTTAACTATAGTATGCTGAATAGAGGGTAGGGGAGGAGGGTAAGTATTAAAGCAAGGACTGGTTGGAATGTTATTGTTGCTATTCTGGTGAGGGATGGAGGCCCTTCCACCCTTTTTTCCTTCCTCATATTTAGTGAATGTCTACTGTGTGCCCTGTAGTATGTTAGATGTTGGGAATATATGAAGTAATATTAAGCAGTTTGCTTTCAGGGTGAGATGGAATGACGATCTTGTTATCAAAAAATTACATTATATTGTAAGAATTCTATACTGGAGAAATATGTTAGCAGATGATGTGCCTGCCTATGAATGTTGGAAAGACTTTAGAGTAATACAGTTTCCTTTTAATTTTTATTAAAATTAACTATGAATGTTTTTATGTTAGTTGTATATCTTCTGTAGATTCTTTGATCATGTTCTCTGCCACTTCTACTTTTCTTTCCATGTGTTAGAATATTTCTAGCAATATCTATATCAATATCTAAATACAAACATAGAGACTATATTTAGTAAGGTTATTAATATTGCTATATTTGTGCTGTTTCCATCTGTTTGCCATTTAATTTTGTTCATGATTCTTTTTCTTATAGGTAATTTGCATTTTAGAAAAATTTCATGTCTGTCATCAATGTATCAAAACTGTTGGTTTTATGCTTAAGTACCTGCTTTCTCAAGGAAATTTATATATTGTAACACTTCTACTTTTTAAATTTTTTTAACATTTATTTCTAAATAATTTAGATTTCATTTTGATATTTGTGAAATTAGTATTTATGTTAATTTCTTACCCAGGAGGCAATTTTCTCAACATTATTATAGAATAATCCCATCATTCTGCCATTTTTTTGGTGCCTCCTTTAAATTTATTATATATTCTAGGAAAAATACTTAAAATCCAGGAGGAGAGAGAGAAGTGAAAATTATACTGTAGTGATTAAAACATAAGAAAAAGGACCACCAGTAAAGAGTGCTATTCTAGAATCATGACCCAGAATTCTAGAAATGAAGGCTTTCATGAGAAAGGGCAATAGTTAACAGTATTAAATATCTTGATAATTTCACAGTACTGTGTAAGGTACTTAAAAAATGGCTTGTTGATTTTGGCAATTAGGGAGCTGTGGTGACAGTAGTAGAGAGGTTTCAGTAACATTAACAAATGAGAGGAGAGATTGCAGTTGCATGAGAAATGAAGATGCAGAAAGTAGAAAAATATTTTCCATAGGGTGTTTGTGAAAAACAAATGAAGTATTGATGTTTTGAAAACTATAAAGCATTACGTATTTGTGAATATTTTCAATATTTTTTCACAGAATTCAGAGGTGTCTGTGTTTGAAGTCAACATTCGATTTATTGGAGGCCTACTTGCAGCATATTACCTATCAGGAGAGGAGGTGAGCAAAATCAAGCAACACGTTGTTTGTTTTGGAGGGAAGGGTTGGAATTTAATAAAATGAACAATTTCCCTAGAAGCGTATTATTTTTCTAAATTGGTAATATTGAACTAGTCTAGAACTGGATGCTTCAGGCAGAACTATTCCTTGGGAATAATAATTTTTCCATTTTGAGAATCTCAATAAAACTACAGATCCGAGCTTTATATACAACCGTGTCTCCTTTGCAAGAGTGATCCTTCTCCAGGATTTTGCCATTGCAATTAATTCCATGGTCCAAGTAAAGGAGGGAAATTAATAAGGACAAAATTAAATAATGAATCAGAAAGAATTAATATGGATCCTCCTAAGACAAAAAATTAATAATTAAAGCTTACTGTTTGGAAATTGAATGCAGTTTTTGGCTTTAAATAATAACTCTGAATTCTCCTCTCTGGAAATCTTGGTACAGAACACATGGAGACACTTGAGACTTAAGGTGATGGAGAATTGGGTGTAGGAAATTCCCTTTTACTATTCAAATAGGTTAAAGAATGACGTTGAAGAGAGGGAGAAAGAGAAACTAAAGGAAGAGGTTATAAGTAATTTCTTTGTTTTTTGAGAAGCTGTTTCACCCATATTTTAGAATTGGTGTTTTGATCTGAGCTGTTTGTAGATTTAAGAAAATTTATCTTTTGTTATATGTATTATAAAGATATATATCTATGTTATCCATATTTTATTTAATTTTTTTTGTTATCGTTAAAGTAATCATTTAAAGGATTTTTTCCCCCACTGTTATGGCTTCTAGATTTTGGTCCTTAGAAACCCTTTCCTATGTCTGTGTTATTACAAAACAAAAATTCCCATTTTCATCTGGATTTTTATGACTTTATATACTTTTATCTTTATATTTCATGTATTGTTCTTTTGTGTGTAAAGAGTGACCTATTTACTACTATTTTTTTAAGAAGAAATATGTTTAAAGATGCTGGTATTTAATATATAATATTCGATTACATTTATCTTAATGTGTAATTTTATTGTCAAATTATATTGTGTGATTTGTTTATACCTCTAACCTGTATTTCTATAGTCAGAACATTTAAATTCACATTTAATAAAATAGAAAAAAATTGGTTTATACTCTGGCCAAGAGGTTATCAAACTTTAGTATGTGTTAGAATCACATAGGGTGTTTTATAAAAATGAGGATTCCAAGCCCTACCCGAAGGACTGATTCACTGGGTTTAGCGTGGAGAGCGTTATCCTACGTTGTTTGTGCCAAATACTCCTTGTTAAAGGTGATTTTGGAAACATTGGTTCTATATTTTGAGAAACTCTAACCTGGCTTATAAGAATAAAATCATTGTGAATTAATTGATATTTTTAGTGAGGTTTATTGAGGTATTATTTATGTAGAGTAAAATTCAGCATATAGTTTTACGAGTTTTTACAGTGCATAGTCTTGTAATCACCAGCACGATCAAGATACAGAATGTTGGTATCCTAGAAAATTTCCATTTACCATTTTACAATTACCCTATCCTGTTGCCAGCCCCTGATAACTACTGATCTCTTTTCTGTCTCTACAGTTAAGAATGCTGGCTTCTTTTACTTAGCATAATGCATTTGAGATTTATCCATGTATTAGTAGTTTATTCCTTTTTACTGTATTACAGTACTCCATTATGCATTTTATATATTTATCGGCGGAATTATTTACAGTTTTGGAGATTATGAATAAACCTGCTGTAAGCATTTGCCTATAGATTTCTGTGGGAAAATAAATTTTTATTTATCTTGGATAAATACATAGGAATGGGATTTACTGAGTCGAAGGTTAAGTGTATATTTAACTTTGGAAGAAACTGTCAGATTCTTTTCCAAAAATTGCCTCTCATTGTTGCGAGTACTTTGTATTGTGAGTCTCTTTATTATTGTTACCCATTCTAATAGATGCGTAGTAGTATCTCACTGTTGTTCTATTTTACATTCCCTGATGACAAGTGATGTTGAGCATCTTTTCCTGTGTTTATTTGTCACGCATATTTTTTGAATTAGCTGTTCAAATCCTTTGCCTATTTAAAAATTTTTGGTTTTTTTTGAATTAATAAATTGTGATAGTTCTTTACATATTTTAGACATAGGTTTTTTATAATCTGTACATTTGCAATTATTTTCTCTATCTGTGGCTTGTCTTTTCAGTGATTTAACAGTGTCTTTTGAATAATGGATGTTGTTAATCTGAAAGTACAGTTTACTAATTTTGTCTTTTATGGTTCATGCATTTGGTATTTTAAGAAATGTTTGCCTAATCCAACATCACAAAGATTTTCTCTTAAGTTTTCTTCCAAAAGTATTATAGTTTTACTTTATTTGTATTTTTAAGTCTATAATTGATTTTGAGTTAAATTCTATATACACTGTGAGGTGTAAGTTGAAGTCTATTTTTTTTCCGTATGGATGTTGAAAAGACTACTTTTTCATTAATTGACATAGTACCTTTGTTGAAAATCGGTTGATTATGTATGTGTGGGTCTACTCTAGACATTCTGTTTTGTTCTCTTGATTTATGTGTCTGTCTTTGGTACTACCACGTTGTGTTCATTATTAGGGCTTTATAGAAAGTCTTGAAATCAGGTTGTATGAGTCCTCCAACCTTATTCCTTTTCAAAATTGTTGTGGCTCTTTTAGTTACTTTTCCTTTTTGTGTACATTTTAGAATCAGCTTGTTGATTTCTATAAAATAATCTGGGATTTCAATTGAGATTATAAATTTTGAGTGATTTGACATCTTCACAGTATTGAGTGTTTCAATCCATGAATATGGTATATGTCTCCATCTATTTAATTATTTTTTTTCCATTGGTGTTTCTAGTTTTTAGCTTACAGATCTTGCATGTATTTTGATAAATTTATACATATTTCATGATTTTGGTAGTTTTGTATTTTAAATTTTAGTTTCCCATTGTTCATTGTCAGTATATATAAATACATTTGATATTTTAAAAAAACTTTTAATAAAGACTTAAATTCTCAGTTGGCTCAGGACTTTTTGTTTCTTCTAGGTAACTTTGTGATACTTTCATTTAAAAACAAAGTGCTGAAAGGTACACAACATAAAATTTATCATTTTAACCATTTTAAATGTGCAGTTCAGTGGCATTAAAAATAACATTTGCATTGTTGTGCAATATGCAATTGATTTTTCTTTTTTTCTTTTCTTTTCTTTTTTTTTTTTTTTTGAGACAGAGTTTTGCTCTTGTTGTCCAGGCTGGAGAGCAATGGCGTGGTCTTGCCTCACCGCAACCTCCGCCTGCCGGGTTCAAGTGATTCTCCTGCCTCAGCCTTCTACAATTGATTTTTATATTGACTTTTTATCCTCTGATTTTTCTAACCTCATTAATTAATTCTAGTAGCTTTAAAATATACTTTAATGAATTCTTTGGGATATACCTTGTAAACAATCATGTCATTAGTAAATAGAGATGAGTTTTATTTTTCTGTGTAGAGAATGGTTATTTATTTATTTTTGTTATTTTCCTGCCCCTTCTCCTGAGGCAGAGAATGGTTTTATTTGTGTGGTTCTTTTCTTTTTCTTGCCTTACTGCATTGCCTAGGACCTCTACTACAAAGTCGAATAGTAATGGGTGGAGTAGGCATCCTTGCCTGGTTCCTGATCCTAGGAATTGCAGTCATAGCTTTATTCTCTACCATGATCATGGCATATGGCTTCAAAAGTACTGTGATCCATAAATGTTTATTATTTCTCTTGGTCTGCTACTTTAACTGTCCAGAACCTTTTGTACCCATAAGATTTTTGCCTGGTTTGTCCTTTCTGTGCCCTGGAGTGAAGATAGTTCCTGGAAAAACTAGTCCCAGAGGGAGAGCTTTTGTTCATGACTTGGGAAGGAGTGGGATTTATGACTTGGACCCCTAGTCTCTTTCAGTCCCCTCAGCTCTACTATATGTGTTTCACTCCTCTGCCTTGAGTCTGTAGTCTATTGCTTACCCCATCCTCTGTCTACCTCAGCCTTACATACAAACAGTAAGTCTGGGCTCTTTCTCTCAAACGTCACTCAGAGAGGTGCCTTTCCTTATAAAACCTTTGGGATTTAGGTTTCCCCGGGAAGGATGGAACATTCATTGTTGGGTCTCATCTTTTCCACTTGACCCAAAACTTCCTCCCCACAAAAATGTCTTTAAGAATCGTCCTGAGTTGCTTCATCTGCTAACTGCCAATTCTCTAACACTGAAATGTGGCAGATAACTGGACATATTTGAAGGACATCTTTATGTAAGAGATACATGGGGTCAGGAGATAGTCACCTTCATGCATTGCTCTGCCAAGAGAAATAAAACCGACTTCTTTTTCCAAAAGAAGGAGACAAAACAGGAGAGGGAGAAGGGAAGAAAAGGAGGGAGAAGGGAGAAGAAGGGAAAGGGGGAAGGAAAGAGGAAGGAAGAAAAGGAGGGTGCAGTAGGGAGGGAAGGGGGAAGGATCATACCTGTATCTATAAAAAAAAATGCATAGTTTTAAAACTTGGAAAGGAAAAATCAAAACTCCAAACCCAAGTTGCTTCACTGGCCAATTCTACCAAATATTTAATATCAATTATATGTAAATTTCTCCAGAAAAAAAGAAGAGCAAACAATTTTTCAGCGTATTCTATGAGGCCAGCATTAATCCTATGTGACACACACACAGAGGTATTAAAATAGAACTATAGATCAGTATCTCATGTGAATATAGATGCAAAAAATTCTCAACAATATATCACAAAATCAAATCTAGCAATATATAAAAAGGATAATACAGCATGACCAAGTGGGGTTTCTTCCTAAGAATGCAAGTCTGGTTTGATGTTCAAAAATCAACCAATATAATTCACTATGTCAACAGACTAAAGAGAAACATCATATAATCTTATTACATACCGCAAAAACATCTGACAACATGTAACATCTGTTCATGATAACAACTCGCAGCAAACCAGAAGTAGAAGAGACCTTTCTCAAGGTGATAAAGGGCATCTACAAAAAGCCTATAGCTAACAATATTCTTTGTCTCTTTTTGTATGTGTTGTTGTTATTATAGATTTCAGTTTTATGCTGCAAATCCATAATACATTGCTACCATTTTTACCTTAGGTGGTCGGTTATTTAGAACTATTAAAAATAAAAGAAATGCCTTTTTGTTTGTCTTCATTTCAGTCAGTTTTGTTGGTCTTTTTGCAGGTTCAGGTTTCTGATTTTTCAGGTTTTTCAGGTGTTTTATTTCTTCTGTGGGAAGAGCTTCGTTTAACATTTTTTATAGTATAGGTCTATTGGTAGTGAGTTCTTTTAGTTTTTATTAGTCTGAAAGTCTATTTCCGCTTTATTTTTGAAAGTTTTTCTTTGGGTATAAAATTTAGGTAGACAGTTTTTCCTATCAACACTTTATAAATGTCACTGCATTATCTTATAGCTTGCATAGTTTGTGATGAGAAATCTCCTTTAATTCTTTATTCCTCTATATGTAATAGGTCTTTTTAAAAATTTGACTGCCTTTAAAATTTTCTGTTCATATTTTGTTTTGTATGAAGAGTCTGAGTAGTTTTACTTTGTGTGTGTATATGTCTTGCGGCGGTAGCATGAGTGGGACTATTTATTTTGCTTGGGGTTCTTTGAGCTGCTGGGGTCTGTGGGTTGATAGCTTTAATTATTTTCTAAAATATTCTCAGTTATTGTTTTTAAAAATACAGATGCTCATTGACTTATCATAGGATTATGTCTGATAAACTCATTGCAAATTGAAAACATCCTAGGTTGAAAATGCATTTAGTACATCTAACCTACCAAACATCATAGCTTAGCCTACCTTAAACATGCTCAGAACACTTACATTAGCTTACAGTGGGCCAATTCATATAACACAAAGCCCATTTTATAGTAAAGTGTTGAATAGCTTGTGTAATTTATTGAATACTAAAAATGAGTAACAGAATGGCCATATGAGCACTTGAAGTATAGTTACTACTGAATGCTTATTGCTTTCATACCATTGTAAAGTTGAAAAATCATGAGTTGAACCATCCTAAGTCAAACTATTGTAAGTCAGGGACCATCTGTATTTTTTCTTATCAATACTTTAAAATGTCACTACATTATCTTATAGCTTGCGTAGTTTGATGAGAAATCTGCTTTAATTCTTTGTTCCTTTACATGTAATATCTTTTCATGTATTGCAAGAGCCCCATACCCCACTTCTGGGATTCCAATTATATACATATACTAGGCTGTCATAGCTCTTGGATTCATTGTTAGATTTTGAGTTCAGACAAATTTAAGTGCTTTTTAAAACAAAAAATGAGCACTTCTCAGAAGATATAACAATCAGCTTCCTCTAAAGCCTATCAATCACAGTGATCAGGATACAGTTTAAAAATTACTCAATGTATGAAAAAATAGGGAAAATGATCCATTTTTTTCCCCAAAAGTCAATCAATGGTGACCTGTTCTAAGGTAACCCAGATACTGGCATTAGTTGACAAGGATGTTAAAGCAACTGTTATAACTATGCTCAGAGACATAAAGGAAAATATTTCCGAAATGACCAAATAGATGAAAATCTCATCAGAAATGAAATAACATGGAAATTCTAGAATGAAAACTTCAGTGTTTAAAACAAAAAGTCATCGTGTTGACTGTTGTCATTGGAAGGGTAAGAGTCAGTGAACTTGTAGATAGATCAATGTAAATTATCCAGTGTGAAGAAGGAGAATTAAATATTTAAATGAATGGAGCTTCAGAAACTTGTAGGACAGTATTCCATCATACATATAATTGGAATCTTGTATGAAGAGAGCAAATAGCTGTAAAAAATAGTTGAAGAAATATTGACTATATTTTTTCTATATTTGGTGGTAGACCTGAATTTCAAGGAGCTAATTAGATCCTAAACAAACAGCTGAAAGCCAAATACAAAGAGAAAAGTTTAATACTCATCAGAAACCACAGAGATTACTTTTTCAAAAGTTCTTTAAAATTACACGAATGCTTATGGCAAAATCCATAGCGTTTTATATTGGGTTTATAACATACATGGATGTAATACAGCTATGGAATAAAAGAGGGAGGGAGGAAATGGAACTCTAAGATTGTAAGGGATTTTATATGAAGTTACACCATATTACTCTTAATAGTCTGTGAAAAGTTAAGGTCATAATTAATCCGTAGGACAAACATTAAAGAAAAATATTGCAAACACGTGTAGCTTAACCACCAATAAACTGTAATTCTACAATTTTTTTTTTTTTTTTTTTTTGGAGGACAGAGTCTCACTCTTGTCACCCAGACTGGAGTGCAGTGGTGTGATCACAGATTGGAGTGCAGTGGTGTGATCACGGCTCACTGCAACCTCAACCTCCTGGACTTAAGTGATCCTTGCATCTCAGCTTCCTGAGTACCTGGGACCACAGGTGCACACCACCATGCTTGGCTAATTATTTTATTTTTTGTAGAGATGGAGTCTCTCCATGTTACCCAGGCTGGTCTTGAACTCCTGGGCTCAAGAGATCTTCCTGCCTTGGCCTCCCAAAGTGCTGGGATTACAAGTGAAAGCCACTGCGCCCTGCCTAGAAAATATTCGAATTAAAAAAACAGGAAGGAATAGAAGACAACAACAAAAAGCAATGGAAATGGCGAACAGAAAACAAAAAATAATATCGTATACCTATATCCAGTAATATCAATAATGCCATTAAATTTTAATGAATGAAATATTCTAAGTCAAAGGCAAAAATAGTTAAAATGACATAAAAGCAAGACCAAACTATTCACAGTCTAAAAAAGACACACTTAATAGGTTGAAAGTAAATGGGTGAGAAAAAAGATACATAATATATAAACAGCAAGTGTAGAAAGGTTTAAATGAGTACATCAATATTAAACTATACTTCAAGATGAAAAGTATTGTCAGAGACAAGAGGAGACCTTTCATAATGAAAAAAGGTTCTGTTCATTAGAAAGACATAATCCCAACATTAAAACATAAGCAAATGTGTAGGCATCAAACAACAGAGCTTTGAAATGTATGAATCACAAATGGAAGAATTAAAAGGAGATTCCTTTTTAATTTTTTATTAAAAAGATAATTCCACAAAGATTGTTGGATCCTTCAACATTCTTCTCTTAAATTGATAGAATAAGCAGACAGAAAAAGATGATGTAGAAGTCTTGAGTGACACTATGAACTATTTTAAATGAATTGATATTTATTTATAGAACACTTTACTCAACAACTGCTGAATACACTTTCTTTTCAAGTGCACATGGTATGTTTATCAAAATAAGTCATATGCTGGATCATAAAACACAGTCAATTAAAAAAATTAGAAATAGTACACAGTATGGCCAGGTGCAGTGGCTTATGCCTGTAATCCCAGCACTTTGGGAGGCTGAGGTGGGTGGATTGCTTGAGCTCAGGAGTTTAAGACCAACCAGCCTGGGCAAACAGGGCAAATCCTCGTCTCTACAACAAATACAAAAATTAGCCGAGTGTGGTAGCATGTACCTGTAGTCCCAGCTACTCAGGATGGTGAGGTAGAAGGATTACTTAAGCCTGGGAGGTTGAGTCTGCAGTTAGCTGTGATCACACTACTGCACTTCAGCTGGGGCAACAGAGCAAAATCCTGTCTCTCAAAAACAAACAACAACAAAAAAAGCACGATCTTAGATCTGATGGAATTAAATTAGAAATCAATAATAGACATCAGGAAAAACTCCAAATATTTGAAAATTAAGCAATATGTTAATAAATAGACATCAAGTAAGCAATTACAAAGGAAATTGAAAATATTACAAAGTTGATTCTTTCAAAGTATCAACAGAATTGATAAACCTTTTTAGCTAAATTGATCAAGAAATAACAGAAGACAGATTACCAATAGAGGAGCAAATGGTATTGCCAATAAAAGGCTATCATCATTGCAGATTCCACATACATTAAAGGCATAATAATGGAATATTATAAGCAGTTTTTTTGCAAAACTTAATAATGTAGACAAAACAAGGAAAGTATTACAAAGTTGATTCTTTCAAAGTATCCACAGAATTGGTAAATCTTTTTAGCTAAATTGATCAAGAAATAACAGAAGACAGATTACCAATAGCAGGAGCAAATGGTATTGCCAATATTAGGCTATCATTGCAGATTCCACATACATTAAAGGCATAATAATGGAATATTATAAGCGGTTTTTTTTTTTTGCAAAATTTAATAACATAGACAAAACAGATTTTCTAAAACAATCTTATTGAAACTGAGTCAAAGTAAAGCAAGAAGTATGCCATTTGTAGTATTAATTGAATTCGTAATAAAAAGCTATTTCACAAAATTAACTCCAAGTTAAATGGCCTTATTGGTGAATTATATCAAATAAGAAAGAAATATCATTCTTCCACAGAGCAATAGGGAACATTTTGCAACTATACTTCAGAGGCCAGCATAGCACTAACATCATAGCCTGAAAGGCAATATAGCAAGAGAAAATTACAGACCAGTATACTTTTTGAGTACATTAGCAAGAATGCTGAGCAAACTATTAATATTTGTAAAGCATAGCTAGTAAGAATATAAAAGATATATATAATACATAAGAATTTAAAAAGATATATAAAAGATACCTTTTATATAACTTTTTATATAATATAAAAGATAATATATAAAGAAAAAGTTCGTTTTTTGTTAGGAAAGCAAAGTTAAACATTTGAAAAAGCCGTTAATGTAATTAATCATATTAATTAACAGAATAAAGGAGAAAAATCGTGTAATTATTGCAATAAATTTAGTAAAAGCATTTGACAAGATGCAACACCCATTCATGATGAAAATCTCTCAGTAAACTAGTACAGCATGATTATTCTCAATCCAAAAACCTGAAATGCTCCAAAATCCTAAACTTTTTGAACACCAACATGGAGCGCAAGGGAAATGCTCGTTGTAGTGTTCAGGATTTCAGACTAGAGATGCTAAATTGGTGTAATGCAAATAATTCAAAATTTAAAAAAATCCAAAATTGGAAACATTTCTGGTTCTAAGCGTTACAGATAAGGGCTACTCAACCTGTACTAGAAGGTAATTATTATTTTTCATTCTAATAAGGGACACCTACGAAAACTCTACAGCAAACTGTATGTTAATTATAAAATATTAAAGTGTTTTTACCCAAGGATCTGGAATAAAGGAAGGTGTTCAATTTTCACTGTTTACATTTAGCATTGTACTGAAAATCTTAGCACTGCAAGAAAGCAAGAAAAATACCTTGCTCATATTCGCTTGTATAGTTTTTTTGCTAGATTCCTTTTGACCAGATTCCTTTTGATTTCTGAGATACACAGTCATGTTGTCTGCAAATAATGACAGTTGTATATCTCCTTTTTTTCTAAATTCTATGTAGCCAGGAATGCCATCGCAATACTGATTTGTTATTAACCGCATACACGTTGCAGTTTGCACTGATGGCCCCACTGTTACTGGATACTGTCCTTAAAAATTTTTGGAAGTGAGATGAACTTGCCACTACCTGTTAGCTGAATGGCTAAATGAATTTCCCACCATCTCCTGTCTGTAACTTCCCCTTACAACCTAATTTGCATGCCCCTGAGTGATAACACAAAGGCCGTGTTGCTTACTACTTTAGTGGCAGAGGAGGCTTGGAAACGTGATTATATGGCATTTGCAGCAGCTTTAAGGTAATAGATGGAATGGAGTTTCTTGTTTGTCAGACAGATAGAATGACAGTTTCCATAGAAAGTAGAGGGAGTACTTTCTAAAGAGGTCAAAAGCTGTAAAAGAGATCATCTGAGGGACCTATTTACTATTTCCTAAGATTTTCCGGACTTAACACTTATATTAAACCACAGTATTATGAAACTATTTATTTAGACCACATTGTTTTATCTTCCTGTGTTTATAGAGCTATATCATGATTTTCTCTCTGTAATAGTCTCTCACTCTTCCACATTCTTTGCCTGGTAGAGACTTTCAAGACCTTATTGAAGTTAACTTATATGCAATAAAATGTACCTGTGTTGTATGTATAATATGTAATTAAATGTATACTTTGCATTTTAACAAATGTGTGATAAACTGTTAGAATATAAATTGATACTATCTTTTCAGAAAATAATTTGGCTGTGTGAAGTAAATATTTAACATTTAAAATACTCTGACCCAGCGACCCACTTCTAGGAATCTCTTATCTAGAAGTAACAGAGTACATACACAAGGGTATACTCGAAAGGATGTTTCATTGCAGTACTGTTTGTAGTAGAAAATATTTGAAAAAGACCTGAATATTCATCCACAGGAGAGTGACTGAAGAAATTGATATATCTGTTACCGTAGGATAATGTTCAACTATAAACCTAAATTGATATATTTTAACTAGGAAAAATGTGCTTGATGTATTCAGTGACTAAAGCAAGTTATAGACCAGTAGTTGGTTACAGCTTTGTGTGTGTGTGTGTGTGTGTGTGTGTGTGTGTATCCATTCAGTCAGCTAGTCATTACAGTATTTTGCCAAGAAATAATGGCAACTTGTACTAAGATGATGTTGTAGAGACGAGAGATATAAATGATTTCAGGGTATTTTGGATATAAATTTAAAAGGATTGGGTGATATTTGGAGGGGAATATAAGACAGAAGGAATTGATTTTGTCTCTCAGGTTTCTGTTTTTGGTGCTAGATTGATGGTAGGATAGTTATTAAATAGCAAACACTTAAAGAATACTAGATTAGAGGGGGGAGATCATGAGTTAATTTTAGGTATTTTGAGTTTGAGGAGATTTTGTTATATTTGAGCGAAAATAAGTAGTAGAGACATGTAATGGGTCTGGTGCTCAATGGAAAACTATTGACTAGAGATATAAATTTGGGAGTCAGTTGCTGGGTAGCTGATAATTGAAATCAAGCACATTGTGAAATTGTCTAGAGAGACAATTTTGGATAGGAAGAGAAAGGGGCCTAGAATCAAGCCCCAAGAAATACAACATCAAAGGCCAGATAGATGAGGGTAAACCAAAGGAAGCAGGGAGATGATAGGATTACTGAACACAAAGGAAGAATGTATTTTAAGGAAGAACTCATCAATAATAACTGAAAATGCTTTTGCTCACATGTGTGGTCAATCCTTGGTAAGATCTATTTCAGTGAAATGATGGCAGCAGAAGCCATGTTGGAATAGGCTGAGGAGTGAATAAAAAGGAGAGGATATGGATATAGTAAAATAGACAATTTTGTAAAACTGGAAAAGTTACTTGTGTTTTTATGTCAGTAGCAGCCAAACGTGGAATAAAAATCCAGCTACTTAATTGTATGTTATGTATAGAAAAAAGGCATGGAAATACACAAAAACGTTAACAGTATTTGGTTCAAGATAGAGGAAGTGTTTATTATTTAAACTTTATTTTTTAGTTTTTCTACTTTTTAAACTAAGCAAATATTTTGTAATAGATAATAAAATATGGATTATCGGCCGGGTGCGGTGGCTCATGCCTGTAATCCCAGCACTTTGGGAGGCCGAGGCGGGCGGATCGCCTGAGGCTGGGAGTTTGAGACCAGCCTGGCCAGCATGGTGAAACCCTGTCTCTACTAAAAATACAAAAATTAGCTGGGCATGGTGGCAGACGCTTCTCGGGAAGCTGAGGCAGGAGAACCACTTGAACCCGGGAGGCGGAGGTTGCAGTGAGCCTAGATCGCGCCATTGCATTCCAGCCTGGGCAACGGAGTGAGACTCCATTTCAAAAAAAAATATATATATAGATTATTTATTTGTCAAAAGTCTAGTTAAGAGACAGAATCCATCTAGTTACTTGAACAGAGAAAATTTAATTTGAAGTTTAATTAGGTATAAAGTTGTTAACTAGGTAAATGCTAGATTAAAAAGAATATAGGAATCACAGAGGTGGCTCCTACAGGAAGCAAACAGGGTTGGCATAAGATGGGGAAGAGGTTTTAATTAGTAAAACTTAGAAACTTTAAGAGGAAGGAGTATCCGAAGCTGAAACTCAGACCTCTGATGAGAGTGGGCTAGCAGGTTATTGCTGGTGCTGATGTCTTTGGGGTGGGTGATAGTTACTGATGTCTTTGAGGGTGATAAAGCTGGTTCTACGAGTATTGGAGAAACTTCCAAATGGATCCAGCTGCTGCTATAGGACGGGACTCCCCTTGCTGATGTGAAGTCTTAGAAAAGCAATCCAACACTGGGGCCTGAGCATATCCCTCCCTGCACATTTGTGCCAGATGTACCAGGAATGCAAGTCCCTGACTGCTCTTTACCCGTATAATCAGAATTGTGCTTGCAGGGATGAGGTAATGTCTTACCCTGGATAAACAGGCTTACTTTCACTTACTATGGAAGAGATACCACAAACTGAATGTTCTCCTATAATGTAACCTGCTGTGTGTGCAGGCATTCATCATGGGCCCTGTGCATCATCCCAGTGCAATCGGGATGGAGGTGGGGCATATACAGTCAATGCGAATGAACTTGAAGCTTTGGCTGCTACTTTACTATAAATAATAAAGTCTTTTAACTCTGACCAAGTAGTCTTGTGTCTTCTGCCAACATTTATGAAATTGTGGCAGGCTGACTTATTAGCTTGCAAGTATAATAAAATCTTAGATTTCATTATGAGTTTTAAAATTATTATTTGCAGTTTCATTTTAAGAGGGAAGTGTGTGTGAATATGTTTCTGTCTCTTTGTGTTAACCCTCAGTTTTGCGGTGACCTCCACTTGGTCCTGAGGAACAGCCATCTAGCCTTTAAGGGTACACGTGCTCACGGTGATACTGAAAAATTTATCCAGAATGCAGTATAGAGAGTGAAAGAGGGAAAATAAGCAAAAGAGTTGAGAGATGAAGGTACATTGAGAGGTTTCAGAGAATATTTGGTAGAAGTCTCGGATGAGTTTAATGGAACAAATAATATGTGAAAAGATAATCAAGAACAAAGAAGAAATATTAAAAGCTACCAAAGAGAAAGGGCTGATTACTTAAAAAAGAATGACAGCTGTCAGTGGAGTTCTCAGTAGCAATTTATGTCAGAAGATTTTAGAGTAGTATCTTTAAACTGCTGAAATAAAATAGCTACCAACCCAGAATTTTTTATTAGACAAACTGTCATTCAAGAGGGAAGATACAAGATAAAAGACAAAGAGGTATACACATCAATTAATAGAATATTTTTGAGGAATTTATTAACTATAAAAATTAAGATTAGATAATGCAAGGTGTAGGAGTGTGTGTATGCATGTGTGTGCACATGCATGTGTGTGTGCGTGGTCAAGAACATGGACTCTAGAGCTGGACTGCCTGGGTTTAAATTCAGACTAACTGCTTAACTACCTGTCTGACCTTGGGAAATATATTACTTATTCATTTTATGTCAGTTTTTCTACTCTGCGAAATGGAGGCAAAATTAATACTTATCTCACTGGCTTGTTGTGAGGATTATGAGTTAATATGTTTGTCATCATCATCATCATCATCATCATCATCATCATCCCAACATTTTTGTAGAACATATTAAAAAGTCCTTAAAGCCCTTGCCTGTTAATATCACATATTAGGGGGGTAGAGTTGGTATGGAAATGGGAGGAGATAATTTGTTTATTTTAAATCTCTGCACCTTTTGTCTTAATTTATTCAATACTTGTTGAGCATCTTCTATATGCACTGTTTTAAGCATTGAGAACAAACAGATTTAAAACAAAGAAATTCTTGTACCCCATGTCTTATGTTTTACTGTGGGGAATAAATAAGATAGATATGTGAGAGAGTGTGTGTGTATACACTTATACAGTCATGTACCACATAACTGTGTTTCAGTCAACAATGGATATGATGGTGGTTCCATGAAATTATAATGGAACTGCAAAATTCTTATTTCCTAGGGGCATTTTAATGATCTTGACCCTGTGTAGGCCTAGGCTAATGTTTGTGTTTGTGTCTTAGTTTTTAACAAAAAAGTTTAAAAAGTAAAAAAAATAATTTTTTTAATAGAAAGTGGCTTATAGAATCAGGATATAAAGAAAGAAAATATTTTTGTACAGCTGTAAAATATATTTGTGTTTTTAAGCTAAGCATTATTATAAAAGAGTCAAAGAGTTTAAAAAAAAACCCAAAAAGTTTATATAGTAAGGTTATAGTAAGCCAAAGTTAATTTATTATTTTGAAGGATAATTGTAAAAAATAAATTAGTGTAGCCTAAGTGTACAGTGTTTAAATCTACAGTAGTGTTCAATAATGTCCTAGGTCTTCACATTCACTCACCACTCATCCTCTGACTCGCCAGAGAATTTCCAGTCCTGCAGGTTTCGTTCATGGTCAGTGTCCTGTACAGATATACCATTTTTAATCTTGTATTCTGTATTTTTACTGTACTTTTTCTATGTTTAGGTAAACAAATACTTACCATTGTGTTAAAATTACCTACAACATTCGGTAAAGTAATGTGCTATATAGGTTTGTAGTATAGGAGTCATAGGCTGTACCATATAACCTTGGTGTGTGGTAGGCCTTACCATCTAGGTTTGTGTAAGTATACCCTATGATGTTTACACAATGACAAAATTGCCTAATGATGCATTTCTTAGCACATATCTCTGTCATTATACATGATGGAGCATACACTGTTAGCAATAAGCCCCCAAGGAGAAAAATAAAGTGGGATGGGGCATAAAGGATTTTACATTTCAAATAGGGTGGTTAGGGAGTCCATAAAAAGGTAACATTTGTGTGAAGACCTGAAGGAGATTAGCAGGTGAGGATATTTTTTGTAAGAACATTTAATAGGCCTAGCAAATGAAAAGACGATGAAATAAAAACATACCTGGCATCCTTAGAGAACAACAAAAGAGGTGAGTGGAGCTGATGTAGAGTGTGTGAGGGACAGAGTGAATGAAGGAGAGTGCATGAAGGAGGGGGTGAAGCCATAGAAGGTTATGGGGATACATCTTTGATATAGGTATATACCCTTTTTAAGGACTGTGGCTTTTGCTTGAGTGAGATAGGGAACCATTTGAGGATTCTAAACTGTTGACTTCTATTTAACACTCCCACATTGACTGCTTGATTGAGAATAGGCTGCAAAAATATTATCTTAGTAACTTAAGTACTCTAATAAATAAAACAAGCATAAGAAGCATATATAGATCCTAATGTCACTTCCCTCCTCAAGAATCTACAGTGGTTCTGTGTTACCTATTGTGTTGTTGTCTTAACTTTTTTCTTTTTCTTTTTTTTTTTTTGGAGACAGCCTCGCTCTGTTGCCCAGGCTGGAGTGCAGTGGCGTAATCTCGGTTCACTGCAACCTCCGCCTCCTGGGTTCAAGTGATTCTCCGGCCTCAGCCTCCTGAGTAGCTGGGACTGTAGGCATACACCACCACACCTGGCTAATTTTTTGTGTTTTTAGTAGAGATGGGGTTTCACCATATTGGCCAGGCTAGCCTCAAACCTTAGGCCTCAAGTGATCCACCCACCTTTGCCTCCCAAAGTGCTGGGATGATAGGGGTGAGCCACCACTCCCAACCTGACTTTCATTACTTATACTTTAAAGCTCTTCGTAATGTTGCTACATTGTGTCTGTTAAATTTTATTTCTTCCAGTTCTTCTGGACCTAGGGTCAATTCTTCTGATCCTAATTCTTCTAAACCTAGGACTGATTTTAGTGTAGTTCCATTACTTATAATTTATTCTGATAAAAATAACTGGAAGGTTTTACATTTTACATACAATCAATACATGAAAGTTTTTTTCTATGACTGAAATGTTTGGAAGTCTTCTTTTAAGTACTTTTGAGCCTCTTGAACCTGCGAATAATTTATTTACTTTCATCATTTTATCAGTCAAGAGTCCTAGTTTCAGGAACCAGAATCCATTTTAGCTAGTGATTTATTTGAGGGTACTGACAGCTGACAATCTTTGGGAAAGTTAGGAAATCAGATACTTTTGTTACACACTTGAATCCCTGAAGCCAGGAGAAATGCTTAAGCGTAGGATGTAGCTGATGAGTACCAGTTTTATTGTCTTCATTACCCCTATGGTATCTATGAAGCTAGAGACCAGTCACTAGAACGTCTATTAGAACTACCACAGAAGAATCAAATACCTCCACCACAGTGCTTCCAAGACAAGCAGCCTCCCATCATGTGACCACTGCTTCAAATGTGCTCACTTGTTCCCTCTAAATGTCACATACTTGTTTATACTTGGCAGTGCCTTGGTCATTCTAGCCCCTTAGCTGGAGTGGAGTCTGGCAAATGTTATGTATAATTTTCCATTCTGTGCAATACATGAAGGTATGCTTAAAAGAGGATTTGAATGGGTTTTGAGTATCTGTTACATTCATAATAAAAGAAATGAGAGTTAATATCCTTTTTCTACCATCGGATGGGTAGTAGTCAACAGTTTGATAACTTTTGTATTAACGAAGATATCATGAAAGAGCCACTCATCAATTGCTGGTAGAAATGTAAATTAGTAAAACGTATAAGGGCAAATTGGTAGTAACTTACCAAAATTTCAAATGCTTATACTAATTGAGACAACAAATTCACTTCTGGAATTTATCTTAGATAGCCATATACTGTAGAAACAAACGTCCATTAATAGAGGACTGAGTAAATAAATTACAGTATATCCATAAAAGAGGAAATTCTGCAGTCACCAAAGAGAATGAGATGGTAGCCATTTGTAGGCTGCTTTGGAAAGCTCTCCAAGGTACAAAACAATAAGTTAAAGAAGCAAGTTCAAAATGTGTGATATTCTGTGTTAGAGATAGACAGAGACTCTGAGTGTGTGTAAATTGCAACAGAATTTCTGTTTTTGTGAGGGTTTGGGAATGAGGATTTTCTTTGACATGATCAGGAACCACGTATACCATGAAACTGATTTGGCACAAAATACAAAGAAGCTACTAGGTGGTTGCGTTATAAAAGGAATCGTGTGGCTGAGGGACAGAACTGAAAAAGAGACTTAATTTTTTACTTTTGATACTGTTTGGATTTTGTATTATTTGCCTGCATTGCATACTGAAAACTAATTTTCTGTTGCCTACCAAAATATTTTTCTGAAAATAGGGAAGATAAGTCTAAAATATATTGTTAAAGAGTTTATATATTTGTGAATAAATTAAGATTTACATACTATGTGAGGGATTTTTTCTCAATGACATCAGGGTGTTGTTTTCTTTTAGACCTGTCTACTATAACTGTTTATATGTTAATTGCTATTAATGACACAATATTTTTAGCTGAAAATTAGACAATATATTATTGGTTTATTCTGGGAGTGAATTGAGCATGCTTTCTATTGAGAAAAAGTTTATATTTGTAGGTCGTTTTATCACTTGTAATTTTATATGTAGAAAAGATGTGATACAAAAATGTGTGATTAACAAATATGTAGTATTAATATTAGTTCCTAGATAAGAAGGTTGATTCCTTTGTCTTCATGGTAAACAGAAGCAATATCATTTGCTATATAAGGTAACTTGTCTTTACTAGCATGTAAATGTTAATAAAGAGAGAACTGATTTTACATTTGCTTTTCCTAATTAATGAGATGGATATGAGAACATTATTACAACTTTGACTTTAAATTATAATGTTTTTCTTTGGAGTTTTGATGTTAAAGTAGGTGTTGAAGGAAATGGTAAACTGTAGATGTGTGAGTATATCTAATTAAAAGTTCTGCTGAGGCACTTTTGCCTTGTTGAGGGAACTTTGGAACATCTTAATGAGGGACAGAGTGAATGCAGGTGAGTGCATGAAAGAGAGAGTAATGGGGATACGTTACCTCTATGATATTTCCTTATCTACTTGTACGTATTTCTCTCTAATGTTTTCTATCCCCAGTAATGTTGGTATGCTTTATTATAATATAATCTTAACTCAAAATTTTGATTCATTCCAGATCTTCAACTACTTATTATATTATTAGTAGAATCTAATAATACTTTTATCAAAAGTATTTGGCTGCAGTAAAAAGATGGAATTTTAAGTAACCAATCAATTTGCAGACCATTTGAGAGGGGATAGACTTGACGCATATAGGAGAGTGTGCTACTTTTCCTAACAGAACATTATGACCCAGTCACAGTTTGGAATCTGTAAGTGAGTGGTCTCTAAAATTAAGTACACACACTTATCTGTTGGGATATACTAAGAAAATAGTAGAAATTTTACTATATACATCTTGATAATACTACATGCTAAGAAAATAGTAGAAATTTTACTATCTATATGATTTTAAAAGTTTGGAAACCACTGATATTTAGGCAATTAATTTTGGATATCAAAAAAGCAGCAATTGGGACTGACAAATGAAGCGTTTATAACTCTCAAAGTAAACTTAGCATGTGAACTCAAATGTTTTCTTTCCTTTTTTTAAATAATATGATTAAACCTTGATGGAAAATTTTGAAACATAACATGTTCAGAGTAACTTAAGGGCATTTATGCAAATTAAGTTACCTCTTTTGCTTATATTTTGAACTAAACCTGTTTACCTTGGATGAAAAATCCATAGCCTAATGTTTCTTCTTACATTTTTTGCCAGCTGAAAATAGACTATCAACACCAAAACTATGTCCTTCCTTTTCAATTAGTTGTAGTTTCAGGCCTTTGAATGGTTAGCTTTCCTTAGTATCCAGTTTACAAACATATTCTCTGATTGCCAGATGCTGCATAGTACCAATGAGATGCTTTTTCCTACCCTGTGCTCCCGTGTACCCAGTACCTTGTGCTATGTATACTATGAGAGAGAGAGAGAGCGCAATAAGTAAATGCCTCCTAATGGCTATCATTTATGAATATTCATGTTTTAAATCTCAGATATTCAAGATTAAAGCAGTGCAATTGGCTGAGAAACTCCTTCCTGCCTTTAACACACCTACTGGGATTCCTTGGGCAATGGTGAATTTGAAAAGGTAACTCTATATGGGTATTCTTATTCTGGAAGAATTATTTTGACCTTTTTAGTCTTAGAAATTTCTAATGAGTCACCCCCACATTTTTTAAAGACTTATATTGTTTTTCCTCTATATATAATCTTTATTTTCTTCTGTGTATATGCATAAATATGTTTCTTTAAAACATTTTCTGATTTTTAAAATATGTCCTTTACTTTGAAACAGGTTAACTGTCTTAACTTCATTGCAGTTTTTACCACTTGTTTCTCTAAGTCTAGATTTCTCTTCTTTACCTGTATGGTATACAGTATTTGTTTCTTTTATTTGCTTATTTGTTTCCATTTAGTGCTAGAATAGGGTCAAAGTACATTCCCCCTGTTTTTCTTTTTATATGCCACCTGTTGATCTTCTAAGTGAAAATAGAAAATAATATACCTAGAAATGAGGGCTTCCTATTGCTGAATGTCATATTAAAGATAAAGACATAATTCATGATGTTGACTGCGGGGTTTTTATTGTAGCATCTATGCTATTGAAGTTCAAAGTGAACTCTTAAGCATTATTCTTTATAATCTGTTTTATTCTAATTGAAAACATTGGTTTTTTACATAGAAATAGATGAAATGTTTTCTTTGGACAACTTTATAAATTATGTAAAGATACACAATTAACATTTGAATAATGTCAGCATATTTGAACTTGCGTTTAAGTAATTTATGCTGACTGAAATTTGTTCTGTTCATTTTTTCTCCTAGTAAAATTTATTCATCATAATGTTGGAATTTGGAAATTACCTAAAAATTTGATTGTTGTTCTCCTTGCCTTCAGACCCTTTAGAATAAAAGTTAGGAACGTTTATTTTTCTAGAGATGTGAATCTATGACATTATTTTAAAAAATGACTCGATTTTAGTAAAATGTTTCTAATTGAAGAACTTTATTGAGTTTAGATTTACATTGAGATGTCAGCAGCATTTAATGCTGAACATTAAATCTAACTTTACTATCTCTGATTTCATGCACTATATATAGTGCAGATTACCTCCTTGGTGAGGAAAAAGCTGGTTGGCGTTCCAGAGCAAGCTCCATGGAAGGATATGGCCAAGTGATGTTGTGTATACACTTGTTCTCTTTCCTTAGCTTTGTGACAGATTTTGTGATATTTCTTTCAGGATCATTGTCAGAATCAGACATTATTATCTACTTAGATAATAATTAAAACTTAATTCCGATAGGAAGACAGACTGGAGGTTCTTTTATTTGTCTATGTAGAGGAAAAGAACTTGAAAATCAAGATTAAATTGCAGAACTTCTAATTTAAGATTGAGATTAAAGTAAAAAGGTTTCCAAGGACCATGTTGTGAGCTTTTTATAAGATAAATTTTAATTTAATTCATTTGGTATATAAACAAATACATAATTTTACTTGAGTTTTTATATCATGAATGTAATTATTTACCTATTTAAATTTTTTTAAATAAATTTTTTGCAGAGAAGGGATCTTATTTTGTTGCTTAGGCGGATCTCAAATTCCTGGCTCAAGCGATTCTCCTACCTCCCAAAGTGCTGTGATTATAGGTGTGAACCACTGCACCTAGCATTATTTACCTGTTTTTTAAAGTTTTTTTTTTTTTCTTGACTGGGGTCTACGCATTTCCCACACATAGGCCTTCCGTCAGTCTTGATGACTGAAAGGCCAACCCATCTTAATAGTCTATCGTATTTATCTTCTACAATATGATACAGCAGACAGAAATAAAAGCAGAGCTTTTTTTGTAATCTTTATTTGTTTTATCACTTTAATGGCTTGCTTTTCTGCTTATCTTTCTCACTCAATAATACTCCATGGAAACATGATTCCAAGTTACTCAGTAAAGATCTAAATAAGTCTTTGTGATGAATACCGAGTGAGAAATGGGATAGTTATACTATAATTTATTCATTAATTTTCATATCAGTGGTATTTGTTTCCATTATTGTCCTACCACAAACATTGCTACAATAGCATCCTGTTATACATGTCCTTATGTAGTAGGAATTTTATTTCTTGGACAGTGGTTCTCAAGAATACGATTGCTATATCAAAGAGCGTGTGCCTTTTTTTTTTTTTTTCCTTTATCTGTGGGACAGATTTCCAGATGTAGGATTCCTGGATCAAAGGGATATGTAGTTTTAAATTTAATAGATATGGCCAAAATGTGTTCCAGAAAGGCCGTAGTACATTTCCACCAACAATATGTGAGAGTCTTTAAATGTCTGCAGGTATAAATTCTTTTTAATTTTTGACACAGTGGTTGCTATAAAATATTCATTGTTTGTATTTTCTGACTAGTGAATTTGAACATCCTTTTCATAAATCTATTGGACATGTAGATTTGCTTTTTTGTGAATTGTCTATTCCTGAGTCTTGCTTGAGTTCTTTGTCTTTTTCTAATTAATTTATAAGGTGTTTTGTAGATTATAGAATTCTTTTCTCTCTACTCTTCTGTTAGTCTGTCTTTATAATAATTTATGATTAATAAGTTTTAAACTTTTATATATTCAAATATATCTTTTATAACTTTTAGTTTACAGTCTTGGTTAAAAAAATTGTCTCCATCTATATATTTTTTACATTCTTTGAGATTTCCATAAAAGCTTTGAAATATTGCTTTTCTAAAAAAATTGAAGTATGGCATTAGTTGTGGAGTTTTCATCAGTTACATCAATTTCCTTTATAAGATTGAGGAAATTTCCTTTTATTCCTATTTCACTGAGATGTTATTGTTGTTGTTTTGTCATGAATGGATGTTAAATGTTGCCAGATACTTTTTTTTCCATCTATGGAGATAATCATAAGGTTTTTCACTTTTATTCTTTTAATATAGTAAATTACGTGTAAGATTTTCAAATATTAAATCAACCTTGAATTTCTTAGATATTCCTTGGCCAAAATGTATCCTTTTTATATTTTGCTGTATTTTATTTCCTAATACCTTTTGAAATTATATGATGGATATTGGTAGGAATTTTATTTTTGGAATGCCTTTGTCAGATTTTGGTGTGAGTTACCTGGTCTCTTTAAATGAGGCATTATTAAATTATTAAAATCGTTTTTTTCAGAAGTAATTCGTGGAGTGCTGTAGTTACTTCTTTCTTAACTGTTTGATAGATAGACCTAAGTGCAACTACCTGAGCCAGAAATTTTCTTTATTGGAAAGGTTTTAATAACAAATTAAAATTTGTGTGTGTGTGTGTTTGGAGGGGCCTGGTTTGGAGACAAGGTCTTGCTCTTTTGTACAGGCTGGAGTACAATGGCACAATCACAGCTCACTGCAACCTTGACCTGCTGGGCTTAAGTGATCCCCCCATCTCAGCCTCTGTAGTAGCTGAGACTACAGGTGTGTGCCACCACACCCAGGTAGTTTTATTTATTTTTGTAGAGATGGGGTCTCACTGTCTTGTTCAGTCTGGTCCCAAACTGCTGAGCTCAAGTGATCCTCCTTGGCCTCCCAAGGTGCTAGGATTACAGGTGTGAGCCACTGCACGCTGCCCAAATTTTCATGTGTGTGTGTGTGTGTAAATTTATATGTATACGTATATATGAAAATTTATATATACATTTATATAATATATATAAGGTATATATAAACATATATCTTATATTCAGATTTTGTTTTATTTTGTGTCAGTTTTAGTTAATTTTAAAGAAATTTCTTTATTTCACTTAAATTAGAAAATTTGGTGTAAAGTTGTTCTTGTGTTACTTTCTTTTACCTTTCATCTTTGTAGATTCTGTGGCGACAGCTACTTTCATTCCCGATTCTAGTAATTTGTATTCTTTCTTTTCTCTTTACTAGTTTACTGAGGCATTTGTCAAATTTGTTAATCTTTTCAAAAAAATACTTCTGTTTTTGTTAATTTTAACTTGTTTTTGGTTTTATTGATTTCTGATTTATTTTTATTATTTCCTTCTCTTTTCTTATTGGAGTTACTTTGCTCTTTTTCTGGCTTCTTACATTGGAACTGTAGGTTGTATCTTTCTACACTGATCTTATTCCTTTCTCTCTTTTCCTGCCATAAACTACTGTTTTTCTATAGAGCTATAAATTTCCCTCCAAGGACTGCTTTAGCTACATTCCAGAAATTTTGATTTTTTTTTGTTGTTATTCAATTCAAAATAGTTTCTCATTTCCTGTAGAACTTTTTCTTTGATGCATTAGTTTTTTTTATAATTGTGTGGTTCAATTGCCAAATTTTACGTGGTTTCTTAGATATCTTATTGTTTTCATTTCTAATTTAATTTCATTGTGGTCATAAAAATTACTCTACAATTTGAATCCTTTCAAATTTATTACAACTTGTTTATAGCTCAGCGTGTAGTCTTTCTTGGTAAATACACTTGATAAGAATGTGTATTCTGCAGTTGTTGGGTGTAACATTCCGTATATATCAGTTAGGTTAAGGTGGTTAGTGGTGTTTAGATCATGTATATCTTTCCTGATTTTTTGGTATAATTGTTTTATGCATTCCTGAAATGAAATGTTAAAATATCCCAAGTATGACTGTGGAATTGTCTCTTCTCTATTTCTATCAATTTTTTGCTTCATGCATTTTGATGAAGCTTTACTCTCAAGTACTTAGACATTTATTATGTTTTCCGATGACTTGAGCCTTTTGTTATTACAGTGTGTCTTCATCTCTGGTAATGCTTTTGTCTTGAAGTTTATCAGATATCAATGTAGCTGCTCTACCTTATGCTTATTGTTTTCATGGTTTATCTTTTTTCCATTTATTTTCAGCTTCACTGTATTGTTTTAACTATAGTGCTGCTTTTGGAGATAGCATATAGTTTGAATCATAATCCAAATTTTGTTATTCAGTCTGACAATATTGGCATTTTACATCATTTAGCAATAGGTCTAGAAAAATATTTTGTATCAATACTTTATATATATTTATCTCATAGTTTTTAAGAGCTTCATAATATAATGCTTAGGAAAATATTGACTTAAAATTAATTCTGTATTAGTGAACTAATAGATTATTTCTAGATTTTAATACTATCAAAAAATATTGGATGAAGTATCCTGCATATGTTGGAAATGGTGTGGGTGTGTGTGTGTGTGTGTGTACATATACATGTGTTGGTATGACTTTGGCAGAAATAGTGGATCAAAGAATTACATACATTTTTTTTTTCTGTTGATAACGTACTGTGTTCTAGAGAGGATATGCCAGTTGACATTTGCTTAATAAGTGGGTGACAATGACTCTTATCTAACCTTTTGAAAATACGGTTTACTTTTACTTATCAGATAGGTAAATATAAAATCTTGTTTCAATGTTTGTTTTATTAATTTTTGAGTGAGATTGAGTTTATTTTATTCAGTGGATAGCCTTTTTATGTCCTTTGTTTGTTTTTTATTGGCTATTTTTAAAAAAATCAATCCTTAAGATATTTTTGTATATTAGCTAGATTAGTACTTTGTCATGTAAATTGCAAATTTTTTTTTTGCTATTAATAGCATAGTTTGAAGTGGAGTAATGTGATGCCTCCAGCTTGGTTCTTTTTGCCTGGGAATGTCCTGGCTATCTGAGCTCTTTTTTGGTTCCATATGAATTTTAAAATAGTTTTTTCTAATTCAGTGAAGAATGTGAGTGGTTTAATGGGAATAGCATTGAATCTATAAATTGTTTTGGACAGTATGGTCATTTTCATGATATTAATTCTTTCTATCCATGAGCATGGAATGTTTTACCATCTGCTTGTGTCCTCTCTGAGTTCCTGGAGCAGTAGCTAGTAGTTCTCCTTGAAGAGGCCCTTCACTTCCCTTGTTAGCTGTATTCCTGGATATTTTTTGCAGCAGTTCTGAATGGGAGCTCATTCATGATTTGGCTCTCTGCTTGTCTGAATATGTTTAAAAGAAAACTGAACATGTTTTAAAGAAAGAAAATTCAGATATCCAACAGTAAACTTTTATAATATCCGTAATCCAATCCAAAATTACTTTACTTTATGGTATGCAAAGAAGCAGCAGAAAAATGTAGCCAATTATTCTGTAGCCCAGAGAAAAATCTGTTCATAGAAACAGACATGGAAATAACAGAGGTGATGAAGACAGCAGTAAAGGACTTTAAATAGCTATTGTAAGTGTGCTTGAGGATTTAAAGGCAAATGTGAAGAATGGGAAAAGAGATTTTAAAAAGGACCAAAGTGGAACTTCTAAAGGTGAGAAATATATGAAATAAAAAATTTACTTGACAGGCTTAAAGGCAGATTTGACAATGCATCAGAAAAGATCAGTAAGCTTGAAGACAAAACAACAGAAACCACCTAAACTGAAGCACAGAAAGAGAAATAAAAAGCTGGAGTATGGAGAGAAGCATATCCAGTTACCTATGGGGCAGTGTCAGATGGTTTAACATACCTGTAATGGAGTGATGGGAGTGGCGAATTTGGGAGTGGGAGGAGTGGCTGAAAAACTACAGGCATGAATTGTTCTATTGTGCTTTACTTAATTGTTCTTTGCAGATATTGCTTTTTTCCTTTTTATTTTTATTTTTTAACAAATTGATGATTTGTGTCAACTGTGTGTTGAGCAAGTCTATCAGTGCCATTTTTCCAACAGCATATATCACATTTTGATAATTGTCACAATAGTTTTAAGCTTTTCATTATTATTACATCTGTTATAGTTATCTGTGATCAGTGATCTTTCTTGTTACTCTAGTAATTATATAGGGCACCGTGAACAAGCAGTCATAGATGATGGCAAACTTAATCACTAAATGTTGTCTCTGCTCTGACTGCTCCACAGAGTGCATTCTTCCTTCTCTCTCCTCCTCCTTGGGCTTCCCTACTCCCTGAGACAGAACAATGCCAATAAATAACCTTTCAATGGCCTTGATGTATTCAAGAGACAAGAAGAATAGCATGTCTCTCACTTTAAATTAAAAGTTAGAAATAGTCTGGGTGCAGTGGCTCACACTGTAATCCCAGCACTTTGGGAGGCTGAGGCGTGCAGATTGCTTGAGCCTAGGAGTTCGAGACCAGCCTGAGCAACATAGTGAGACCCTGCCTCTACAAAAAATACAAAAATTAGCTGGGCATGGTGGTGTGTGCCTGTAATCCCAGTTACTTGAGAAGCCAAGGTGGGAGGATTGCTTAAGCCCAGGAGGCAGAGCTTGCAGTGAGCTGAGATCCTGCCACTGCACTCCAGCCTGGGTGACAGAGCCAGTCCCTGTCTCAAAAGAAAAAAAAAACTAGAAATAATTAAGCTTAGTGAGAGAGTCATGTCAAAAGCTAGGCCTCTGGTGCCAAACAGTCAGCCAAGGTGTGAATGCAAAGGAAGAGCTCTTGAAGGAAATTAACAATGCTAAGCCAGTGAAACACATAAATGATGAGAATGTGAAATAGCCATATTGCTGACATGGAGTAAGTTTGAGTGGTCTGTGTAGAAGATGAACCCAGCTACAACATTCTTTTAAGCCAAAGCCTAATGCAGAGCAAGGCCCTAAGTCTCTTCACTTCTGTGAATGCTAAGAGAGGTGAGGAAACTGCAGGAGAAAAGTTTGAGGCTTACAGAGGTTGATTCACAAGGTTTAAGGAAGGAATCTGCCTCCGAAACATAAAGGTGACAGGTGAAGCAACAGTACCAGTAGAGTGGGACATTGCTGAAAAGATGCCTAAAAATGTGGAACAACTTTGGAACTGGGTAACAGGCAGAGGTTGGAGAAGAAGAAGACAGGAAAATGTGAGAAAGTTTGGAAATTCCTTGAGACTTGTTGAATGGCTTTACTTAAAATGCTGATAGCGATATAGACAATAAAGTCCAGGCTGAGGTGGTCTCAGATGGAAATGAGGAACTTCTTGAGAAATGGAGCAAAGGTGACTCTTGTTATATTTTAGCAAAGAGACTGGTGGCATTTTGCTCCTGCCCTAGGGATGTGTGGAGCTTTGAACTTGAGAGAGATGATCTAGGGTATCTGGCTGAAGAAATTTCTAAGCAGCAAAGCATTCAAGAGGTGACTTGGGTGCTGTTAAAGGCATTCAGTTTTATAAGGGAAGCAGAGCATAGACGTTCAGAAAATTTGCAGCCTGACAATGTGATAGAAAAGAAAAGCTCATTTTCTGAGGAGAAATTCAAGCCTGCTGCAGAAATTTGCATAAGTAACAGGGAGCCGAATGTTAATCCCCAAGACAATGGGGAAAATGTCTCCAGGGCATGTCAGAGGTCTTCATGGTAGCCCCACCCATCACAGGCCCAGGGCCTAGAAGGAAAAAATGGTTTCATGGGCTGGGCCCAGGGTCCCCTTGTGTGCAGCCTAGGGACTTGGTGCCCTGCATCCCAGCCTCTCTAGCTGTGGCTGAAAGGGGCCAACCTAAAGCTCGGCCTATGGCTTCAGAGGGTGCAAACCTCAAGCTTTGGCAGCTTCCATGTGGTATTGAGCCTGCCAATGCACAGAAGTCGAGAATTGGGGTTTGGGAACCTCCACCTAGATTTCAGAGGATATATGGAAATGCCTGGATGTCCAGGTAGAAGTTTGCTGCAGGGACAGGGCTCTCTCTCTTGGAGAACCTCTGCTAGGGCAGTACTGAAGGGAAATGTGGGATTGGAGCCCTAACACAGGGTACCTGCTGGGGCACCACCTAGTGGAGCTGTGAGAAGAAGGCAACCATCCTCCAGACCCCAAAATGGTGGATCCACCAACAGCTTGCACCATGCACCTGGAAAAGCTGTACTCAATGCCAGCTGGTTCAAGCACCCAGGAGGTTGGGCTATACCCTGCAGAGCCATAGGGGCAGAGCTGCCCAAGGCTGTGTGAGTCCTCCTCTTGCATCAGTGTGACCTGAATGTGAGACATAGAGTCAAAGGAGATCATTTTGGAGGTTTAAGACTTGACTGACCTACTGGATTTCAGACTTGCATGGGGCCTGTAGACCTTTATTTTGGCAGTTTCTCCCATTTGGAATGGCTGTATTTACCTAATACCTGCACACCCATTGTATCTATAAAGTAACTAACTTGATTTTGACTTTACAGGCATGTAGGTGGAGGGGACTTGGCTTGTCTCAGATGAGACTTTGGATGGTGGACTTTTGAGTTAATGCTGAAATAAGACTTTGGGGGACTGTTGGGAAGGCATGATTGGTTTTGAAATGTGAGGACATGAGATTTGGGAGGGACCAGGGGCCGGATGATACGGTTTGGCTGTGTCCCCACCCAAATCTCATCTTGAATTCCCATGTGTTGTGGGAGGGACTCAGCAGGAGGTAATTGAATCATGCTGTTATCATGATAGTGAATAAGTCTCACGAGATCTGATGGTTTTAAAAAGGGGAGTTTCATTGCACAAGCTCTCTTCTCTTGTCTGCCATGTGAGGTGTGTCTTTCACATTCCACCATGATTGTGAAGCCTCCCCTGCCACGTGGAACTGTAAGGCCATTAAACCTCTTTCTTTTGTAAATTGCCCAGTCTCAAGTATGTCTTTATCGGCAGTGTGAAAATGGACTAATGTAGTGTGATGGCACACAACTGTAGCCCCAGCTACTTGGGAAACTAAGGTAGGAGGACTGCATGAGTTCAGGAGGCAGAGCTTGCAGTAAGCTGAAATCGTGCCACTGCACTCCAGCCTGGGGGACAGAGCCAGATCCTGTTTCAAAAAACAAAACAAAACAAAAAACAAAACCCAGCCAGGTGCAGTGGGTCACACCTGTAATCCCAGCAGTTTGGGAGGCTGAGGAAGGCAGATCACCTGAGGTCAGGAGTTTGAGACCGGTCTGGCCAATGTGGTGAAACCCCATCTCTACCAAAAATACAGAAATTAGCTGGGCGTGGTGATGCATGCCTGTAATCCCAGCTACTTGGGAGGCTGAGGCAGGAGAATCTCTTGAACCTGGGAGATGGAGGTTGCAGTGAGCCAAGATCACACCACTGCTCTCCAGCCTGGGCGACAAGAGCAAGACTCCATCTCAAAAAAAAAAAAGTTGGAAATAATTAAGCTTAGTGAGGAAGGCACATGAAATTTAAGCTTAGCGAGGAAGGCATGCCAAAAACTAGGCCTCTCATGCCAAACAGTCAACCAAGTTGTGAATGCAAAGGTAGAGTTCTTGAAGGAAATTAACAGTGCTGTGCCACTGAACACATGAATGATGAGAAAGTGAAATAGCTATATTGCTGACATGGAGAAAGTTTGAGTGGTCTGCATAGAAGATGAAACCAGCTACAACATTCTCTTAAGCCAAAGTCTAACGCAGAGCAAGGCCCTGACTCTCTTCACTTCTCTGAATGCTGAGAGGTGAGGAAGCTGCAGAAGAGTTTGAGGCTTACAGAGGATGGTTCATAACGTTTAATGAAGGAAGCCGTATCCATACCATAAATGTGACACGTGAAGCAGTAAGTGCTGATGTAGAAATTGCAGCAGGTGATCCAGAAGATCTAGCTAAGGTAATTGATGAAGGTGACTACACTAAACAACAAATTTTCAATGTAGATGAAACAAGTTTCTACTGGAAGAAGATGCCATCTCATAGTTAAAGAGAAGTCAATGCTTGGCTTTCAAGGACAGGCTGACTCTTGTTGGGGGCTAATACAAGTGATGATTTTAAGTTGAAGCTAGTTCTTGTTTACCATTCTGAAAATTCTAGGGCCTTTAAGAATTTTGCTACATCTACTCCCTGTGGGGTCTGTAAGTAGAACAACAAAGTTCAGATGAGAGCACGTCTGTTGATGGCAGAGTTTAAGCCCACTGTTGAGACCTACTGCTAAGCAAAAAAGATCTCTTTCAAAATATTACTGCTCATTGACAGTGTACCTGGTCACCCATTTTCTGCAGTGAAGATGCCCAAGATTAATGTTGTTTTCATGCTTTCCAACATCCATTCTGCAGCCAATGGGTCAAGGAGTGATTAAGACTCTCAAGTCTTATTATTTAAGGATTGCATTTTGTAAGGCTATAGCTGCCGTAGATAGTGATTCCTGCGAGAGATCTCAGCAAAGGAAATGGAAAACCTTCTGGAAAGGAGTCACTATTCTACATGCCATTAAGAACATTCATGATTCATGAGAGGAGGTCAAAGTATCAAACAGGAGTTTGGAAGAATTTGATTCCAGTCCTCATGGGTAATTTTGAGGGGTTCAACCTGAAGTGGGGGAAGTAACTGTAGATGTGGTGGAAATAGCAAGAGAACTAGAATTAGAAGTGGAGCCTGGAGATGGGACCGAATTACTGCAGTCTTATAAGACTTGAACGGATGAGGAGTTGCTTCTTACAGATGAGCAAAGAAAGTGGTCTTGAGATAGAATCCACTCTTGGTGAAGAAGCTATGAACATTGTCAAAATGACAATAAGGATTTAGAATACTACGTAAACTTAGTTGATAAAGCAGTGTCAGGATATGAGAGTGGACTCCAAGTTTGAAAGAATTTTTGCTGTGGACAAAATGCTGTCAAACAGCATCACATGCTACAGAGAGTTCTTTCGTGTTACACAGAACTGAAACAGGAAGAATCAAATCAATACAGCAGACTTTATTGTTGTCTTCATTTTAAGAAATTGACCCAGCCACCCCAGCCTTCAGCAGCCACCACCCTGATGAGTCAGCAACCATCATTTGTCAAGGCAAGACCCTCCACCAGCAAAAAAGAGTATGACTTGCTGAAAGCCTCAGATGATCATTTGCATTTTTAGCAATAAAGCATTTTTCAAATTAAGATATGAACATTATTTCAAAATAATGCTGTTGCACACCAAAAGGCTACAGTGTAATGTAAATATAACTTGTATATATACTGGGATATGAAAAAGTTTGTGTGACTCATTTTGTTGCAATATTTGCTTTATGGAAGTAGTCTGTAACCAGGCCCATAATATCTCTGAGATATGCCTGTTTTTAAAGAAGTAATGTCTAGAAATTTATCAGATTTGTTAAACAGCTGTAAATTCACAGATTTCAACATTTGCTGGAACCCAGCAGGATAAATATAAAGAAACATGATGCCTGAAAATCTGTAACTAGAAAAAGAAAAGTTTTAAACAGCCAGAGAAGAAAGACATTTACACTGGGGAACCAAAATAGAAATACTTCCTTCTTATCATAAGCAATACAATCCAGAAAACAATTGAATCATCTTGAAACTGTTGAAAGAAAAAAGTCGATCTCGAATTCTATAGCCACTGAAAATATTCTTTAAAAACAAAGGTGAAATTAAGACATTTTCAGGCAAATAAAAGCTTAGAGAATTTATTGCCAACAGACCTGTATTGCTAGAAATTTTAAGGAACTTTCTAATGATACCAGATGGAAAAGCAGATTTACACAAAGAAGGGAAGGGCACTGGAAACAGTAAATATTTGAGTAAATGTAAAATGCTTATTTTTTTCTGTTTTGGTCTTTGTTTAAAGCAAAAATAATAACTTGCATAGTGGAGCCTATAATATACATAGAAGAAAAATTTGTTACCACAGTTACACAGAGGATAGTATAGAAATGTGAAGCCCTTATATTATATGTGAGGTGATATAATACATAAAGGTCTACTGTGGGAAGGTTAATGGTTTATGTTGTAATGCCTAGAGCAGTCGTAAAAAAATAAGCCAGTAAAGAAAGTGGAATACTAAAAACTACTCAATCCAAATGAAGGCAGGAATGGAGAACGAAACAACTAATGGGAAAAATAGACAATGAAAAGGCAAGACAGTAAACTTAGGTTGGTAGGATGTAAAATGGTAGAGACACTTTGGAAAACAGTTTGACTGTTTTTCAAATGTTTATCATATCAACAGGTATATAGATAAATAGTTACCATATTCATGCAATGGAATACCACTTAGCCATAAAAAGAACCTTAACTGCTGAGACACATAGCAATATGGGTGAATCTCAAAGACACGTTGAGTGAAAGAGCCAAACATAGGAGCATATACTGTATCATGTTTACATGAAATTTTAGAACATGCAAGACTAATCAGTAGTGAGAGGAAGCAGATTGAGAGTTGTTTGAGACTTGGTAGGGAAGTGTGTGCGTTGATTGCAAAAGGGATAAGGACATGTTTTGGAAGGATCGACTTGGTTTGTATACCAATCTTTGTTTTCATTTGCCATAACCCCATTGAATGGTGCACCTGAAAGGATGCATTTTTGTATGTAAATTATACGTCAATATATAGTTAAAAAGAAAAATAAACCAGATCCTATGCTTGGCTGAGGGGCTGTGTAATAACAAAAAATAACATTACCTTGTAATTGAAGGACAATCTTAACTTTGAAAACATATTTTAAAAAAAGTTTGTAAAAATACAGAATTAAAATTAGAAGAGACCAATGAGTATTTAAAATGTAATAGACAACTCAAATTATGCTTATGTAGGCATACAGTTTTCCAAAAGGGCAGATGAGAATGTGTTAACAGATTGCTTTGGGACTGAGAGTGATTGGAAGAGGTAGAGGTCTTAGAGAGAGACTTTTTTTTTTTTTACTTTATGCTTTTTCAGTGCCATTTAACATTTTAAATTATGAGTATATTACATATCCCCTCAAATTAAATGAAAATGTAACAAAAATCAGACTTTATTTAAAAATAAAAATTAAAGTTGTTATATTCATCTGCTGTCAAGGAAGTTTTCTACTTAAAAAATTTTTAAAGCATCTGCTATAATAAAAAGGTGACAAGAAAGCCATTCTTACATTTCAGCTTTACTTGTAGACTAGTGTATTATCTGTCAAAAGCCCTTAAAGCAATTCAACCTTTGTTAATATACCCGAAGAAATTGGATGTATGGACTAAGGAAGACATCTATAAAATGTTTATCACAGCATATTTCACAAAATCATAAGTACAGGTCGAACGTTCAAGAGTAAGGTCATTTGTTAAGCAAATTTGGTAGTCCATAAGGTAAAATAATATGTTGCCACATAAATGATATCATACATAAAATATTTACATTATATTAAAAATATTTTATAAGCCAGATTATGGCATCATATAATGAGAATGACCATATAGTGTGTTATTCATAAGAGTACAATTTCAGAATGAATGGGGGAGCTGAAATAATTAAAACTATTTAATTTTCAGAGTATTTAATCACCGACAAATTGGTTTTATTTTATTGGGTATCCTGTAAAGTAATTCTGCTGTAAACCTATATTCTAAAATGAAATTATTAAAAACATATATTCTTGTGTATTTATCTAAATTTGAAATTATTGGCACTTTCAATTGACTCTTGCATGCTTTTATTAGAGAAGGTATTCTCCCTACAGTTGCTCAGAGCAAATTCTGCTTAATTGCAGGATATTCTCAATTCTAAATTTCTGCATATTAAAACGTTTAAATATTTCAGACCAGATATTGTTACAAATGCCATTCTTTTGCTTTCATTCAGAATACCTTCTACAAATCTCAGATATTTTTACATTGACTTTTATTTGTAATTATTTTAAGTAATCTTCCAGTTTAGATGACACAGAATCATATAGCTTCTCAATTTCATTCCATTGAAGTATACAATGTAAATAAATCTAATTGAAAATAGGAGCTCCATCAAACCATTATTCCTACAAATGAAGATACTTCAACTTAAGCTTACACATTGAATGCTTTAATTTCTTTAGTTCGTTCCTTGCTTTTGTTGGAATGCATTTCAGTATCAGCCTGTTTGCAAGCTTTGTTTCCAATAATTGCAGTTTCCTGAAAGCTTTACTCCATTCTTTCAATACATTGATTAAATATATTCAACTGACTTTCAACAAAATGCAAATCAAAATATAGAAGACTCATTATCAAAACAATTTAATATGATTGTAGAATGCTTAGGTTGATTTACTGTCAAGAGTTTACCAAACATTTTTAGAGTCTTTCCTTTTGCTGGTGATCAGGTAAGAGAAACATCATATGTTTTGCTTGCTTGTTTTTGTTTTCTGGTATTCCTTGCAAATTTTTTGTTACTCAGGTTCTCTGAGTATATATGTAAATTTCAGTATCCAGACGTTTTACTTTGATCAGTTGAAAAAAACAAAACATGAATTTGCATGAAATTATGATCCGGTTATTTTTTGACAGCTCATCATCATTTTAAGTTGGAATATTTTTGTCCTCAGCAGCATTATATCTTGTTCTTAGGAATTTTCTTATTTTTCTGAGTTGCTAGGATATATGTAAGTATCAAATTTAATATTTTAGATTCTTCCTGTGACATGATGTAAAAAATGTAAAAACTTTGTTTAGAATTTAGTATTTTGAAAAGTGTTCCTTTTTGACTTTTGGCTAGAAGTTCTTTTTATAGAGAATGGCAAACTGTTGGACTTCCTAAGTTTTGTTTTTATAGTTGACCACACTGTAATTCATCCACTGTGCTGAAACCTAGTTAATCTTTCTAAATGGTATGCTTTATTCCTTAAGTATGTTATAATCCTTAAAGTTATTCGTGACTTTCCATCACACTTAACGACTAAAATTTTACCATCGCCTACAAAATTATTACGTAGTCCAGATTATACCTTGCTTTTTAACCTCATCCTGTGTCATTCACTTCCCCTTACTTTCTGAACTCTAGCCAAACTAGCCTCCTTCCTTTCCCTCAAGGCCATTACATTTGCTGTTTCCCTTACTGGGAATTCTGTTTTTCCAGATCTTTCCATTACTGGCTCCTCATCATTCAGGTCTCAGTTCAAATCACATCATTTTAGAAACATTTTCTCTGAACATAATATATAAAGAGCCTTTTTTCTAACTCACTCTCTATCCCTAGTACTCAACATTCTATTTTTCCTTTTTAATTTTCTTCATAGCAACTATCGCTATTTAAAATGATCTTATTTATTGTAGGAGCAGGAATAGTATATGTCAGGTTCACCACTCTCTCACAGCATAGTAAACACTAACATCTGTGAAATGAATGACTGTCTTATGTAGTTACTATATCCATATTTATTCTCTGATTCTCACTTCTAGCTATAAAATATCTTAGTGGTATTTGCCTTCCATATTTTCAGACAATTTAAAAATAGCACCAAACAAGGAACTTTAAGCAAGGTTGTAATATGTTCTTACATTTATTTTAATGTTTTCTAAACACAAATAAAATATAAGATGTGGAATTGACAGAATACAAGTGAAGATAAGATGAGAAAAAATATGTATAAATACATATGTTTTTTGAGACGGAGTTTCGCTCTTCTTGCCCAAGCTAGAGTGCAATGGCGCAATCTCAGCTCATGGCAACCTCCGCCTTCTGGGTTCAAACGATTCTCCTGCTTCAGCCTCCCGAGTAGCTGGGATTATAGGCGCCTGCCACCATGCCCAGCTAATTTTTTTGTATTTTTAGTAGAAATGGGGTTTCACCCTGTTAGTCAGGCTGGTCTTGAAATCAGGTAATCTGCCTGCCTCGGTCTCCCAAAGTGCTGGGATTACTGGCGTGAGCCACCCCACCTGGCAAAAATATTTATATTTATACTTCTCCCTTTAGATCCTAGAGAATGGTCTAGAGTTCTTGTAGGAATAATCTAGGAACTCTGCTGCTTGAACAATCTAGACTTCCAGTTCCAACCATGAAATACCTTTTATCAGACTACCCTCCTACCAAAAGCAGTCATGAAAGCTAGACAAAATATGTAAAACCAAATGGTTTGAAGACACTGAAATTCAATTAACTCAGGTAGAACTTGAGGGGCTATGATCCTAAGGTCATCGCCGTGTAAACATTGGCTTTTTCCCTGAGGATATGTTCTAAATCATGTTCAGAGCAATAGAGGCCATATCTAAAGTGGCAGTCATTTCGGGCAGAGGAGACAATGGTCAGGCCCTGGAGCTGCTAAAATGACTGAAACATAGGGACAAAATCTCATATGGAAAGAAATTGCAGAGGAAAAGCCCAAAATTTATGGACAAATTTCCCTCAAGTCATTGGTGATTCTATAACCACATATATAGGGCAAACAAGACTCAAAGAAACCCAGCAGAAAATAGCAGAAGGAAATTAAAGGGCTAAGGAGAAAATTTAACAGCCACATGATAGTGGGGAAACAGGTTAGGCTGCTTAGGTGCCCTTGGTAAATACCCCTGGCTTCCAGCTGAAATTCCCAGGTCCATTTCTGGAAGTTGGGATAAAAACGGAAATGGACTGTCTTTAACAAAGCCTAAAACACAATATAGTCTGCGTTTACTCAGTCTGTGTTTAGAAGAAATTTAACCTTTTTAGAAGATAATGTAATTCAAAGCCTCTACAATTTTTCATTTATGTAGTCTGGCTTCAAATAAAAAATTACTGAACAGTTTAAAAAAAGAAAATGCAAGAGCATATTCTAGAGATTATATCTGCACAAATGAAATGTTTATGAGATTATTCACTGAAAAATGTTCATGATAACAAAATATTGGAAATAGCCCAAGGGACCATCATTAGGGAATTTATTAGACAAATTGTGTATGTTTATATAATATATTAATTTTCACACAGGCACTATCATCATTTGGTGCAAACCAGTTCTTTATTGTATGATACTGTCCCAATCATTTGCTACAGGGCAGTTTGTAACTTTGGACCTGGCACAATAAGTGGAGGTTGCACATTCAAGTTTTGAGACAACTCAAAATGCTGCCACACATTTTCATGTGCCTCTAGGGTGGTGCATTCCACTTGAGAATCATTAATATTATGGAATTCTGTACAACTGTAAAAAAAAAAAAAACGAGAAAACTGTTTGTGAACTGATACGGAAAGACCACCAACTTGCTATGTTTTGTTTAAGAAAGGAGGATAGTGAGAATATATATTTGGATTGCCTACATTTGCATAAAACATTCTGTAGTCATACGTAAGAAAGGAATGAAAGTGATTTTCTTTGGGGCCTGGTGAGGTGAATGGAGATGAGAATGGGTGAAATATATTTACTGGATTTTAAAAATACTGTTTTAATTTTTAGAACATGGATTTATTACCTATTTAAATTTTTAATGCAATTTTAGATATAAATAAGCTATTGTGTCAGATATAATAATTTCTAAGAGATCTATTTAAAATTTACATATTCATTAAACAAATGTTTTGGTCTTTTCCCAATCCTGTCTCCTTTTACTTTTCATTCAGTGGAGTAGGGCGAAACTGGGGCTGGGCATCTGCAGGTAGCAGCATTCTGGCTGAATTTGGTACACTACATATGGAGTTCATCCACCTCAGCTACTTGACAGGGGACCTGATTTACTACAAAAAGGTTTGTTTTCTTGCCTTCTTTTCTTTGTTTGTTATAAAGAGTCCTTCAAAATTGGCCCAAAGGTTTGATTAATGCTTAAAATGTTTGCCTTTCTAGATATATGTTTATTAGGACTTTAGCCTTTATATTCTCTTTTGAAGTTACTCAAAGAAATGTCCCTTCTATTTAGGACATATTTAAAATATTTATTGTTATTTGAGAAGTTATAACTACTATTACATTTTTTAAAAATTTCATTGCTATTTTTATGCAGCATTGTGCTGCAGTACCTAGCCAGCCTGGTAAGACAAGAAAGACAAAATATGTTCTGTCTTTGTCCAGATGTTTAAGAACTGAAAAGGAAGAAAGAAAATAGTAGTTATTCACAGATTACGTGATTATTGACCTATTACTAGAAATAAGAGTTTAATATGTTTTTAAATAGATGATCAATATGGATGTTAAAAATCAGTAGTATTTCTCTACACCAGCTACAAAAGGCAAGAAAATGTCATTTTGCAAAAAGATACCTTATGTAATAGAGCAAGAGTATATATGTTTCCTACAAATAAATCTAACAAAAGATAAAGTTCAAATTTTTACTCAGCCATGAAAAAGAATGAAATCCTTTCCTTTGCAGGAATATGGATGGAACTGCTGGGGGACATTATGTTAAGTGAAATAAGCCAAGCACAGAAAGACACATATTATATGTTTCATTCATATGTGGGAGCTAAAAGAAATTGATGTCATGGAGGTAGAAAATAGAATGATGGTTATCAGAGGCTTGGAAGGGTAGTGAGGAGAGAAGGATAAAAAGGGGTTTTTTAGTGGGTACAAAAGTGCAGTTACACAGAATGAATAAGATCTAATGTTTGATAGCACAATAGAGTGACTCTAACAATGATTTGTTGTATATTTCAAAATAGCTAGAAGAGAAGATGTAGAATGTTTCCAACAGAAGAAATGATAAATGTTTGAAGTAATGGGCATTTCAGTTACTCAGATTTTATCATTACACGTTATATGCTAGTATCAAAATATGTACAACTCTTTCATACCCATAAAAATTAAAAATTAAAATTTAAAAATACAAAACTTTATTAAATGACATTGAAGAGGATATAAATAAATGGAGGGATATCATATTTATGTATAGGTAAACAATATCATAAAAATTTCAGTCATCCCCAAATTTGTAGCTAAATTCAGTGCCAGTGAAATCTCTAATGGCTGTTTTCCTCCCAATGGAGCTTGAAAAGACACTTCTAGTAAAGAAACATGCTAGACACTTGTGAGGAAAAACACCCTGGCTGGATTTACACTGCCCAATTATCAACATTGACAGTGTAGTATTTGTTAATAGGGACAAACAGACGAACAGAATAGATAGCCTTTAAACAGACCTATGTATATGTAGAAACTTGTTATAACAAGTGTTGCACTGTGGATTATAATAGTTAATTCCAGGAACATTAAAGGCTTAACTTTAAAAAATAAAACACTGACATTTTGAGAATAAAAAATATATGCCCTTGGGGTAAAAAGGATTTCTACAATGGGAAACAAAAAATATTACCTAGTAAAAATACCCTATAACCCAGCAATTCCATTATTTGGTATGTACATTTACATTATATACATAGAAGCATTGTTTGTATTGGCAGTTTATATAATAAAATACAAAACAGCAATGAAAATATGAATTATGTTTGTATCCATTAATTAAAAGAATACGATACAATTTTTGTAAAGTTCAAAACAAAGCTGAACAGTATATTGCTTAGGGATTCAAAATAGTTTTGATAAATTGTTGAAGTAAAAATAACATACAGAGATGAATCTCTGAATTAAATGTTTTATTTGGAAGCACAGAATTCCAATTCAGGGCATACACACAGAGTAGGGTGGTTGGTCCTCAATCCATCCAGAAAACAAAGAGAAGGTTGGAAGTTTTATTAGAGGAGAAATGTTATGTATCATTTTGAAAGGAAGTGTGTTGACATGAGTAAAGCTTCTACAAGCTGTCTGGCCCTGATTGGTGACAGCAGTAGGTAAAACTATAATGTTAGGGTTATAGCAGCTGAGCTTGTGGAAAACGTAATTTTTGGAGCCGGTATTATGTGCCACAGGTGATTTTCCGCTGGGCCCTTTGACTCTGAATTAGTTGGGTATGACAGGAATGACCCAATTCATATAGTTTGCTTTCACAAAGTCAAGATAATGACAAATATGAAACTCAAGACTACAGATACATCTGGGATATAGGCAGTAGTATGTGAATGGGCAGTGGTAAACAGACCATCAAAGATGTTTGTAGTGTTGTATTTCTTAAATTGAGATGTGAGTAGAGTTGAGATATATATGTATATTCCTTTCTGTTTATGAAATACTTCAACAGAGAAGAATTTTCAGGTAAATACAGCAAAACGGAACTAGATGACAGAATTTTCCCTGTCCTGACTAAATGAATAATAAAAAAAATTAAAGACAGTAAAAATTCATCAAAAGCAATAAAAGAAGGAAAAGATGTAACTTCATGTCATATTTGATAACCAAAATAAAAAAACAAAAACAAAAAGATTTCTGATTTCTGGCATGAGACATAAGTCTGCTCCCTACCCTATCCTGAAACCTTTTTGGGAAAAGAGAGTCAACAAATTCCTAGTATTCCCTATCAGTCTTGCCAAGGAGACCAGTGCCCAGAGCATCACATATTTAATTGTCCACAGTTCCAGCAGAGTTCTCACCTCTCATCCTTCTTGAACACATAGGCTTCAAGTGATCAGATAGAAGTACACTAGTACTCCAGATCTCAAATTGTATCGAGGAAGGGAGAAACACACACACACACACACACACACACACACACACACACACACGAAGAACTCAAGGAGAAATTTAAAAGTTCAGGCCAGAACTGACCCTTTTAAATGTGAACAATATAAAACAGAAAGCATGGCAATTGTGCAAACATACTGCTGGAAACAAAAGCGGAGTGGTAAATAGCATGTAAAAGACTGATAAAGAATCCAGTTTCAAATTTCAAAAACAGTAAAAAAAAAAAAAAAAAAGTCACCATGAGTAATTCATACTATAATAGAAATTAAATTTAACAGAACTCAAAACCAAAATAAAACAATAAAATGATACAAAAATACTGTGGAGCTAAAGAAACAAATGGAGACTTAAAATGATGTATCCCCTAGCTAATAAAATGGGAAATAACAAAGAACTCATTGCATATAGTGAAAAACTGAATTACTTACATGGAATAAAAGCAAGAGATAGTCATAGACAAAACAAAGGAAAAGCAGAGATTAAAAAGATAATAAATTTGTAAAATAAACATAATTTAACATATGGTCCTTCTTGAAGTAGAAAACCTAAATCATAGGAATTAACCTAAAAGCAGCAAGAAGAAACACTGCTGGGCACAGTGGTTCACATCTGTAGTCCCAGCACTTTGGGAGGCCAAGGTGGGTGGATTGCTTGAGCTCAGGAGTTCGAGACAAGCCTGGGCAAAATGGTGAAACCACTTCTCTACCAAAAATTAGCCCTATGTGATGGCGCATGCCCGTACTCCTCAGCTACTGGGGAGGCTGAGGTGGGAGGATCACTCAAGCTTGGGAAGCGGAGGTTGCAATGAACTGAGATTGAGCCATTGGACTCCAGCCTGGGCGACAGAGCAAGACTCTGTCAAAAACAAAACAAACAAACAAAAAAACTGCAAATTCCATGTTTAACAAAATTAAGAGATACTTCATATCACCAAATAGGAAGAAAAGTAGGCATATAAGCAGTAAAGATCAGAGAGAGGTTTGGTATAAACAGAAGAGAGGCTGTTTGGGGCTGCAGACTACAAAATACAAAACCAGTAGAGCCCAGTTCTCTGAATTAGGTGGTGTAACTTGACATACAGAACTCAAATTCTTATGAGCAGCAATGAGAACAGGATCACAGGCTGATGGGGTATACTTCTTTGGACCTTAGTAAACATAATGTGTTGAGAAGCTGGAAAAACAGAAGTCAGTAAGGATTCTCACAGATAAGCTGTTTGCGCCTGCAGACTTTGGTGAGAGAAGGGAATGAACGACAGATTCACTATTGTGAGCAGTGCTGCATTTCCAATCTCAAGTGGCTGGGGAGAAGCAAAGTCTAAAAAAACGTATTTATATCTGGACTCTTACCTGGTGTTTTATGTCAAAACTTTCAGGAAAATAGTAATGAGTAATTTGTTAAAAAAGAACAGGTACAGAATTTATACAAAGATATTACCAGAAAAAAGGAAGGAAAATGGTGGCCACAAAATATGTAAAAAGAGCAACTGAAAATTCCGACCAAATATCACCATGAGAGAAAACATAATAAAGATTTCATCTCTGTAGAACAAGTATATAAACAGAGATACAATTGCTCAGAGACAATAAGATCTCATGTCAGTAACAAAATATAAGAAAAAATAGTTATCAACAAAATGAAGGCCAAAATGGAAGCAATACAAAGAAAGACAGTGTTCAGAATATAAGGCGCTTAGATGACGAAATTGAGAAAAACTAGTAAATGTGTGGAAATAAAAAGAGACAAGAGTTAGAAAGAAAATGACAGATAAGGAAGAAAGGCGGAAAGAATTGAATAGTATACAGTTTTTGGATGACAGAAGAGTTAATTTTCTCCCCTTTTATAACATCATTCAGAACTATCTAAAAAGTAGTCTGTGGAATTTTTCAGATTGAGATTGTTATACATAGTGTTGGTCTCAAACATGAAAGAACACAGGGAATACAGACAGCATCCTTGAGTCCATTCCTAAAACTACTTAAAGACAAAATCCAGCCAAATGAATGACAATGGGAAACCTTGTGGCAGAAGAATTAATATTGTACTCAAGTCCAGAAAAGTTAAGTATATATCAGGTCCTCTGAAAAAGAAGGATTTTCCCAAGTCATTTATACCAGCCAGGTTATTCATCAAATGTAATGACAATATTCTCAAACAAAGAAGAATACAAGGAACATAACACCTCCTCCCACCCCCAGAGGCTCCCTTAAAAGCACTTACAAAGTTCACCCAATCTAGAGTTGAATCAAAATAAATCCCTAGGAAAGTCTCCGGCTTCTTAATATATTTCACGATTTTTCTTTCCCCATTACCCTCAGGAAGATATTTTAAAATTTGGAATTTCAGGAACTTAAAGATATCTATTGCGGGAACAATTTTTAAAGTTCAACAGTTTGTTTTACTTCATTTACTTTTTGATCTGTTCAATTCAAATTAATACTTTTCAAAATACAATGGCATTTTATGATTCAATTCCCGTGAAGTTATTTCTGTTCTTATATTTGAATATATACATGTTGACTGTGTCTGGAATGATGTTTATAACTGATGTTTCAGATGATATTTCTAGGCAGTAGCATGTTGAGATTTAAAATGGTTTCTGTCTGTGTTATTTCCTCTGTATTATTTTTATTGCTTGATTTTAAAATAACACATATTTTATAAAAATGACTCATTTAAGAAATAGAAGGCTTTGTTGACTCCCCCCTGCCCCTCCAGCACACACACAAAGGCAGGGAATAGGTATAGATTCTGAGTAAGGAAAAACACAAAGCCTACATTAACACCAAGCCTTGATGACACTTCTTTTATTAATTGCATTCTTAATTTTATTTTACTTAGGTTATGCACATTCGGAAACTACTTCAGAAAATGGATCGTCCAAATGGTCTTTATCCAAATTATTTGAACCCCAGGACAGGGCGCTGGGGTCAGTGTAAGTATTCTAGTATACCTGAGGCTTTCTTAAAGAATTATTTGTCTGAAAACTCTTTGCTTGATGTAGTACAGAGTATACTACGTGGAGTTAGAAACCCTCAGTGTCTAGCCTTGTGGTCTACTGGTGCTGTTCTTAGCCATATTTCTTATCTCTCTTAGCTTCAGTTTTCCCACTTGTGAAATGGAAATGTTAATAACATGTCTCCTAAGAGTATTTTATTTCCTGTATTGCTAAAATATAGTGTGGCAGTTTGAAGATTGTACTTAAAAACGCTTATTAATAAATTACCTCTTCATGTAAATAAAAGCACCGCTTAGGAGAGGGAGGTAGAGGAGGAGTATGAAAAGCAAACGAATATAGTAGATTACTAGAAGCGGGGCAGTTGTTCTTGGATAAGCCATGTCTATTCATTCATTTTAGAAGAAGGCATCCTGGCCTTCATTATTTACCAGTCTCTGTGCTAAGTTCTTAGAAGAGATTGAGATGGAGAAAGAACATAGGGTTTGGCCTGAATTCACAGGCTGGCAGGGTAGGCCGAAACATAAATGTTATTGTATAGGAAGGTACCAATTGTTACATGAAACTGTGGGAAAAATGATTCCCTCTGCCTGAGAGGAAAGTATTTTGTTTAGGGAGAGGGTAAGTTTTCTTATTAGAGCTCATTTATTTTTGAAGAAATTGATTTTTAAAAGTAACAACTAATAAATATTTATGTGGAAATGTGGAACTTACAGAATTTTAGTAATTGTAGGTTTATCAATGCTATTCTTTTTTAAAGGTTAGGAAAACAAGAACAAATAATAGAGACTGCAACTTTGCCACTAACAAAACACGATTCAGTTATTTTTGAGACTAGTAAAATCCTAAGTAGTAAATAAGAGACAAAAGTAACGATCGTTTAATTTTAGTATTGAAAGCACTGCTGATTCTGCCAGTAAGAAAATATGCTGGTGTGAGTACCCAGAATAGGAGAACATTTGCCCTGGAATTGTCTTCTCGTTCCTTTCCAGGAAATTGTCTTTTATTTTATGAAAGGAAAGCAGATAGGTCAATATAATTATGTCTTTCATGAATCTGGAAATAGATCTCAATCTTTTTTGACTATTTTTATACTTACGTTTCCTGTTTCCTGAAATTATTTACATATGATTCATTTTTCTCTTTATTTTGAAGAAGATAAAAGCTCTACTGCCTAGAATGAGTGGGAATGATATTTTTTGGAAAAACAAAACCCTGAGAGCTGCATTTCTAAAATGTAAAACCATAGTTTTCTTATTTCAGATAAGAGTGACTGAATTGGATGTCTACTTAGTAATTTCGATGAATTCTATTATCAATCTTTACCCCTGTGAGTTGTATTGAGATTTGAGAATATTATGATAATATAATGATATAATATATATGAAAAATTATGTTCAGTTCCTGTCTTAGACTATATGCCAGTGTATATTCTATATGGTTTTACTATTTAAATGTAAAAGATGAAATCATAAAAGTACTAAAAACAGGGTTGAATATATAATCAGGAAAGCCTTTTCTAAGCATGTCACATAAAACAGAAACTACAAAAAAAGGTGTCAGTTTTTCCTGTATATTATTGTTAACCTCTGTATTAGTCTGTTCTCATGCTGCTGTGAAGTACTGCCTGAGACTGGGTAATTTATAAAAGATAGAGGTTTAATTGACTCACAGTTCCACAGGGCTGGGGAAGCCTCAGGAAACTTACAATTATGGCAGACGGGGAAGCAAACACATCCCTCATCACATGGTGGCAGGAAGGAGAAGTGCCAAGCAAAGTGGGGAAAAGCCCCTTATCAAACCGTCAGATCTTGGGAGAACTCACTCACTATCAAGAGAACAGCATGGGGGTAAAACATCTTCCTGTACCCAGTCTCCAGAGTGTGTACATTTGTATGCTTTTTGAACCACCAACTCATTTCCAGCAGTTTATTCCAAATAAATTTTCAGAGCTGTATATTAAAGTTTATTTACAACAGTCTTGGGGTTGTTTATAATAGGGATAATTTGGAAACAATCTGAAGCAGTCCTAACAGAACTTTCTGTAATGAGGAAAAGATTCTATTATCTGTGTTATCCAATACAGTAGTCACTAGCCACATGTGACTGTTGAGCACTTGAAATGTTGCTAGTATGGTTGTGGAATTACATATTAAATTTTACTTTAATTAACTTACATTTAATTAGCTACTTGTAGCTTGTGCTTCTACATTGGACAGGGCAGTTTTTAAATGTCTTACATAGGGATTTGGTTAAATACATTTTGGCCTGTCCAGATACAGTATACTATTCAGCCATTAAAAGTTATATTTTAGAATACCTGACATAGATAAATATGACATATCTAGAAAGATATTTAGAAAAGGAGAGGAAACAGTATAACAATAGAAACCAAAGTGTTATGTGTGATTTTCTCTGAATTACTGTTTTTATTTTCTCCTTTTCATTTACTGTTACTATCCACATTTGATTATGAACATCTCTTACTTTTGATGTTAGCTTAAAAACATTTTTAAATAAAAAGAGAATCCCATTTTCCATGCCAGCATAAGGATACTTAAAAAAGTAAATCACAGTTTGGGAATTGCCAGCCTTGAAATGATCAAAAGTAGAGCATTGATGACATGGAGGCAGGAGAACTGCTTGAACCCGGGAGGCGGAGGTTGCAGTGAGCTGAGATTGTGCCACTGCACTCCAGCCTGGGTGACAGAGCGAGACCCTCTCTCAAAAAACAAAACCAAAACCCAAAAAACAGAACTCTTTCTCTTCAGCATTGTGTTGAGAAAACTGGATAGCCCCGTGAAAAATAATGAAGTTGAACCCTTAGTGTATATTATCTACAAAAATTAACTCAAAACAGATCAAAGACTCTAAATTTGAGAACCAAAACTATAAAACTCTTAGAAGAAAACATAGGGGCAAATCTTCATGACCTTTGATTTGACACTGGATTCTTCAGTATGACACCAAAGGCAGAGGTAACAAGACAAAAATAAAAGATAAATTGGATTTGATTAAAATTGAAAATTTTTTGTGCATCAAAGGATACTATCTGTGAGAAAGAAAGACAACCCACAGAATGAGAGAAAATATTTGCAAATCACATGTCTTACAAGGGTATATACACAGAATATGTAAAGAACTCCTACAACTCAGCAACAGAAGGCAAACTACCTACAACTCAACAACAGAAGGCGAACTACCAAATTAAATAATGGGTGAGGACTTGAATAGTCATTTCTGCAAAGAAGTTAAGCAAATGGAAAATAAGTACACGAAAAAGATGATTAACAATAAAATGCAAATCAAAACTCAATGAGATACCACTTCACAGCTACTAGGAAGACTGTAATCAAAAGGATGAAAAATAAGCATTGGCAAGGATGTGGAGAAATTGGAACCCTTGTACACTGCTAGTAGGAATGGTGTAGCTGCTGTAAAAACCTAGCAGTTCCTTAAAAAGTTAAACGTATAATTACCATATGACCCAGCACTTCATCTCCTCTGTATATACCCAGAAGATTTGAAAACAGAAACTGAAACAGATACTTGTATCCTAGAGTTCATTACAACATTATTTATGATATGCAAAAGGAAGAAGTAACTCAAATGTCCAACAGACGAATGGGTAAATAATATGTGAGTATAAACATACCATGAACTATCCATAAAAAGGAATGAAGTTCTGATACATGCTATAATATAAACGAACCTTGAAAACATTATGCTAATCAAAAAAAGTCACAAAAGGACAAATGTTGTATGATTTCACTTACATCAAATATCTAGAGTTGTCAAATTCATAGAGACATAAAGTAGATTAGAGTTGACTGGAAGCTTTGGATGAGAAGAAAGTGGAGAGGAGAATGGAGAGTTATTGCTAGAGTTTCTCTTTGCAGTGATGAAAAGTTTTGGAAATAGGTGGTGGTGATGGTGTTACAGCACTGTGAATATAATTAATGCTACTGAATGGTACACTTTCAAAATAGTTAAAATGGCAACTTTTGTGTTATATACATTTCATTATGATAAAATTTACAACAAAAAAGATAACTTTTATTCCTCTGTTTTTTCCTCACAGAATAAATTCAAATTACTTTATAATATATTCACTCTCAGCAGTTTTTAATTTCGATGTTATAGAAAGAGCCATTCACTGGTTATTTTGGCAGAAGATCTTTAAAATCCTAGTGAGCTGCCCTGATATCCTTTTAACAGCTGTAGTCCTTACAAAATTGCCCAATTTGTTCCTTTTAATGTTTTTGTATATTTTATATCAGCTTCTGAAAAGTATATCAAATTTTATTATCTTTGAGCAGTATACATCTGTCATATTTATAAATAGTCTGCAAAACAAACATTTAATTGAACTGAAATTTAACAATTCAGCTTTGGCTAACTGTATTATAATTAGAGTAATGATAATGTCTGTGACTTGCACATAGCAATCACAGAGAATAATTACTGGTAATTATGTTCAGGAAAAGTACTTGGCAACAGATATAAAAGAATATAGTAAGAAACCTAGATTTAAAGGCAAATTACTAGTTTTTTTTTTCTTTTCTTAAACTTTATATTTTTACTATTTTAAGCACAATACTTAACCTATGTCATTTAATGATTAAAGTGAAGAAAATATAGGAAATCAGTCATTACTGATTCATTGTGTTATATTACTAAATTTATAATTGTGGAAAAAACAAGAATGAACATGTTATTTTGAGTTAGAAAATGAATTCTGATTGTCTTGCTTAATAATTTAGATAATTTATTTAGCTTCTCTATGCATCTTTATCTGTTCTAATTGTACTTATTTAATAGAAAATTCATATGGGTCATATTTATGAGAAAATATATTTGAAAATGCTTCAAATTAGTTTTTACTGTAGAATTTCCCATAAGAAGACTTCAAGAAATAGCTTCTGTTAGAAACCTGCCATTAACTGTATAACATGTTGAAATAAATCATGTGAATCATTGCTATTTAGGAGTGTTTTATAATATATTATCCATTTCTGAATATCAAAAGGACCTTAGAGTGACATGGTTTATCAAATTTGACATGTAGGCATATACTCTACAGGAAAGAGAAGTAGCTTCAAGTTCCTTAGTGGTATCCTTTTGCTGTAATGTAATTTCAGATGGCCTGTAAAGCAAGATGGACAGAATTCTCACTTGAGAAGGGTTTTTTTTTTTGTTTGTATATTTTTTTTTATTGAAGATAATTGACAAGAAAATGTAATATTCTCTGTACTGTTCAATAATAAGGTTAATTTTGTTTTAATATGATTTGTTATTATAACATTTCCAATTCACATTCTTCCTTTTGCACTCAGTGAATATATACTCTCTTAAAAGTTAAACAAGGCATAAACCATAAGGTCTCATATTCAGACACTGACAAGAAACCAGACCAGGTTTTGAGAAAACTAATGAGAGAACAAGATTACTTTTATTCTATTAAAACTGTCTATAGAACACATTGTAATAAATAGGCTAAATTAAGAAAAGGAAAGGCTTAAAGCAGAAGGACATACTAGAAAGCCAATATAATACGGATCTGGATCTAGGATAGCTGTCTGTGGGAGTGGTAGTCATTGTAGATTTTATCTTTTCCTTTGTATCCTACATTCATTCTTCACTAAGTCCTGTCAGTTCTATTTCTAAAATATTCTTTTCCCCATTTTAATTGTACCTTTTTCCATTTGGAATACCTTCCACCTTCTCTATGTCCTCTTATCAATAAATTCCTACCTATTCAATTAAAACAGAAAAGGAAACTTCTAAGTTAAATAAGCTCTTTAAATTAGTAGTCTCTCTTGCAACCACCTGTTAGGGAAAAGGAAAAATATTAGGGTGTATATATATAAATACCCATTAAAAGATTAATATCAATTTTATGTGTGATAGTATTATAGGAATATATTTTCTCTACAGGATGTTTGCATTCATTAATTTCACTGATACTAAATATCAACCACTGTTCCAGATGCTGGGTATATAGATGAGAACAAGTAGACAGTGTCCCTAATACCCTCAGAGAACTTACATTCTACTGAAGAGATACGAAATAAACAAATAGATGATGTGATGTAATATAATGATAAGAATTTCTTTTTTCTTAAAGCACTTTTAGGACAATACATTCTTTTGCTTTTCTCATAGACTTACTTAGCTTCATATTTCACTCAGTCTTTTTATTATTATTAGTCTTCTCCTTTACTCCTAGCCTCTTAGTGTTAGAATGCCCTAGAGCAAGCTTGCCCAGCCTGGGTCCCTGGATGACTTTGAATGCAGCCCAACACAAATTGATAAACTTTCTTAAAACATGAGTTTTATGTTTTGTGTGTGTTTTTTTTTTTTTTTTTTTTGCAAGTTTTATAAAGCTCATCAGCCGTCATTAGTGTTAGTGTATTTTATGTGTGGCCTAAGACAGTGCTTCCAGTGTAACCCAGGAAAGTCAAAAGATTGGTGGACAAACCTGCTGTAGAGGTCAGTCCTCCATTCTCTCTTCTCTCCAGTGTCATAGTTTTAAATACCATTTACATGCTGGCATCTCTCAAATCTAGAACTCCAGTCCTCACCTTGTCCTTGACCTCTGTATTCATATATCCAATTACCTACTTGACATTTTTATTTGAATATCTTATAGATACCTGAAACTTAATAGATCTGTAAGTGAGCTCTTCATAATAATTCTATCCACCTCAAAACCTGTTTTTCCTCCAGTCTTTCCCGTTTCAGTTAATGGCAGGTCTATTCTTGCTTATGCCATAAATCTTGTTTGCCACAAATCACCCTTTACTTCTTTATCTCACACCCCACTCCAGTTTCTCAGCAAATTCTGTTCTGTCCGCCTTTGAAATATTACTAGAATTCAACTGCCACTACCCTGAGCCAAGTCACCATCTCTTGCCTGGATTGTTATAATAGCATCCTAATTGGCCTTTCTGTTTCTGCCTCTGCTCCTTTTAGTCTATTCTTAATACAGGAGCCAGTATTTTTTTTTACAAAGTAAGTCACATTATGCCATTTTGTGCAACTCTTCATTACTTTTCATGTCAGAGTAAAAGCCAAAGTCCTTTTGGGGCCCTGTAATCTGGCTCTCATTATCTCTTTTCCTTGATTTATTCTTCTCAAACTATATTGGCCTTCTCTCACTTGAATCCACTAGGCACTTCTCCACCACAGAGCTGTTGCAGCCACTACTCCCTTTGCTTGGAATGATTTTCCCAGAGATATTCACATAGCTCAATCCCTCACTTTCTTCAGGTTGTTTTACTCAAAAGTTACCTTTTCAATGAAGTCTTTCCTGGTCACCTTACCTGATAAGCGGAATACAGAAAATTGAAAGTTATGTTTTATAGATTCCTTCCACTGAGTGGTCCATATTTTCTCTGTGAATTAGAAGGCATTTAACTGCTGATAGCAGGGAAGAAGGTAGAGCAGTAGGGGACTTATGACAAAGAACAAATATCTTCTTCAGGAAATAGGAAAGAACACTAATTAAGGAGTTATAGAAAAGTTGACAGGCAGTGTTGAGGCTCATGTTGATGGTGAAAATGATAAATTTGGAGATAATAGTAAAACAGACTGACAGCTGGGCTAATCCATAGTTGATGTTTACCTCATTGGGTACAACAGGTGAACAATGGAGTAAGTTTCTTGAATGGTTAGACAAGATGAATTACCTGTTGCTTCTTTCCTATTCAACCTGACTGCATAGGATCCAAACTTATTTGAGAATATATATATGTATACTTTTCTCTTTCTCTTTTATCTAACAAATCCCAAAACTTGTATCAACCCAGCCACCTACTTTTCCCACTTATATACAGAGCCAACTAAACATTGCTGGTGAAAATAACAGTACAGGTTAAAGTTACTGTAAACTTACAATTTCCAGTTTTATGTAGATCACTAGTATTCCATGAGTTTTTTTTTTTTTTTTTTTTTTTTACTTTGATCAATTTACTTTCCTATTCTTTACTCTCCTTAAGTCTTCTATGTAACCCTTCTATCCATCTCCAACTCTTCTTTTGACCATTTCTTTATTCTCAATTTCCTAGGCAATTTTAGTTTAGATATATCTTTAGTAAAAATGGTATTTATATAGGCTTTACATATTTCAGTTTGAGAGTCTCAGTGTTTGAAAAACAGAGTCAAAACAACTAAATTTGTGAAGGTTACTGATAGCTTTGGACTAATTCCAAATATCCTTTGGTTTTGTTTGTTTACTTTTGAAAAACTACTTTATTAAGGTATAATTTACATATAAACTGTACATATTTAAAATGTACAACTTGGTGTTTTATAATATGTGTACACCTATGGAAATCATGATCACAATCAAAATAGTGAACACATCTATCACCCCTTTCCTTATACCCTTTCGTATTCCTTCTCTCAACCTTCTCCCTTCCCCCTCCCCCAAAACAACCACTGATCTGCTTTCTGTCATTAAAGATTGGGTTGCCTTTTCTAGAATCTTATATAAATGGCATCCTTTATGTTTACTCTTTATGTGGCTTCTTTCAGCGTAATTATTTTGAGATTGATCCATGTTGTGTATATCATTAGTTCTGAGTGGAATTCCACTGTATGGAATACCACAGTTTGTTTATCCATTCTCCTGTTGATGGACATTTAGGTTGTTTCCGGTTTGGGGCTATTACAAATAAAGCTGCTATGAATACTGACTTAGACACCTTCATATATTCTCATTTCTCTTGGGTGAATACTTAGGAATAGGCTGCTTTTATCAAATAGCAGATATGTATGTTTAACTTTTTTAAGGAACTACCAAGTTGTTTTCCAGAGTACATATACCATGTTACATTGCTATCAGTAGCGTTTCTCCATATACCTGCCAACAGTTGATATGGTCAGTCTTTTAATTTTAGCCATTTTATTTCATTTTATTTTCTGTTTTTAAAATTATACTTCAAGTTCTGGGGTACATGCACAGAACGTGCAGATTTGTTACATAGGTATACACGTGCCATGGTGGTTTGCTGCACCCATCAACTCATCATCTACATTAGGTATTTCTCCTAATGCTATTCCTCTCCTAGCTCCCCACCCCCAACAGGCCCCGGTGTGTGATGTTCCCCTCCCTGTGTCCATGTGTTGTCATTGTTCAGCTCCCACTTAGGAGCTGATGTTCTGTGTTCTGTTTTCTGTTCCTGTGATAGTTTGCTGAGAATGATGGTTTTCAGCTTCATCCGTATCCCTGCAAAGGATATGAACTCATACTTTTTTTTGTTTGGCTGCATAGTATTCCATGGTGTGTATGTGCCACATTTTCCTTATCCAGTCTATCATTGATGGGCATTTGGATTGGTTCCAAGTCTTTGCCATCGTGAACAGTGCTGCAATAAACATATGTGTACATGTGTCTTTATAGTAGAATGATTTATAATCCTTTGGTTATATACCTAGTAATGGTATTGCTGGGTCAAATGGTATTTCTGGTTCTAGATCCTTGAGGAATTGCCACACTCTCTTCCCCAGTGGTTGAACTAATTTACACTTCCACCAACAATGTAAAAGCATTCCTATTTTTCCACAACTTCTCCAGCATCTGTTGTTTCCTGACTTTTTAATGATCATCATTCTAACTGGTGTGAGATGGTATGTCCTCGTGGTTTTGATTTGCATTTCTCTAATGACCAGTAATGATGAGTTTTTTTCATATGTCTGTTGGCTGCATAAATGTCTTCTTTTGAGAAGTGTCTGTTCATATTCTTTGCCCACTCTTTGATGAGTTTTTTTTTTTTTTTTTCCTTGTAAATTTAAGTTCCTTGTAGATTCTGGATATTAGCCCTTTGTCAGATGGATAGATTGCAGAAATTTTCTCCCATTCTGTAGGTTGCCTGTTCACTCTGTTGATAGTTTCTTTTGCTGTGCAGAAGCTCTTCAGTTTAATTAGATCCCATTTGTCAATTTTGGCTTTTGTTGTCATTGCTTTTGGTGTTTTAGTCATGAAGTCTTTGTCCATGCCTATGTCCTGAATGGTATTGCCTAGGTTTTCTTCTAGGGTCTTTATGGTTTTAGGTCTTATGTTTAAGTCTTTAATCCATCTTGAGTTAATTTTTGTGTGAGGTGTAAGGAAGGGGTCCAGTTTCCGTTTTTTGCGTATGGCTAGCTAGTTTTCCCAACACCATTTATTAAATGGGGAATCCTTTCCCCATTGCTTATTTTTGTCAGGTTTGTCAAATATCAGATGGTTGTAGATGTGTGGCATTATTTCTGAGGCCTCTGTTGTGTTTCATTGGTCTATATTTCTGTTGTGGTACCAGTACCATGCTGTTTTGGTTACTGTAGCCTCGTAGTGTAGTTTGAAGTCAGGTAACATGATGCCTCTAGCTTTGTTCTTTTTGCTTAGGATTGTCTTGGCTGTACAGACTCTTTTTTGGTTCCATGTGAAATTTAAAGTAGTTTTTTCTATTTCTGTGAAGAAAGTCAGAGGTAGCTTGATGGGGATAGCACCGAATCTATAAATTACCATGGGCAGTATCGCCATTTTCACAACATTGATTCTTCCTATTCATGAGCATGGAATGTTTTTCCATTTGTTTGTGTCCTTTCTTATTTCCTTGAGCAGTGGTTTGAATTCCTGGACGCATACACCCTCCTAAGACTAAACAAGGAGGAAGCTGAATCCCTGAATAGACCAATAACAAGTTCAGAAATTGAGGCAGTAATAGCTTATCAACCAAAAGAAGCCCAGGACCAGACAGATTCACAGGTGAATTCTGCCAGAGGTACAAAGAGGAGCTGGTACCATTCCTTCTGAAACTATTCCAAAGAATAGAAAAAGAGAGACTCCTTCCTAACTCATTTAATGAGGCCAGGATCATCCTGTTACCAAAACCTGGCAGAGACACAACAAAAAAAGAAAATTCCAGGCCAATATCCATGATGAACATCGATGCAAAAATCCTCAATACAACACTGGCAAACCGAATCCAGCAGCATATCAGAAAGTTTATCCACCATGATTAAGTTGGCTTCATCCGTGGGATGCAAGGCTGGTTCAACATACGCAAACCAATCAACGTAATCCATCACACAAACAGAACCAACGACAAAAACCACATGATTATCTCAATAGATGCAGAAAAGGCCTTCGACAAAATTCAACACCCCTTCATGCTAAAAACTCTCAATAAACTAGATATTGATGGACCGTATCTCAAAATAATAAGAGCTATTTATGACAAACCCACAGCCAATATCATACTGAGTGGGCAAAAACTGGAAGCATTCCCTTTGAAAACCAGTACGGAGAGATAAGGATGCCCTTTCGCACTACTCCCATACAACATAGTACTGGAAGTTCTGTCCAGGGCAGTCAGGCAAGAGAAAGAAATAAAAGGCATTCAAATAGGAAGAGAGGAAGTCAAATTCTCTGTTTGCAGATGACATGATTGTATGTTTAGAAAACCCCATCGTCTCAGGCCAAAATCTCCTTAAGCTGATAATTTACTTCAGCAAAGTCTCAGGGTACAAAATCAATGTGCAAGAGTCACAAGCATTTCTGTACACCAACAAACAGAGAGCCAAATCATAAGTGAACTCCCATTCCCAGTTGCTACAAAGAGAATAAAATACCTAGGAATCCAACTTACAACGGATGTAAAGGACCTCTTCAAGGAGAACTACAATTTTAGCCATTTTAATAGATGTGTAGTGGTAACTCATTTTCGTTTTAATTAGCAGTTTCCAAATGACTAATGATGTTGAACATCTTTTTATATACTCTTTGGTGTCCATTTATCTTCTTTGATGAATTATCTGATCAAACCTCTTGTCTACTGCCTATTAAAAAACAGATTCTTTTCTTAATTTTTGAGTTTTGAGATTTCAGTATATATTCTGGATACAATTCGTATATCAGATATATTCTTGGAAAGTATTTTCTCCCAGTCTGTGGCTTGTCTTTTAATTCTCTTAATAGTGTTGAAAAGCAGAAGATTCTAATTAGGAAGTCCATTTTTCCAATTTGATCTTTATGAATTGTTCTTTTATGTCATATCTAAGAAATCTTTGCCTAACTCAAGCATGCTTCACCCAAGCACACAAAGGTTTCTTCCTATGTTTTCTTCTAAAAGTTTATAGATGCAGGTTTTGTATTTACATCTGTGAGACCTTTTGAGTTGACTTTTCTATAGGGATCAAAGTTTTTTTTTTTTACATATAAATATTCTGTGATTTCAGCATCATTTGTTGAAAAGGCTATCCTTTTTTCACTGCATTGCCTTTGCACCTTTGTTAAGGATCAGTTGTACATTTAAGTGTATGTTTATTTTTAGACTCTATTCTATGTATCATTAAATCTACACAATCAACACTGTGTATACCATCCTGTTTTGATTAGTGTAGATTTATTATAAGTGAAGTCAAATAGTGTTAGTATTCCAAATTTGTTCTTAATAGTTGTTTTTGCTCTCTAGGTCCTTTGCATTTTCTTTCTTTTTTTTCTTCTTCAACTTTTATTTTAAATTCTGGGCTACATGTGCAGGATGTGCTTGTTACATAGGTAAATGTGTGCCATGATAGGTTGCTGCACACATCAACCCATCACCTAGGTATTAAGCCCAGCATCCATGAGGTATTCTTCCTGATGCTCTTCCTCCTCCTATACCTCCCAACAGGCCCCAGTGTGTGTTGTTCCCCCAAGTAGCCATGTATTCTCATCATTCTGCTCCCACTTATAAGTGAGAACATGTAGTGTTTGGTTTTCTGTTCCTGTATTAGTCTGCTGAGGATAATGGCTTCCAGCTCCATCCATGTCCCTGCAAAGGACATGATCTTGTTCCTTTTTGTGGCTGAATAGTATTCCATGATGTGTAGCTGGATGGTGTTCCGTGATGTGTATGTACCACATTTTCTTTATGCAGTGTATTATTAGTGGGCATTTAGGTTGATTCCATGTCGTTGCTATTGTGAATAGTGCTGCAGTGAACATAAGCTTGCATGTATCTTCATAATAGAATGATTTATATTCCTTTGGGTATATGTCTAGTAATGGGATTACTGGGTCAAATGATATTTCTGCCTCTAGATCTTCAAGGAATCACCACATTGTCTTCCACACTGGTTGAAATAATTTACACTCCCACCACCAGTATAAAAGCATCCCTTTTTCTCTGTAACCTCACCAGCATTTTTTATTTTTTGACTTTTTAATAATCATTCTGACTGATGTAAGATGGTATTTCATTGTGGTTTTGATTTGCATTTCTCTAATGATCAATGATGTTGAGCTTTGGATCAGTTTGATCAGTTGATCAGTTTGGGATTGATTTTGATGGAATCCTTATTCTTACTGTGCATTATTTTTTCTGCCTCTGCATGCCTGGTAATTTTTGACTAGATTCTAGGTCCCGGATACTTTTTTTATCCCTAGAAATCTTGTTGAACTTTGTTTAGGGATACAGTTAAGTTACTTGGAAATAATTTGACCTGTTTCCTATTTTGCTTTTGGGATTTTTTAGGTGAATCTGGTGCATTGCTCAGTGAGGCAAGATCTTCCTGAGTACTCTGCTAAATGTCCTGTGAATTATGAATTTTTCTTGTCTGGCTGGTGTGAACATCCACTGTTACCAGTAGACTCTTTGTAAGCACCAGGCAGTGTTCCCGCCAGTCCTTTCATGTGGTTCTTTCCGTTGTCTTAGGTAGTTTCTTCACATGCATGTGCTGCTTGGTACTCTCCTGAATACTCAAGGGAGATCCTTTGCAGATCTCTGGCGTTCTCTTTCTGTGCATGTCTGTTCTCTCTGGTATACTGTTCTATAAACTGTAGCTCCCTCAGTCTTTCCAGACTCAGTCATATTTCTTAAACTTAGAGAGTCCATAGGTCTATGCCTTAATTTTTTCTCTCTGTGCCTTTGCCTGAAAATTTTCTTGATGCAGTAATTTACGGGCAATAATGGGACTCACCTTGTTTGTTTTCCGTCACTTAGCGATTACTATCCTCTGTTGTCTGATGTTCATTGGGTTGAAAACCAGTGTTTCATGTATTTTGTCCAAAGTTTTGGTTGTTTTAGGTTTCAGGCTAAGCTCAAGTACCCATTACTCTATTTTAGCCAGAAGCACTTTTTTAAAAAAAAGTCAATTCCTATTATGTTATTTTTCTTCCTATTTACTGGCCATTCTTAAAATATCCTACCCCATGCTGCCTCAATTTTTTAGTCATTTGAATATTTGTATATATGTATATTTCCATCTTTTTCTAACAGTTGCCCTTGAATTTTAACTTAGTCTTGTTTCTATTTTTTCTAATGACACCTAGACTTAATCATTACTGTATCTTCCCTCTGAACAACATGAAAACTTGTGTACTTTCACTGCCCCATTGCCCAGCCTTATCATGAACTTGAGTTTCAAAGAGTTAATCTCTCTTTTCATTATTGCTTTTTGCACACTCCATTCTATTCTCCTATATTTTTTGCTTTAATTTTTAGAACACTTCCTCTAGGAGTTTCTAATGGTTTGTCACCATACACTTTTCCCTCAACCCCACCGCAGTGACCTTGCTTCCTAAGTCAAGGTGAAAGAAAAAATCCTGCAAATAATCTCTTTACCTATAAACTAATTTATTTACCCACTTGATCTTCTGTTTCTCCAGTCTCGGAGAATCCAGCATTCATTGTTCTGTCCAGTATTTATCCATTGACCTGTGCTCTGGATCCTATCTTCTCTCAACTCTTGAACATTTTCTTTTTTGGTGTTTCCATTTACTTATGCTATATATTAAAGTTCTTGGTTCCTTTCTCATAGCCAGTAGGTCCCTCTCTCTACTTCAACTGTTTTTCAATGCCATAGATTCCTTGTAGCAAATACGCTGTACTACTTCTTCATGTCCTGGTAAAGCCTATTAAAAAAAAAAAAAAAAAAAAGGAATAGTCTTTTTTTCTTGTTTACCTTCTGTTCACTTCTCAATACATTGCATTCTGGGCTCTGCTCCCCCTCACTTCACTAAAAGTAATTTTACCCTCTGACTGTCTTATAGACTAGTCCAAGAAAGGACAGTGTATTAGGTATTGCTATATAAAAAAACCCTCTAAAATTTAGTAGCTTAAAACAATTTTTTATTTATCGAGGGAACCCGCCCCCAATATTTCAAAGTAGGTTCTTTCTATTTTCCGTAAGTGTCAGTGACTGAGAAATAAAGAGAAAGAATACGAAAAGAGGAATTTTACACCTGGGCTGCTGGGGGTGATATCACATATTGGTAGGACCATGATGCCCACCTGAGTCTCAGAGCAGCAAGTTTTTATTCAGGATTTCAAAAGGGGAAGAGGTGTAAAACAGGGAGTAGGTACAAAGATCACATGCTTCAAAGGGCAAGAAGCAGAACAAAGATCACATGCTTCTGAGGGAACAGGACAACAGGCAAAACAGAACCACTGATAAGGGTCTATGTTCAGCTGTGCATGTATTGTCTTGACAAACATCTTAAACAAAAGAAAGCAGGGTTCAAGAGCAGAGAACCGGTCTGACCACAAATTTACCAGGGTGGAGTTTTTCCCTACCCTAATAAGCCTGAGGGTAGTGGAGGAGACCAGGGCGTATCTCAGTCCTTGTCTCAACCACATAAGACAGACACTTCCAGAGCGGCCGTTTATAGACATCCCCCCCAGGAATGCATTCCTTTCCCAGGGTATTAATATTAATATTGCTTACTAGGAAAAGAATTTAGCAGTATCTCTCCTACTTGCAAGTCCGTTTGTAGGCTCTCTGCAAGAAGAAAAATATAGCTCTTTTTGCCTGACCCCACAGGCAGTCAGACGTTATGGTTGTCTTCCCTTGTTCTCTAGAAATTGCTGTTATTCTCTTTTTCAAGGTGTACTGATTTCATATTGTTCAAACACACGTTTTACAATCAATTTATACAGTTAACACAATTATCACAGTGGTCCTGAGGTGACGTACATCCTCAGCTTATGAAGATAACGGGATTGAGAGATTAAAGACAGGCATAAGAAATTATAAAAGTATTATTTGGAAGCTTATAAATGTCTGTGAAATCTTCACAATTCATGTTCCTCTGCCACAGATCCAGCCGGTCCCTCTGTTCAGGGTCCCTGACTTCCCGCAACATTTATTTCTCTGGAATCAACAGGTTGCCTGAGTGATTGTGCTGATCTGGCTTGGGCTTTGCTTATCTTATCTGGATTTGTTCATGTGTCTGCAGGTAGATGACAAGTTGGCTAGAGGCTAGCTTGGCTCCACTGGGGAGGACTCAGATCTGCTTCGTGTGGTCTCATCATCTATCAGGAGATACCATGCTTTTTACATGGTAGTAACAGTTCCACAAAAAGAAGTGGAGCATGCGAGGCCTCTTGAGGCTTAGGATTGAAACTGGCACACTGTTACTTTTTACCAGATTCAGTTAATGCAAAATGCAAGGCCAGTCCACTTTCAAAGGATGGAAATGTGTTTCATGTTCTTTATGCAGCTTCTTAAATGTTGATATTCCTAGGAATTTCTTCTTCTAACCCTTTCCATTGTGCCTCACCAGCCTCATCTCTTTTTACAGGATGACGAACTTTGCCCTGTATATTGATGACATCCAAATCAGTAATTAGCAAGCTATGGGAGACCAGTCTGTGGCCTATTTTTATATGGCCCACTAGCTTAGAATGGTGTGTGTGTGTGTGTGTGTGTACATATATGTATATATGTATATTTTATATACTTTAAGTTCTAGGGTACATGTGCACAACGTGCAGGTTTGATACATAGGTATACATGTGACATGTTGGTTTGCTGTACTCATCAACTCATCGTTTACAACTCATCATTGTGTCTTTACAGTAGCATGATTTATAATCCTTTGGTATTATATTCAGTAATGGGATTGCTGGGTCAACTGGTAATTCTAGTTCTAGATCATTGAGGAATCGTCACACTGTCTTCCACAATGGTTGAACTAATTTACACTCCCACCAACAGTGTAAAGTATTCCTATTTCTCCACATCCTCTCCAGCATCTGTTGTTTCCTGACTTTTTAATGATTGCCATTCTAACTGGCGTAATATGGTATCTCATTGTGGTTTTGATTTGCATTTCTCTGATGACCAGTGATGATGAGCATTTTTTCATGTGTCTGTTGGCTGCATAGATGCCTTCTTTTGAGAAGTGTCTGTTCATATCGTTTGCCCACTTTTTGATGGGGTTGTTTTTTTCTTGTAAATTTGTTTTAAGTTCTTTGTAGATTCTGGATATTAGCCCCTTGTCAGATGGGTAGATTGCAAAACGTTTCTCCCATTCTGTAGGTTGCCTGTTCACTTTGATGGTAGTTTCTTTTGCCATGCAGAAGTTCTTTAGTTTAATTAGATCCCATTTGTCAGTTTTGGCTTTTATTGCCATTGCTTTTGCTGTTTTAGTCATGAAGTCCTTCCCATGCCTATAAACGGTATTGCCTAGGTTTCCTTCTAGGGTTTTTATGGTTTTAGGTCTTATGTTTAAGTCTTTAATCCACCTTGAGTTAATTTTTGTGTGAGGTATAAGGAAGGGATCTGGTTTCAGCTTTCTACATACGGCTAGCCAGTTTTCCCAGCATGATTTATTAAATGGGGAATCCTTTCACCATTTCTTATTTTTGTCAGGTTTGTCAAATATCAGATGGTTGTAGATGTGTGGTGTTATTTCTGAGGCCTCTGTTGTGTTTCATTGGTCTGTATATCTGTTCTGGAACCAGTACCATGCTGTTTTGGTTACTGCAGCCTTATTGTATAGTTTGACATCAGGTAGCGTGATGCCCCCAGCTTTGTTCTTTTTGCTTAGGATTATCTTGGCAGTGTGGGCTCTTTTTTTGGTTCTGTATGAACTTTAGAGTAGTTTTTTCCAATTCTGTGAAGCAAGTCATCAGTAGCTTGATGGGGATGGCATTGAATCTATAAATTACTTTGGGCAGTAGGGCCATTTTCATGATATTTATTCTTCCTATCCATGAGCATGGAATATTCTTCCATTTGTTTGTGTCCTCTTTTATTTCGTTGAGCAGTGGTGTGTAGTTCTCCTGGAAGAGGTTCTTCACATCCCTTGTAAGTTAGATTCCTAGGTATTTTATTCTCTTTGTAGCAATTGTGAATGGGAGTTCACTCACGATTTGGGTCTCTATTTGTCTCTTAATGGTGTACAGAAATGCTTGTGATGCTTTTGATTTTTGCACATTGATTTTGTATCCTGAGACTTTGCTGAAGTTGCTTACCAGCTTAAGGAGGTTTCGGGCTGAGATGATGGGGTTTTCTAAATATATAATCATGTCATCTGCAAACAGTGACAATTTGACTTCCTCTTTTCCTAATTGAGTACCCTTTATTTCTTTCTCTTGCCTGAATGCCCTGGTCAGAACTTCCAACACTATGTTGAATAGGAGTGGTAAGAGAGGCCATCCTTGTCTTGTGCTGGTTGTCAAAGGGAATGCTTCCAGTTTTTGCCCATTCAGTATGATATTGGCTGTGGGTTTGTCATAAATAGCTCTTATTATTTTGAGATATGTTCCATTAATACCCAGTTTATTGAGAGTTTTTAGCATGAAGGGGTGTTGAATTTTGTCAAAGGCCTTTTCTGCATCTATTGAGATAATCATGTGGTTTTTGTCGTTGGTTCTGTTTGTGTGATGGATTACGTTGATTGGTTTGCATATGTTGAACCAGCCTTGCATCCCAGGGATGAAGCCAACTTAATCGTGGTGGATAAACTTTTTGATATGCTGCTGGATTCGGTTTGCCAGTATTTTATTGAGGGTTTTTGCATCGATGTTCATCAGGGATATTGGTCTAAAATTCTCTTTTTTTGTTGTGTCTCTGCCAGGTTTTGGTATCAGGATGATGGTGGCCTCATAAAATGAGTTAGGGAGGATTCCCTCTTTTTCTATTGATTGGAATAGTTTCAGAAGGAATGGTACCAGCTCCTCTTTGTACCTCTGGTAGAATTCACCTGTGAATCTGTCTGGTCCTGGACTCTTTTTGGTCTATTAATTATTGCCTGAATTTCAGAGCCTGTTATTGGTCTATTCAGAGATTCAACTTCTTCCTGGTTTAGTCTTAGGAGGGTGTATGTGTCCAGGAATTTATCCATTTCTTCTAGATTTTCTAGTTTATTTGCATAGAGGTGTTTATAGTATTCTCTGATGGCAGTTTCTATTTCTGTGGAATTGGTGGTGATATCCCCTTTATCTTTTTTATTGTGTCTATTTGATTCTTCTCTCATTTCTTTATTAGTCTTGCTAGCGGTCTATCAATTTTGTTGATCTTTTCAAAAAACCAGCTCCTGGATTCCTTGATTTTTTTGAAAGGTTTTTTGTGTCTCTATGTCTTTCAGTTTTGCTCTGAGCTTAGTTATTTCTTGCCGTCTGCTAGCTTTTGAATTTGTTTGCTTTTGCTTCTCTAGTTCTTTTAATTATGATGTTGGGGTGTCAATTTTAGATCTTTCCTGCTTTCTCTTGTGGGCAGTTAGTGCTATAAATTTCCCTCTACACACTGCTTTAAATGTGTCCCAGAGATTCTGGTACGCTGTATCTTTGTTCTCATTGGCTTCAAAGAACATCTTTATTTCTTACTTCATTTTGTTATTTACCCAATAGTCATTCAGGAGCAGGTTATTCAATTTCCATATAGTTGTGTGGTTTTGAGTGAGTTTCTTAATCCTGAGTTCTAATTGGATTGCACTGTGGTCTGAGAGACAGTTTGTTGTGATTTCTCTTCTTTCACATTTGCTGAGGAGTTCTTTACTTCCAACTCTGGTCAATTTTGGAATAAGTGTGATGTAGTGTTGAGAAGAATGTATAGTCTGTTGATTTGGGGTGAAGAGTTCTGTAGATTTCTATTAGGTTTGCTTGGTGCAGAGCTGAGTTCAAGTCCTGGATATCATTGTTAACCTTCTGTCTCGTTGATCTGTCTAATATTGACAGTGGGATGTTAAAATCTCCCAATATTATTATGTGTGAGTCTAAGTCTCTTTGTAACTCTCTAAGGACTTACTTTATGAATCTGGGTGCTCCTGTATTGGGTGCATATATGTTTAGGAGAGTTAGCTCTTCTTGTTGAATTGATCCCTTTTCCATTATGTAATGGCCTTCTTTGTCTCTTTTGATTTTCATTGGTTTAAAGTCTGTTTTATCAGAGACTAGGATTGCAACCCCTGCTTTTTTGCTTTCCATTTGCTTGGTAGATCTTCCTCCATCCCTTTAATTTGTGCCTATGTGTGTCTCTGCACATGAGATGGGTCTTGTGAATACAGTACACTGATGGATCTTGACTCTTTATCCAATTTTCCACTCTATATCTTTTAATTGGGGGCATTTAGCCCATTTACATTTAAGGTTAATATTGTTATCTGTGAACTTGATCCTGTCATTATGATGTTCACTGGTTATTTTGCCCATGAATTGATGTAGTTTCTTCGTAGTGTCAATGGTCTTTACAATTTGGCATGTTTTTGCAGTGGCTGGTGCCAGTTATTTCTTTCCATGTTTAGTGCTTCCTTCAGTAGCTCTTGTAAGGCAGGCCTGGTGGTGACAGAATCTCTGATCATTTGCTTGTCTTTAAAGGATTTTATTTTTCCTTCACTTAGGAAGCTTAGTTTGGCGGGATATGAAAATCTCGGTTGAAAATTCTTTTCTTTAAGAATGTTGAATATTGGCCCCCACTCTCTTCTGGCTTGTAGGGTTTCTGCTGAGAGATCCGCTGTTAGTCTGATGGACTTCCCTTTGCGGGTAACTGGACCTTTCTCTCTGGCTGCCCTTAACCCTTTTTCGTTCATTCCAACTTTGGTGAATCTGACAATAATGTGTCTTGGGGTTGCTCTTCTCGAGGAGCGTATTTGTGGTGGTCTCTGTATTTCCTGAATTTGAATGTTGGCCTGCCTTGCTAGGTTGGGGAAGTTCTCCTGGATAATATCCTGAGGAGTGTTTTCAAACTTGGTTCCATTCTCCCCATCACTTTCAGGTATACCAGTCAAATGTAGATTTGGTCTTTTCACATAGTCCCATATTTCTTGGAGGCTTTGTTCATTTCTTTTTACTTTTCTTCTCTAACCTTGTCTTCTTGCTTTATTTCGTTAATTTCCTCTTCAATCACTGATACCCTTTCTTCTACTTGATTGAATCGGTTATTGAAGCTTGTGTTTGCATCACAAAGTTCTCGTGCCATGGTTTTCAGCTCCATCCAGTTATTTAAGGTCTTCTCTACACTGTTTTTTCTAGTCAGCCATTTGTCTAATCTTTTTTCAAGGTTTTTAACTTTCTTGCAATAGGTTTGTACATCCTCCTTTAGCTCTGAGGAGTTTGTTACTACCAACCTTCTGAAGCCGCCTCCTGTCAACTTGTCAAAGTCTCATTCTCCGTCCAGCTTTTTTCTGTTGCTGGTGAGGAGCTGTGATCCTTTGGAGGAGAAGTGCTCTGATTTTTAGAAGTTTCAGCTTTTCTGCTCTGGTTTCTTCCCACCTTTGTGGTTTTATCTACCTTTGGTGTTTGATGTTGGTGACCTACAGATGGGGTTTTGGTGTAGATGACCTTTTTGTTGAGGTTGATGCTATTCTATTCTGTTTGTTAGTTTTCCTTCTAATAGGTCCCTCAGCTTCATTTCTGTTGGAGTTTGCTGGAGATCCACTTGAGACCCTGTTTGCCTGGGTATCACCAGCGAAAGCTGCAGAACAGCAAATATTGCAGAACAGCAAATACTGCTGCCTGATCCTTCCTCTGGAATCTTCGTCCCAGAGGGGCACCTGTCTATTTGAGGTGTCTGTCGGCCCCTCCTGGGAGGTGTCTCCCAGTTAGGCTACATGGGGGTTAGGGACCCACTTGAGGAGGCCGTCTGTGTGTTCTCAGAGCTCAAACGCCATGCTGGGAGAACCACTGTTCTTTTCAGAGCTGTCAGACCAGGGACGTTTAAGTCTGCAAAAGTTGTTTGCTGCCTGTTGTTTAGCTATGCCCTGCCCACAGAGGTGGAGTCTAGAGGCAGTAGACCTTGTTGAGCTGCAGTGGACTCCTCCCAATTCGAGCTTCCTGGCTGCTTTGTTTACCTACTCAAGCCTCAGCAAGGGTGGACACCACTCCCCCAGCCAGGCTGCTGCCTCTCAGTTTGATCTCAGACTGCTGCACTAGCAGTGATCAAGGCTCCAAGGGTGTGGGACCCACCAAGCCAGGCACAGGAGAGAATCTCCTTGTCTGCCGCTTGCTAAGACCTTGGGAAAAGTGCAGTATTTGGGTGGGAATGTCTGGTTTTCCAGGTAGTCTGTCGTGGCTTCCCTTGGCTAGGAAAGGGAAATCCCCTGACCCCTTGTGCTTCCCGGGTGAGGCAATGCCCCACCCCACTTCAGCTCGCCCTCCCAATAAGATAAACCAGGTACCTCAGTTGGAAATGCAGAAATCACCCGTCTTCTGCATCGATCACACTGGGAGCTGCAGACCAAAGCTGTTCCTATTCAGCCATCTTCAAAACTACCAGTGGTTTTTATATTTTTAAAGGATTGTTTAAACAAACAACATAGTTATCAGCAACTCTAACGGTAAAGCAGAGAGATATGCAACAGAGTGTGTGCTATTTTGCTGTTTTAAAAATAAATTCTGGCTGGGCGCGGTGTCTCACACCTGTAATCCCAGCACTTTGGGAGGCCAAGGCAGGTGGATCCCGAGGTCAGGAGATCGAGACCATCCTGGCTAACATGGTGAAACCCCGTCCCTATTAAAAATACAAAAAATTAGCCGGGTGTGGTGGCAGGCATTTGTAGTCCCAGCCACTCGGGAGGCTGAGGCAGGAGAATGGCGTGAACCCAGGAGGCGGAGCTTGCAGTGAGCCGAGATTGCGCCACTGCACTCCAGCCTGGGCAACAGAGTGAGACTTCTTCTCAAAAAAAAAAAAAAAAAATTCTCCCCCATGTTAATCAGTGTTTCATTACTGATCTTTCTTGAGTTACGAACTTCTATCTGTACATGTACAGGATATTTGTGTCTGAGTATTTTGTGGTACTTTAAACTCCATATATACAAAGTTGAGTTTAGTATCTTTGCTTTAACACTTTCTCCTCTTAATTTCTTATTTCACCCACATTCTACATAGTCTTCCTGGCCTGTGCCAAAAACCTGACAGTCTGACCAGATACCAGTCCACTGTTTCTACGTTGTTAGTAACACATAAATCTGTTTCTTCATTTCTTATTATCCTTAGTTAATTTAGACCTTCAGTTCAATATTACCCCTTATCAGTTCAACCTTGTTACTTCTTGTATAATCTAATAATTTTCTTCCCATGCTTAAAATGTATTTGATATATTAGGACTTGGGTTTAGGCTGAAGCCAGAATGTGGGGGATTAAGGAGCAAGTAGATTATGAAAAAGAAGCAACATTTAAATTCAGACTCTTGAGAGAGGAGCAGAATGGAATTGTGCGTTCAAGTATTTCTGTAAGATACATTCTTATTACAGTCAACTGAGTGGTATGAAATATTTTATGTGGAAAATGTAAAAGCTCTAGGCACAAAGATAACATTTACAGAATATTTAAAAACTCCAAAAGGGGATCTTTAAATCAAGATTTTTATGCATTTTTCTGATAATCTACATGAATGAGATCTTATTAGTTTTTAAAAATTATCTTCATAATGGATATTTAATGCAAATAATTGAATGTAGTACAATTTTAGTAATGGGGAGTTAGGAAAGTGTTTAAAAATGCGTACATGGAAATTTTATTAAAACTTGAAAGAATTAGTACTTCAGATATTATTTAATACATTCATTCAGCATGTATGATTATATAAAGAATCATTGTATAACTACAGTTGACTCTTGAACAACACAGGGGGGTTAGAGTTACCAACCCCTTGTTTTTGTTGAACTTGTATTTGGTATTATGCTAGGTATTAGTATTTATTCCATAATCCATTATTTGTTTTCAAAAAGAGTGAGAGTATAAAAATGCATTTGTTTTTTAAAGAAATACAGTCCAGTTGATTTTTTTTTTTTTTTTTTTTTTTTTGAGATGAAGTCTCACTCTATCAGGCTGGAGTGCAATGGTGCGATCTCAGCTCACTGCAACCTCCACCTCCTGAGTTCAAGTTATTCTCCTGCCTCAGCCTCCCGAGTAGCTGGGACTACACTTGTGCGCCACCACGCCTGGCTAATTTTTTTGCATTTTAGTAGAGACGGGGTTTCACCATGTTGGCCAGGATGGTCTCGATCTGCTGACCTTGTGATCCGCCTGCCTCGGCCTCCCAAGGTGCTGGGATTACAGGCGTGAGCCATTGTGCCCAGCCCCGGTCCAGTTGATTTAGAAAAAACAAAAAGTACCTTCAAAGTTATTATAATTGAAATGTTACTTATACTAGAAAATAGAAATTTAGCTGTTAATTATAATTGTGTATAAGCATACATTACTATCAGAATTGTGCTAGGTACTGTAGGGCATTTAAAGAAGCTTAAGCCAGTGAAATTAGTGTCTGCTGGGAAGTTGCAAAGAGTTTACCAGAGAGTTAATTTTCTTTAATTCATGTTTCTTAGAATATTAAGTAAGACTTTTCAGATTCATTATCTGATTTTTTTTCTGATCTATCTGTTTTAAAGTAGATGTATTAAAATCTTTTATATTTGCCAATTTCTCAATGTAATTTTATCCGTTTTGCTTTATAGATTTTCTTTGTTTCCTTAGGACACCAAAATATACTAATTTTAAACTTCTTTTGAAAAGGTTGCTCCATTATTTGCTTTTTAAAAAAATACAGTGAATTCTCTGTTTGTATAGTTGAATTTCTTAGCAGTTCTTTCCTTATTTTAGTTTTTCTCATGGGCACTGGAATTTTTATTTGCAAGCTTATCTTGAGTCAGAGCTTCATAAGATGTATATTTCTCTCACGACTCCCCTCACTAACTTTTCCCTACTTTTAGTTTTATTATTACTTTCACAGGTTCATCAGTTCAGAACTTAGTAGTTTTTATACTGGAATCACAGTTCTCTTTTCTCTTGAAGATATTACACATTTCCAAAATATGTAACAATTCATCCTAGGTCTTGTGTAGCTGTTTCTGCTGCTTCCTTGTAGTTTAGGAAAATAACTTTTTATAACCAGAGTCTTCACCACAACTGAGTGCTTCGAATGCTTTTCCTACCTTGCAGGAAATAAACTCCTAGATGTCTTTGTTTACTTCATTTTCAAGAAATAGAAACTTCTGCCTTTGACACTATGAATTTCTTTGTATTTCTTCTTGACTGCAGATGTTACTTTGTTTTCGAATATGGCTATATATTTTTAATATTTAATCTTTTATCATTGGTATGTGTTTCAGCTATGGGGTGGGATTTTGCATGAACTTCTAAGAGTGTCTTGACAAAGAATCATTATATAACTACAGTTGACCCTTGAACAACACAGGGGGGTTAGCGTCACGAACCTGTTGTGTAATTAAAACTTCACATACGACTTTTGACTCCTCCAAAAGTTAACTACTAATAGCCTACTGTTGACCCAGAAGTCTTATCAAGTCAACTAGTACATATTTTGTATGTTTTATTTATTATATACTGTATTCTTAAAGTAAGCCAGAGAAAATAAAATGTCATGAGGAAAATCATAAGGAAGAGAAAATGCATGCACAGTACTGTACTTTATTTATTGATGCGTAAATTTATGTTGTCTGTTTCCAAGATGACTAGTCTGTCTGAAATGGTGGCAACCACAGTGGCAAACCTCAATCTATGGTACAAATCAAGCAGTTCAACTTTTTCTTTTATCATGACTTTTCTTTGCTTCTTTGGAGCACTTTCAGATTGCTAGTGGCACTTCATATGGGTCCCATGGTGCTATTCAAGGTTTAGACTACTGTGCCGAACACAATGAAAAATACACAAGAACCACGAGAAATCACTTTTTACTGCAATACGCAGTTTACTGAAGACACGGAGATGATTAGTATCACAAGTTGTTTTAAGTTGATATAACCCTTGAGCTCACTGCATGGCAACAAGAGGTGTCTGTGAAATTATTACAGTAGTGAAGTATGTACTACAATTAATCTTATACATTTATGATTTAATACTGCATCTTTATACATTTCTCTTAACTATCAATGGCACCATGTTTGTCTGTGTATATGTAAGTTTTTATATATTTTAACTTTTTATAATAGATTTCATGATACTAAATGGTAAAATAGACTAGTATCTACACATCTGTTATTCATTCGTGACACATTCAACTCTTTCTTAATATTTTCTCTATTTCTAGGCCTTGTGGCTTTTCTGAGTTTTTCCACGTTGTTGCAAATCTTAAAGATCATTTCAATATATTTATTTTTAAAAATTCATATATAGTGGACCCATGCAGTTCAAATCTGTGTTCAAGGATAAATGTTTTTTGATTTTTAAAAGGTTTTTCTGTGCAACACATTTTAAAAAGGTTTTCTATGTAAAATCATCTTGAATAACAAAGTGGTTATAAACTTAAAAGTTCCATACCATAAAGAAATACAGAAATTAAACCAAGATTCCTTTAGCTTCCATGTGCTTTGGTTTTTGTTCATGATAGGACAAACAATGGGAGCAGATTATGAGACAGAGGAATAAGAATTTAAACATGTATAGTATTAACTAATTGCAGTTATCAAAGAAGTAGCGAACTTGATAAAGTTATAGTAGTACTTCTGCTTCATGGAAGAAGATTGCACTATAACGTCACCACTGTGGCCAGTCATCTTTCTTGAGACCATAATGAAATGAAAGTAGAGAAATATTTATAGATAGGCATAAACTCATACTAATAAAAAGATTTGAAGGCAAGGGGGAGGTAATAATGGACAATATATTTCAACAAATTTGCAGAACATAGAGTGGCTGGGAATGGCTACAGGGGGACTACAGGAAAGGTAACTGATGGAATCCTAGAGAGATTTTGGGTTCATAAACAATCAATACAAGTAAACAAATATATGAAAAGTACAACAAAAACCAGATATTTATTCAAGGTCATTATATGGAACATGGGCTCTACCTGAAATCCTTATGTGCCACCTCCATCCCTGGTATTTACCACTAGGAATAACTATACAGCTCTCTCTTTTTAAAAACCTCATGATTTCATTGAGGGAAGTTAAAGCTTTCAACATGGATGTTTGTTTCCCAAAATAAAGTCTCCCTTCATTCTGAAATTTAACCAGGTCCACAGTCCCACAGTATCCATTCCTGATTCTGAAACAAAGCCTACCAGTTAGCCCATCCTTCCTCAAAGCATTCTACATAGAAAGCATCCAGTCAGTATCCGCACTCAGGATAGAATTGGTGACAATTAGCTCTACTCAGTGGAGGAACAGCTCTTATTCAATAGAGGAAACCCACACTAGCTACCCAGAACTTTATTCTTAAGCATGGATAATTAAATAATGGTTGACTACTACAGTGGGATATCATACAGAAGTGGAAATAAATGATACACAGTTACATATAACAACATGGTTGAATCTTGAACTATAGAAGCTGGACGTGAGAATACAGTTACATTTAATTAATATATTACATATACCAATAGGCAAAATAAGCTCATAGTAATTGGGAGAGGGTATCAGATGGTAAATGTATTAAAAATTCCAAGAAGTAGTTACCCCAAAAGTTAAGATATTGGTTACTTTTTTGGTGGGTGGGAATTATGATTTTGTGGGATACGTGGAAGGTATTGTTCTGACTGTGGGTTATACAAAGGTTCTCTATAATAAGGAGAACATTTCTGTTTTATATACTTTTCTGTATACATGTTAAATTTCACAGTAAAAAATATTTATAGTCAAAAAAGGGATCCCACAGGAGACAATTCTATAAACATTTTTAATTCTCCATTTGAGTCAAATAACTTGGAGGAGGTATATTCATAGAATAAAAATAGGATACTGTGAAAAGGAAGCAATTAGAGAATGAAAAAAGAGTTCAGATTAAAAGTATGATTGCTGACATTAAAGCTTCAGTGACGAGACTAAAGATATTATTGATTTAATAAAGTTCCTGGAATATACAGGAAGACTAAAAGACTAAAATTTGAGAGAAGAGAATAATAGAAACTCAGTCCAGGAGGTTCAATTTCCAATTAATGAGCATTTCAGAGGAAATAACTGAAAAAGTGGAATACAGAAAATATCAAAGAAATAGAAAAGATTTTTCCCAGAACCGAAAGATACTGATCTGTAGTTTGAAAAGTGCCTAGCACAATGACTGTCGGAACAAACAAATAAAAAAAGACTGTACCTAAATTTAATCAATGTTTAAGTGAAGATTATCAACCTCGGAGAAGAGACCTGAGTGTGAGGAAGTAAGATTGGGAACATATTAAGCCTATTAAAAAATAACATCAGATTTCTTATCAATTATACTGGATGTTAGAAGGTATTGGAATGGTACTTTCAAGAAGCTCTGGGGGAAAATTATTTCCAACCTTGAATTTGATACCCATATGAAATAAAATTAAATGAGAGAGCATAACAATGACATTTTCAGATGAAAAGGTTTACATCCCACACACTTTTGTGGGAAGTTATTTCAGAATGTGATTCAGTAAAGCAGGTATAAACAAAGACATAGGACTGAAGAAGCAATAGGCATAACTCTGGAAAGCAAGAAAAGAGAAGTGACAAGATGACAGCTGTGGACTATGCCTAGTAAATGACCAGATTGGGAGGAAGGTCTCTAGGGTAGTAAGGAGCGAGGGGTAACTCAGTATAAGTAACATGGTTGATAGGCTAGGATACAATAAATGATTAGGGAAAGTGATGGGACACAATAGGAAACCAGTTAGAAAATCTGGAGAAAACGAAAAGCTATACAAGAAAGTCATAGTTAAAACATAAGGACAACTAAAATGCAGCATGATTTTACACAGTTGATGTCTAAGAAAAGACTGGGCAGCTGATAAGATGGTAATGTCACTGAATGAGTCAGTACATTTTGACTTAACCGCAAAATTGAGGTTGTAATATTGATGGGAATATTTTGTCATAGTTGTTTTGATACATAAATGTTTTAAAATAGTTCCTCTTCAAATGTAAAATCACTGCTCTCTTGTACATTACCAAAACATGTGCCCAAAAGGTACCACTAACCTTTACCCCATCCCAAATGCCCATTAAGTATAAGGAACTCTCCCTATCTCTTCATTTTGGTATTGTTTTAATATTTTACAAGTTATATGTTAACTTTTATGATTTTTTGTGATTATAAAATGTGTCAATTTGTTAGAATTAATTTGGCTTCTAACTATATTATATAAATCCATCATTATAAACTTATTAAATGTAAGTATGATGAGTATGGAAAGCTATTCAAAATTTAATTGTGAATTTCTTGTGCTATCTGAAATGTAGAATAAGACATCTTATTATTGCCCTGTCTTCTGCTCCTCCAAGTGACTTCTGTAATACCCAGCCACTTAATCTTTGAGATTCAGGAAGCTTTCATAAAGCAGAGGTGTCCTTTTAGATATTTAGATGGAAAATAAAGAATATCATTAAACTAATCTTAGTTGAAAGCAGATGGCTTTTTTTTTTTTTTTTTCTTGAGACAGAGTCTCACTTTATTGCCCATACTGGAGTACAGTGTTGCAGTCTTGGCTCACTGCAACCTCTGCCTCCCGGATTCAAGGTATTCTCATGCCTCAGCCTCCCAAGTGGCTGGGATTACAGGCGTGCGCCACCATGCCTGGCTAATTTTTGTATTTTTAGTAGAGATGGGGTTTCACCATGTTGGCCAGGCTGGTCTGGACCCCTGACCTCAAGTGATCCTATCACCTCAGCCTCCCAAAGTACTGGGATTACAGGTATGAGCCACCACACCTGGCTGCAAATGGCCATTTTATATAAAGTTCAAAACCTGGCAAAACAAATTTATGGTGATAATAGAAATTAGAAAAAATGGTATCATTTTGTATTGACTGTGAAGGCCACATTAGGAAAACTTTTATGATGCCAGAAATGTTCTATAGTTTTATCTTAGTGGCTTTGTTGGTATATACATGTGTAGACATCAAAATTATATACTTAGCATTAAATAAAAAAGTGAGAAGTAATAGCATTTGAGATGAGGTGAAAGTGAATTATGGGAGTATTAGCAGACATATTGCCTAAGGTGAATGATAGCTCTTTTCCCCCATTTGTTACTTTCTACAACACAAGATGGTTTTTAATTATATAAGTTACAGGTATTTAGATAATTATAAGTGTCTAAAGTTAAAATTGAAGGTCTCCTTCCTTAGAGCATTGCTTGAGTCCAGGAGTTTGAGATAAAATCTTTTCTGTGTATACACCAACATTCTTTAAACACACATTTTGAGAAGTATCAAACTATATATATAATTCTGAAATTTGCTCCACCTCCACAACTCAACAGCATATAATAGATATCTTTTAGTGTCAGATTATAGACTCACCCTGATTCTCTTTAATGATTGTGCAATCCTCCATAGTATGTTTATATTGTAACTTAGCCTCCTCCCTAAACATTTCAGGTTATCTTTAGTTTTTTACTAATGAAAATAATTCTGATTAACTTTTTTTTACATCTATATTTGTATATTTCTGTAAATATTGTTATAGGATAATTCTAGAACTACAATTCCTAGGTTAAATTTTGTTAGCTGCCACAAAATTGTCCTTCAATTTCAGCAACTGGGAACGATAATCTTGCCAACATTGGATATTATCAATCTTTTAAAATGTTTGCTGATCTAATAGACAAAGATGGAATCTCACTGTTTTAATTTGCCTTTCTCTGATCACTAGTGAAATTGGGCATCCTTTCTTATGTTAATTATCGATTGATGTTTCTTTTTTTGTTAATTTTGTGTGCCCTATTTTAATTCTCCTTATTTGTCAGGAGTCGTCGTTTATGAGAATAATCCTTTTCTTATGACGTATGTTGCAAATTTCTTCTCCAATTTCTTGTCTTTTAGATTTATTTGTCTTTTAGCTTTACCTTATGAAGCTATCCATTGTTCCTTTATGACTCCTTCATTTTGTATTTTCTTAAGATCATTTACTTAGGAAGACCAGATATATTCTTATATTTTGTTCTGGAAACTTACTCTTTTGCATTTTACTTTTAAATCATTAATCATCCACAAATGTATTTCGTGAGCTAAATATATGAATATTAGTAAGCTTTTTTTCCCCCCCGAAATGGATAGCCAGTTTTTGCCATAAACCACTGAATAATCTATCTTTTCCTCACCAATTTAAAAACCAGGGATAGTACTATATGAATGAATGAGGATTATAAGAAATGTACTTTTTTTTTTTTTAATGCAGAGAGGAGGATGTCAGTTTTGAAGCAGAGGTCAACGATATAGGACAGGGTTTGTAGAAAGTCAAGGATAAAAGAATGTGGTTGCCTTGGGAGCTGCTGTAGTGTCAAACTGGATAGGTTTAAAAGTATAGGTGGGATGAAGTAAGAGTATATCTAGGACAGACAAATATAGGCACACCCATATGTTTATATGCTTAGCTCTATGCTTTGCTTTACTGCTCTTCACAGATATTGCAGGGTTAGTGTGTGTGTTTGCAGATTACAGATCTGTGATAACCTTGTGCTGAGCAAATCCATCAGCATCGTTTTTTGGACAGCATGCGTTTGCTTTGTGTCTCTGGGTCACATTTTGGTAATTCTTGCAATATTTCAAATTTTTCCCTTAGTATTATGTCTCTTATAGTGATCTGTAATCAGTGATCTTTGATGTTACTATTGTAATTGTTTTGGGCAGCATGAACAGCACCCATAGAAAATGACAAACTTAATAAATTATGTTGTGTGTGTTCTGACTGCTCGACCAACTGGCCATTTCCCTGTCTCTCTCCTTTGGCCTCCCTGTTCTTTGAAACAACAATATTAATATAAGGCCAATTAATAACCCTACAATGTACACCTAGTATGCATCAATATTAATGGCCTCTAACTATTCCAAGTAAAAGAGTCATATGTCTCTCACTTTACATCAAAAGCTAGATATAATTAAGCTTAGTGAGGAAGGCATCTCAAAAGCCGAGAGAGTCCAAAGGCTAAGCCTCTTGCACCAGTTAGGCAGATTGTGAAAGGAAAGGAAAAGTTCTTGAAGGAAATTAAAAGTGCTATGCCAGTGAACATACGAATAATGAGGAAACAAAATGGCCATATTGCAGACATGGGAAAAGTCTGAATGGTCTGGGTAGAAGATCAAACCATCTGCAACATTCCCTGAATCCAAAACCTCATCCAGAGCAAGGCCCTAACTCTCTTCAATTCTGTGAATGCTAAGAGAGGTGAGGAAGCATCAGGAGAAGAGTTTGAAGCTTGCAAAGGTTGGTTTATGAAGTTTAAAGAAAGAAGCTGCCTCCAAAACATAAAGGTGACAGGTGAGGCAGCAAATGCTTATGTAAAAACTGCAGCATGTGATCCTGAAGATCTAACTAAATTAATTGATGAAGGCGGCTACACTAAACAACAGATTTTCAATGTAGATGAAACAGATTTCTACTGGAAGAAGATGCCATCTCATAGCTAAAGAGAAGTCAGTGCTTGGCTTTCAAGGACAGGCTAATGTTGGGGGCTAATGCAGCTGTTGATTTTAAGTTGAAGCCAGTGCTCATTTACCATTCTGAAAATCCTAGGGCCTTTAAGAATTTTGCTGCATCTTACTCCCTGTGTGGTCTGTAATGGAGCAACAAAGTTCAGATGAGAGCACATCTGTTGATGGCAGAGTTTACTGAATATTTTAAGCCCACTGTTGGGAACTGCTAAGCAAAAAAGATCTCTTTCAAAATATTGCTGCTCATTGACAATGCACCAGGTCACCCATTTTCTGTGGTGAAGATGCCCAAGGATATTAATGTTGGTTTCATGCCTGCTAACAACATCCATTTTGCAGCCCATGGGTCAAAGAATGATTAAGATTCTCAAGTCTTGTTATTTAAGGATTGCATTTTATAAGGCTATAGCTGCCATGGATAGTGATTCCTCTGACAGATCTCAGCAAAGTAAATGGAAACCCTTCTGGAAAGGAGTCACTATTCTAGATGCCATTAAGAACATTTGTGGTTCATGGGAGGAAGTCAAAGTATCAACATTAACAGGAGTTTGGAAGAATTTGATTCCAGTCCTCATGGGTGATTTTGAGGGGTTCAAGCGCAAGTGGAGGAAGTAACTGTAGATATGGTGGAAATAGCAAGAGAACCAGAATTAGAAGTGGGGCCTGAAGATAGGACTGAATAAGACTTGAATAGATGAGGAGTTGCTTCTTACAGATGAGCAAAGAAAGTGGTTTCTTGAGATGGAATCTACTCTTGGTGAAGAAGCTATGAACGTTGTCGAAATGACAACAAAGGTTTAGAATATTATGTAAACTTAGTTGATAAAGCAGCATCAGGATATGAGAGTGGACTCCAAGTTTGAAAGAATTTTTACTGTGGACAGAATGCTGTCAAACAGCATCACATGCTACAGAGAGATCTTTCGTCTTACAGAGAAATCAAACAGGAAGAATCATTCAATACAGCAGATTTCATTGTTGTCTCATTTTAAGAAATTGACCCAGCCACCCCAGCCTTCAGCAGCCACCACCCTGATGAGTCAGCAGCCATCATCAAGGCAAGACCCTCCACCAGCAAAAAGAATGTGACTTGCTGAAAGCATCAGATGATCATTTGCATTTTTAGCAATAAAGTATTTTTAAAATTAAGATATGAACATTGTTTATTTAAACACAATGCTGTCAACACAACTTTTATACCTACTGGGAAACCAAAAAGTTTGTGTGACTCACTTTGTTGCCATATTTGCTACATTGCAGTAGTCTGTAAACAAACTTTCTGTATCTCTGAGGTATGCCTGTGTGTACTAAAATTTGTATAAATAGTAATCAAGGGTAGGAAGTCAACAGCTATTTATGTTATGCAAGGTGATATTATAAAGGAATTCTTGGGTGTTTTTTCTTTTTGTAGATGTATTTTAATTTATTATCTTTGGCTTAGGAATTACCATTAACCATTGTATAGGAACATGTCTTAAGAGTAAGCTCTTTTTGCTTAACATCCGATTTAAGTCGAGCTTTCATATTTAGTCATAACTTATTTATTTAAAGCTATTAATATATAAAAGGTAATTATCAATTCTGGAAAAGTTTGGCTCTATGACAGTGTACAAACTAATTCAAGAAAAAGACTACTAAGTACGTGAAGCACCACATCCAGAGAAAAAAGATTTTCTAGAAAATTCGATACACATGTAGAGGAAAGTGATTATGTGTATACTTATAGGACTAAATTTGAAGTGTGTTGGAAATGGGGTTGTCAGTGTGATTTTAAAATTATTGACCTGTAACAGAGTCATTATAATTGAAAATATTGCTTTATTTGTCTTGTCTTCCCTTGCCTTTACCTCTATCCTTCTGTTTTCTCCTTCGTTACAGACCATACATCTGTCGGCGGTCTGGGAGACAGTTTTTATGAATACTTACTGAAAGCATGGTTGATGTCAGATAAAACAGACCATGAGGCAAGAAAGATGTATGATGATGCTATTGAGGTGATTATTTCCAGAACATTTTTCTACTTAACAGACTGAACATACAGTGTATTTGGTAGTGACTAGATGACTGTCTTATAACCATTTTATTATAGACATTCAGTAAATATGTATAAGCATTTTATTATATGCATTCACTATAGAGTTTGCTACTATTTTAATAGAAAAGCCTCATATTAAGTCTTCTTTTATTTGTGGCATTTTAAAGAAATTTTTGAAGAAAGAATTTATTGTAGGCTGGGTGCAGTGGCTCACACCTGTAATCTCAGCACTTTGGGAGGCCGGGGTAGGCAGATCATTTGAGGTTGGGAGTTCAAGACCAGCCTGGCCAACATGGTGAAAACCCATCTCTACTTAAAATACAAAAATCAGCTGGGCATGGTGGTGCATGCCTGTAGTCCCAGCTACTTGGGAGGCTGCAGTGGTAGAATCACTTGAACCTGGGAGGTGGAGGTTGCAGTGAGCTGAGGTCTCATCATTGCACTCCAGTCTGGGTGACAGAGCGAGACTCTGTGTCAACAATAAATAAAATAAAATAAGAATTTATTTTAGTGTATTCATGAAAATTGATTTTATTTACTTTTAGTTAATGTTTGCAGAGACTGGAAAACTTCTGACTTTGTATACATTTTCATAAATGTTTTTTCTTTCAAATGACCCCTTTGAATTTACACATTGAGAGCCTTATGGGTAAATACTTAACTAATGACAACACATGTATATAGTATTTTCTACGTGCCAGGCACTGTTCTAACCCTTCTTACATGTATGAGATCATTTAATCATTATCACCATTTTACACATGAGGACCTTAAGAAACAATGAAGTTAAAGTAACTTGCTGAAGGTTGTGTTGCTGGTAATTGATGGGGCCTGGAACTGAACAGTCTGGCTGCCGAGCCAGTGCTTTTAACCACTGTCTTATATTGTTTCATATTTAAATGACTTCATACCATGATATTGTGACAGTTTATAATTGGAACAAGATTCATTCTAGGAAGAATTTATATGGAGTATTTCTAAGAAAAAACTGAAATAGAAAAGTAAAGTTAAAAGTGTGTTAAGTAAGTGTGTTTAGCAGGTTATTAGCTTCCTGCTTTATTATAAACTGATATCCACTTAATGATTTTAATTACTTTTTAAAAGTTGTATATTTTGTATATAACAACACTGTGCTGATGTAGTCAGTAATTAGTTGTCAGAGTTATAATTTTTGTTTGGTTTGTCTTTTTCATTAAACCAAGAATCTTATCCATTTTATATCCCTACTCTTTAGGCACCTAATTTGCTATAATTGTTTTTAAAAAATGCGCAGGGGTTGAACTTAGTATGTGGCTCATGGTGTTTTGCCCATTATAGGTACTCAACAAGTGTTTGTTGAGATATTGTGTGAAATAATAAATTGAACTAAAGGTACAACAAAGAATATAAATTTTAGTAGGAGAACTTTATTCTCTTTTATTAAAATTTAAACCTAGAAAGTTTTATGATCCAGATAGGTTATTATCTGGGAAGAATTTAATATTCTTAGAACCATATTGTTTAAAATAGCTCTTAGTAATTCCCACTAGACTGTGGCCTCCTTTGAGGGCAGAGACTAATTTGCTTATCATTATCTCAGCATCTAGCACGTTACTTGAAACATAATAAGTATTCAATAGTATTTGATAAATGCATGAATATATTTAATATTATATTTGAGAAAATGTGGTGTATCATATCCCATAATAAATTAATTTTTGCTGTTTTCTTGTAATTTTCTTTAAAACTATTTTGACTTTTGCTTAATTTTTTCCAAAGGAAAAAAATTATATTTGTCATGCTTTTTTAATTGTACATGCTTTGAAAGGCATGATAACTATTTTGAAAGTTAACCTTATAAATTCACACTATTTTTCATGAATCATCTGCTATATGTTGTGTATTCTGTAAATATTTCTGTACTTGCTTTCTTTTCCCTGTTTTTATTAGTTTTATAAGTTATTAAGTCAAGAATAGGTACCTAATAAATGTTTTTTAATAGTTGGTCAGCTTTCACTTTGAGACATGATCTCAAGTATGCAGTCTTTGCAGTGTTAATTATTTTCAAAAATTGTTAGAGTATTGTAAAATAAATGACATATGGAATGTATGAAAGAGATAGGAATGACCACTTAAGACTCATTCTAATTTGAAATACGTTATTTTTAAACTTTGTCTTTCTGAGCTATTTTACTTAAATTATTCCATACCCATTCTACCTTACCGTATTCTTACAGATATCCATATCCCTGGTTTCTACTTTCTTTTAAAATTATTGGTAAAAAAAAAAAACCCTAGTGAACTGCCTTTTACTTTAGTTCTAGTAAGTCCATGTGGATATACTTGGATATCTTTTAATTGTAATATGGTAAGATTTATGTTATAATGAACAGAAATGACAAAATGACAAACATATGAATACCATCTTTTAGGCATTTTTGGAATACCTTTTATGTGGAAAACATGCTAGTATCATGAGGTTCAGAAACATGAAAAATACCACCCCATACTCAAAAAACTTTACTTGTGCTTCAGAGTACTATGGTTAAAACAATGACAAAAACTTACTACTTAATAATTAAACATGTATTGACTGCACACTACATTATATGCCTTCCGGAATATAGGTGATCGGTAAGACATAGTCACTCCAGTTCTGTAAAACTCACATTATTATTATAGAGAATATAGAATAAAATTTTCCAATCCTGATTGTTATTAAACTTGTCAGCGAACAACTGAAAATAAAAATATTCCTTTTTGTCAGAAAGAAAAGTTAACTACTAATCATACATAATAATTTCTACTAAAGAAAACTGAGTTAATGGCCATTGCTTATACTTTTCCATAGAAATACCTCTAAAGGTAGAAAATAGCTCATCTCAGCAAAGTCTAAGAACATATTCCAAAGGAGCAAAGCTCTTGAAAATCTCATTTTAAAAATGAAATGTGATTGTTATACTCTGATATACTCAAGTTTAGTATAGACTGTTTCTCTCACCATTCCCACATCTTTTGAGTAAAATTGATATTCCAGGAAGATAGACAATGTTTATAATATGGCTTCTCTTATCCATGACAATGCATCCAAAACAAATGCCTAAGTCTGAGAAGTAAGGGACTAAAGATAATACTATGTAGAAGGTAATCTTTAGGCCAAGTCTCTCCTCTTCCACTCTGTCTTATTATGGTAGTGATTCAGGTATTTGTTCCCGATTATATGCAGTTTGATCCTCCACTCCAACACTTACTATTAATTAAGTCTCTTAGTTTGGGAAAGTTACTACTTTATAGACTATCATATTACCCAGGTTTTATAATGGCCAGAAGGATATAGTAAGTTTGAACACTTAATAGTTTGCATCTAAAACTTTGAATATCTTTTCTTTCCTATAGGCTATAGAAAAACATCTTATTAAGAAATCTCGTGGAGGTCTTGTCTTTATTGGAGAATGGAAGAATGGGCACTTGGAAAAAAAGATGGGGCATTTGGCCTGCTTTGCTGGGGGAATGTTTGCACTGGGAGCGGATGGTTCCAGAACAGATAAAGCTGGTCATTATTTAGAACTGGGGGCAGAAATTGCACGTACTTGTCATGAGTCATATGACAGAACTGGTAAGAATATTAATAAGGCTAATTATATAGTCTAAAATAATCTCTAAAAATGTATTTAGCAATAAGAAGAATATGTAGGCGCTTGTTACTTCCAGATAGTTTACACCAACATGGGAAATCATTTTCTTAAAAACTTGAATTTTAATTCTGGAAATGTGTCTCTGCATTATTTTTTAAATTCTGAATTCTGCTGCTATTTCTGTTAAAGATTTTGAAGTAATTGTTTTAAAGACAAGAATCGTGGGGTATTTGGGAATAAATGGAATAACATTTATTTTAATATAAGAATCCATTTTTGCCATTTCAGCTTCTATAAAAACAGTTACTTAAAAGAACATAAAATTGACTGATTTCAGTTACATTGCCTTGCCTATCCTCTTGTGATAAAAAAATAACCAAAAGATGATAGTATTTATCTTTATTGGTGTCTGGCTAACTAGTAGTTTTTCAATTAGTTCACCAATAGTTTTTGGAATTGTTTATGGCTTTAACTAAAAAGATCCTCTGACATTGCATTGGGCAAATATTTTCTGAACTTCAGTGTCCTTACTTAGAAAAGGAGATGATTCTTAAATGGTGACAAAAATTGGTTTGGTTGGGGCTGAAAAAATTTTTACTCTTTGTGTATAAAGCACAGATATACATGTAGTCATACATAGATACACAGTATATATTTGGTATTAAAATTTTATGGAGGGAGAAGGCAATTAGACTTTTTTTAAAAAGGCAAAACGCTTCTTAGGGGTGCAGTAATGAAAAGGGGCTGAAAAACACTGGACTAGACCTTCCAAGATTTTCTCTGGCTTTAAAAACATGAGTTTCTATATGAGGTAATGGATAATGAGCTCCCTGAAAGCCAAAAAACTAGAAATTGCTATTTGATTTCAGAAGTCAAATCATTAATTTTATCAAATAACAATTTCTGTTTTAGGGTTACTTTATCATCAGATACCATGAAACAAATATGATTGACCTAAAATTTATGCTAGTTCATAAATCTGTCAAGTTATTTTTATACAGTAAGGAATTATTAACTTATGGCAAAATTGATTCTTCAGTTTTCTCGTTAACTAAATCAAGGGTTCCCTTTCTTGAAAGAATATAAGTCAAGAGGACAGTGAAGTAGTGTTATTTCAGGGTAGTTTAAGTGTTGGTGTGTAATACATATAAAGGCAGTGATCTGAGTTTGAAATAGAGGCTAAATAAAATTATCGTGTTGATATAGAATGTCAATTATGCACTTAAAATATAGCTAAAACATTAGTAAAACATTGAGGACCAGGATGGATATTCATAGAGGCTAAATTAAATTATTGTGTTGATATAAAATGTCAATTATGCACTTAAAATATAGCTAAAATTAGCAAAACATTGAGGACCAGGATGGATATTCAATTTTATATTAGGATCCACGAGAATAAGGATTGTTATTTGACAGATTTTGACCGAAAATCAAATAATATACCTAAAATAATTGAATTTCATATAGCATACACACTAAAATATGGTATATCATAGTTATTATAATTAAATATTTGCTCCATGAAATAGGGAACAGCCATTATATGCCAAGTATTATGCTAGATGCTTATAGGTTAAAGTATGAACAAGATACATTCCCTGCCTTTCAGAAATTCATAGTGTATCGGAGTTATGAAAGGATTTCCTTATATTTCTGGTTTTCACATTTCATAATGACATTGCTGATGCTGATTCTTTTTCTGATTGTCATTTTCACATTGCAAGTTGATGAACCTGTGACCCTCTTTGTTATGGTAAACCAAAACATGATTATTTGATTTGTGTCCTGTATTTTCAAGTCTTCTGTTGTTTTTACTTGTCTTTAATCTCAATTTAGATCCTTTAATTAAAAAGTACAATCCTAGTTTTGCTAACTTTCCAGCAGGTTATTAATCCTCTGCTGTGTTTTCTTATAGCTGTGCTATAATTTTTGGCCGCCATATTTTAAAATATCCATTCATTTCTCCTTAGTAGTTATTCCAGCTAAATTTATACTGTAATTATCTACAACTAAATCAATTCATGATCTAAGTTCTAAAATGTTTTCTTATACGTGTGTATTATGGCAAAATGTCTTTAAAAATTACCTTGCCTTAAAAAAAAATCCACACAGTGTAATTATCTATGTACTTTTATTTCGGACCACAGTGGACTATATGATGTGCAAATGTCTAGGTTTGCATTTGTTTCCAAAAGATTACTAGACTCTTATTGGTAGAACTGGATTTAGCAGTATGTTGATACACATTATTCTGAGAAACATTTTATGTGAGAATAATAGGAATATTTATAAGTCTATTTTAAGAAAACCAAATGTGGATCTTTTAAAATGACTCATTTTGCACTGAGTGCAAACAGCAACAATAAAAATAAACAACAAAAATTACTTCATATTCTATTCTTTCAGGGAAGAAAGAAGTCCTTGCAAACAAACTTAAATGGTTTATTTTGCTCAGTTATTTCTTTTGTCATGTTACAGCATTAAAGCTAGGTCCTGAATCATTCAAGTTTGATGGTGCAGTGGAGGCTGTGGCTGTCCGGCAGGCTGAAAAGTATTATATCCTCCGTCCAGAAGTAATTGAAACCTATTGGTACCTATGGCGATTCACTCATGATCCAAGATACAGGCAATGGGGCTGGGAAGCAGCACTGGTAAATAAGCCAATATTCCATTTTATCTGAAAGAGTGTTACATCATGCCCTCCTATGATGCCATGTATCCTCACCCATGTTACCTCATTTTTAGTATCTGTAGGGCAGTTTTTGTTTATCTGATGAAGAAACTCTTAGTCAATTTAAGTTTCTTGGCAGTAGAAATAAATCTTACAATACATATTAAATATATATTAAAATATTTTTAAAATATATAAATATATATATTTCAAAGGAGGAATTTTTAATGGTTAGTAGGTAAAGGAAGCAAGGGTTTACTCTTAAAATGCTAGTCTTTCAGGGAATCCATGGCTATCAGTACCTAGGGAGGAAAAAATTATTAGTCTTTTATAAAAGTATAGCTTATTCCCAGGGGTAAGGGGTTGTTTTATTCTTTGAGATTTACTAATTGTGATAAATAGCACTAATTATGGTGACTATTCATATTCAAATTGTTTAACTTAAGCTTACAATCTAGATAGAATGATTAAGGAATCCCAAATGAGGTCAGTAGTGCTGGTAAATTGCCCAGACAGGAATGTATGAGATATGTTTTAGGGCGAGATGTGTACCAATTTGTGTAAAGAGAATGTTGCACAGTGGCAAAGCGGGAGAGAAGATTGGAGACATTATAGTAGACAGCCTTACACACCAAATCAAAGGTTCTTAGTTGTTCAGGAAATAAGACGTGTGTGCACAACTCCCTCCCTGCAATATACACTATCTTAGTTACTTCTGTCAGCTACTGTGTAAGTGCTGTCATATGGGAAGTGGTAATAGAAAGTTCTTTGCTTATCCAAAAAGCCCTTCAAATCTTGTTTTTCTTTTTTCCTTAGCATCTTCTACCTGCAAAAACTGCTTGACTTTTGAGAATTCCTTACAGAACTACTAAATGTTTTATAAGGGGGAAGGAACTCCTGAAGGCTTTTTTCAGTGGGGAGTAACAAAGCAAAAGGATCTGATTGTAATCCACAAGTTGGTGGGTTTGGGAGACCACAGCCATAACCTAGGAATAATGTGAGATCTTGAACTAAGGGGAGTACACTTATTTTTCACCTGTCATTCAGACCTAGGTAGTCCTCCTGGACTTTAACAATAAGAGCATATTAATGGAAGCAAGTGGTTACACAGGACAGGAACAGATGCAGCATTTATTGATGCTGCTTTTCCTTGGCTCCTTGGGTCCAGAAGTGGGAGCACAGCTACTAGTGAAATTCTCTGTGTAGGAGGGTGCTGCCACAGTTGAGAAGACAGCCAAACTATTGCCACAGTGGTTTGGGAATAGAATGCACACACACTTCTATTGTTAGCAGTGGCTTACTAATGCTTCCGTAAATTAAGCACTATTTTATGTAAGGGAAATAGATAGGTAAAATAATCTTATAATGAACCTGTTTCATTTGAACATCCCCTGTTATTTAATGCTTCTTATTTAGAGGAGTGAGGGGGATATGTCTGAATCATGTGAGGAGTGGAAAGTGGTGGCAGAAGCACTTTTTGTCATTGAGGAGTACTTTAGGATAATTCATCCATTTCCTAAGGTCCTTTTTTCCTGTGTGCTTTCTTCAAGTATGACCCTACTTTTGTCTGTTAAGGAGAGGTGTGACAGAGTCAGACTTTAGTCCATGTCTGTCTAAATTTGAATTATGGGAGGTAGAATTTTGCTTTTATAGCCTATGTGGACAAACACAAACTCAATGTGTAATTGGTCAAGAACAAGAACTGGAGTACTTATATTCTAAATTCGAGTTTCAGAAGTGTGCAGTGGAAGTGATGAGAAGAGGGAGGAATGGCGGCAAAAGAGGCAGTGTCACATCTTAAATAGTACTTGCTCATGCATCACCATTGGCCTCTCCTCTTGGGTGTGAAGAAAGCAAAGGGAAGGCTGGGTGAGGCAGAATAGCAGTATAGCATGTCTTCTGTAGCCTTGGCTATTCTGTTTACATATTGAAACTTCCAAACTTGCCCTCATGACTCTAAATGTCTTAAAGATTAGTCTTGCCTCCCCACTACTTTCGTATTATTCTTCAACCATTTTGATAATTCATATGGTGGTGAAGACACATGATTATTGTGAAGAAAAGTACTTAAAAAGTCTTGTATCCAAAATTTCTTTATAATGTATTAGAGAAAAGCACCAAACCCCTTAAACTTAGCTGTAATCAAAATGGAGCTATAAAATGAACAGATTGATTAAATAAACACCTTTTTAATGTTAATTAGCTTTTCATAGGAAGGAGAAGCCCAGAAGAGTAAGAAAAGTAGCAAGACTAGAAACAACAAGCCATGGCAGACAGCGATGATTAGTTAAGTACCCATGCCTTCATTGGATGACCACCCGGGGTTAGGTAGAATAGAAAAACAGAACCACATGTGCTTTCCACTTTTCATGAATGGCTGAATTCTGGACTGTGCTGTACCTGCATAAGCAGACTGTTTGGTTGCTTTGAATTAAAAAATAAGGTTGTGAATAGATTCCATTTGATTCAGTATATTTTATTTAGACATGCCCAAAGATGCAAAAAGAGGAAGAATTTTAACTCTCAGTCAAGCAGTAAAGCACAGTAGTTAATAATGTGGAGCAAAGTACTCTGTCTCAGTTTTCCCATCTGAAAAGTGAGGCTGTTAACCTCATAGAGTTGTGAAATTCAAATGTGACTATATTTAAAGCTCTTAGAACAGCTTTTAGCACATAGTAAATAGCTTATAATTGTTAACTCTTTATACTGTAATTATTATTATGGTAGGTGGGCTCTTTCTGCCAGTTGGTACCACCTGTAATGGCTAACTCATAGGATTATGATAATGCAATGTCTGGCACATAGTATGTATTTAGTAAATATGATCTCTTACTGCTATTACTATAGAGTGCTCCTAAGTAATACTTTTTTAGCATGTTGTGGATTATTGTTTGTCCTTGGAAGTGGTAAAATTGCAATAAAAATTGTTAATCGAAACTGACCTCCATCTTGATTTGTCAGAACTAATGGACCTTTATTTTGCCAGACAGACCCCTCATTTCAAAAAAATAGCCTAAATTTGATTTCTAAGTTAGGAAAATATAAGATGTCTTAAAAAGATTAAAGGGTTTTGGAGAGAGAGAAGTTCTATAGGAAATATCCTATTTCTTGTATGAGTTAATTTTTCCAGTATGAGAATATTTCCTTTTGATAATATATTATTTTTAAGCCATCAAATTTTCATGCAAATCTTTATGAACTTTTGACTATTATCCTTCAGAGTTTTGTTGTCCTTCAAAACTTGAAATTCTGCGGAATTGCTTATTTTGTCTGATCTCTTTCATAGGCCATTGAAAAGTATTGCCGAGTTAGTGGTGGATTTTCTGGAGTTAAAGATGTATATTCCTCTACTCCTACACATGATGATGTACAGCAGAGCTTTTTTCTTGCTGAAACATTAAAGTAAGTATATTGCTTTAAAAAAATTTTTATACTAGACTGGTTTTGCTGTGTGATCACTAGATGATGAATTATGACTATGTGACAGGTTACACTAAATTTTATTGTAAATATCTTTTTATGTAATTGGGTGTGTAAACTTTTCAGCTACATCTCAAGAAGAATGACTTAGACTGTAAGGTAGGTATTTTATCCAAAAAGTACTTAGTACCTGTTAAAATTTTTTGTTCCTTGTTCTTTAATGTACATTAAAATCACCTGGAAGTCTTCTTAATACACAGGTAACTAGGTCCACACCCACAAAGTTTCAACAGATCTGGAGTTTAGCCTAAAAATTTGCGTGTCTAACAAGCTTCCACGTGTTACTGATAATGCTGGTCCTGGGATCATACCTGAGCTCCCTACTGTAGCTAATGAAATCTGTTAGGAATAATCATGCAGTTTTGATGGTACTAAATGATCATAGCCACTTATCCTCCCGATGAGGTTTACTGTAAAGATACACATAAAAGGAACAATGGAAAAGAGTAGACAACTTTATTTTGGTCTTATACTCAAAACCCCAGGTAGAGCTCTCTGTAAGCAGACCTGGAAAAGATGGAGGCTGTAAATATGTCCACTTCCCTGAAGACTGACCAAATAAATATCTCTTTGTACTCTCTCTTAAATTTCTTATTTGTATTTCTTGCATATCTGTACATGAAAGCCTTGTAAACATTTTATTTTTTCAACAAATGTGTATTACCAGGCACTGTTCAAGACACTTGAGGATGTTTCAATAGGCAAGCAGGACAAAAATTCCTGCCTTCTGGATTTTACATTCTAGTATACTTGTAGTTTACATTCTCATATATTACAATTAAAATGTACCTGTATCGAACTAAGTTTCTAAATGTCTATCCTAAATGCTATCTTATTCTAATTTTTCTTTTATTACCCCTAGTACTGTTGTTTTCCTGTCTTTTTAGCTTATACATTATAGAATCATTTCTGCTTCCTCCTTTTAATATATCACCAGTTCTTTATGCTTCTTTCTGTTACGTTTTTTTTTATTTTGCTTCCTCCTTTCCATTTCTACAGTTGACCCTAATCCAGCCCCTTATTACTTCTGGGATGGTTTAGAACATCTGCCTGGTACTCAGTTTCCTATATCTAGATGTTTCTTATTCTGACTTATCCTGTGTAATTAGGCTTGAGACTGTATAAGTTGAAAGAGCACTGGACTAGAAAATAAAGCGACAGGAACTTTAGTTGTACACTAGCTACATCTAGCTGAATGAACATGTCAAAATAAAATTTCTTTGGTTTTGGTTTACATGTCTGTAAACTATGGAATTTGGCCCAGATTATGTAGTATCTCCTGTTTTAGTTTTTTCTTTTTTAACTTTAGAAAAACTGTAAGATAGGTTAATGATTATTTGTGTCTTTTCACCTAGTTTTGCCACATTTCCTTCTCTTTCTTTCTGCATACACTCACATATACACATAGTTTTACTTTTTTTTTTTTTTTAATAGCTTTTCATTTTGCTGGACAAGTTGATAGTGACCAGCATTATGATATTTCAGCAGTAACTTTCAAGAAAAGGTCATTATCTTACATAATCACCATTTAGTTCTCACACTCATGAACCTTAATATTCACATAATATTATTGTCTAATATGTAGTCCCATTTTCAAATTTCTCCAATTGTTCCAGTAATGTACTTTTTTTTTGTTTAATGCCAATTCAGGATCCAGTATGGGATCATTTGTTACTTTTGGTTGTCATGTCTCTTTAGTCTCCTTCAGTGCAGTTTTCCTGTTTTTCTTTTATCTTTTATGAAATTGACATTTTTAAAGTATTCAGGCTAGTTGCTTTGAGGAATGTTCCCCATTTTAGATTTTTTTTCTAATTGTTTCTCATGATCAGATTTAGGTTAAACATTTTCAGCATGAATATTATATTGATCTGTGTTCTTATCATTGCATCCCTTAAAGAGACACATAGCAGTTTAGCCCATTATTGGTGAGTTTAGGTTTGAGTATAGGTTATACTTGATTATTGTCATGTAAACAATCTTTTTTCTTTTTGTAATTAATAACCTATCTGTGGAGTGATAATTTTGAGACTGTGTGAATATTCTTTTAATCCTAGATTCTATTCTTAAACCAACCTAATGTACATTCAAATATTTACATATATATAAAGTTTGTTCTGTTGCATTTGTCTATTTTATATTTAATTGCTTCTGGCAGGAATGCCTTTATCCTTTCTATCAATTAATGCCTCTCATTTCTAATTTCAGTTCATATTTCACCTCTTGCAGACTGGCTTTCATAATTAATTCTCAAATCTCTCATCACTACAAACTTTAGCACTTTAGTACACGGCATAGGGCTGGAAATAGATGGTTTGCTGCCTCATCCCCTTTGAGTACCTATATGGAATATCACCAGTTAATCTTGGTACTTTTCCTTGCCAAGTTCAGGCAGAATTCTTCTCAACACAACAGTACGCTAGGTAACCAGTCAGATAGATAGATAGATAGATAGATAGATAGATAGATAGATAGATAGATAGATAGATAGATAGATAGATAGATAGATAGATGTTTGCTACAATTTTTGCCTTTAAAAAAACATACATTTAGAGCAATAAAAGTGAAAAAGGTCAAACAAAAAGAAACATACAAATAATTATAACATCACCTAGGCTAAGAAAATTGTCACAGTTGAGCAGTACGTTCAGCATTGTACTTCCTGGCAGCAAAAGCAAAAAGGAATCATTCTGCGCAGTGTCATTATCATTTTTGGGAGTTGAGGGAGCATATTACTTTGACAAATGAGACAGAATTTTTTATGTTGCTAAATTATAAAATGACTTAAATTGGATAACTCTGAAAATACTGAGCTATTAAGTGAACCATATGAAATTACCCTTTTAAAAAGGGTAATTTGAATATTGGCAATTTAATACAGTTCGACCTAATACATAATGGTAATGGTAAATATTTTGAAAATATTTATTTTGTTTGAAACAGTGATCTTAGAGAAGATACAAAAACACTCAATCTGATTTACTCTTTATAAAAACTGATGTAAAAATACAATTGAATAAAGTCATTTCTGTGAAGATGTAAATTAATGTAGCTGTAGTCTTATTGTAAAAATAGAGCGTAAAACTTTATAGAGGAATGAAGATAAGTATGATCCCTTAAATATTTCTCAAAGATCAGTTAATTTAAATAGGCTTTGTCAGAAGCTGTCAATTTAAGATTGTATATTCTACCAAATGGTGGGAATTTATTGGGAATTCATTAAAAGGCAACAATCAATGTGTTTTAGCTACCAGAGATGGAAACTGATTGTCACGGCAGTGGCAAAGTTAAATGAAAAAGCCTGTATTCTTGACCTAAGTTGAGGGTCATTTTACCTTTTACATGTTGTCATAGGTGCTATACTATGGATTAGTTATTGCTATAGCTTTTTCCCCAGAAGAGGCCATGTCTCCTACTTTTTTTTGTTTCCCTTAATAGTCCTTACTTCATTTATTAATATTTATCTAGCATATATACTGATGGCATAACAAAACCTATGTAATAAGGAAGGTCAGAGATAGATTCCTTCAAAGGTTCAAAAACTCTTATACTCTAGTACAGGAAATAAAACACATGCAATATATACAACAAATTTTAAATACATTAAGTGTATAAGAGAAATATTAACAAAATGCAGAAGTCTTAGAGAAGAGAGTTTGCTTAACCTGGAAAACAAGGGAAGATTTCCTGGAAGTAGTAGCATTTGAACCAGACTTGAAGGCAGAATTGGTATGCAGGGGAATAGCTGTAAGGTAGACCATGGCATATTAAGAATGAGATGAGAGCTCTAAAGGTAGACTTGACAAACCTGAATATCTGATTTTATATAAGGAGATTCAGTAAGAAGGAAGAATCAGAGTTAATATTAAAGTTTCCAGTGCCAACCTGACTACAGTTTCTAATCAGCATGTCAGTGCCTTTTAAATATTAATAAACAGTATTAACTTAGAAATGTTTATTGAACTATAACATGTAAGATCGGCATGTTTGTATATGTATGTTATACTTTGACTTTTAAAGTTTAAAATATGAATATAACAAGGTAATTTAAGAAAATATCCAAAAATAGAAGGGTATGTTTCCAGCTTGAAGGAAACCATCAAGATCCCAGCATAGAAGATGAAAACAGACCCACACCAAGGCACAGCACGTTGAATTTCAAAACCCCTGGGGTAAAGGAAAGATCTCAGCTTCCACAGGGAGAGAGAGTAGAATAAAGTCTCATTGATACGGATTCAGGGTGGCTTCAAACTTCTCAAGAACAGTCATGAAAGCTAGAAGCATTGGAGCAGTTGACTCATGAGAGAAAATTAATTCCAACTTAGAATTCTGGGTTTTTAGCCACATAAGGTATCAAAAATCCACTTCCAATCCTCTTTCTCAGTAAGTTTTTGGAGGGTATGCTCCATGAAAACTGGATATAAACCAAAAAAGACACGAATACAGGGAAGAAGTGAAAGGAAGATTAAGGGAATGATATATTGAGTTTGAGGAGGACAGAGGCTCTAGAGAAATTTCTTCAAGATTAAATTTATAGACTGTTTATATCTGAATATTTTGAGATGAGATTTAGACAGTTGGTGAAGATTTTAGGTGCATTATCACTAATAAATACAAGTCAGCTTGCTTTTTAAATAACGGGAGGAGTCGTGCAAGAAAGGAAAAGCCATGAATAGCTTTTAGTTAACATATGAACTTGTTTAAAGACACTTGGTTGGAGTCTTGATTGTTTTGTAAGAAGAGCTAAATGGTATTACTGCCCCCTCTCTTCAGCTGCAAGAAAGAGAAGTATGCTCTTTGATAATGGCTTTTGTCCCTCCAAGGACTGTCTTATTCATTAGTTTCCGTGAAATAGCAGTTGGTCAAAAGTCTCTTAAGCTGAAAGAATTGCGAGGAAAGTAGCAGATAGAACACCAAGACTCCTAGGAGCAGTTCTCTAGCAGCGGCACTTGAATTGTTTAATGAATGTCTCCCACATGGATTCTCTATAGTTCTATCACTTTATACCATTTACTGTCATAAGCCTCTTATCAAAAACTTTGAAGGAATGTATTATTTTATGTATGTACCTTAGTGTCTACACCCATTCACCTAGATCTTTAATTGAATTAGATTTTCATTACATCTTACCTCAATTCTGTTTCACATTTATTTGAAGATCTGATCAACTGAGAGAAGTATACATTTTAAGGATACATTTCAACCATTTTTTTCTGAGTTCATATATATTAGGCATTAGGCAGCTCAGAAATCACAGGATAGTTGGAAACATAGTCTTCTTAACAAATTTGTTATTAAAGGAAAGAGAAATAGCATAAAATTAAGATCAAATTTATCACCACAGTATGTCTGCTTTCACTGGTATCAAAGTCTCTGGGGCAGAAATTATGTCTGTGTCTCTTGCTTGTGTGCTTTTTCCTTCCCTATCTCTTGAAATTCAGACTTTGAATATAGTAGTAAAATTCTGGAAAGCTATATAAGAATATGTCAATAATCTTAAATAACCAGAGTTATGAACAAAGACTCATGTACAAAGATGTTTATTGCTGTTATAAAAATAAGAGTCATTATTTGTTCAATAATAGCTGAATGGTTAAATAAATTATGGCACATCCACAATAGTATCACGAAGCCAAAACAATTGCATTTTTATAGACTTTTCACAGTATAATATTAAGTGGGCTATTAAGTCCACATGTGCATATGTAACACATAGATGAACATGGTAATAGTATTTCAACAATATCAAAATGTGAACTGTAATTTAGCTTAATTGAAGTTATTTTAGTTTTTAAAATACTTTTTGTTTTTGCCTCTGTAAATATTTAAAAACATCTTTAAACATACTCTATTTTGAAAATAATAGGAAGGCTGGATCCCTGCTAAGTACCAAAACTAATTTTCTGTAGAGCAAAACTTTAAATATTAAAAAGAGAAATAAAATCATGAAACAATTGGAAATTTTTTCCAACCCTGGGGATGAAGATGGGATGATTCAAAACCCAGAAATCATTAAAGAAAAGATTGAAAATTTAATTACATAAAGATAAAAACATCTGTACAAAAAAAAGAGCACTAAATAAAGTAAAAGACAGATGGCACACTGGGAAAACATTTCTTAAAATTAGAAATTAAGAAAAAATACTAAGCCTACTAAAAAAGGTAGTAGCAGTTCTTAGAAAAGAAATGGCTATAAACACGTGAAGAATGCTTGATCCACTTGTAAGAAATGAATGAAATAATAGATCAGATACTATGTTTTATTTACTATCACGCTGCTTAAGATTTAAAAGTTTGTGTTCTGGTGTTGGCAAGGATGTAAGAATCTAGTCACTTTCAAACACTCTAAGTGAGAGTACACTGGAAGTATATTCTTTTTCGTTGTTGTTATTAAGGAAGCAGGGTCTACCCGTGGCCCGCGCCCCCACTTGGAAATATATTCTGAAAATATCCTTAAGTGTGTATTATCAGTACTTCATTTGTCCTGATAGTCTATATGAAATATTAATATCCTCAGTGCTTTAGTTTAGGGTTTTGAGTTAGAACAAGCATGCATGCAATCAACATGTTTGTAGAGCTGTATATACATAACAGCATAGCACTTGTCATATTAAAATCAGTTGTGTAGACACTACAATGTGTAGCTCTATTACAGTGTGTAGCTCCTAAAAAATCAGGTTGTTTTTAATAGTGCTTTTTTTGAATTATAAAAATAGTATGTGGATATTGCAAAATGAGTTAAATAGTATAGAACTGAAGAAATGACCAAAAAAATAATAATAATAAGTTTCTTTGTGCCTCATATCCAGTCTCACTTCCCAAAGAGAATACTTATTAAATAGTTCTTGATACAGCCTTCTGGAAATTTTCTGGGTATATGCAAACATATAAAAATATATATAATATATATCCTTTACCCTTTTTTCTCCATATGTAAGATTATATATACCTGTTATTCTGAAACTTGCATTTTCATCTTTTTATCTAGGAAAGGTTTCCATATTGGCATATATAAATCCACTGAGGAATGTTTTATAATTTGTTCGATCAATACCCTATTGTTAGATATAGAGGTTGGTTCTGTTTTTTTGCTCTTATAAACAGTGCTGCAGTGAATATCTTTTTACTTATATCTCTGCTCCCTGTGTGAAGATAAATGTTAGTTAGATTCCTAGAAGTAAAATGGATGGCTAGGGCAATGGCATGTGCATTTGATATAACATAATTAAGCAAAATACGCTGAGAGAGCTAACTCTTCAGAAAACTCAGAGAGTTTTAGAAAATTAACTAATTAGAAATGGTTAAAATCAGATGGGTATTCTGAGAAGTATGGAAACATTTAGGCAGTACCTGATAGTGTGTAGTAAGATTTGAATGAACAAACCTTTTGTTTTAAGTAAATCTTAGACAACAGAGTAAATCACTTAAAACTTGTTTTCTGTAGGTTAAGAAAATAGATGAAAAGTCAAACAATCAGATTCTCAGGAAGTAAATGGAATGAAAGTTTCAGTGTTTGCTCATCCTTTTAAACTAGTGCTTTTTGGAATCCTTAATTCCACCTCTTTGTTCTTTATCAAGATGTGAGCTCTTTCTACTAAGTAAATAGTGATTAAAATATATAGACAATACATGTAATATATGAGATGATCTATCCAACAAATGTTTGTTGTTAAATACCTGATGTGTGCCAGCTGTTTTGTATGCTAGGGCTATATCAGTGAATATAATAGAATAATCCTGACATAAAAGAACTTATATCCTAAAAATTTCATTCAGTCTCTCCCTAACTTGTAATTATGCTGTTTTGAGTGCCTGCCTGTAAAAATATGCTCTATGTATATTATCCGAACACTTCATTATTCTCTGTCCTCGTCCTCCTTTATTTTTCTTTGTAACACTATCATCATCTGTATTGGTCCATTCTCACACTGCTATAAAGAACTGCCCAAGACTGGGTAATTTATAAAGAAAAGAGGTTTAATTGACTCACAGTTCTGCATAAGTGGGGAAGCCTCCGGAAACAAATCGTGGCAGAAGGGGAGGCAGACATATCTTACGTGGTGGCAGGAAAGAGAGAGCATGTGAAGGAGGAACTGTCAAACACTTATAAAACCATCAGCTCTCATGAGAACTCACTCATTATCACAAGAACAATATGGGGGAAACCACCCCCATGATCTAGTCACCTCCCACCATGTCCCTCCCTCTACATATGGGGATTATGGGGATTACAATTCGAGATGAGATTTGGGTGGGACACGGAACCAAACCATATCCCCATCTGACATAGGTATGTGTTGTTCTTGTCTGGTAGAAATGCGGGTCTTGCTATGTTGCCCAGGTTGGTCTTGAAGTGCTCAGCTCAAGCAGTCCTACTGCCTTAGCCTCCAAAGTGCTGGGATTACAGGTGTGAGTCATCACGCTCAGCTTAGTTTTTTTTTTTTTTTTTTTTAATCTATCTTCTTCCAGTAGAATGTAAGCTTCATAGCTGTTAGGACTTCTCCTTTTAACTATTATGATCTCCCTAGCACCTAGCACATGAGGCACTGAGTAAATAGGTATTGATTTTGTTGATGAATTTTTAGTCTGTTAGGCAAGAAAAGAAGTTGGCTATTTGCATCTTTACTCTGATCACTCTTTAGTTTTTAATTATATCATTTTATCAGTTCTGTTTAAGGCATTACTTGATCATCCTGTATACAATTTCAAATTGTTCCCTTACTCCCTCTTATTTTTCCCTGCTTTACTTTTCATCATAGCACCTGTCTTCCAACACAGCACATAATTTTCATAAGCATTCCCCAATTAGAATACAAAGTACGTGAAGAGTTTACAGTATTTTTATATATTTGGGTTATTGTTTTATCCCCAGTATCTACAGTAGGGCCACACATATAATATGTATTTCAGCATTAAATGTTTGCTGAATAAAGGATTGAATCATTTGATTTCAAAGGAGACAGCTAAAAAACCCCAGCAATGTTATAAGATCTTGTATATAATAAGAGTAGGAGGGAGAAAGAGAAGAGAATAATAGACCTACTTTATTTTCTGGTTGGGGCTTAGAGCTTGATCTCAGAATTCACTTAGTGTTAGGAGGTAGCTGATAATGAGTAAAAGAATTGATAAAGCAAGAAGAAGGGACCCAAGGAAAAATGTGAAAGCTGAGGATGTCAGGGCTATGGATTTGTTTTCAGTAGAGAGTCAAAGGTTCAGGTGCCCACATAAAGGAGAAAAGCAGAAACAGTACAAACTAACCGTTGTTAGAAGTTACACAAAGTTGGTAACCTAGAAAAGTGGTTCTCAAACCTGAGAATCGTCATGTATCAGAATCACCTGGAAGCCTCTTAAAACGGGGTATGCTGGGCTCTGGACAGAGTTTCTGCTTAATAGGTCTAGAGTGAGGCCTAAGAATTTGCATTTTTAACAAGTTCCCAGGTGATGCTGATCCTGCTGGTCTGGGGGAATGACACTTTGAGAACCACTGATATCTGTGACCCAGTAAAACATTTATGGAGGCAATTAGGGATTAAGAAATTAACTATACTGGCAGAGAACCTAGCATAAAGTCAGGTGGGCAAGTCTTTGCTTAACTGCTATATTTTTGTAGTTCAGTCTCTTCAAATAGATATACTGGAAGATGAGAACCGTGGTCTTCACATTTTTAAGTGCCTCCTATGTCCTGTCACAGTGCAATCTAAACATTAGGCACTGGGACACACACACACACGCATGTGCGTGCACGCGTAAGAACACACAGAGTGAATTTCACTTGTACTATTTAATATAAGCATTTTTCCAGTTTCAAAAGTTTAATCTTTGAAATATGCTTGCCAATTTCTTTGCCAATTTCTTTTGCTACAGTAGAGGGAGCTACAACCCAAATTTTACTTATGTAGCAGTAACACACAATAAGGCTATCCTTTTCCATCCTTGTTCATTAGTCTTTTTTTAAAAACTTTTAAAATCAGCTTTATTGAAATATCTTAAGTGTACAGTTTATTGCATTTTGGCAAATGTTTAAGCCTGGGTAAACGTCAGCTTTAGTTGATACATGGAACATTTCCATTCTAATTTGGCAGTCAGTTCTACCCACCCCCAAATTCTTACCTACTTTCTGTCACTATAGGTTGCTGCTTGTAGAATTTAATATAATTTGATTCATGCAGTATTAGGGAAGAGGTAAAGGATAATCATTGTTTAAGGGGTATAGAGTTTGAGTTTTACAAAGTGAACAATGTGAATATACTCAACACTACTGGACTGTACACTTTAAAATGGTTGGTAAATATTTTGTTACGTGGCTTTTACCACAATAACATTTATGTCTGGCTTTTATTGCATACTGCTTTTTAGGTTAATCCATGTTGCATTTATCAATAGTTCATTCCTTTGTATTAATGAGTATTATGCTCTTGTTTGGATATACCACATTTTATTTGTCCATTCACTTTTTGATGGTCCATTAATCATATGTTTTTGAAAGGAATCAGAAAAAAAGAATTGTTTACCATTTGACTACACTTAATCTTGCTCTTAATTTTTTCTTTCCAGTAATTTTCAAATTCATCCGTTAAAAGTAATTTCATCTAATTTGCTGTTATTAAATAAATAAATATTATAAAATAATTTGCTATTTATTAAAATTCTAAATGTTTTTAATCTAGTGCTTCGAAAATCAGAAACATAGGAGCTAAAATTTGTGGCAACAATTTTTCTCTCAAAACTCAGGTAAATATTGTTGCCTGCAGTTTATTGCCCTAAGTTTGTCCTGGTTTTTAAAAAATGTCATTGTCTTCTAGTTCTTCCTTTGCAGACAATTTTAGTAAGCAAGTTATTCTTGATTCTTAGTTTGGTTTGCTAACTTAGCTACTTTTTCTAAAGGAATGTATTGTCGTATTGTAAAGAAAGCTAGTAGTAAATGAATAGAGTAATAGATTTGTGATACCAATGTGTGATACCAATTTACCTCTGGGAGGTAAGTATATGTGCACTTCACTGTAAAATTCTTTCAACATTTCTGTGTTTGAAAGTTTTACAGGCTGGGCATGGTGGCTCATGCCTGTAATCCCAGCAGTTTGGGAGGCTGAGGCGGGTAGATCACCTGAGTTCAGGAGTTTGACACCAGCCTGGCCAACATGGTGAAAACCTGTCTCTACTAAAAATACAAAAATTAGCCGGGCATGGTGGCACACAGCTGTAATCTCAGCTACTTAGGAGGCTGAGACAGGAGAATCGTTTGAACCTGGGAGGCACAGGTTGCAGTGAGCCGAGATTGTGCCACTGCACTCCAGCCTGGGCAACAGAGCAGGACTCCATCTCAAAAAAAAGTAAGAAAGTTTTATAAAATATTGGGGGCCAAAGGGAGGGGAAAACTAGTAAATTATCCAGAATAGGTATTAGTACTAATGTTATTGTCGTATCCCCTCATAGTTTTAATTCTCTTTTTTACTGCTACTGTTATCTTCATTTGCTTATGAAGTTATTCTCAGTACAAGCAAATGAATGCATAGTTAGCTAGCTATCAGACTATTAAAGCAAATTCCCTGAGCAAGGTTTTGAAGTAAGTTCAAAGACAACTCTGATAGTGGCTTTGTCCATAAAACATCAGTAGTAGTGTAATTTTTTAATTTCTAAGCAAAAGTGCTAAGAAATATATTTTGGAGAGGGAGAGAATCAGTGGGATCATTGAGGGTGAGGATTCTCAGATGAGGGGAAAAAAAAGTTAGAGAAGACTGAAAAACAAAGCCACTGTTTCCTTTCGTTTATCTTTTATCTTGTCTGTAACTGGATCTTGAAGTTAGCCTCTTACCATGAGAGAACTATTTTTCCAGCTGGATGAAAAGAGTAACACCAAGTCCCCTATTCTACTGTTTTCTGCTCACTTACTCCTGGAGAAAAGCTAAGTCAAATCAATATGTACTTATTAAATACCTACTTTCTCAGAGTTGTGTTATTTGAGAATTAAAGTATATGAAACATATACTCCACCCGTAAAGAGCTTGGAGTCTAGTTTAGAAATCTCTTACCTTTAGGCATGGACAAATTTAATAAAAGTACGAAGTATATGCAGTTGGCCCTCCATATCCATGGGTTCATGGATTCAAGCAACCATGGATTGAAGATACAGGTTTTTAAAACTTGCATCTGTATTGAGCATGTGTAGACCTTTTTCTTGTCATTATTCCCTAGGCAATATAATATAGCAACTATTTACATAGATGTAAAGTGTATGGCAGCATATGCATTGGTTATATGAATATATGATACCATTTGATATCAAGAATTTGAGCATTCAAGGATTTTTGTATCTGCGAGAGGTTCTGGAACCAATCTCCCATAGATACTGAGGGACAACTGTATTTGGTGCTAAATAGAAAATAAATGTTTTAGAAATTCAGAGAAGGAAATTTTGGTGCAGGCTAGAGTAGTCATGAAGAAAGACTAAAATGATGCTGAATTAGTAAGATGTTAATAGGTGAGGTAAAACAGAAAGTAGCTTTGTGAAAAGAAGGATTCAGCCTGAAAAAATACCTTTAAAAAACGCTAAAGAAACTAGACCGACTACAGTACATTCACTAGGAGAAGTAGTAGGAAATAGAGTTCTAGAATCAAAATCAGGGAAGCAGCATGGATGACCCTTGAGGACATTATGCTAAGTGAAATAAGTCAGACAAATATGGGGTGATTCCACTTCTATGAGGTCCCTAAAGTAGTCACATTTATGGAAGCATAGTAGAATGGTGGTTACCAGGGACTTGGGGAGGGGGATGGAAATTAGTTTTAGTTTTGCAAAGAACAGTGTGAATATACTTAACACTACTGAACTATATGCTGAAAAATGGTTAAGATTGTAAACTTTATGTCATGTGTTTATTACCACAATAAAAAAAAATAAGGAAAGCAATGGCATGCTAAAAAGGGAATTATAAGATAAAATGCAAAGCACTCATACTTTAACTCTAACCTCCTCTCCTCTAACCCCTTCAGTCCAACTTTTCCCTTCTTTAAAATTATCTTTCTCCTATCCCACTGTTTCCCTCCATTATTCCTAAAATGTTAATATTGATTGCAAAATCGCATTTGAAATAGTACCTTGGTATATAATTTATTTGGATTCTTGCAGTAATTTAAAATAACAAATTATATTCCAGGTAAACAATTATGGCTAAGATGAAACTAGAACCCCAAAGAAAGAAAAGTAACTTGTTAAATTACTGCTACAAATGCAGTTGTACTGAAGAAAATATAGATGTATTTAATGTCCATTTTCACAAAATTCTAGGAAGTCATGGTATGAAGACAGAAAGGAACTAGTCATCATGAAGAATCAGAAAGGATTTCTAAAAGCAAGTTCTTGCTGGACCATCTAATGTTCTTTTTGGGTTGGATTAATAATAGACATGAGGGTAGGGGATTCCATGAACATAATTACATGTCATTCAGCAAATTGTTTGACACAGTCTTTCAAAATGGATGAGTGGAACTTCTGCTTTCTCTAAAGATGGAACCAGATTTAACCTTCTGCCTGAAATAAATGACAAAATATATATGATACAATGGTTTTGAAACACCAGACAGGAGGCAAGGAAGGACAGTAATCTCTGAGAGATAGGAAACAAATGAAGTGAGCCCTGTGATTGCCCCAGCTGATGGTCTTGATAGAGTTCCCAGGACATGGTACAGGGAGGGGACTTGAGACAAAGCCCAGCGCACTCCCTAAGGAGATGAAGCTGTGAGTGTGGGGAAACTAAGATAGCTAGAATTCACAGGACAGTACCAGAGAGGAGAGAGCTGCAGAGAGAATTAACCAGGGGAACCCACTGGAGCATTCAGCAGAGTGCTGATCATCACATGCATGTGAAGAACCTACCTGAGGTAAGGGAAATAATCATCCTAGAAGATTAAAGGCAGCAGTTTCTGGCACTCACATAGGGCCATGTAGGGTTGCAGGAACAGTGCCTGTTACTAGCAGCCAGACTGAAAAAATTCATAATTCAAGTGGCACTGGGTAGAGCGAGTACTCAGGAAGGTTCTGCCTGAATAGTGGGGAATAACCAGCTGCTTTGGACCTATGTAGCAAATAATGAAAGCAAGACCTGAAAGGATCAAACTGTTTCTAAGTGATATAACTACATCCCTGAACAAAACTGAAGATTTATATAAAGGAATATCAAAATAACTACCACGTAACAATGTAAAATCCATAATGTCTAGCATCTAGTCAAAGTTTACCAAGAGGCAGTACTATGTGATCAATAATAATGAAAATAAAACCAACTTAGAACTGATAAAGATGTTAGAATTAGTAGACAATGACAATTAAAATATTTATGATAACTATGTTCCCTCTATTCAAAAAGTTAAGTAAAGACCTAGAAGATACAAAAACCCAAATCAAACTTCTCTAAACGAAAACTGTAATGTTTGAGTTGAAAAATATACCAGATGAGATTATTAGCATGTTAGACATTGCAGAAGTAAAAATCAGTGAACTTGAAGACTTAGCAATGAAACTATCCAAAATAAAACAAGAGCAAAAAATAAGAATCTTATAAAAATAGATATCAGTGAACTATGAGACAACTTACAGTGGCATAAAATACATGAAATTAGAATCTCCAAAGAAGACACAAGAAGGTGGACCCCAAAAAAACCCTGTTTTAAAAGAAATAATGGCAAAAATCTTTCCAAACTTGATGTAAACTATACACCCACAGATCCAAGAAGCTAAACAAACTCCAAGCACAAGAAACATGAATGAAGAAAACTTCACCAAGACACATCATAATCAAATTGATCAAAACCAGGGGTAAAGAAAAAAAAATACTTAAAGCAACCAGAGGAGAAAGACAAATTAGGTAAAAAGGAGCAAATATAAAAATGGCAACAAGAATAAACCACAAAATTTTAAACCTTCAATATAGGAAATTGAAAGACTTAAAGTAATTTTGCAGAGGATCTTTATATCATGACAGCTCATGAATTTCATAAAAATAAAAATATTTGCTGCTGAAGATTGACTTCAAATTCTGAAAAAGCAAGAGTTTACTATAAAACATGACAAAAACCTATTATAAAGAAGCCCATCTGATTACCCAGTGAAAATGCATAATTTTAAAAAACCCAAAAAGTGCCAATATGAACTATCTAAGAATAAAAGAAAACTTGTTATTTAGCAGCACATATACTTTGGCAATGAATACTGGAGAAAAGATAAAACTATTTTTACTTTTCACATTATTCTTGGAAAATCACTGTTCAAATCCCTTTTATAAGTACATATTCACTAATAGAAACATGGTAGCAGAAAGGGATGTAGTATATGTTTTCTTTTATGATGAAATGTTTTGGATGGCCCACATCTTTTATGAGGTGAAACCATTCTGTAAAAATATTAGCAGAAGAAAGTAAAATTGATTAAAAAAAAAAGTAAAGAAAAAATTTTTAAGAAGAATGATGGTTACTTTAAACTTTAAAACAACAGCAGTCAAAAGAGACAGAGGGACATTATATAATGATAAAAGGTCTTGTCCAACAGGAAAATATCACAGTCCTAAACATATATGCACCTAACACTGGAGCTCCCAAACTTATAAAACAATTACTGATAGACCTAAGAAATCAGATAGACAGCAACACAACAATAACAGGGGACTTCAATAGTCCACTGACAGCACTAGACAGGTCAGCAAGACAGAAGGTCAACAAAGAAACAATGGATTTAAGCTATACCCTGGAATAAATAGACTTAACAGATATATACAGAACATTCCATCCAACAACTGCAGAATACACATTCTATTCAACAGCACGTGGAACTTTCTCCAAGATGGACCATATGATAAGCCATAAAACGAGCCTTAATAAGTTTAAGAAATTTGAAATTATATCAAGCCTTCTCTCAGACCACAGTGGAATTCAACTGGAAAGCAACTCCAAAAGGAACCTTCAAAACCATGCAAATACATAGAAATTAAATAACCTGCTCCTGAATGAGCATTGAGTCAAAAACGAAATCAAGATGGAAATTTAAAAATTCTTCAAATTGAACGACAGTAATGACACAGCCTATCAAAACCTCTGGGATACAGCAAAGGCAGTGCTAAAAGGAAAGTTCACAGCCCTAAATGCCTACATCAGAAAGACCGAAAGAGCGCTAACTGACATTCTAAGATCACACCTCAAAGAACTAGAGAAACAAGAACAAACCAAACCCAAACCTAGCAGAAGAAAGGAAATAACCAAGATCAGAGCAGAACTAAATGAAATTGAAACAAAAACAAAAAAAAAAAAAATGCAAAAGATGAATGAAACAAAAAGCTGGTTCTTTAAGAAGATAAAATTGATAGACTGTTAACAAGATTAACCAAGAAAAGAAAGAAAATTCAGTTAATCTCATTAAGAAACAAAACAGGAGATATTTCAACTGACACCACTGAAATACAAAACATCATTCAAGGCTGCTATGAACACCTTTACACATAAACTAGAAAACCTAAAAGAGGTGGATAAATTCATGGAAAAATACAACCCTCCTAGCTTAAATCAGGAAGAATTAGATACCCTGAACAGACCAATAGTGAAGCAGCGAGATTGCAATGGTAATTTTAAAATTACCAACAAAAAGAAGTCCAGGAACAGATGGATTCACAGCAGAATTATATCAGACATTCAAAGAAGAATTGGTACCAATCCTTTGACACTATCGTAGAGGAGGAAGTAACCCTCCCTAATTCATTCTATGAAGCCAGCATCACCCTAATAGCAAAACCAGGAAAGGACATATCCAAAAAAGAAAACTACAGACTGATATTCTTGATGAACCTAGATGCCAAAATCCTTTACAAAATACTAGCTAACGGAATCCAACAACATATCAGAAAGATAATCCGTCATGATCAAGTGGGTTTCATACAAGGGATGCAGGGATGGTTTAACATATGCAAGTCAATAAATGTGATACCCTACGTAAACAGAACTAAAAATCACATGATCATCTCAGTAGATTCAGCATTTGGCAAAATCCAGCATCCCTTTATGATTAAAACTCTCAGCAAAATCGGCATACAAGGGACATACCTCAATGTAATAAAAGCCGTCTGTGACAAACCCACAGCAAACATAATACTGAATGGGGAAAAGTTGAAAAGCATTCCCTCTGAGAACTGGAACAAGACAAGGGTGCCCACTCTCACCACTCCTCTTCAACATAGTTCTGGAAGTCTTAGCCAGAGCAATCAGACAAGAGGAAGAAAGGGCATATAAATCGATAAAGAGGAAGTCAAACTGTCACTGTTTGCTGATATGATCATTTACCTTGAAAACCCTAAAGACTCCTCCAGAAAAAGCTCCTAGAACTGATAAAATAATTCAGCAAAGTTTCCAGATACAAAATTAATGTACACAAATCAGTAGCTCTTCTATACAACAACAGTGACCAAGTGGAGAATCAAATCAAGAACTCAGCCCCCTTTACAATAGCTGCAAAAAATGAAATAAAATAAAACACTTAGGAATATACCTAACCAAGGAGGCAAAAGACTTTTACAAGGAAAACTACAAAACATGCTGAGAGAAGTCATAGACAACCCAAACAGATGGAAACATATCCCATGCTCATGGATGGGTATAATGAATATTGTGAAAATGACCATACTGCCAAAAGCAATCTACAAATTCAATGCAATTCCCATTAAAATACCACCATCATTCTTCACAGAACTAGAAAAAACATCCTAAAATTGATATGGAACCAAAAAAGAGCCCACATAGCCAAAGCAAGACTAAGCAAAAATAACAAATCTGGAGGCATCACACTACCTGCTTTCAGACTATACCTCAGGCCATAGTCACCAAAACAGCATGGTACTGGTATAAAAATAGGCACATAGACCAATGGAACAGAACAGACCAGAAATAAAGCCAAATAGTTACAGCCAACTGATCTTTGATAAAGCAAACAAAAACATAAAGTGGGGAAAAGACATCTTTTCAACAAATGGTGCTGTAATAATTGGCTAGCCACATGTAGAAGAACGAAACTGGATCCTCATCTCTCACTTTATACAAAAATCAACTCAAGATGGATTAAGGACTTTCACACCTGAAACGATAAAAATTCTAGAAGATAACATTGGAAAAACCCTTCTAGACATTGACTTAGGCAAGGATTTCATGACCAAGAACCCAAAAGCTAATGCAACAAAAACAAATATAAATAGCTGGGACTTAATTAAACTAAAGAGCTTTTGCATGGCAAAAGGAACAGCCAGCAGAGTAGACAGACAACCCATAGAGCGGGACAAAATCTTAACAATCTATACATCTGACAGAGGACTAATATCCAGAATCTGCACCAAACTCAAATCAGTAAGAAACAATTTCATCAGCAAATGGGCTAAGGACATGAATATACAGTTCTCAGAAGAAGATGTACAAGTGGCCCACAAACATGAAAAAATGCTCAACATCACTAATGATCAGGGAAATACAAATCAAAACCACATTGTGCTACCACCTTACACCTGCAAGAATGGCCATAATCAAAAAAATCAAAAAATACTATATGTGGGCGTGGATGCAGTGATCAGGGAACACTTCTGCACTACTGGTGGGAATATAAACTAGCACAACCACTATGGAAAACAGTGTGGAGATTCCTTAAAGAACTATCTTTTAACTTCTAAAAGTAGAACTACCATTTGATCCAGCAATCCCATAGTGGGTATCTACCCAGAGGAAAAGAAATCTTTATACAAAAAAGATACTTGTACACGCATGTTTATAGCAGCACAGTTCACAGTTGCAAAATCATGGAACCAACCCAAATGCCCATTAATCAATGAATGAATAAAGAAACTGTGGTATATTTATATGATGGAATACTACTCAGCTATAAAAAGGAACCAATTAACAGCATTTGCAGTGACCTGGATGAGATTGGAAACTATTATTTTAGGTGAAGTAAATCAGGAATGGAAAAACCAAACATCGTATGTTCTCACTGATATGTGGGAGCTAAGCTATGAGGACACAAAGGCATGAGAATGATGCAGTGGACTTTGGGGACTTTGGGGGAAGAGTGGGAGGGTGGCGAGGGATAAAAGACTACAAATATGAGGCAGTATGTACTGCTCAGGTTATGAGTGCACCAAAATCTCTCAAATCACCAGTAAAGAACTTGCTCATGTAACCAAATGCCACCTGTACCCCAATAACTTATAGAAAAAAAATGAATGACAGCAGAGTCCTCATCAGAACAAATATTCCTTCTGAACATAGATAGAACTAAACAAGATTTTGACAAATCAAACAACAAATTAAATAGATAATACGTTATGACTAAATGGGTATATCCCAGGTGTGGAGAGTTGATTTAACGTTTGAAAATCAATCAATGAACTAAAAAAGACCACCTCAGTAGACACAGAAAAAGTCTTTGGCAAAATCCAACACCCATTTCTGATAAAAACTCTCAGCAAACTAGGAATAGAAGGAAACTTCTTAACCTGATAAGGGCATATATGAAAAACTTACAGCTAACATCATATTGAAAAATTGAATGTGTTACTCTTAAGATTAGGAACAAGACAAAGGTGTCTGCCCTCTTCACCACGCCTGGCCGGAATTTTTTTTTAACTGTTTTATTTCAGCAGGTCTAGTTGTTCATCTTACTGGATTTCTTATACACTGTTCTGAAACCTCTTGTCTTTGTGTTTAGATCATTTGGGTGACTGAGGTTTATTTCTGTGATGTTTTTCATCAAAGCTGCTCAAAATAGGTTGCTGGTTTTCTCTGCCATTATAAGTGAGCTCACTTCATGTTCTTGTTGAATTCTAACTGAAGCTCATTTCTCCCCTTTTTATTTTCAGATATTTGTATCTGCTGTTCTCCGGTGATGACCTTTTACCTTTAGACCACTGGGTGTTTAATACAGAGGCTCACCCTCTGCCTGTGTTACATTTAGCCAACACCACACTTTCAGGTAATCCTGCTGTCCGATGAAAGCAGTTCCAGAAGGACCATTCTCACCTGTGTTTTGTTTACATGGACCACTACAGAAATTAGTTTGGAGAGGCGGCTTTTGAAAACCTGGACCTCTATGTCAACATGACAGGGTGAAACTATTCCCCCTAAGACTTTTCAACTTGTAGATACGTCAACTTTGAAATTATTCCATTTTATACCTGACCAAAACATGTTCTGGTATATGTAGGACAGAGACCTGGATGTGCTTTGATCGTTAATGAGGTGGTCACATGAGAAATGTTGCCTGTTTCTACTGTATTGTTTTTAGAGTCCTGAAGTCTGGAGGCTAGACTTCCTGAAAGCAAGCCAAGAATATAGAGCACCTTGCAGGAGTTCAAGATGGCCTTTGGAACCAATTATATATTTGTTTCCTCCTACAGTGGAGCAGCATTCAAATCAAATATTTACATATTGCTTATCACTTTTTCTCCATTTTAATAATGGAATGAACTAAAATAAACAAGAATGAAAGAATAGTATAATTGTATCAGTAACAAGAAGACTCAAAAAAGAAATAGGAGTACCTAACCCTATCTGAATTTTCAGGTTCCCCATTGGATGACCAGACTGGCAACCATTTCAAATCCCAATCTATTTCATTGAAATTTCTTGGTTAAGTTTAATTTTCTCTGGGGGCATGATCTCACAAAGAATACTCAAATCTTTTTCTTCATATGGAATCATCGAAACTGCTGTTTATCATAATCACCACTTATGAGCCTGGGTTTGGGATTTTTTGCATGTAGTTCAGTCTGCAGTTAGTAGCGTGACAGAAAGTGGGAAGATGCCGCAGTTTGTTGCCTTGAAACCTATTCTAAGAGCAATCCTTGGTTTTGTTGGTACTTTATTTTTCCAGACCAACACATCTACCAAGTAAATTTTATTCACTTTAATTTCATAATAAAGTTAGTAGAGTCACTCAACTTACAACTTTTTTTATGTGGCTTGGCAAAATTCACTATACTATTAGGCAGCTCTAAATTTGCCTTGATAAGCTAAATAAGTTACTTTTATAACTTATTAAAGCAAAACAAACCCAGTGAAACTTTCTTAAATATTCTATCTGGAATAGGGATAGGGGATCTTTTATTTATAATCTCATCAGATGAGTGAGTTGTTCACAGATATTTTATGTATTTTAATTTTCTCCAAGAATATTATAGAATTCCAAAGAATCAGAATAGTTTCAGAACAATTTTCAGTGTTAAAAGAGTGGTGTTATTACACTAAAATTGGAACATGTCTAAGGGACTTTTATCTTATCAGTAGGTTTTGCATTGATATTTCTTTTTAAATAAACTACTAGTTCTTTATATTTCGGCAAAAAGAACTTAAATTTTATCAGGAACTATAAGATAAATATCTAGTGCTTAACAAATTTTCTGTCCTTAAATTTATGTGACAGTGCAAGATACTTTTTTGCTCTTTTCATTTAATGTAGACATCTTCCATTGACATTAATAAAAGTTAGAAACAGTTTAGTATAATATTTACTCTGAATTTGAAGATTTCATGAAACAAAGTTCGTACAAGAAGCCCACCTTGGAATTCTGAAGGCTTATTTTCTTGTTTGATAGCTTTTCTTTTTAACTTAGCTTTTAAGTTGGGAAAAGACTTGATTAATTAATATAATATTTTCTAAGGTTGATCATCTTACACCACAAATCATTAATTTTGACAGTTCTGCTGATGATCCGTAAATGATAACCACTGCAAAAGTTTTCAGTATACATAGAAAACAAAGATGCAGGGCCAGTTACAATAGTCCTTAAGAGAGTTAAATTATAGCACATGTTTTGACATTGTAATATCTTTTACTACTTGAACATTTAAATTTCTAAATGAGAAAGTTATATATACTACTGTAACTGTAGAAGGGAAAAGGGAAAGTATTTGGTTCTAAAAAACATTAGCCTTCCTCATAAAAGTAGCACAAGCCCACTTATGAATCACTGAGAAAAAGTGAAAAACCTGAGTTGGCCAAGACCCAGAGCAGCAGTGCAGATGGCATTGAACTCTCTGAACTCTCTTTCACCTTGTTGAGAAGAATGCAGCGTAAAGGGACCTTCTTGGTTCCGCAGGAACTTCTCAAGGAATGAGGAGACAGAACCCCTACTCCCAAGTGCTCTATTTGTATTACCCAGATGACTGAAGCTTAAGAGAAGGCAGGGAAGTATGCAAGCAGAGCCAGTTCTGGTACAAACAAAGAATTTGACAGGGACAATGGAAGGGTCTTCTTTACCACTCCCTACCTTCTGTGTGATGGAAAGACTAGAGCTTATAAAATTACTTCCATTTTTTTAATCTCCTGAATACCAAAGGCAATTAAAGTCAGCTACAAATGACTTGCCAGTGTCATGTTTTATTTTTGTTATAGATTTTTAAATTATTTCCTTCAGGATCAATTCTTATCCCATATAATGCTTAGCTTCCAAGAATGTTCTTTCCTTTCTTCTGTCTTTTACAGCTCTTTGCATTTTTTAGACCTTAATACTCAGGTTAAATATTCATTGCATTTATAAGACCTTCTGCAAAAAGCCCAGAAATGGTCCTTTCCAGGTGCCTCTTCAAAGAGCTGACACTTTACCTTGTGCCTTTGGCACAAATGTGCAGAATAGATAGATCAGTTGGTGCATAATAGAAAAAACAGGAATTTTGAACACTCTTCTTCCTTCTACATTTATTTCTCTTCATTTTAGAATCACACTTTTTATGTTAAACCAGATTTATTATTATTATTATTATTCAACCAGTATTAAGTTGTTAAAACCAAGAGAATGGGGCCCTAACCAAAAAGAAGTCTCAACTCGAAAAATAAGTCCCCAGTCAGGTGGTTCTTACTTTCTTGTGGGTTGCATATTTTATGTCTCTCTAACATCAACGTATTCCTGACTTTCAAGCAGATGTTTATATGTAAAATGAAACCTGGGTATTGAAAGGAAATGCGTTCTTTTTATGGAGTATTGACCCTGATCCTCTATGATGTCATATAGGGCAACTCAGGGCTATACTTGCTAGATTTTAACCAAGCAGTTTGAAATCTTAATCATCATCCTCTCATCTTCTCCGCTCTCCATTGCCAAAGTCTTTGTCAAAACTCCAAATTTGTTGATAAAAGATTGTGTTTGCCTTTCTCATTATAATGCAGTTTCTCCTTAAGCCTGGAGTTTTTTTAATGAGTGCATGAGTAAATGAGAGAATGCGTGAATGAACATTTATGAAGTATCTAATATGTGCCAAGCATTGTGCCTGGCACTTTCAATCATTAGAATGTTTTATGTGATTCCACAGCATTTTCTGTATGAGAGTAGCTCACAACATTTTAAACGTTTCCAATATGAATCGTGTTACAAAATTCTTAATTTTATATTTCATATAAAGAGGAAAAAGAAAAGGTTTATAATATATTTTAAAACAATGTGTTATTGTATAATACTAACAACTATAATTGTAGTTAATAAGTAAAATCTCTTGAAAATGTCAAAGAAGTACTTGATTTCTGATGCAACTTTGACTAAAATACTTACTTTAGAAATAAAAACATTCTTATTTTGCTATATCACTTTAATTGCATAATTAAAAAGCAGTGTTTTATAGAAATGCTGGTTATTTTATATTCAAAAAGATTTTGTCACATAATTCATGGGTAAAATTTGCAATTGTAAATTGTCTTTCCTCTGGTATGGGCCCTATTAATAGTCCCATGCTGTTAAATATAAAGAAAAATATGCTAAAATATTCAGAGTTCCAAATAACAGTTCCTAGTAGTAATATTTTGAGTTATTTTTCTTTAGGTTTCCTTATACTCAAATTGGCTAGCTCCTATGATTTCCCCTCTCTCTCTATTATATATATGATCAAGATCTATATATGTATATAAATACAATTATACACAGATAAATTTTTAATACTTTTTGTTAATTAACAGTTGGAAACTGGTTTTGGCTGCACTAATAAGCAGAATTTAGAGTAACTATATATGATACGGAGATATTTTAATCCATTTATTCTGGCTCAAGAACACGAATAAAGATGATTTTCTGTTACTTTAGCTCATTCAGAGCATGATGGACATGCTCTTTTTGATCTATAACTGGTCAGCAAGCTTCCAGATAATATTTTAGGCTATGGGAGCTATACAGTCTCTCTTATTACTCATTTCTGCTGTTGAATTGTTGAAAACAGGTATAGATACCATGTAAAGAATGGGCGTAGCTATGTTCCAGGAAAACTTTATTTACAAAAGCAGATGGAGGGCTGGATTTGGTCCATGGGTCATAGTTAGTGACTCCGATCCCAAGTTTATTTTGTGTTAGACCCTCTAACCTTTGATCTGCGTCTTTTCTCTCTGTTTTGATTTATGTAATTCATTTTTAAATCAAAATGATGTGCGTATGTATGATTGTGTGTACCTGTACAACCTAAAGCTATTTATTTTGTTATCTTGAAAGTAGATACACTCTTCCTGGAGTCTGTTCAGGTTTCAGGACGATTGACTATAATGAAAGAGGCAGAATGGGGGTAAGGGAAGATGGGTATGCTATCCGCCATTATCTTTGCCTTGACATTTAATGCCATAATTTCAGATTCTCTATGTAAAATGAAGGTCTGTGTATTGTCAAAATACTATGTTCTCCAAGTTCTCATGCTCATTGACCCTCATTGACCAGGATTCTGGATTGCTGGAGCTGCAGAAATTCATCCACTTGGGTACTCTTAGAGCTCTACAACAAGAATATGATAGAATGTTTGATCTTTGTGCTGCAGAAAGCAAACTTTTGAAGAATTCTAAGCAACAGAAAATGGGTTATGTGACTCATTTGCTATTTGGCAGCCACTATTCCTTTTTTAGACTGCAGAACGGTACTGCCCCTGTTACCTCTAGAATAGCCTGAGTCTGAGGAGTGCAGGGAAAAGGTGTATCCAAAAGGAGAATCCGTTTCTCTTGCGTAACTCTCCTCAATTCCTTTACAAGTCAGTAGCATTATTTCAGAATGTCTATATGCATCATTTTCAACTAAAGCATACCTCATCCTTAAACTTCCACTATTTAACAGCTAATCCATTTCAAACTTGGTTTGAGCCTAACAATTGCAGAAATCATAAAATGCTTGTGAAATTACACACCATATTACTAGCAGATACATTGCAGTGCACCAATCATGCTAACAGATAATAGATTTTTCTTTAAGAAGTTTGTCAAATATTTCACTATCTTGGGAAATTTTAGAGGAGGGGAAGCCTGTATTCAGAATGATAGAGGGAGCAGAGACTTACTGTCTGTCTTCCACATTATAAATGAACTGCCTTTCCAGGTCCAACATGCTATCAGGCTGCTTCAGCTCGGTGTGAATGTAAGTGTGGGGACTCACACACACACCCATACACATACATACTAATATGCAGAGGATTTTAAACAATTGCAAATATCTTGTGGCTATTTGATTTCTACAAAATTCTACTGTAAGATGTATACCAGAAAACATAATAAAGATAAGCTCAGTTCTTCATTGGGAAAAAAATATTTTTTAAAGAAAATTTAGAAGTTTTTGCTGAATTAAATAAAATATCTTCAATTTTAATTACTGCATTTGGAAGTTGAAATGCCATCCTTCAATATCACTGGTCTCAAATTCATTGATAGAATTTTTTCTTAAACTAATAAGTGGGGTAAGTATAATCTCCTAAATTGGTACCCACTGGCTGCTCCTGAACTGATTTCCAGTCATGTCCTCTAGTATGTGGTTTTTATAAATTAAAGGTAATATTGTATATTAAAGTTCAAATAAAGATGTTCTTTAAGTGAAAATTCTTTGTTTAGCCTTCATTTTTACCCACTGATGACAGTTTAGTTTCTTCCTATGTACAGAAGAGCAACTTTGGCTTTTACAGTAACTGGTGGCCTTCAGTCTCTCGTTCAGAGAGTCTTTCTTCTGGATCAGCTAATCTTTACATTCTTGATGTTACAGAAGGATGAAGAACTCACTTAGAGAGTCGTATTTTATTCCAACTATTTTGAGAAAACAAACCATAGACTTACGTGACAACCTTATAGTATTACTGTAATGTTATCTCTAAGAGCTAGTCCAGTCCAGCCTCTGAGATCATTAAGCTTAAAGACTGCCTCAGTCACTGGACCTCATTCTGTCACATTAAAATCTGACCTGACCTTTCTTAAGTGATTCTTGGGCAAATATAGGCCCAAAAGGCTTGAGCAATACTATCAGCTGGACTATAGATAGCGGTTTAGTCTGCCAATATTGTAAAAGCACAGGATATTTAAAACCCCTTACCCAGGGAGCATCAAATAAGGTAGTGGTAAAAACCTTCTGAAATGACAGCCAGTTTACATCCTTGATTTCTTAATTCTTCCTGGCACAGTGGATTTCAACTTGATAAAATTTTTAAACTTAAGAAATTACATTGTGGATGTATCAAAATTAATTGCAGACTTACATTTTCCGGAACAACTGAAACTAAAAAAAACAGGACCAGAAAAAAAATAAAAAAATAAGGAGCTCTAAGTGACTATAATTTGATAAAATCTGGACTTCTCTTTGTTTGCCAGATAACTGAAATACCCATCTTTATTTCATTGGATTGCAAAGGAACTGTCATTATGCAAATAGTGCTCAGAATGGTTCAGATAGTGAGTGAGCCTGCACCCTTCTTGGTTGACCTAACAAGTTTATTTCATTCTATTTTTATTGTGGTAAAATATATCTAACATAAAATTTACTGTTTTAACCATTTAAGTGTACAATTTGATGTCATTAATAATTACATTAGCAATGTTGTGCAACATATTGCCACTACCTATTTCCAGATTTTTCACCATTCCTAACAGAAACTCTGTAACCATTAAACAATAACTCCCCAGTGCTCCCTTTCCTCCCCCAACTCCTAGTCCGTTCTCACATTGCTAATAAAGACATACTTGAGAATGGGTAATTTATAAAGAAAAAGAAGTTTAATGGACTCACAGTTCCACATGGGTGGGGAGGCCTCACATGGCAGAAGGCAAAGGAGGAGCGAAGGCATGTCTTACGTGGCAGCAGGCAAGAGAGCTTGTATAGGGGAACTGCCCTTTATAAAACCATCAGAGCTCATGAGACTTACTATCACAAGAACAGCACGGGAAAAAGCCCACCGCCATGATTCAATTACCTCCCACCAAATCCCTCCCAGAACATATGGGAATTATGGGAGCTACAGTTCAAGATGAGATTCAGGTGGGGACACAGCAAACCATGTCACCTGGTAACCTTGAATCTACTTTCTTTTTTTTTTGAGACGGAGTCTCGCTCTGTCGCCCAGGCTGGAGTGCAGTGGCCGGATCTCAGCTCACTGCAAGCTCCGCCTCCCGGATTTACGCCATTCTCCTGCCTCAGCCTCCCGAATAGCTGGAACTACAGGAGCCCACCACCTCGCCCGGCTAATTTTTTGCATTTTTAGTAGAGACAGGGTTTCACCGTGTTAGCCAGGAAGGTCTCAATCGCCTGACCTCGTGATCCGCCCGCCTCGGCCTCCCAAAGTGCTGGGATTACAGGCTTGAGCCACCGCTCCCGGTTGAATCTACTTTCTAAGACAAATTTCTTAACCCTACTAAATCGCAATTTTCTTGCCTCTAAAAGAGGGATAATACAGGATTTCTAGGATAATTAAATGAGAAAAATCCAGACAGCCCAAATTTAGCTTAAAGCTTTAGTTGTTTTTACGTATTTTTGTTAGCAGATTGGAGTAATCATTTCTAAAGGAATAGAAAAAAAATAATAAGGGCAATTAAAACAGGGCAGTGAAGAGCCAAGAAAACATCTAATTATACCTTCTCATTTTAGGCACAAGGAAACTGAAACCCAAAAGGGAGGATGAAATGAAGGCATTAGATGATCTTTAAGATAGTCTTTCAGTGTTATCCTTCATGGTTCTATGAAATAAGACGTGTATTTTTGTTGTGGTTATAAAAAAATTTAATATGCAAATACATTGATAATGCATGTGAACCAAGCAGTTTAAAAACTATGGCAGACGTCACTTTTTGTTGGATACACAGCAAAAATATATACAAAAAGTTAATAGCAGTTATCTTTATATGGTAAGGATATAAAAATTTCTTGCAATTTCCTTGTTTAACTTTTTAAAAAATGTTTTATTGAGATGTGATTTACATAAAATATTCCCACTCTAAGTGTATGATTTAATGATTTTTTTAGTAAGTTTATAAAACTACAACTATCCCACAGTCCACAAAGATCCCATTTATTGATTTACAGTCAATCTCCATTTCCATCCCAGCCACTGGTAACCACTGGTCTGCTTTCTGTCTCTGTAGATCTGCCTTTTAACTAGACATTTCATATTAATGAAATCATACAGTATGTAGTCTTTTGCATCTGGCTTCTTTAACCTAGCATAATGTTTTGCAATTAAGGTTTATCAACGCTATAGCAACTATCAAGAGTTACTCCTTTTTACTGCTGAACAAATTTCATTGTATGGATGTACCATATTTAACCATTCACTAATTGATAGACATTTGGGTTGTTTCCAGTTTTTGGTTATTATGAATGATGCTGTTAAGAATATTTGCATACAAGTCTTTGGGTGGATATATGTCTTTATTTCTCAAGTATATACGTAGGAGTGGAATTTCTGAGTCATACGGTAAAGTTATATATAACTTCTCAATAAATTACCACACTGTCTTCCATAGTACTGTTTTTACATTCTCACTAGCAATGTATGACGGCAAGGGTACCAGTTTCTCCACATCTCCACTAATACTTGTTATTGTCTTTTTATTATCTGCCTTTTTAATTATAGCCATTTTAACGAGTGTGAAGTTGTATCTCATTGTGGTTTTAATTTGCATTGCTCAAATGACTAATGATGTTGACCATCTGTGATAGTAACTGTTCATGTCTTTGGCAAAATGCCTATTCCAAAATTTTGCCCATTTTAAAAATTGAATTGTCTTACTGAGTTGTAAGAGTTCTTTATATATTCTGTATTTATTTTCTCTGAGATTGTGGTTTGTCTTCAATTTTTTATTCATGTCTTTGACATGCAGAAAAATTTAATTTTACTGAAGTGTTATCAATGTTGTCTTCTATGGATTATGCTTTCCTTTCCTAATCCAAAGTCACTGAGAGTTGACCTAAATTGTTTTTCTAAAAGTTTTATAGTTTTAGCTATTACATTTAGGTCTGTGATTCATTTTCAGTTAATTCCTCATGTATAGGAAGGGTCTAACAATGTTTTGTGCATTAATATCCAGTTATCTCAATATTTATTGAAAAGATTATCCCTTTCCTAGAAATTGCTTTGGCACCTTTGTGAAATGTCAGCTGATACTAATTTCTGGACTCTTAATTTTATTCCATTGATATATGTCTTATCCCAGTATCACACTATGTGATAACTAGCGTTAGAGCAGTAGTTCTTAGCCAGAGGGTGACTTTGCCCTTCCTCCCTTCAGGGACATTTGGCAATGTCTGGAAACATTTTTGGTTGTCATGACTGGGGGTAGGGGGTGATTCTGGCATCTAGTGGGGTAGAGTTAAGGTACTTCTTTTTCCTGAAAATGGGCCACTATTTCCTGCTGCTTCGCATATCTTGTAATTTTTTGTTGAAAACTGGACATTTTAGATAACATTATTGTAGACCTCTGGGTTCTGATCTGATCTCTCTGACCCAGCGAGGTGGTAGTTGTTGCAGCTGATGTTCTGTTTGTTTAGTGATTGGTGTAGACTAATTCTTTGGAGGCTCTTTTCCCCATGTTGCACAGTCATTGATGTCTTTGCTTAGTTTTGTATTTCTAAAATCTTGTTTATATTTTTTAAGCCTGGCTTCCTAGGATCAACCCTGTGTCAGTATAGTTTAGTGGTCAGCCAATGATTTGTCAGGGGTTGTACCCAAATACATTTAACTAGGAAGGGCTTCTACGTGTTGCCAGTGGATCCATGTGTAAACTGGAGAACACATTCAAAGTTTATGCAGTTTACAAGCCTTCCCAGCTTTTACTTCACTCAAGGTCTTATGTCTAAGGCCTCACGTTTAGTCAGAAATGTTCAGAGGTAGCTAGGGCTTTCTCTGGTTTCTCTTAAATTATGCTCAACCTTGCTCTTGCATGCATCCTTCCATGCCACCAGAGATGTGTTGCAAGTACACTATGGCTGTTTCATTCCATGAATCTCCCTGTTAAGTTTCTGGCTTGTCTGTCAATCTCTTGCTTGCCCCAACCAGAACAAAAACCTTAGGCTAACTGCATCGGCCTTTCCCATTCATTTGCTACTGAGATTCCTTTTGTTTCTAGCAATGCCTAGGAGCACGGGAGTTTTTCTGCATTCCACTCCAAATCAGGTAACCCTCAAACCTGTCCTGCCCTGACAGAGCTGCCATGCTGATGGAGCTGGAAGGGGATGAGAGCAGCTCTGGGCTAAAACATCACAGACACACTGTTCTTTCCTGGTCCGGGAGTTTTTCTTGGATAAATACTTCTCACTTTGTTGTATGCCTTTGGTCAATTTCCAGAATCCTAAATGGTTCAAGTATTTTAATTGTCCATTTTATTCCTTTTGAGGGAAATGATTTGCTGAGCTTCTCACTCTACCATTTGCCGTTCCAGAAATGAATAGATAGATGTATATATAGATACCTTTGTTCATATTCTTTATAAGTTCCTCTACAATTTCCAGCCTTTATTTTTATTTTTGAGACAGAGTTTTGTTTTTGTTGCCCAGGCTGGAGTGCAGTGGTGCGATCTTGGCTCACCGCAACCTCTGCCTCCCGGGTTCAAGCGATTCTCCTGCCTCAGCCTCCTGAGTAGCTGGGATTACAGGCATGCGCCACCACACCCGGCTAATTTTGTATTTTTAGTAGAGACGGGGTTTCTCCATGTTGGTCAGGCTGGTCTCAAACTCCTGACCTTAGGTGATCCACCCGCTTCGGCCTCCCAAAGTGCTGGGATTACAGCAATGAGCCACCGTGACCAGCCGATTTTCAGTCTTCTTAAAGCTTTACTCTTCCCATCTGAGAGGCCTTTATCCAGTTCCAGCAAAGCCCTACTCATCTTTCCTGTTCTTAGAAGACTAAAAACTTTAACAGAACCTTTCCTGATTTCCCAAACTTTGAGTGATTCTTCCGTATTTGTACATCCATAGTTTGTTCATAACTTCTACAACCCTTCACATTCTACCTTATAATAATCATTTGTGGACATGTCTACCTCTTCTAGGTTATCAGCTGCTTAAGGACGTAGACAGTATCCTAGTCATCTTTTTATTCCTCTTAACAACAAATTTGTTGAATAAACACCCCAGTTCTCAGAGGCCAATACTCTTTCCACCAGGCCAGGCTGCCTCATTTAAGGGTGATTGTAGTCCATTACTCTTGATTCTGAGTTTTCTATCAATAAAAGCTTTATCAAAACCATACACACTAAGAAAAGTCCACACCTTATAAAAATATATGGCATGTATTGCTTTCTTTTTCTACAAATGTAGAAAATACATGGCAAACAATGATTCACAGTGTCAGGAGGACCTAGTGTCGGGGATCCTTAATTAGTCAGGAACCCAAAAATTGTAGTCCTTGATCTTCCCCTGACTGATTGGTTGTAAGGCCTTTGGCAAGTTATTAAACTTCTCTGGACCTCAGTTTATTTTCTATAAAATGGAACTGGACTAGAACATTCGAATGTAATTTATGAGATCATTAATATAGTTATTCCACACATTTTTTGAGCTTTCACCTACTGTTTGCCAGAAGCTCTCATAGGCTTCAGGTATATAGAAATCAAAATAAAATCTGTACCCTCAAACAGGACTGGGTTGCTTAATAGTGTGGCTTTCAGTATTATGTGGGTAGAGTATGATCCTCATCAAGCTTAGCATAGATTTGGGAGGGAGGAGGATAAACAGGAAAGTAACTGACACTGGGACTGAATTTTAAGAGGTAATTGAATTTGAAAACAAGGGGAAAGGGAGCTATTTGATAAGGCAAAGATACCTGAAGAAGGGGCCAGGACTATGAGGTCCAAAGCACAGGTAGGGAGACTGGCCTTGAACTTGAAGAACAAGGACATCCATTTTACTGAGAACCGTTAAGAGTGCCCTTTCCTGTAGCTCTTAAAGGCCTTGAGTGGGGGTCCAACAGGGGCACCTACCAAGATCCCTAAGAGTGATTCTTCCTTTTAAAAGTCAGGGTTCAATCCTCCCCCAGTACCAAAGAGCCCATAAGATGCAAAAGTGAATGTTACTTAAGAAGAGGTTAAGGGACTCCCCTGGGAATGGCTTTCAAAAATACTTATCACTCATCAAAACTTAGAATGACTCAAAACGAATTTGGTGTGGGCTCAGTATTTTGAAGCAGTTCATCAGTAAGAGTCTAGAAATTTATGCCACCAGAGGGCAGTAATATCTTTCTCTCTCCCCTCCCTCTCCACCTCTCCTCCCCTCTCCCCTCCCTCCCCTCTCCCCCCCCCCCCCCCCCCCCCTTCTCCTCCCTCTCCCCTCTCCCTCGCCTCTCCCTCCCTCCCATCGTCAGCTAATTGAAGCCTGGGAGGCTGGAGATACAGTGAAACACCTTGCTTAAGTTTGTCAATACACCCTGCTGCTGGCTGACAGCAGGATGCCAAGGTTCTTGGTTGTTCAGGCAAGACTACTATACCAGCAGCCTGCTGGGGCCTCCACAGCCTCCACTGGAACCAAATCAGTGATGAAACATTCTACAAACAGAAGACAAAAGACTTTTCCCATTCCTTTAAAATGTGATTGCCTTCTTTTAAAGACATTGAGCTAATAGGTAAGAGTTATTAGAAGATGAAAAATATAATCTCATGACAGAAGAGAAGCCTAGAAGAAATCTGATTTGAACCCTACGAATGATTTTAGCTCATGTAGAACAATAGGTGTGTTGTGGAATAGTATGTTTCCTGACATAAATTGTAGTTGTCCATAGTTGTTAGGACATCACTCTGCCTAAGTCCTTTTGAAATTATTTTTCTTTAAACATTTGTTGAATATATATGTACTAAAAACTGTGTGAGACACTGGAGATCCAGAGCCAACTGTGACATCTAACCTCTGGAGCCTCCAAGCCGGTAGAGGATGATGGGCAAGCTGAAGGTTATGTTTTGCTAGTAAAGGTGTGTACCAAATGCTACTAGAGTGTAGAAGGAAGTTGAGTCAGGGAACAGGGGAAGTGAGTTTACCTAATTAAGGGTGAGGTGGGGGGCTAGAATTGAACCTTTTGAAGTAGGGAGGAGCTACGTGGTGGTGAAGAGAGAGTGGTGAGGAATTTATAACTCGAGCTTTCAGAGAGGAATTACCCATTTGACTGAAATTTGAGCAATGAGAGGTTTGTAGGATGTGATAGGAGTCCAGCTGCAACAAATGAGGGAAAGACATTTTAGGAGGAGACATTGATGGCTAGGAGGCAAGGAGGGCGCTGCAGTTTCCAGCACCCAGTCCTTCTGGGCAGGGCTGCCGAAGGGTTCCCACAGTGCACCACCCATTCAAAGAAGAGCAAGAGGCTGGAGCAGAATGAACTAGGGGAAGGCAGAAGGGGAGACTAGCAAAGTAACACGGCCCCGTCTTGGAAGGCCCTGTAGTCCCTTGTCAAGAGTTTGACTTTTGGTCAGGTGCAGTGGCTCACGCCTGTAATCCCAGCACTTTGGAGGCTGAGTGGGAGGATCACTTGTGCCCAGGAGTTCGAGACCAGCCTGGGCAACACAGCGAAACCCTGTCACTACTAAAAATACAAAAAAATTAGCCAGATGTGATGCACACCTGGAGTCTCAGCTACTGGGGAGGCTGAGGCGGGAGAAGCCTGGGAGGTTGAGGCTGCAGTGAGCCTTGATCGTGCCACTGCACTCCAGCCTGGGTGACAGAGTGAGACCCTGTCTCAAAAAAAAAATTTCTTTTTTACTTTTACACCAAGTAAAATAGAAGCCCCAGGAGACTGGGCACAGTTGTGACATGATATGCTGTTTTCAAAGGGTCGCTCTGGCTTCTGTGTGGAAAACAGATGGTAGGGGAGCCATGATGGGAGAAGGGACACCAGTTTGGAGGCTGCTGAAATAATTCAGGTGAGGAATACTGGTGACTCAGACCAGCGGTGAGAGAGAACAACTATGGTCTATATTTTGAAGGTAAAGCTGACGAGATTGATTATGGGTATGAAAAAGAAAAGGTTTGACTCCAGTGTGTTTGATCTGAGCTATTGGAAGAATGCAGTGACCATTTCTGAATGGAGAAGGTTAAGATCTAGGAGGGGTGCAATGAGGAATTTGTTCTTGAACATGTTAAATTTTCATTTCTTATTAAGCATCTACATGTTTACTAAGTAGTTAACCGTGTGAACCTGGAGATCAGGAGAGGCCTGGGCCTGCGATACAAATTTGGACAATTGTCAGGGTATAGCCTTGTAGACTTGAGATCCATTAGGGTAAAGCCACTTAGAGGTTGAGAAAAGAAATCACCCAAGGGCTGAGCCCTGAGGCCATCCAGTGTTTAGAGGTCTGTGGGATAAGAAGGGAGCAGAGAAGACCAGAGAGAGCCAAGGAACTCGGGGGAAAACCCAGAAACCAAGGAGGGAGTGAGCCACTGATGGATTAAGTAAAATGAGTCCTGAGAATTGGATTGGGTTTGGCAACGTGGTGGTGTCTGGTGATCTTGACAAAAACTGTTCTGTGGAATAAGGGGGCAGAAGCCAGCTCAGAGGAGGTTCAAGAGGAAATGGAAGAAGAGGTAGAGACATTGAGTGTAAACAACCCTTCACAAGAGTTTCACTTGCAATGAGGAGCATAAAAACAGGTGGTAGCCAGGCATTAGAGATAGAGGATCAAGAAGAGATTTTCTTTTGGAGGGTGATACTACAGTCTGTTTCATTCTGATGGGAATACTCCCATCAGAAAAGTAAGGTGTTGCAGGAGAGAGGATAACTGTGGGACCCACGTCCTTAGGTCGGTGGTAGGCGTGGCCTCGCCAGTGCGTTTGGACGATTCCCTCATTGTAACAGAAGGGAAGCTAAGCACTGGGAAGAGAAGCAGGTAGTACGAGGGGCAGCACAGGGGAGTTCTCTTCTGATTGCTTCTATTTTCTCAACAAAATAGGAAGTAAGATTGAGTGGGAATGGGGGAGAAGATGTCGGCATTTAAGGGGAAAAAACTTGAGAAAAAGGATAAGAAATAGTTTTATAGGAAGTGGCAGTCCGAAGGACTAGGGAAACTGCCTGTTTTATTTTCTGTCAGACTGGACTAATAATGTTACCCGTGGACTCTCTACCAACCCCCCTACTGAGGACAACTTGAAAAGCCAAATAAATCTTAAAATGAGGCCAAGTGCAGTGGCTCACGCCTGTAATTCCAGCACTTTGGGAGGCCAAGGTAAGCGGATCACCTGAGGTCAGGAGTTCAAGACCAGCCTGGCCAACATGACAAAACCCTATTTCTACTAAAAATACAAAAATTAGCAGGGCGTGGTGACACGTGCCTATAATCCCAACTATTCCGGAGGGTGAGGCAGGAGAATTGCTTGAACCCGGGAGGCAGAGGTTGCATTGGGCCAAGATTGCACCACTGCAGTCTAGCCTGGGCAACAAGAGCGAAACTCCATCTCAAAAAAAAAGAAAAGAAAAGAAATCTCTTTTAAAAAGCATTGAAGAACTAAAAGCCTAGTGAAGGATGACCAGACCAAAATCTAGGAGGAATGAACCCAAAGAAGTAAACTGCCCAGCATTCCAGGCTACCTTGACCTGGAGGCATTTGTTAATCAGGAAGAAACATCCAGGACACTGAGTTCCTCAACTCTGCCCGGAGGGGAGCATCGAAATCAGCCACCCATCTGCACTCCCAGTCCTTTTAGGCTCGCCTTCAATTCATAAGTCTATGGGATGCTCTAGGAAGAGGAACAAGGCAGAGCCTCTGCCTTATAATCTGCTGGGTTGGAGGAAGGGGGAAGCCAGGCAGTTGTCCCTGGAGATTGGATTGTGTGTTTTATCTTATCTGCCTTAGGAAGCAGAAAGCAGTATGGCAAAAGGAGAGGACCCCAGATGAGGAGGGTATGGTAGCTCACACCTGGAATGCAGCACTTCAGGAGGCTGTGGTGGGAGGACTGCTTGAGGCCAGGAGTTTGAGACCAGCCTGGACAACATAGTGAGACCCTGACTCTACAGAAAATAATAAATTAGCTGAGCGTGATGGCTCACACCTGTAGTCCTAGCTACTCCAAAGGCTGAGGCAGGAGAATTGCTTAAGCTATAATTGCAGCTGCAGTGAGATAGGATCATGCCTCTGCACTCCAGCCTAGGCAACAGACTGAGACCTTGTCTCTAAAAATGAAGAAGATAGACTCAGAATGGAAGCAGCAGTAGGGTCATCCAGGGATTCTTCACGCAGGCCTCCAACCACAGCATGGTCCTGCTAACCTCTTGGAGCAGGGAGCTACAGACAGCAGCAGCCCCCAGCTGGCAACCCAAGATCTTGTATCTGATACGGCACTTCAGAGGTTCCCTGTCCTCACGGGGAGGTATCAGTGTAGCCCCTCCATATTGTTCTAGCCTCATCACCCACCACTTCCTGCTTCCCAGCTAACACTGTTCCAGCACCAAAATGGATGGGTGGCTCAATTGGCTGATGGGGAAGAGAAATAGACTGGGCCACGGGAGCCAGAAGGACAAAGAATGTACACATGTGGGGTGTACATGCAGATGGAGGAGGGGGAGGATGTGAAGCTGGCATTGTTTGTAAGAATGCAAGGGTCTATGGGTACATGTGTCACTGTGTGACCAGTGGGAGGGGTTATATATCATAGGGGTTACTGCTGTGGGTGGCCCCCAACCCTGTCTGCTGGAGTCCCACCCCACTTGACTATGTAGCTAGGCTTACATAATGGAGACCAGCAGAAAGCCCTATACTCCTGGGCTTAGCAAAGGCATTTCAAGGGAGAAAGAGCAAGGCCAAAGGTAGCCAGCTGAGCCCTGTAGGGCCAAAGCAACACCCTCCTCCTATTCCCAGTCAAGGCAGGCAGCATCACTGAGGAGACAGCCTGCTGAGGCTTTGGATTGTCTGTCAGTGTTCTTCAATGCAAGGAGCAAAAACCAACCCTGGCTACTTACATAAAAGGTGTTTATGGAAGGAAGGATATATGGAGCTCAGATAGTCTGCAGAGAGTCAGAGGCCTAGGCTTGGAGAATAGGCAGACAGCAGGGGTTTTAGAGACCAGGCCACAGTAACCCCTGGACAGGGGCCACTGGCCGGACAGCCTCATTGCTGGACCACCCCAGACCTATTCTTAGCATCCCCTTGCTTTACAGCCTCATGCAAGCTTTGAGTTTAGGTGTTTAGGTGAACAGTGTCTGTTGCATATTCTGTTGCATATTCACTGTATGATCTTGGGCCACAACTATAACATCTCTTTCTGAGCCTCCATTTTTTCATCTGAAAAATGGGATAGTGATACACCTATTACAGAGTGGTTGTGAAGATTTAAATAGATTGTCCCACGTGGCATCACTAGGCCCGTCTAGCTGAGGCTCAGACTATCCTTCCTTCCGGAACAGCTTGTCCTGTTGGACCGGAGTCTGGGGCAGAGGAGTCCCGGACTTCACTCACAGTCACCCCTTGGCTCCAGCCTTACTCAACACCTTCCAGTCTACCATGACGTTTGTAAGTGGAAGGTAGTTGCCGCATGTCCTGTGAAGACTATAAATCTCTCTACACCTCAGGCTCTTTTCATTCAGCTTAGCAATAACACCCTTATATGTCAAGCCCTTCTAAAATGCCAGGCACTCTGCTAATCGCACTGCAAACATCATCTCATGTATTCCTCATAACAAACTGAGGGAGGTAGTAGCATCCCTCGCATTTTCAGGCGAGGAAACTGAGCCTCAGAGAGGCTAAGGGGCTTCCCCATGGTTTTTTGAAACAAAAGCTTGCACTCCTAACCACTAGGTAGTACCACCTCTAACAAGGGCTGGTTGAATCCGCCTGCGGGCCCAGCCCTCACCACTTCAGCTTAGAATACAAAACCAACCATCCCTGAGAGCCAGTGCCCACTGGAGATGTTACAGGGATCCTTCACTCCCCTTCAGAGCTGGGCCGGGGGGCGGCCTCTTCTTCCACAGCTTGGTCCAAAGTTGTTGCCTGGGCTGGGTAAGTTTCGCTGGAGCTCTGGGATGCCCCACAAGGGTCTACAGCTGACCAGGAGCTCGGAAGCCTGGCCAGGCCACCCTCCTGGCTCACAGAAAGCAGCACCAGGGGAGGAGGAAGTCATGACCTTGAGGTTACCCTCTGCCTGGGGTAGGGGCCACGGTGGGCTGAAGCTTCCAGGAGCCGTGCAGGACTAGCTCTTGTCGGCACTGTCCACAGTGCAGTCCCTGAAGACGTCAGGACTGAGAAGAAAACTGGAGACTGCTGGATGCCTCCCAAAGGCATGTCAGGGCTATTCTCCTGAAAGGGCACCCGTGTGACGCAATCCACAGTTCCCTCTGGGCATTCAGGGCCTCAGCCCTCTTCAGACCAATACTGGGAAACGGCAACCTGTTTGTGGAGAAAAGAAGGAAGCAGCTCACACTTGGCTCCAGTAGAAATGGCACATTTCATTTTGCCCCTTTGATGAAATGTTTCCAAGAAACACAAAGTGAAACATGCTGAGGGTTTGGTATTTTTCCACTTGACAAACATCTGTGATTTCAAGGGCACGTAGTGCTGCTCCTCACATACTTTATTCGTTTCCTTCTTTCTTCACCCACATTCACTGTCAGCCTAGCTCAGGAAGAGAGCATGGAAGATCACCTGTGCAGACTCAGCTCGAAGTATGTTTCCGGTGTTGTGGGGAGGCCCAAGGGAGACGGCTTGGAGAGGTGCAGCAGCCTCATTCACCCAGAGCCCATGGCTTGTTGTTCACCGGCCAGCAAAGGTTCTTGAAAAGAACAGGGAGCAGAGTACTCCTTGGCCTCTCCAGTAGCCAGTGGAAGCCAGAAGAGACCTTGGTTAATATGGTTCCTGATTTCCTGGCAACACTAGGAGAGCAAAGACTGTAGAGGGCACAACCACAGCCACTCAGCACACCTCAGCCACGCAGTGATGCTTCCCAGAGCTTTCACTTTCTTGGGCTTAAGAACCATAAAACTCCTCCTAAAGGAAACTAGAAGTTTTTAATCATCTAGCTTGAGGGGGACCTAGAGATCGTTTCTGGGGGTACTTTGCAAATTCAAAAACTGCAAAGGGGGGAGGGGCTTTTTAAAAAGTCATGCAACATTTGTTTATTTACGAATCACACTGGTAATCATTAGTGCTGAGTTACTGTAGGATTTACAATGATTCATTATATTTCGTCCCTACCATACAGGAGCTATCAATATATTGTCATTTCTACTTTGTTCTCAGGCTGCTTTGAAGCGGGAAAATCATCTGCAAAGAGCTTCATTCCATTTAGTCTTTTTGTCAATAATTTCAAAATCTGGTTTTTGTTGGTGAAAGGGACTCATTTAACAATTAAGCTAAAGGCATTTTTGACTGGAGTGAGTGTAGCCATTATGGGTTTAATTCAATTTGACAAGCATCGATTGAGCATCTATTCTATGGCAAGGACTAGGTTAGGCACCAGAGGTGCAGAGGTGACTGAAAGATGGCACCTCTTCTCAAGAATATCACAGCAGTCTAAACATACCCAAGCTGCAAGGTGGACTCTGTGCTATAGAACAGGCCTAATGTGCTGTGGGAAGAGAGAGTTGGGAATTAGGAAAGCTTCATGAAGAAGGTGGCATCAGAGGGTTAAGTCACTGCCTGCAACCCCTTCTATCTATGAGTCCTTTCTTTTTCTCTTCCAAATCTGGTCTGTTTATTAATTCATGTAATCATGTAATTCAGACATTCGCCAAGTAGTCATTAAGCCCATGATGTCCCAGGCACAGTTCTAGACATGGGAGACACACTGGTGAGTAAGACAATTTGCGTACTTTTAGTAGGGCAAGGATGGATGACGATACTTACAAATGAATAAACAAATAGAATGTCAATTGTAATGGATATTGTAAATAAAAGTAAAATAATGGGAGGGGTACAAAGAGTAAGTGCAGATGGGGAAGGCATGTGTGTCCTGTATTAAATATAGTGTTAAGGAAAGCCTGTCTAAAATGGAGATATTTGTGCAGACACCTGAATGGAGGGACAGAGGAAACCACAGGAGCTCTGGGCTGACAGTATTCTCGGCAGAGGGAAGGAGTGGCCAGCACAAAGGCCCTGAGGCAAACACACATGTGATGGCCCAGGATGGCAGGAGGATGGCAATGAGCAGAAGGATGGGGAGAGCTAGGCTGGAAAGACAAGCAGGGGCCAGATCATGAAGGCCAAGGTAAGAAGTATGGATTATTTTTTCTAAGGGTGGTAGGAAGCTACTGGAAGCTTTAAAGGGAGTCATATGATCTGATTTGCATTTTTGAAGATTATTATGGCTTTGGGATTTAGAATAAACTTTAAGAGATCAAGAAGGGAAGCAAAGAGAGCTTGAGAAATATTTCCCATTTGAGAAATGAAAAACACAGTTGACATTTCTGATACAGGGAAAATAAAGGAGTAAATTTGGGGAAGGAGGACTTCATGGACTCAATTTTGGTCATAAGTGTAAAATGCTGATGAGCTATCTGAGTGGGGATTTTGAACAAGCAGTGAGATATTTGAGTCTGAAGTTCAGGAAGTAGTCAAGAATACCCATTGCCACCCAGAAGGCAAATTAGATAGGGACTAACAATAGTTCTTTAAGATTCAGTGCCCAGGAAGTTATTAGAACCTTTTTTTGTTTTGTTTTTGCCATACTAACATTCATAGAATGACAGAAGAGCTAAAAGCCACATTGCGGGGGTGAAGATAGTGAGTATAGATTATTCTTTCAAAAGAATCAGATTTCAGCTTTGTTAATTCTATTTTTCTTTGCTTTCTACTTCATTCATTTCTGCTGTTTATTATTTACCTCCTTCTATTGTCTTTAAGGTTTCTGTTCATTTTCTTAAGGTAGAGACTTACCCGATTAATTTATTCTTTCCTAATACAAGTATTTAAGGCTTGTAAAAATTTGTTTGAAAGGTTTCTTTCAGGTATTTGCTTCTAATGTTGAATTTGTTTCAAATATTTGGAAAAAAAGTCAAATATTATATATGCTGCTTTCAATAAACTTTGACATGTAGTGATTTCACTATCACTTACATCTAAGTATTTTTAAATTTTCGTGATGAATTCATCTTTGACCCTGCCTCCTGTCTTTATTTCAAAAAAGGACGCAATTGCAAAGATGAGTTTACTGCAGAAAACCAACAAAAATGACAGATTTGAATAACAAACAAATGGAAATTCTAGGAATGAAAAATATAACCACCAAAATGAAAAACACAGTCAATAGATTAAACAAAAGATTAGACACATTGAAAGAGAATGTATCCAAGAGTGCAGGAAATAAATATAAGAATAAAGAAAAATGAAGAAGTTAAGAGCAAAGTTACTAAAAAATCAGATTTAAAATATTCTAAACAATACTCTGAGTTCAGGGCAGGAGCACTGGAGCTAAATCTTAGGAGAGGAATGAAGTTCTAGATTGACTGCAAGACTTTATGATAAACATGTACAGTCGACTTTGCAGTAACCACTAAAAGAATAGAAACAGCATAGAAACATTCCAAATCTGTAGAGAGAGAACACAATGAAGTAAAGGAAATAGCTTGGTAATTTTTATAAAAGGCAAGAATGAGGAAAGACAGGAATGATCAGGCTATGGTGAAACAGTGATGTCCTATTTATGTGAGGCATAGCTAAATGATAAGAACATGGAAAAGTTAAGTGTCCCATCCCACACACTTTGAGGGGTTCAACATAAAAGAGACATGATCAGACTTGTGCTTTAGGAAGGTGAGACTGACTGCAGCCATCTGTAACGTGAGATGTGTGCTGTAGGAGGACAAGATGGAGGCCTGGGCTTCGGAAGCTTTGAGCTAGCTTGGTCCTGCACTAAGGCTGTGGCAGTGACAGTGGGGATAGGCTGGGTGGGCTGGAGAGATGAAAAGGCCACTTCAGTTATGCTGAGATAAAGTTAAAATGACAGCCACAGGCCTCTGGTCTCAAACAGGGAAATCAAAACCTGGCCTGCATTGTGAGCCCAAAATCAAGGGTTTGGGAATTGGGTAAGTCTGACCTTTGTTCACTTCCAAGTGATGTCATCAGTTCACGGGGCCTCTGAGCCTCCTAATCCTGCCATCGAGGCAGGTGGCTGTCAAGCCGTCATGTTGAAAACCTGCCTCTGGAGTTGTTGTTTGGGGCTCTGCCCCTTCAGAAAGTAGAGAGAAACTCACACGATATCTGAAAACTACCAACCCTCATGTTATTCCAATAAAAATAATCTCTTCCACTTAAATAAAGCTTGCTTGGTTCAGATGTCTGCTCTCAGAAGTTCTTCACACCTTGCCATGTGAGGAGATGCTATTATTTTATTATGCTGTGCAGATATTATTGTTCACATTTCTTTTTACTGAGAGGAGGCGGAGATCCAGAGAGTTGATATGGCTTGCTGAAGCTCACCCAGTGTCAGTGGCAGAGCTGAGAGTGGAAACCAGGTTGTCTGGTGTGGGCCCAGGCTCTCTGTGCTGTCAGGTTTGAACTTGTTTTGGTAATAGGAGGGAGTCAGGAGAATAGAAACTGGCCAACTCCAGCCTATATTTTCATCCTCTGCCACCCACTAGTCTTCCTCCTCCTTTAGGTAAAGAGTGTTTTTTCCCCCAACAAATAAGAAAATTTTGGGGTAAATATAAAACCCTGAATTTAGATTTTAACAGTAGGTTTCTCAAGTTTAAACTGGAGGAGGCAGTTCCTGAGAAAATGAACAATATCCAAATAATAGTAGTTCCTGAAAGAGAAAATAGAGGCAAAAAAGAAATTTTAAAAAAAGTTCCCAGAACTGAGAAAAACATGACTTTACAAATTGAAAGGACTCTCCAGTACCTATCACAGAAAAAAAAAAAAAAATAGGCTACGTATCTGAAACTGGCATTTCTGAACACTATGAACAAAAAAATTTGGAATGCTTCTAGAGAGAGTAGGGGGATAAAAAGGTCATATAAAAATGATCAAGAATCAGAATGGATTTGGATTTCTCAAAAGTAACCCTGGAAGCAAGAACATGTGGACCATTGCTTTCAATATTCCGTGAGAAAATGATATTCAACCTAGAATTTGTATTCAGCCAAATTATCAAGCGTGTAAGGAACATAAAGACATTTTCAAGGCCAGCACGGTGGCTCATGCCTATAATCCTAGTACTTTGGGAGGCTGAGGAGGCTGGATCACCTGAGGTCAGGAATTCGAGACCAGCCTGATCAATATGGTGAAACCCCCTCTCTACTAAAAATGCAAAAATTAGACAGGAGTGGTGGTGCACGCCTGTAGTCCCAGCAACTCGAGAGACTGAGGCAAGAGGATCACCTGAGCTGGGGAGGTCATGGCTGCAGTGAGCTGTGATCAGGCCACTGTACTCCAGCCTGGGAGCCAGAGCAAGATCCTATCTATCTATCTATCTGTCAATCAATCAATCAATCAATAAAAGACATTTTAAGTCAAGAAAGGTCTTAAAAAATTTACCACCTAATGAGAGATGGCTACACTAGAATCAGTATTTAGCTGAAGCCATAAGTCACCATTGAATGAATGGATGAAATGGAATGAAACCCTGAGACACATGAGTAAGCTAGAAAATTTATTTTTAAGGCTTACTTACTAATATAATTTTATTATTAAGTTTAAGAGGTCGGTTTTTAAAATTTGTCATTAGAATTCACTAATAATAATTTGTCATCACTTCAATCTGCTGGATAACTTCTGTGTCATTACATTTGTCATACAAATAGAAACTTTGAACTGAGGTTGGTGAGGACACAAGCTGTTTTTTAGTATCTTCTTGCCAGCACACTAGTGGTGATGTTGCTCCCAAATAATTAATATTCTCTTTTCTCCATAGTAACTAAGGTAATGTTTATTTCCCTTTCAACACCTACTTGAAGATTTGATTGCTGGTAAAGATGCTATTTGAAGCATGTTGAAGTTTTGTGCTATCTGAATATTTCAGAAGGAAATTTCAGATTTTTGCCCTCACATACATTGTGTATTTCTTTAATCCTTGGATAAACAAGGGTGTAAATAAAGTAATGTAACTAGATTTCAGGATAACAAAATCTATGAATTTCCATCTGTATTTAAGATTTCATTGCATGCATATCAGTGTCAGCATCTTTTCTTAAGTAGAATGAAAGGTGGGTCTTTCAACAAGTATAATTCAAGAAAAAGTTACCCTCTCAAGATCCATCATTTTGATTACATAGAGTCCAGCATATGAATTGATTTCTCTCCAGTTAACCTCTGGGTATTAGCAAATCCTGCTAACAAGTTATCATTATTATTATTACCTGAAGCATACAATATTAAGGTATTTTCAAAACTCAAGCGATTTTTTAGTATGTGATGGTTGCATTTCCATCTTGTTTTAACATCTCATATAAGTAAATAACAAAACAATTTCAAAACCATGCAATTTCTCTTTAAAGAAGAATGATGAGAATGGCTCACTATCTTCATGCTTTGCCCTGTAATTCAGTTAAAAATATACTATTATAATTACATTTTAAATACACAACTTAAGGAGGCGTACAAAATGTTTTGCTTGTGATTCCTAAATCACTCATTACCTTCACCACATTTTTCCCATGGTCAGTCTATAGATCTGTTTTCTACTCTATGAATATGTCTGTCAGTTTCACCATTGTCTTGGTGAAACTGCCTTACCCTGATCCCCCACCTCATTTCTTTGCAAGCATTCATCATTAATCCATTGTATTCTCAGTCTGTCACCCAGGCTGGAGTGCATTGACTCGATCTCAACTCACTACAACCCGTGCCTCCCATGTTCAAGCGATTCTCCTGCCTCAGCCTCCTGAGTAGCCGGTAGCTGGGACTACAGGCATATGCCATCACACCCAGCAAATTTTTGTATTTGTAGTAGAGACAAGGTTTCACCGTGTTGACCAGGCTGGTCTCAAACTCCTGACCTCGAGGGATCCACCCGCCTTGGCCTCCCAAAGTGCTGGAATGACAGGCATGAGCCGCCTCTCCCGGTAGTGGCAATCTTTAAGAACAAAGCCTTCTGTTTCTGCACATCCAAATGACTAATGTTCAGGATACAGAAGTAGCATATTAAATAACATTATTAAAGTTTATACTTCTGGGAATGCTTTTTGCAGACCAACCCCGCCACCAAAAAAAAAAGAAAAAAGTTGTAATAGCAAGACAAAAGACAAAAATAAATCTCTTTGAAGACATTACATAGCTATTAATAGATACAGAGTCAGTCAGAGTTAGGTGGCCAGACTTGAGTGGCGAGAATATCAGAGCAAAGAAATACATTTTGAGATAAACCCAGAAGTCTGCAGGGCTTTTTCCTTGAGGCTTTTGCCAATTTAAAAGCAAAGCAAAGAAATACATTTTGAAATAAACCCAGAATCCTGCAGGGCTTTTTCCTTGAGGCATTTGCCAATTTAAAAGCACAGGGCTGAGAAGCTAGGAAGCTGGGCCGCAACAGACACTTAAATGAGGCTAGAAAGCTGAGCAGAGCTTTCAGCAGTCTAACAAGCCTAAGAAACAAAAATTAGAGTTCAGGGTTCAGCAAGAAAAGGCCCCAGTAAACACGCTAGACCTCCCATTAGGACACCCAGAAGCTATACTCTAAGAGGTAAGGTAACCCAGAAATAAATGGTGTTCACAGAAGACGAAAACCTAGTCCTGAACCAGTGTAATCCCAATGTGATTAATAGGGGTTAATATGATCTGCTCCGTCTCTCCCTCCCTACCAGAGCGTTATACAGCAGAAGAGAGAATTCATCACTAGGAAGACAGACTAACTGAAAATATCCATCCTGAAGTTCAGGGAGAAGGGAAAAAAAGAGATGGAAAGTACAGAAAAGACCATGAGGCATATGTGATACAGTGATGAGTTCTAATATGTAACAATATGTAATAGTCTCAGAAAAACAAAAAGAGAATGGAGCAGAAGCAATATTTTAAGAGCTACTAACCAAGACTTTTCTAAAACTGTGAAAAAAAAAATTCAGTCAACAGATTCAAAAGTTCTATGAGGCTGGGCATGGTGGCTCATGCCTGTAATCCCAGCACTTCGGGAGACCAAGTCAGGTGAATCACTTGAGGTCAGGAGTTCGAGACCAGCCTGGCCAATATGATGAAACCCTGTCTCTACTAAAAATACAAAAATTAGCTGGACATGGTGGCACATGGCTGTAGTCCCAGCTACTCAGGAGACTGAGGCAGGAGAATCGCTTGAACCCGGGAGGCGGGGGTTGCAGTGAGCCGAGATCACGGCACTGCACTCCAGCCTGGCGACAGAGCGAGATTCCGTCTCGAAAAAATAAATAAATAGAAATTAAAAATTAAAGAAAAAAATGTGGGATTTCCTGGGCTATCATGATGGTGATGAATTTCAAGTGGTTGTGGCAGTATCGCTTCCTGCCCTTTACATTACAGCTGAACATGGCCACTTGGCAGAAACAGCTGGCCACCTGGTGTTCATTGGTTCTGTCCATCTGCTGCCTACACAAACAGTCCAGCGTGATGGCGGTGGATGCTCAGGAGATCCTGCTCTTCAGCACCGTCAAGCTGTGGAAGCTTCCTGTGGGATCAGTCCAGGTTGTATTAGAGGAACTAAGGAAGAATGGGAACTTACAGTGGCTGGATAAGAGCAAGTCTAGCTTCCTAATCGTGTGGCAGAGGCCAGAAGAAGGGGGGAAACTCATCTATCAGTGGGTCTCCAGGAGTGGCCAGAACAACTCCATACTTAGCCTGTATGAGCTGACCAACAGGGAAGACATAGAGAATAAGTTGTTCCATGGACTAAAGGAGGCCTTCTGTGGGCTCTGCAGGCCCCACAGTAGGTACATAAGGCTGAGATCATCACCATCTCACTCAGAGACCAGTGATGGCTGAGGTGTCAGGTCCATCTGTCAGAGACCTGCTTCCTTTTACTTTCTATCTCCCACCTCTCCAGGGCTTTCAGAAGGAGACAGACTCTGTGGACCCACACACTGTACCTGTGAATCTACCAGACTCAAAAGGGCTCCAGTCCTGAAGCCTGGGACCTAGGGGTGGGTTTCTCATACCCCACATGTCTGTCCTGGGATAGGGTGAGGCTGAGGCACTCCAGAGAAAAATGTGCTTCTTCAAAGCTTGCCTCCTTCCTTTCCTATCCTAGACTGCCTCTGAGCCAGGGTCTGTAAACCTAACACTTTATGTGTGTTCACATGTGGAAATTCATACACACATGCACCTGCACATGCTTCTGTCTCCTCCATCTTCCATCCCCTTAGCTGCTGTTGCCTCCCTTGTCAGGCTGCTGCTGGATCTTTCCTAGAGAATGTGGGAAGCCTGGCTGCAGGCAGCCATCCAAGCAATAGGAAGATGGGAGGCCCATGGGCCCGGCACTGACGGGCAGGGCCCAACATTGATTTATGTTATTAAAATCTCAACTGCCCCCACTTCAGACAATAAAAACTGAGCTATATGCTGCTTACAAGAAATTCAGTTGAAATATAATGATTAGAAATGTAAAAAGTAGTAAGAAGGAATAAGGTATGCCATGGAAATACTAATCAAAAGAAAGCAGATATAACTATATTAACATCCAGAGCATGACTAATAATAATATCTCTATTGCATAAAAGAATATAATCAGGAGTGTTTTGTAATATCTTTTTATTTAATCTGGAATTCATAGCTTGAACAAATCTCAAAAATCTATCTTTTTTTTTTTTTTTTTTTTGAGACAGAGTCTCACTCTGTCACCCATGCTGGAGTGCGGTGGCGCAATCTCAGCTCACTGCAACTGCCATCTACTGGGTGCAAGTAATCCTCCTGCCTCAGCCTCCTGAGTAGCTGGAATTACAGGTGCCTACCAGCACACCTGGCTAATTTTTGTATTTTTTTATTAGAGACAGGGTTTCACCATATTGGTCAGGCTAGTCTCAAATTCCTGACCTCAGGTGATCCACCCGCCTCGGCCTCCCAAAGTGCTGGGATTACAGGCATGAACCACCACACCCGGCCAAAAATCCATCATCTTTAATTACTGAAAATTGATCATAGTCTGTTGCAACTCTTTGAACAAGTATATTATTTACATGTTTATCCTCCAAAGACTCAAAACTAAAAAAAAACTTAAGAACTCTTGTGAGGTCTGTTCCTTTGATATTTTATCAGCAAGAAAAATTTATGTGTTTTGTTTACCTCAGTTTTTTCTAAAATTGTGAAATGTATTATTTGTATCTTTGTTATGTCTGCATTGAAGGTGATTGATCACGGACGATGATGTACATGGTTTTGGAGTTTTTTCTCTTCATGAAATGTTGAGAGGGCAAAGCATATCCTTAGAAGCCATGACAAATTTTTTGGAAATACTTTTGGCCTGAAGGGAAATAACAAAAAGTTAAATATAGTTATTAAAGTTTATTTTGTTAGTGTTTTGAGTGCTAGTACCTCAAACAATTCTATAATGATGTGAATTATGATATAATCTAATCTTTGTTATTCTTTCTTGTATCATTTAGTTTTTAATCAACATTTTATTCAAAAAGGATATGAAGTTCTTCCTATGTTTATCTCACTAATCCACTCTTTTCTAACCTTCAAATCAACAGACACTCTATTTCCTATATATTCAGCTATTTCGGTGTTTTTAATAATTGTTTTCTTATGTAAAATTGCTCATTACTTTTTGTAGCATTTCAATTTTTTTAATAGTTTGAGGGGTACCGGTGCAGGTTTGCTTCATGGATGTGTTGTGTGTGTGTGAAGTTTGGGTTTCCAGCCTGTCCATCACCCCAGTAGTAAACACTGTACCCAACAGGTAACTTTCAGCCCGTACCCCCTCCCACTCTTACCACTTTTGAAATCCCCAGTGTCTATTAGTTCCTTTTATATGTCCTTGTGTACCCATTGGTTAGCCCCCCTTATAAGTGAGAGCATGTAGTATTTGATTTTCTGTTTCTGAGTTATTTCACTTATAGTAATGGGGCCTCCAACTCCATTTATGTTGCTGCAAAAGACATAATTTCATTTTTATGATTGCATAGCATTCCATCTTTGTGTGTGTGTGTGTGTGTATAAATACACATACTACATTTTCTTTATCCAGTCATCTGTAGATGGACACTTAGGTTAATACCATGACTTTGCTATTGTGAATAGTGCTGCCATAAACATATGAAAAAACTATACCATGCAAACAGAAAAGAAAAATGAGCAGGAGGAGCTGTACTTGTCAGACAAAACAGACTTTAAACCAATAACTGTAAAAAAGGACAAAAAAAGATTATTATGTAATGATAAATGGTTCAATTTAACAGGAAGATATAACTATCCCAAATATATATGCACCCAATACCAAAGCACCAAGATCCATAAAACAAATACTACTAGACCTAAGAAAAGAAACAGCAATACAATAATAGTGGGGAACTTCAACACCCCACTGACAGGACTAGACAGATCATCAAGGCAAAAATCAGCAAAGTCTTAAACTGGACTCTAGGCCAAATGGACCTACCTAATAGACATTTACAGAACCTTCCACCCAACAACTGCAGAATATACATTTTTCTTATCTGAATGTGGAACATTCTCGAAAATAGACTATATTCTTGGCCATAAGGCAAGTCTCAATGAATTTTTAAAAATCATATAAAATATCTTTTTAGACCACTGTGAAATAAAATTAGAACTCAATATCAAGAGGAACTCTCTAAACTATTTGAATATATGGAAACTGAACAAGTTGCTCCTGAATGATCTTTGAGTAAATGATGAAATTAATACAGAAATTAAAAAGATGGAAACAAATGAAAAGAGACACAACACACCAAAACTTCTGGGATATAGCAAAAGCAGTGCTGTAAGTTTATAGTGTTCAATGGCTACATTAAAAAGATAGAAAGACCTAAAACCAACAACCTAATGTCACACCTCAAGGAACTAGAAAAACAAAAACAAACCAAACCAACAGCTAGCAGAAGAAAGAAATAGCAAAGATTAGAGCAGAATTAAATGAGATTGACACAAAAACACGTGCTACGAAGGATCAATGAAACAAAAAGTTGGTTCTTTGAAAAGATAATCATAATTGATAGACCACTGGCTAGACTAACCAAGAAAAAGAGAGAGAAGATTCAAATAAACACAATCAGAAATGATAAAGGTGACTTACAATTGATACCACAGACATACAAAAGATCAGTTGAGACTACTTTGAACATCTCTATGCTCACAAACTAGAAACCCTGGGAGAAATGGATACATTCCTGGAAATGTACTACCTTCCAAGATTGAACTAGGAAGAAATAGAAATCCTGAACAGACCAATAGCGAGTAATGAAATTGACCTAGTAATAAAAAATTCCCTGACCAAGAAAAGCCCAGGGCTAGGTGAATTCACAGCCAAATTTTACGAGACGTTCAATTTTTGAATAATACCAACGCATTTTGTGTTTGGGAGTACATATTCAAGTAACTGATAGATTTACAATATATAAAGCACACAAGTAGCTTCTCACCCCAAAAGTCATCTAAAGTGACTACTGATATTTGAAGGTGAATATTCTAATATTAGCAATAATTTGAATGGTGTGGCTGATTCACATTACTGACGATTTAGCACTAATTAGATATGGTGGTAACCCTAAAGGTCACAAGAATATTGATTAGTAAAAATTTATACATGCCAGAAATTATGTTTAAGTATGCATTTGGCTTTTTGGCCTTTTTAAGGCTGAGGCTTAATACCAAGGCCAGAATTGAACTGTGTGCACCCTATTCATACTATGCACCACTTCTTAGGAGGTCTTTTACCAAAATAAAAGTATAAACCAAGAAAATGGCTTCACATCTCCTATAGGTTCTGCATCAATCAAGTTAGTACTAAATTACACCTTGCTTTGCTTAATATTTTTATTATTTATTTATTTTTAGACAGGGTCTCGCTCTGTTGCTAGGCTGAGTGCAGTGGCAAAGTCATGCCCTGTTGCAGTCTCAACCTCCCTGGTTCCAGCGATCCTCCCACCTCAGCCTCCTGAGTAGCTGGGACTAAAGGAGCATGCCAGCCTGTCTGGCTAATTTTTTGTATTTTTGTAGAGACGGGGCTTCACCATGTTACCCAGGCTGGTCTTGATATCCTGGGCTCAGGCAATCTGGCTGCCTTGGCCTCCCAACGTGTTGGGAGTACAGGCATGAGCCACTGTGCCCGGCCACTGCTTAATGTTTGTATAACTTAAACCTACCAACCTGTTAATCTCTTTTAAAACTGTAAATGTGTTGTGGGCAGAAACCTTATCTGAGTTGTGTTTTGCCTCTTTCTTTAATTTTATAGGGAAATAATAATAATTTGGTAATTTTCCTCTAAGGATTCTTTTTTACATATATATACATGGATACATGTCCAGAACCTGCAGGTTTGTTACATAGGTATTCACGTGCCATAGTGGTTTGCTGCACCCATCAACCCGTCATCTACATTAGGTATTTCTCCTAATGCTATCCTTTCCATAATCCCCCACCCCCCAACAGGCCCCGCTGTGTGACGTTCCCCTCCCTGTGTCCATGTGTTCTTATTGTTCAGCTACCACTTATGAGTGAGAACATGAGGTGTTTGGTTTTCTGTTCCTATGTGAGTTTGCTGAGAATGATGGTTTCCAGCTTCATCCATGTCCCTGCAAAGGACATGAACTCATCCCTTTTTACGGCTGTATAGTATTCCATGGTATATATGTGCCACATTTTCTTTATCCAGTCTATCACTGATGGGCATTTGGGTTGGTTCCAAATCTTTGCTATTGTGAATAGTGCTGCAATAAACATACGTGTGCATGTGTCTGTATAGCAGCATGATTTATAATCCTTTGGGTATATACCCAGTAATGAGATTGCTGGGTCAAATGGTATTTGTGATTCTAGATCCTTGAGGAATCGCCACACTGTCTTCCACAATGGTTGAACTAATTTACGCTCCCACCAAAAGTGTAAAAGCATTCCTATTTTTCCACATCCTCTCCAGCATCTGTTGTTTCCTGACTTTTTAATGATCACCATTCTAACTGGCATGAGATGGTATGTCCTGTGGTTTTGGGTTTGCATTTATTTAATGACCAGTGAGGATGAGCTTTTTTTCATATGTTCATTGGCCACATAAATGCCTTCTTTTGAGAAGTGTCTGTTCATATCCTTTACCCACTTTTTGATGGTGTTGTTTGTTTTTTTCTTGTTAATTTGGTTAAGTTCCTTGTAGATTCTTGAGCCCTTTGTCAGATGGATAGGTTGAAAGAAGAAGATATGTAATTCAGGAAACAGCTTCAACTTAAGAGACAGAAGGGGAAAAACTCCAAATGATGGTGAAAGGAGATTTCAGGATAACAGCTATGTACCAAGTATAGATGTCAACCAGTCCGGAGTGGAACATGGTCAAATGGATCCAGAGACAGAGCTCCAGGAAGTGGAAAATGATGGAATACCCCCATTTATTTGAGTGATTGAGAGGAGTTTTCAGTGGATAGGTGAAAGCTGGGGTTGTATCAGCGATAAGTGTATAGAAACCTGTATCAGATGCAAGCTCCCTAAGCCTCTTCTAGCTATTCTTGAAGCTGGGCCAACTAGCCATTCCTCCAGAGTTTTTCTCCTTCCATCTCTTCCAGGGTTGGATAAAACACTACAGCACAGGGTGTGAGATCTAGGATCCCAAGTGGGCATCCCATGAAGGGGCTGGTTGATGCAATCTAGAAGTACAAGGGAATAAATTCACATGAGATGAACTTTACCAAACAAGAATCCACAGACAAGAAGGAGCCAGGAGGACAAATCACTTTCCTCCTTTTCTTCTATGGATGACATTGAAGCATGATTTATTCTTGCAACCCATCTGGAGAAGTCGCGGGTGCCAAATGAACAGACCTGCTGAACAACCTGCTGTGTCACTGAGTGGCTCTTTATTCAGCAGCAGCCAAGTGCAGTAACATGTCATTTTACATTGCTTCACATCTTTCTTTGCCTCCCTTTCTTTTTCCTCAACCTCAGTGATCTGGATTTGCATCTCCCAGATAGAGTATCAGTACTTTAATTTTTGCTTCAGACTCTACTTTTTAGAGGCTAAGATTAAAACTAAGCAAATAATTAAAGAAGAAACTTCAAAGAAAACGAAAAGTAGTGCAAGAAAGAAAAAATAATAGGGTGGCTATTATTATTATTATATGGCTCAATCCTTAATAGAATTTAGTCATAACATTATAAATATTAAATATCCAACAATTGAGATATAGCTACACTGGAAGAATAGGGTGAGGGAAGAGATATTGATCATGTAGTGTGGTGGTTAAACAGAAATAAATCCTTGTCTTCACTAGTAAAAAGTCAATTAGATTGAAAAATCAAAAAAGTTGAAGTTAAAAAAGAAAAGAAAACTAATGGAATTGACATGTTCCCCTCTTGAGAAAAGGAAATAGGGAGTTGACAATTCCTCTTTTTTAGGTCTTACTGAATTAAGTAACGGACTCTTCTATCATGTACACTTATAACGTTGATTTTAAAAAACACATTTCAAATGCTAGTTACTGATGAAGGCCTGTGGTTTTATTGCTGTAAGCTATAAAATCAAATTAAGGTGGATATTTAAACTCTGAAGAAACTTCAGTTTTGTGAAGTGACTGCACATTTTACACTTCCTCTAGCAATGTATAAGATCTTATCCTAGCTGTTCCACATCCTCTCCAACATTTATTGTTGTCGATCTCTTTTTATTTTAGCATTTGGTATTGTCTTTTTCATTTCCATCATTCCTGTTGATATGTAGTGGTACCTCATTGTGGTTTTAATTTGCATTTTGCCTAATGCCTAATGAGGTTGAGCATTTTGTCATGGGCATCATGGACTTACTGGCCATTGGTCCATCTTCTTTTATGTTCTTTTTAATTGACTTGTTTCGTTCTTTAGTTATAGGAGTCTCTATGCATGCACATACAAGTCACTTGTCAATGTTATGTGTTGCAAATATTTTCTCCCAACCTGTGACTTAAGTATTTTCTCAATTTAGCAATTTTTTTCTTTTATGGCTAATATTTTCTGAATCCTCTGGAGAAAACTTTTTTCTTCTTTAGGATCATGAAGACATTCTTCAGTGCTTTTTTTCTAGTAACTTTCTAGCTTTTCCATTTAGGTCTGTGACCCATTTATCGATGTGATTTTCCTTTCCTCATGTATCAGTATTCTATGCTGCATAACAAATTACTACAAACATAGTGATGGAAAACAGTGAACATTAATTATCTCACAGTTTCTGCAGGCAAGAGTCCAGGCACAGGTTGGCTGAGACCTCCACTCAGGGCCTCGCAAGAATAGAAACAAAATGTCATCTGGTCTTTGTTCCTTTCCAGAGCTTGGGGTCCTCTTCTATGCTGACATGGTCATTGGCAGAATTCATTTGTGGCTGAGGTCCCACTTTCTTGCTGGCTGTCAGCAAAGGGCTGCTCTCAGTTTCTAGAGGCCCCTGCAGCTCAAAGAAAGGTCTCTCATTCCAGTTGGCTAAGATGGAGTCTTATGCAAAATAACATAATCTTAGAGGTGACATCCATCACTGGTGCCATACTCTATTGATTAGAAATAGGTCATAGATCCTGCCCACACTCAAGAGGAGAGGGTGTAGAGCCAGAAGGCAGAGATCATAAGGACCATTTAGAATTCTGCTTATCTCACCTCATCACATTTCCCGTATGACCTAGTGCTTTTCCTCTGTATTAGTCCGTTTTCATGCTGCTGATAAAGACATACCTGAGATTGGGCAATTTACCAAAGAAAGAGGTTTACTGGACTCACAGTTCCATGTGACTGGGGAGGTCTCATGATCATGGCAGAAGGTGAAAGACACATCTCACATGGAGACAGACAAGAGAAGAGAACTTGTGCAGGGAAGTTCCACTTTTTAAAACCATCAGATCTCATGAGACTTATTCACTGTCATGAGACAACATGTGAAACACCTGTCCCCATGATTCAATTACCTCCCACTGGATCCCTCCCACAACATGTGGGAATTCAAGATGAGATTTGGGTGGGGACACAGCCAAATCATATCATTCCGACCCTGGCCCCTCCCAAATCTCATGTCCTCACATTTCAAAACCAGTCATGCCTTCCCAACAGTCCCCCAAAGTCTTAACTCATTTCGGCGTTAACTCAAAAGTCCACAGTCCAAAGTCTTTGGACAAGACAAGTCCCTTCTGCCTATGAACCTGTAAAATCAAGAGCAAGCTAGTTAATTCCTAGATACAATGGGGGTACAGGCATTAGGTAACTACAGCCATTCCAAATGGGAGAAATTGGCCAAAACAAGGGGGTTACAGGGACCATGCAAGTCCAGAATCCAGCAGGGCACTCAAATCTTAAAGCTCCAAAATGATCTCCTTTAAGTCCATGTCTCACATCCAGGTCATGCTGGTACAAGAGGTGGATTCCCATGGTCTTTGGCAGCTTCACCCCTGTGGCTTTGCAGGGTACAGCCTCCCTTCTGGCTGCTTTCATGGGCTGACACTGAGTGTCTGTGGCTTTTCTGGGTGCACGGTACAAGTTATTGGTGGATCTACCATTCTGAAGTCTGGAGGATGATGGCCCTCCTCTCACAGCTCCACTAGGTGGTGCCCCAGTAGGGACTCTGTGTGGGGGTTCTGACCCCATATTTCCCTTCCACACTGTCCTAACAGAGGTTCTCCATGAGAGCCCTGCCCCTGCAACAAACTCCTGCCTAGACATCCAGGCATTTCCATACATCTTCTGAAATCTAGGTGGAGGTTCCCAAACCCCAATTCTTGACTTCTGTGCATTTGCAGGCTCAACACCACGTGAAAGCTACCAAGGCTTGGGACTTGCATCCTCTGAAGTCATGGCCTAACCTCTACATTGGCCCCTTTCAGACATGGCTGGAGCAGCTGGGACACAGGTCACCAAGTCCCTAGGCTGCACATAGCATGGGGATCCTGGGCCCAGTCCATGAAACCACTTTTTCCTCCTAGGCCTCTGGGCCTGTAATGGGAGGGGCTGCCATGAAAACCTCTGACATGCCTTGGAGACATTTTCCCCATTGTCTTGGGGATTAACCTCCAGCTCCCCATTACTTATGCAAATTTCTGCAGCCAGCTTGAATTTCTCCTCAGAAAATGGACTTTGTTTTTCTGTCACATTGTCAGGCTGCAGATTTTCCACTCTGCTTTATGCTCTTTGTACTCTGCTTCTGTTATAAAACTGAATTCCTTTAACAGCACCCAAGTCACCTCTTGAATGCTTTTCTGCCTAAATCAGATAGCCTAATAGCCAGATAGCCTAAATCATTTCTCTCAAGTTCAAAGTTCCACAAATCTCTAGGGCAAGGGCAAAATACCACCAGTCTTTTTACTAAAACATAATAAGAGTCACCTTTGCTCCAGTTCCCAAGTTCCTCATTTCCATCTGAGACCACCTCAGCTTGTACTTTATTGTCCATATCACTATCAGCATTTTGGGAAAAGTCATTCAACAAGTCTCTAGGAAGTTCCAAACTTTCCCACATTTTCCTGTCTTCTTCTGAGCCCTTCCAACCTCTGCCTGTTACCCAGTGTCCAAAGTTGCTTCCACATTTTGGGGTATCTTTTCAGCAACACCCCACTCTATGGTACCAATTTACTGTATTAGTCCATTTTCACACTGCTGATAAAGACATACCTAAGACTGGACAATTTACAAAAGGAAGAGGTTTATTGGACTTACAGTTCCATGTGGCTGAGGAGGCCTCACTATCATGGCAGAAGGTGAAAGGCACGTCTCACATGGTGGCAGACAAGAGAAGAGAGTTTGTGCAGGGAAGCTCCCCTTTTTAAAACCATCAGATCTTGTGAGACTTATCATTACCAGAACAGCATGGGAAAGACCTGCCCCCATGATTCCATTACCTCCCACCGGGTCCCTCCCAAAACATATGGGAATTCAAGATAAGATTTGGGTAGGGGGGACACAACCAAGCCATATCACCCTCATAGGTATTTACCCAAGAGAAATGAAAGCATATGTCCACAGAAACCTGAACACAAATTGTCATCAGCACTTTGTTCAAAATAGCCAAAAACTATAAACAACTTGTATGTCTAACAACAGAGAATGGAAAAGCAAACTATGACATATTCATGCAATGAAATACTAGTCAGCCACAAAAAGGAATGAACTGCTGACAGACATTTTGATATAGATGAATCCCAAAAATATGCTGGGTGAAAGAAGCTGGCCACAAAAAAGTACACATTATGTGAACTCAATTATATAAAGTTTGAGAAGAGGTAAAATGAACCTATAATGATAGAAATCAGATCAGTGGTTGCTTAGGAGGTGGAACTGACTAGGAGGGAGCATGAGGCAACTTTCTGGAATAATGGAAATGTTCTGTGTCTTGATATGCATTCATTAAAACTGACAAGTTTGAGGTTCACTGTATGTAAAGTATACCTCAATTAAAAGGCACACGTTATTTCAGAGCAAGCATGTATTGGACATGGGATTTTGGCAGGGGTCATTAAACTTTAATGTATATAGGAATCATTTGGGGTGCTTTTTAAAAGTGGACATGCTCAGGCTTCACCCTAAAGATTCTGATCTAGGTCATCTGCAGTGGTGCCAGGGATCTGCATTTTTAATAAACAATCCAGGTTATTCTGCCACTGTTGGCCCCTGGAAGAACCTTGGAGGAACACTGTTTAAGACATGTGCTCTCACTCGCTGGCTGTTTTCCTCCCTCATTCTCATTCTGAGCAACGGCCTCTCATAGCTATCATGCTATGGCACGGGGACCCAGGACAGATTGCTCAAATCTCAAGCAGAGAGAGGAGGAGGGACAGCTTGTTGTGCCTCTGGTGGGCCAAGGTACTCCTTACTCCCTGAATTTTTATATGTCTTGGAGGGAAACTCTCTTGCGTGAAGCCTCCCTGGGCACCAGTGAAAAAAGCTTGGGTGTGTACTGCCTGGGCTGTGCCTCAGACAGGCTGGAGAAGGAGTGGCTGCCTCCTCCCAGCTTGCTCATGACCAGCCCCAGCCCTAGGGGTACATTGTTGTTCAACATCAGCTGAACTATAGCTGGGCCCAGCAAGTCTCAGAATGGGTGCTCTGAGAGTGTCTTCTGGGGAGCCCTGAGGCTCCCAGGGGCTCGATGGCTACTTTTAGTTTGGCACAAGATTAAATTTTACTGTTGCTCCACAGTGCACATTAGACTTTTCTCCATGAGGCCTCCTCAAAGGTAGAGCCATCTTTTCAGAAACTCATGGCAGACGGCAGTGGGTGGACAGGGGTTGTGGGGCCCTGTGTCCATCTGCGATGACCACAAGATTGAAAGTGATAAGCCCAAGCAGGTGTTGTGTGAGTCAGATTCAATGTGTACCTCTCATCCCAAGGCCACTCTTGGCATCAGATGCAAGACTTCCACCTGCCCCGGGGGGTTGATGGCTCTCCCTGCGCCCTGCAGGTATTAAGCTGTGCACCAACTCTGGCAGCCAAGCCAAATCAGAAGCCAAAGATGGAGGATGGAGTAACTGGAAAGCACTCTCTACTGTGAGAGCTTCCTGTGTGCCAGCAAAGAAGCCTCATGGTTTCTGGGGCCCAGGCTGGTCTCACCCAATGCACAGACCCATGTGTGAGTGGAGAGGGTTGTGTTGGACCAGGATGCGCCAACCACAAGAGAGAAGAATAAATACTTGAGAAACACCTACTAAGTGCCAGATGCCCTGCTGGGTGCTTTACATGCATTATCTCTAAGCCACACGACAGCTCTGTAGGCTAGGCCTTGGTCCATCTTGTAGATGAGAATCTGAGGCTCAGAAAGCTTAAGTAACTGGTCAAAAGACACACAGTACGAAGTGGAAGATCAAGGATCCATCTACCTTCACAGCCCCATATTTCTTCACTAACATTCCCCTGGCCCCTTACCAGGAAAAAGCGTGAGGTGTGCAGCTGCTGGAGGCTGAGAGCTAGTGGTTGGTGCAGAGATCACAGGGAAAAATATTCTAGAACGTGTGTGCTCTCAGATCACGGCCACAAGACTGGGCTAGAGGCTACTCAGCAGCACAGCAACACCTAGGAAGCTTCAGCAAATGCTTTCACCTTGACCATCATTGTTGTCATTGTCATTTTTGTTGCTATGCTGCACAGCCTGATGACTGAGGAAACCTGTGCACATCCCTTCTTTTATTTGAACTTACCCTGGGAAGTAGGTGTTACTATTCTGTTCATTTTTGAGATGCACAGATTGAAACTCAGAGCAATCCTGCCTTTCAGATCTTTCCTTCCTAGCAAGCTACCTTTGGGCTACAGAGCTCTCAGACAGCCCTTCTCAGGGATGGGTGGAGGGCCTGGAGCAGGCTCCCCATCCCCGTCAGTGAGGGGCCCTGCCAAATATGTGTGGGTGTGAGCCCTCACGCAGGTGAGGGAGGAAATGGACAGGCCGAGTGGATTACTGAGCATTTGAACTCGGCCTCAGAACAGCAAATATTGATTCAAGAAGCTGCCCAAAGGAGCTGACATTTTTATAGTCAACAAATAAAGCTGAGCCCCTCCCTGGCCCCTCAGTCAAAGGCCCTTTCTCTCTACAGCTGCCAGGGTACATTTCTGTTACCACGTGTGAGAAGAGAAGGAAGAGCTGGTGGGAAATGTCCACAGGGACCTGGCTGACCTCCTCAGCTCACCTTTAGAGAGAAGTGGGAGTCCCAGGCCCCAGGGTGCGACCTCGGGGAACCAGCCAGCTGTCTGACAGGTACCAGAGTCCCTGGGGGTAGAGCAGAACCTGGCACCGGAGCCCCCAAAGACAACACACACCTCCCACACACAGCTTCCTAATGGGGTGGCTTTTGACAGCCTACACAGTTCTGGTTCCCTCATTCATGGATGAGGACCTGAGCTCCAAAGAGAGAGATGACTTTCAAAGGTAAACAGCCAGAGAGCAGTGAGGGCTGCCCGGCTCCTCTGTTTCAAGGCAAAGGGAAGATCTGCCCTCACTAAGCTATTCAGCTGGGAATGAGAACTCATCTGCCAGACAGCTGTCCCTGCCCTCTGGGCTCGGCCAGCATGACCCACAGCCTGGCATTCCTGAGCCTGCCTTCACACTTTGTCCAGCAGGTCCCTTCACCTGAAATCCTCCTACCCAAGCACATTTGCAGGAGGACTCATCATGCATGACCCTGCTCACTTTTCACCTCTTGAGGGAATCTTCCTAACCCGCTCCTCACCCTCACTCCCACCTCTGGCAGGCAGAAACCACTGCTTCTTCCTTGGTGCTCCCCAAGCACCTGCTTCCTTTCTGTCTTGTGGCATTTATGCTGTTTTGCCTTGGGTGGATCATTTCTTGGGTACTTGTCTCAGTCCTTCTTGGTCAAGAGCTCCAGCAAGAGGTTGGTTCATTTCTGTTGCCCCAACGAGCCTAGAAAAGGCCCCAGCACTTGGCAGGTGCTCAGTCAATGCTTGCAGCGTTGAGTTAGAACAATCCAAAACACGTGGCTAAGAAACCAGAGTTGCAAATTCAGCTGCACGTAGACCAGGGAAGGAAGCTGGCCTTGCCTCAGGCAAGCCCTCCCTTAGGAAGGAGATTTGTGCAGGCCCCAGGAACTCTGCCATTATTTCCTTTACTGGCCCACCCCGCCTTCTATTCACTCATCTATCCATCACCTAGGGGATGAACTTCTACTCTGTGTCTGGTCCTGGTTGGGTGCTAGGAAGGCAAAGGCAAGGGCACATACCCGTGAACTCTGCCTGGAGCTGCTGGAGTGCGCCAGGTTATGTAGTGAGGGGAATCTAAGAGGCCTCTTGTGTTCAGACTGGTCTGTGGGTCAGTTGTGGTGAGCTGTGACTCCAGGGACTGCGGCTTTTGGGCTTCAGGGAAGAGGGGGCAGCTCTTCTCAGGACTGGCCCCAGGCAGATCTGTGGAGTAAGCCCCATTATCATTATTGCTATTCCCCAAGAGTCCTTCCCCTTCTAGGCATGTGGCAGGATTAGATTTCTCTGCCCCTGTGGTTGGGTGGGTCCATGGAGCTAGCTCAGGGCAGCAGTGGCACAGATCACTTCTGAGCTGTACATACAATTGGCCAATGTAATTGCCCGTGTAAGACCCTCAAAGGTGCTTTTCTCTTAGGTAGGCAGCTCTGCACCTGGAGGTTATTCAAGAATCAGCTGTGGGTCCCAGCAGTGGATCTCTGCATCCGAAAGTGTCCAAGGCAGCTCCCCAAGTGGCACCATTTCCCAGACAGCAGGAAGGGGAGGCAGGCCTGCAGACCAACGACTTGTCTTTAGGAAGATGACCCGGAGGTGTCTTTGTTCACGTCTTTTAGCCTGCACTTTGTCATATGACCACGCCCACCCACAAGGGAGCCTAGGAAATGTAGTTTCTGGTGGAGCAGATGTGTGTCCATCTTAAACTCAGCCATGTTCATTACTAAAATGAAACAAGGGAGAATGGATACTGGGGATAATTCGTGGGCTTCAACAGAGTCACTCACTGTCTCTCTCTAAACAAATGCCTGATTCTCCCAGACAAGCCCTGGCTGCCCACAGCCCCTCCCTGAGACCGGCTGAGCTGCCGACCTTTTCTCTCCTCTCACCATCAGCCTTCCAGCTCTGAATGGCCATGAGCAAAATGCCTCTTCCTAGGGCTTCCTTTCCTTATCTGTCAAAGAAGGGTTTAGAGCAGTTGATTTCTGAAGTTCCTTCCAGAACTAACATTTGACCACTGTGGTTACGGGCAAGTCCTTTAACCTCTCTGGATTTCTATTTCCTCATCTAGAGAACAGAGATAAAAATAGTTCTTACCTCCAAGGGTTGTTGTGAAATCATCTATGGTTACGCCTGACATTTAAGAAATAATCAATAAATGTCTGCTGTAATCAAAACAATATGAGTTTCGTTTGTCACTTCCTTGGAAAGAATCTGATGTACTCATTCATATAAGGCCTAAGGCAGAGTCAGCAGATATCTGGCCCAAGGGCTGTCTAACCCTCCCTTCTGTTACCGACATCACTGATCAATGAGGGCATTCTCTGCACTAAGTGAGGATACAGCCACGGACGCAGCCTCCTGGCTTTTCTCAACCTAGGGCTGCAGCAGCCTCCTCCTCTAGGAAGCCTTCCTGGTTCAACCCCAGGCATGATGAAAAACAAGAAGCCCACACATACCCCTCAAATGGCTCTTGTTGCTCCGTATTATATTTTCTTTTTATTTGTTAGTGCCCCAGCTAGACTGTGAGTTCCATGCTAGAGGGACTACAGTCAGTTTCTCTATAGCCTAGGTCAGTCCCCAGAACATGGTAGATGCTCAAAAAGTGGATTCTAGATCCTGTGGCTGGCACGTAGGGGTGTTTGGGGGACAGGCGGTGTGCTGTGGGATGGCTTTATAGAAGCCCATGTTTCTTGCCTCTGGAAGCTGCTGCAGGAGCTGTGGAGAGGGTCTCCTTGCCTACATTTCCCCTGCAGGGCTCCCTGGGCACCTCCAAGTGAGCTGGTGCAGCCACCACACGTGGGGAGAGAACAAGGCCAGCAAACATGGAGGCCCCAAGACTGCCCCGAGGGAGATGCCCTCTCCAGGCCCTGTGGGTATCTGCTTGCCCCGCAGGCTCCCAGCTGTAAGGCAGTTCCAACTTAGCAACTAATGGACCTGGGAGAGTTCAGGCACCTGCCTTCTGCTCTTGCAGACCCGTGCTCAGCATCACCTTGGCGATAGAGTGGAACATGGGGTGGAGTGGGGGGAGCTGCCATCTGTCCAGTCAGTGCAGAGAGGTGCTCCCTGTGGGACTCAGGAAGGCCGGGGGCGGGGGAAGGGCTGTGACCACACTGCCTTTGGGGGATCCTGTTGAGCTGCGTGGAGTGCTCATGGACACGGGAAAAGCATGGCACCTGAGACCTGGTTTCCAGTGTCCTGGCTCATGGCCAGACAGCATCATCTGATTTTTTTGTCTGTGGAATATGGTTGCCAGACCTGGGTCAGATGTGACCCACGCATAGCATGTGATGAGAGCCCCGGAAAGGCCTGTGTGTGCCATCTGCCTACCCTCTGGCCTGTCACGGGCCCTGAAATGCCAGAATCAGGACAAAGCCAGGAGGATCCCCTTGCTAAGAAAACTTGCTGGTTACTCAATCTATTATTGCAGCTGAAGAATCTGAGACTCAGGGAACATTAAGTGACTTCCGCAAGTCACACAGCTTGGAAAGCTTGGAAAGCAGGCCATATACCTCCAAGCATAGGGCTTGCCTCACTCTCCCGCAGGACTCTGCAGCAGGGGCCTCCATTTCTCTGCCAAATCCTTGATGCCACACTCTTGTAGCCGACACGGAATCCAATGGGCGAAGGGTCACATAAGAATAATATTTTTTAAATATTAAAAACTTTCTGTCCATGAACTCAAGTGATCCAAACAGCACCCCTGGGCCAAGTGCTGGGCAGTGGGATAGGTGTAAGCCGTGGACTCTGACCTCCAGGACCTTGGGGCTGGAGATGGACTCACAGCTACTGGATGGTGGTGCCTCACGTGTTCAGTGATGGGTTGGTGGCATTGCCCCTGGCATCCTTGGATAAATAATAATATTAACACAACATACACCTGTTGTGCAGGGAGAGTGTGTGTTGAACTGTGTTTTGGGCTTTCCCTTCACTCCCACTGCTTCCATGTTTGCACCAGCCTTCTCCAAGGTCAGACAGAGCCATCCATTGCTTTCAAGAGGATTGGGATGTTACAGCAGGAATACAAAGGAAAGAAATTCATTACACAGATTGTTTACTTCCAAAAGAGATTTTTAAGAAGCAATAGTTATGAAAGCCATTGCTTTTAATTTATAAAATCAAGGAGCATTGAGAGGTAAAAAAGATTTTTTGCTAATCCAAATTGATCACACTCACTTATTCAACAGGTATTTCCTGAGAACCTGTTTTGTGACACACTGTTCTGGATGCTAAGGCTGTTGTTTCTCCATATACATAGTGGGAAAAAGAACAGATAAGGAATTATTCTGCCCCAGGAGGGGTTGGGATTACCCCGCCTTGTGGGCTTGAGGATGGGGGTAAAGTTGAGGTGGGGAGTGTGGAAGGAACCGGTGGAGTCCAGTGGAGCCTCCCAGATCAGGCGTCTTTGGGAAAAAGAGAGGGTCAGTGTGGAGGACACTGTCCAGCTCTGCCCAGGCACCTACAGGCTCCCATAGACATGGCATTGCCCCTGGAGGGAGTCTCCATAGTGTATGGAATGTGTGCCAAGAACTGGCAGAGCCCCTGACATCCCATGGTGTCCTGGGCCTCCGGGAAGAGAGGTGTTCCTCCACGCCTCCCGACTGGACCCTGCATGGCAACACTTCTTCTTCAATGACTCGGGACTCTAAAGCCATGCCCTCGTAGAGGATGGGACCCAGGCTGGCCGGAGGGGACATACTTGGATGGAATTGAAGAGAAGTAGTTCAGAATTTCCCTCTTAGCGCACAGTGGGGATCACACGTCCATATTGGCACTGTCCGCCTGACACCTGTTACACTTCCCTGTGCCAGGTCACTGCCCCCTGCTCATGATGCTCCCTACCTTTGGGCGCTAGGTACTGCCACTGTTTCCATTATGGACAGAAAGTTAAAATTCCAAGTGCGTGGCTCCTTTACCCAAAGTCTTATGTTACCAGGTGTCAGAGCTGGAATTCACCCCCAAATCTGATTCCGGTTCTGAGTCCCTGGCACCATTTCACTGCTTCTCAGAAATGTTCCTGTCAATGGACTAATACGCTGGACTGCAGGGTAGAACATTTGTTGGTGACAGAACCAGGGTCCAAAAAGTTTTGTCTAGCCAGAGTGACGATGACTCTAACAAGATGAGTATGAGTCAGGTCCAGCTACATAAAAACCCAATGTCCAAGGCATGGTCGGGTGGCAGCAGGCCCAGCGCTCCCCCTTGGCAGCTGTGCAGGGTGTAGGGGCCCAATGGGATATGGAGCCAAACTGGCCCTATTTGATCCCTGGCCACACTGGAGCCCAGAACAAAAGAAAGAGAAGTCACTTTCCCTCTGCATTCATCAGTCCGTGCAGAGAAGGCAGAAAACCTGGAACCTCTTCAGGGAAAGAAAGTGTAGAAAGAACCTGAGCTCAGGCAGGCCTGGGTTCCCACATCCCTCCACCATGTACCTGTGTGTGACCTTTGGCGAATTACTGATCTCCCCGACCCAGTTTTCTTGTCCTGTGAAATGGGTTTAAGAGTCTACTTTGCCTGGTTGTTGTAGGAGTTAGAGCTAAATTAGCTGTAGAAGGATACCTTCTAAATGGTATTATTCAGAGGAAACTGATCAAAAGGTTGATAGCTGACTTGTTGAAAATCAGTCACCAGGAAAAAGAATGAAACTTGTTCCATATCCAACCGGAACCAAAGAATGATTAGAAGTGGCCAGGAAATAGATTTTGGTTGGACTTAAGGCAGCGATTCCTGGCCTGGGCTGCATCAGGAACAGGGAAGCTGGTAGACCCAACAGCTGCTTGGCCCGTATAGGAATCTGGAGGATCGAAGGTGATGTTGGGCCAGAGCACTTCACAGCTCTTTCTCTTGAGGAACTTAACATAAGCTAGTTTAGAAAGGAAATTAATTTAAAAATCCTTTCATCTTCACATTCAAGAGAAGATGTCTGCACATGAATCTATGTCTTCATCTGTACTTATCCGCAGAATAGATCAATAGAAGTCCTGGGTCAAAGGGCATCGGCACTTTTAAGACTTGTCCTACATGTTGCCAAGTCGTCTTCTGGAGAGATGGCACCCATTAAAAATTCTACTAGTACTGGGCAAGAGCGCCCCGCTCCCTGTGTCCTCCTCATCATGGAGAGTTAGCTTTCGAGATCGTTTCTGAGTTGGTGGTAAGAAGGCACCCCATTGTGGAGATTAAGCATGGTGTCTTGGTTTAAGCTCTGGGGGCTCTGCCCCTTACAGGCTGTGTGACCTAGGGCAGGCTCCTTCGCTTTGGTTTTTTCATCTGTAGGATGGGAATACATCATGGACTTGTTGTGAGGCTTAAATAAGAAAACGTCAGCTGTGCACAGCATAATACCTGCATTATAATATATAATATATAAACGATGTATAATTATAAATGATATACAAATTATATAAAAAGTACATTATTTGCATTCCATGTACATTACTTGCATTCCTTAGTTAACAGTGAAGTTGAACTGTTTTTCATTTGTCTTGCCTAATAAAGGAGAACTCTGGCAAAAAAAATTTACTTATTTTTGCCCACTTTACTGTTGAAGCACAGGACTTTTCTAACTGATCTTTTCACACGTCTTCCTCTGCTAGTTATGTAATATTAGACCCTCTAAATTTTGGACACTAGATACACATCAGCATCATCTGAGAGGTTTTAAAAGTTAAATCGATGTCTGCAGGTAAAGCCGGGGCATCCGAATGGTTGGCTGGACTTGAGACGATTCTCCTTTGCAGCCAGGGCTCAGATGCAGTATTCTATTTTAACATTGTCATCTGCTTGCTAATTTTGTTTATATACACTTGAGGTTCAGAAGTTTAAATGTTTGTGTATGTTGCCATATTTCTCTTCCTTTTCTTTTATGATTTCTTCTGTATCCTTTATGTTTAGGAAGTTCTCTCCCATGCAAAAAGTCACAAGCTTCTCCTGGCTTCCTGTGCTGCGATGGCTTCCCCTCTCACCTGCTTGTGTGATCTTGGCAGGTTGCTGAACCCTTCTGGACTTCCGTTTCCCCTGAGGGAGGGAGCTGGACTAAATCAGACTTTTCCAAAGTCTTCTGAGATGCTCTTTTGGAAAAAGAATTTCCCAGCCAAATAAGTTTGGAAAAAGCACATTAACATGTCAAAAGTTCTGAGAAATATTACAGTAAAGAGAGATTACCCAGCCTTTCCACTCCTGGGTATATGCCCAAGAAAATTGAAAACATATGTCTGCACAAAACTTGTCTATGAATGTTCATAACAGCATTATTCATAATAGTCAAGAGGTAGATACAACCCAAATGTCCATCAACTGATGAACAGATAGCAAAATATCTATACAATGGATATTATTCAGCCATAAAAAAGAATGAAGTAGTCATTCATGCTAACCTGAACAAACTTTGAAAACAGTACTAAATGAAAGAAGCCACTCACAAAAGATCACATAGTCTGATTCCATTTATAGGAAATGTCCAGATTAAGTAAATCTATAGGGATAGAAAGATTCGTGGCTGCCTAGGGTGGAAGGAATTGGGAGGAAATGGAAGTGACCGCTAACGGGCATCTCGTTGCTTTTGGGGTGTAAAGATGTTCTGTAATTAGATCGCATTGATGGTTGTACAAGTCTGTGAATTACTAAATACTAAATAATACTAAAGACAACTAAACTGTCTACTTTGAAGGGGTGAATTTTATGGAATGTGAATTATATTTTATAAAGCTATGTAGAAAATAAAAGAAAAATTAAGACTTTGGAAGAGCTGGGTCCTTCCCAACTTTGTCTCTGGCTAATCCCAGGACCTTAAGAAAGCTTTCTTCCCAGCATCTTCAAGCCTTGGTTTCCTTATCTGAAAAACATGGCCCATAACGCCACTTTGCATTGTGCAGTTGAAAGAACACTTCATACCTGCTTTTTGCAGCATCTGCAAGAAGTGGTTAAAGCAACAAATGAAATCTGAGGTGCTGTGAGGGCAAGTTGCCTTGGCTCGCACAGCTGCTAAGTGGTGGTGTGTGGATTTGAATTCGTTTCCGTCAGGCTGGGCACTGTGAGTAATATCTGCCCAGCCTGGGTCACTGGGTTGCTGAGAGTTCGTAGCACACTGTCCGAGAACCTGTTCTGAGAAGTGGCAGGTGCTCTGCCGTGTGGTGTATCGTTTTAGCCAGTGACGATGGGAGAGGTGTGGTCTGGGAGAGTCACTCCACACCCACTTTTTCTGAGGCAGAAACAGCATTTGTTTCCACCTGTGTAGCCCCTGATCAGCTATGCTGAGCTTTATGTTCCTTCTTGTTAACGTGGGAAGGTTTGTTCTTATTTCATGGGAGCAGCTGGGGACTGATAATAACCGGTTTATTGAGTGCTTACCCGGTGACCTGCACTCCACCGGACACAGGACCTGCAACTGCAAGTGGCAGTGGCAGTAAAGCTCACGGCAACCCTCTGAGTGAGGTGAGGTCACTCTCTTTCACAGAGGAGCAATTGGAGGCACAGGAGCTAGCAGGTTTGTGGCCTAATTTCTTTCCATTAAACTTTACATTCATTGTTTGTCTTTGACGAGATTATTAAAGGCTATATAATACTCCGTCATAGACATGTAACTCCTTTAATCATTTCCCTTGTATTTGACATTTGCTCGTACGTTAAGACACAAACAGCGCTATGGTGGACAAACTCATAAAATTCTGTGCACCTCTACGCTTATTTCCTTGAGGTAGATTCCTGGAAATGGAGTTACTAGGTCAAAGGGCATGAACTCATTTACTGCTCCCTGTGTGCTGCCAAGCGGCTTTCCAGAAGAGAAAAGCTGAGGTCCCGACACTCCCACGAGAGGCATACAGGAGATGGCCATGCAGGAGGATTGGAAACCACGCTCAGCTCTGTTTTTTCTCTCATCTGTTCAGATGATCTCACAAAGACGGGTCTTATCCAACCTCAACTTGTTAAAACGTACGGTAGCAAGTAATTTGGAATAGTCAACTCTATGGGCCTATTCTGTGGATCTCTGAACATCCGCAGGCACCTTCCCACGGATGCTGCTTGGCCAGGTGGACGAGTCAAGGGGGAGTTAGTCCTGCAGGAGGTCTCAGGCCAGAGACTCTGTGGTGAGATCTGAGGTGTCATCTGCCGCATGAAAATACTAAGCCTGTGTGTAAGAAATACAAGACTTGTCATCAAACCTGCCAGTAATGATACATTCTAACATTTATTATTTACTCAATACATTATGCATATTTATCAGTGTAATCCTGATATTAATCTTAGGAGGTGGACTTTATTAGTATGCTCATTTTAATAGTGGGAATGAGGAAACTATATAAGATGCAGAAAGTGGTTTGTCTGAGGTCACGCAGTTAGTAAACAGGTGGTGGATCCGGACCGATTCTGGTCAGTCTGACTCTACGGACCACACACCCACCCACCATACTGTACTGCTCTACTGTTTGACTGATGGGCAACAGATACTCTAGGCCAACCAGTCTTGAGTTCCTGGTAAACACTGCTGAGAACAGCACTGAAAAGAAGCTTTGGCAGCACCTGAGGCAATCTGATGAGGTGCTGTTGTCCACTGGATGAGACAAAGTATAAAATGCAGATGGCAAATGGTTTTTATCCCTTTCCTTGGCATCTGGTAAAGGGTACATTCCTTGTACCTCTTCCTTGTACCTATTCCCCGTGCTACCAAGAGTGACCAGGACTAAGAATCAATGTGGCCACCAAGACCCTCTGGCTTCTGCTTAACCATGCCCATCTGCTCTCCTCCCTCCTGCGCAGGGCTGTGAGGGGTATGGTGTGCCGGTCACGTTCACTTCCTGGTTTGCTGGTGCAGCAATGTGCAACACTGAGACCTGGGCCCTGCGTGGCAGAAAGCATTGTGCTAGCCCAATGTGGTGGGGACACAGCATGTGCTCCAAGAGATGGATGGAGAGAGGAAGGGTCAGGCATGTGCATGGATAGAAAAATTGATAAATAGATCAATAAAGAACTCAGGCCAGGTGCAGTGGCTCACACCTGTAACCCCAGTACTTCGGGAGGCTGAGGTGAGAGGATCACTTGAGCTCAGGGGTTCGAGACCAACCTGGGCAACATGGTGAGACCTCGTCTCTGCAAAATATATGTATATTAGCCAGACGTGGTGGCACATACTTGTGGTCCCAACTACTTGGGAGACTGAGGTGGGAAGATCCCTTGAGCCCGGGAAGTTGAGGCTACAGTAAGCCTTGTTCGTGCCACTGCACTACAGCCTGGGTGACAGAGCGAGACCCTGCCTCTAAATAAATAAATAGATAAAGAGCTCAGCACCATTTTTTTTCACTAGTCTGCACTAGATTGTAAGCTCCATGAGAGCTGGGGCCCTGTTGCTTCATTAACTGTGGTGTATCCAGGGTCTAACACTAATCGATGCATGGTTGGTAGGGGACAAATGTTAGATGAATGAATGGTGGCAGGTGCTGTAGGACTGTCAGACATTTGAATAAAGCATTCCATTTTTTGGAGTTAGGAAGGATGTCCCTGCATGTGGCTGTGCCCCAGGCCCCAGCCAGCTCTGGGCCTGTGGGTCTGTGGAGGAGCTGAGGCACTGCTTCCACCATCCAGGTCCAAGAAGCCAGGCTGCAAAACCCAGCAGGACAGCTGCCTTTCATCTGTGGGGTTTCCCTTCAGGCAGGGCGTGACTCACAGAGGCAAACCATTCCAGCTTCCTGTGGCCCTGAGTTCTGCTCAGTCTGGCTCTCAGAGGCACAGTCTTACCGGCCCAGCCTGCCCTGATCCCAGCCCTCGGTAGGATGCTAAGGCAGGGGTTGTCATGTCAAGGATTCCATTAGTCTCGTGGTTTTTAAACTTGCGTATGCACGGGAATCCCCTGGAGGTCTTGGAAAAACACAGATGCCCGGACCCCACCCCTGGATTTCTAATTCAGCAGGTTGGAGGTAGGACCCAGGAATCTGCATTTCCAACCAGTTCCTGGATGATTCATCCTTTGAGAACTGTGTTAGGCCCACCTCTGCCAGGCATTCTCAATTCCACGTAAAAGGGTGCTGAGGTCTGATGTCACCAGCAAGGGGCTCTGGGAGCCTCTGTAGGCTGGTAGCTGCTGGGTGGCTCAGCATGGACCCTCAACACCCATTGCCGCTGCAGCCGCTGGTATCTGTCACGGCTCTGTCCCCCCGGCCCTTCCCTTCCACCATTTCTCCCCGACCACCTCTGCTTCCTTAGCCCTCTGCTCGGGAGGGTGCTTATACCTGGACTGAGCTTGGGAGCTCCCTGCCCAGTGGAGAGAAAGAACCACTCACCCTCCTCTCCTCCCTCAGCCTTTGCTAGAACCCAGCTCCATCAGCCTTTGGGGCCCCTGTGAAGCTTCCTGTCCTGGCCAGGCCCACCATGCCCTGCAGGATTGCCTCCCACCTTACAGGCCTGCTTTCACAGGGGCCTCCCTCACTGCCTCTGAAGCCCCGTCCTCCTCATCCTGCAGCTTTCCCGCCTGTCTGTCCTCCCTTCCCACATATACCCAACTCTCACCAGCCTGGGCCTTTGTCTTGCTGGGCCCTGTGTTTGACCAGGACAACTTATTTGGAAATTTCCTCCAACTTTGCGAAGGTGACAGTAAGTAAAGGATCCAGGACCCAAGGCTCAGGAATGTGTTGGTCCTGCTGGGAAATGCTTGCTTCCTGTGGACCCAGCTGAAAAGTACATAGGAAGCAATTATTTAATAAAGGGAAAGGTAATAAAGAAGCTCAATAAATATCTGTTGAATAAGAGAACACAAAAGCTGCTTTCCAGATGCACACCCAAAAACACCTCTTTAACAAAGCACTTTGATTCTGTGAGAGCCCTGCGGGTATGTGTGCAAAGCCCTTGATCATTTGACCCCAAGTGGGGAAATGAGAATCCCCTACCGGGACATTTCTAGGTTGGAAATTTCTCTGGCACAGTGATTTCTAGTGAGTTCCATGGCAGCTAGTGCCCTAGGCTAATAGGTGCTAAACATCAAAAAGCACCCTAGAGATAATAAATTTGGGAACCACTGACGTCAATAAATATAAACTCGTCCATGCACTGGGGGACTTCTCTGAGCATGGGGTAGGGAGGGGTTGCCTCAGGCCATTCCCAGGTTCTTAGACCATGAGAACCTGCCCCCAGGTCATCTGCCCAGGGGTTTGCATCTGCTCCCTACGGCTGGGAACCTGGTGGAGGGTAAAGGTAAGGGGTAGGATGGGAATGAAGGCAGTTTTTCATTTTCTCACCTAGCTTCTAATTTGTGCGTAGGAAGGAAGATTTCCTTTTCTTCCAGGCTTCCACCAGGGAGGCCTTAGAGAGGCTTCCCCCTTCCCTAGACTCCCACAGAGATGCTGAGGCCTTGGGGGGTGACTGCCAAGGACACTGAGGAGCCTGATACCCGGGTCAGAGGTCTCTCTGTACACACACACACACACGCACTTACACGTGAGCCTTGTAGCCGCAGGCCACTGGAAATAGAGTCATGGTCACCCCACATGAGGACCCTTGATATAGAGGAAGACTCGCGGGAATATGGGCAGACAGCTGGACGAGAGTTTAGAGGAGCGTTCCCAATGCCCTCAACGTGCACTCGCCTCCTGTCTGGACACAGGATGGGCTGTGTTCTGACAGTCCAGGCATGTGAGGTCAGGAGCACAGAGCAGGGTGGAAATCACCAATAAGTGAGTGAGCTGGAAGCTGGCATTTGAGGGAAGGTAGTGCCATCCCATCCTCCCTATTCCCAGCTTCATGACAGCCAGTAAGCTTTGCCCTCTTTGAGGATCTGCATCCCCCAGGGACCTGGTCAAGGCAGGGTGGGCGTGGGTGGAGCCCCTGTCGGGGAGAGCTGGGCTATGCCCAGGCCCTGCATGGGAGATTAACCACCAGGGAGGGCATCTGTGCCCAGCGTGGGAAGCTTGGGCTCCTGGTCCTGCCAGTTCAGGTTCCTCTTCTAGAGAGAGGTTTTCTCTGGAGCTCTGGGAAAGAAGTTTTCTGGGACACCTGTGGAATGTTACACCCACCCACTGTGGTTAGAGGAGAGGGTGTGCAGAATCCCTCGTCACCCAGCTGATCTGAGACAGCAAATGTCAACACCAAGCCTCCTTGGCCTCGTGCCCTGTTGGGGGACACCCAGAGGACGGTGTCCCAGCTCCATTCCAGTAGAGCTGCAGGAGGAAGAAGATGACAGAGCGAATTTGACTCCCAGGAGGGGCCTCTCAATTTGAGGCCAGAGTAGGGTTGGAGTGGGGTGGGAGGTAGTCCTAATTGCTCTGGAGAGAAGCTCAGAGATGGGGAGGAGTGGGGATAGAGCAGAGTGGACGTGGGGCTAGACCAGAGTCTCCTGAACACCTGGTAATGGCTCACACCAGCCCAGAACCTCATTCACCTCAGTCAATCGTCATCCAGTGAGAGCCCCTCTGGCCTGGAATGGGCCCTTTCCCCAAAGTGGTCTCAGTGGGTGTATGGCTGTGGGGCCTCTGTTTATGTCTTCCCAGGCCACTCTCCATGGGTACAGTGTGGCCACAGGTTAGGTCTGTCCGTCATAGCAGCCCCCATCCCTGGAGACCACTGGGGAGCTGTTCCTCTCTTTGCCCCCATTCATCTGGCACCCACCTGGGACAGGCCCTGCCCCAGCGTGATCTCCCACCTGCCTCCTTGGCCCTCTTCTTGCCTACAGCAGTCCCAGGGCTTTCACCTCCTCTTGTCCTCATCCATCCTGTTTGCTCCATGTTTGGAGTCTTGGCGGGGAATCTTTACGCTTCAGAAGTGAGTAGGACATTGAGAAAGACAGACTAGTGCTGATGGGAGTCCCCAGGCTTTTGCTGAGAGGCAGCGACACCTCATCAGACAGGTACGGACGGTTATTCAGGGCCCCTTTGCCTTCTGCCATGGCAGTGCTGGCAGGGAGGACCACATGTGTCTAATAACAGCCAGAGTTCCAGCTGCCTTAGCCTTTCCCTTCTGGAAGCTCACTTTAGTCTGTCCTTCAACTCTTGATGGCCTTCATTGCTTCAGCTTGTGGCCTCCTAAAGCCATGGCTTCCCTGGCCGTCAGTGGTGAAAAGTCTACAAAACCTGGAGCCCACAGAAGGGTTGCTATGTCAAGAAATTGTCCCTGGAGTCTTACAGTCAGAGAATCCATCTGCCCTTGGCCTCTCCATGGGTAACTGGAGCACAGGTACTGTCCTGGCATGGGCAGCCCTTCTGGGATGGTCTGATTCTCCCTGAGCTGATGTTGGCACTGGTTTCTAGGTTTCCATAAAGCTGTTCAGGTCTAATTGTGCAGAATAGAGGGGAGAGTGTCATTCTCCTGCTAAGAATCTGGGGTTACCTTTTCCCCCTTCCTCCTTCCCAATAGCACAATGTCCTACAACAGTGATGGGCAAGGCGGGGAAAGGCCCGTGTTGTCCAGTCATCTCCCTTGTGGCCTGTGGAGTGTGGGATTTGGGGCTCAGCTCTGTGCCTGGCTGAGCCTGAGGCCTTGAGCATTGCTCATTCAAATCTCCAGAGTCTAAGTCCTCACCTCTGAATCATGGGGCAGGGATGGGACCTCTGCCTACCCTCTTCACTGCTGCTGGGAGGTCAGTGTGGGCCCACCCAATGTGTGTTTGCTGTGGTCACAGAGATCCTGGGCACTCCAGTATCACAGAGATGGTATAGGAAGCTTTCAGACAGTAAAATCTGAGAGCTGGCCCTTTAAGAGATTAGTGGATTCCTAGCTTAGCCCAACAACCAGGCCAGGACCAGGAGGGCTGCAGCAAGAAATGGGAAAACACTTCCGCCAAGCTCTCTACCTAGGATTGCACCCTGTTTCCAGGTTACTGGAATGTACTGGGGCCTCAGCTCACCTGCACATGCAGGGAAGTCCCCAAACCCTACAAATTCTATTTACCCTGAGTGACTGCAGCTGGACTGTGGTGTGTGTGTGTGTGTGTGGTGTGTGTGTGTGTGTGTGGTGTGTGTGTGTGTGTGTGGTGTGTGTGTGTGTGCACGCACGCAGCGAGGCCCCTCCAGGCCCATGGTTTGGAGAGCCAGGCAGCAGGACACTGAGCACCCTGTGGGTAGTGCCAGCTTCTCAGCAGCTGAACAGGTTGGTGCTGGGAGAGCTTGGAGCCAGCTGGCTCTCAGCACCGAGACTCCCAGGGGCGGGACCTCTTGGAAATGTAAGCCTGAGCTCCTAAACCTCTACTCAAAGCCCACAACCACTTTCCTCTCCATTGTCTTCAGAAGAGTGAGGCCCAGGGCCCTGCCTGGTCTGGCCTCCCAGGCTCTGGCTCACTGTGCTCCCCACTCCTTCCCATTCTCTCAGCCCAGCCACACTCACATGCCTCTGCCGCTGTCATTGACATGCTGCTGCACACCCCAGGAGCCTTGGCAGGTGCTGTTCTCTCCTAGTGATCCTTCCACTCTTCTGCTCATTACCTACTCTTCCCTCAGACCTCCTCGACCAGGTCAAATCCTCATTTTAGAAGGCTATGTCTTTGTTCTTTGAAGCATTTTTTGTTGCTGCAATTTTGCTTGTATTGTGCTACCCAATTAAAATCTGCTTCCCTGACCGGGTTGCAGAGGTTCAAGATGATCTGGCTTTTGCCTCCCAGAGTTCCCCGGTGCCAAGCTCTGAGCAAGGCTCAGTTTGTTAGATGAATGGATGGATAGATGGATGGATGGATGAACGGAAGGAAGGAAGGAAGGAAGGAAGGAAGGAAGGAAGGAAGGAAGGAAAGAAGGAAGGAAGGAAAGGAAGGAAGGAAGGAGCGAAGAAAGGATGGATAGATGGATGGATGGATGGATGGATGGATGGATGGATGGATGGATGGAAGAAAGGATAGGTGGATGGACGGATGGATGATTTTCACTCTGCATGTTTGCCATCCCCAGTGCTAAAATGAAATGCAGTCCTCAAACCAAATGGCCATTGACTGAACTCAGGACCATTTGCTTTGGTCAACTCATCCCTTAGCCCTTAGCCCTACGGAGCACAGGTGGAGAGGGGTGATATTATTCCTCCAAAGGCTGAGATCCTGACATCCTTGGCCTGGTTTAACCCTCCCACCTCCCATCTAGGGCAACCCAGCCTGGTAATTGAGGCCTTCTGGAGGCACACAGACCACTGATACAAGTCGGCAAGGGAAAGGATATTGTCCTTTGATGGGCCTGCTTGTGCCTTGAGTTTGCCATCTACTCTCTGTGGGACCTTGAACAATCACTTAACTTTTCCTGGGTTTAGTTTCCTCACGTGCCCTGATAGATTTACAAGGCAGCCTTTGCAACGGGACATGGTCATGTATGAACATCCGTAGGTATTGTGAAACATGGCACCCTGCCAAGACCTGAGAAGCTATGTCTGTGGCCCTGCAGTGGAGGGCTTGCAGGTATGGGGGCTCACCACACTCAGGTTGAAAGTGAAGTCTCCTAGCTCCTCTCTCTTTTGTGCTCTCTTCCAGCCCCTGGCTCGAATCCTATCCTGGGACCTCTTCTGTCCCCAGGCCCCTAACAGGTTTACTGACCCTCAGCCTGGGGGAAACATGGCCTTCTCTGCCCGGAGCCCCAGGCTCACCCCTTGGCTTCTGGCCAAAACAACCCTCTTGCGGCCACTGGGCCCCCCTCACCCCGTCCCTCCCAGCTCCTCTAGGGGGCGCCTTTCCTCCCAGTGCCCCTTCCTCACTCTGCCTCTGAGGGCGCTGACTGTGGGATCAGAGGAGACTTGGACTGAACCTCAGTTCTGCCACACCAGCTCTGGGCAATGACTCAGTTGCCCTGTGACTCAGTTTCCACATTTGTAAAACGAAGACCCAGGGCCCCTTGCAGTTTGCTGTGAATGTGCGTCAATGACAGAGGTGAAGTGCTGGCTCAGTGCCTACAACATGGCGTTTGCTCAAGAAACGTGGGGTTTCCTCTCCTCTCAAAGTCTATCTTTTCCTCACAACTCTGTTCTCCAGAATTTCCAAAGTGGTGTCGCCTGCATCTCCAGTGACAGATGCAGACACAGGCATTCAAGGCCTCTGCCAACCAACCTCGTGTGATCTCCTGAGTTGCCTGGCCGTCTTTTTCTATCCTCTTTCTTTGTCCCTGAAAACAGACGAGGCTGACAGGCCCCAGGCTTAAGGCCACTGAATACAGGCCCAGGCTGGGGCCTGTGGTGTGAGGGCAGAGTTGGGGGAAACCTAGTGTCCTTGAGGGTGTGGAGCCGGACATGACTGACAAGCAAAGTGAGTCTAGCATCATCAACTGTATTTGCCTCAACTGTCCCTCCTCATACATCACCCAGGAACATTTGAGCCTGGAGACAGGGTTATCACAGCACAAAGCCACAGCGAGCTTTGCTGGGCCCCGCTCCTCCAGCCTGGGGGGACTCCCACTGGCATAGACAGTTTCAAATCCTGTCAGCGTGATTCAGTTTGAATCAACACCATTTAAATCCACCCACCATTTACCAAGCACTCTTCAGTGCCAGGCACGGAGGGAGACCCTGGGGATGCAGAGATGGCCCAATCCCCACCCTCCATGGGCTTTCAGCATAGTTGGAGAGCCAGCTACCAATAAGCTCTATCCACACTAGTGGTGCTCAATCCTGCAGAAGGTTGTGAGATTGATACCTAGGCCCACTCAGAACATGGAACTGGAATTTGTGCCCCCTCCATGATCTGCACACACACACACACACAAACAGGTGGACACATGCACAGACACACTCACTCATGCACACACATGCATCTGCATCTGCTCTTTCCTCTTCACAGTGGCCAGCTTGGGACTTCTTGAATCCTGCCTGAACCCACCCAGTGCACTGCTGCCTCCATGCTTCCTTTTGACTCACCCCTTCTCAAGAGTGGGCATGTCCTGGTTCCTCCATGAGGCCATGTGATGCTTGGAACCTTGTCTTGCTGCCTATCTAAGATGTCCAGCCCCACAGAGGGCTTGGACTGGGAATAAATTTGTTTTGCTAGGAGGTCATGAAAGATTGGTCAAAAGGTGTTGTCATCCATTTCGTCGTATTTTAGCTGAGCCTCCACCCAGTGCCAAGCTCTGTGATAGGAGGTGGAGATGTAGAGATGGACAAGACTTACTCCCTGACCTGATTAGAGCAAGGGAAGATGACATATGAGCCAATAGGGCACAACACAGAGAAGAACCAGAGATGCAGAGGGCTCTGTGAGACACCACAAGAGAGTGTGATTAACTGTGGAGGGAGCGTTCAGGGAAAGCCTCCTGGAGGAGGTGACGTTTGAGCTGGGTTTTGAAGGATAAATAGGAATTCATTCGTGGTGTGTATTATGAAAGGTTGGCAGGCATTTTACATGCGGGAAACAGCTTCTGCAGGGACAGGGAGGACTGAAGAATGAAGGGTCCAGAGCTATAATCACTGACAATGTCCTTACTGAGTTGCTAGAGTTCAGGAGCAGCTCTGGGAAGCAGGGTGCTCATCTCACAACGTGGGCAACTCTACACTGATGGCTTTGCAGCCTCAAGCTACGTCTTGTCGGCATTCCCCCAGGTTCTGCTTCATGCCATTCTTTCCCCGGGCCCTTCTCTTTTCCTTGAATTCCCCTGCCTCTCTGGGTGCAAGTCACTACGGGATTTGCTCAGTCACACAACAAGGCCTGGAGAGGTGAGGTGCAGGGCAGGGATCCCAGGAGGCAGTTGATTCTCAGGGGACAGGTTGGAACCTGTCTGTGGGTGGCAGGCCCCCAGTCATGGAGACAGGCAGAGGGAAGGACGGGCAAGCACCCTCACTGCTCACTGATCATCAAATGGAGCTTAGCGCAGGGTTCTACCTGAGAGGGCAGCTGGGGTATCAGCAGGGTGGAGGGTGCCTGGTCAGAACCAGCATAGGAACTGGGATAGAGAAAACGGAGCAAACCCATTTTGGCCTCTCCCTCTTGGGTGGTGGCGTGAAGGCATCGGTTCCGGATGCCTGGTCCTGGGGAGCAGCAGAGGGGTTAGTGCAGAGTGGAGCTGGGAGCCGCATGGTGGGGCTTGAGCCCACTGCTAGCCGTTCTTCCTCTAGCATAGTTGGCTGAGACCTTGGTGAGGCTGGAGCCTACAGGCAGGAGGGAAAACAAACTCAATCGCCTCAGGGAGGAGAGTGTCACTTTGGGTTGTGTCCTCAAAAAAATGTCCATGGCTTGGCAGGTGTGACAAGCCTAACATTTCGCAGTAATACCCCATATTTATGTGGAGCTTCCCATGTGCCAGACACTGTGCTGTGTTTGGAAACCTTGTCTCACTTAATCTTCACTCCAACTTTGTGCAGGAGGTGGTCATCATCCCTATTTTAAAGGCAAAAAAGCAAGGCATGCGGATGTTTCCAGACACAACCAAGGCCAAGCAACTCCAAGCATGGAGCAGCTGGGAGCTGTGCCCCTAACCACTGCACAGCCCTCCGGCCTGTCCCCGGGGCACTGAGCTGCCCGGCTCCGTTCCTCCCCTCTGCTCCCCATTTCCTGTAACTTGGTGATGGGGGTGGGTGGGCTGGGCTGTTGTTGTGGGTGAGGGTGAGAAGAACAGGGCTGCTCTAAGCTGAGCCATCCTGTTCTGTCCTCTCCTCACCCCAGTGAAGGAGAAGCTAGGGCCTGGGCATCTGTAAAGTGGGCCGGCCCTCCTGGGGCTGAGGAGCCATTGGAGCTGAGTCACAGAGGATTTCCTTGGGATTAAGAATCCTCTGAAGTCCATGGTACCTGGTTGTGGTGGAGGCAGTTGGCTCTTCCAGTCAGGCATTAATCCTAGTGAAATACTTGGTATTTCCAGTCATTCCAGCTGGAATTAAACTTAAATCAAGTCCAAAAGAGCACAGCCAGGAGAATGTGAGTGAGCCTGCCAAAGACACCAGGCGTCCGGCCTGCTCTGGCTTCTCCAATGCTGGCCTTGCTTCTCAGGAGCTGTGGGCAGTGGGGGAGAATGGAGTGGAGCACCCCACTGCACCCCAGGCCTTCCTATCCACCATGTGGCCTGGTAGCAGGCATCTCAGCCAGGTGAGACAGCAGAGTGAGGCAGCCCAGGGTCAGAGGGCTGGGATGGAGCCCTCGCTCTGCTGCTCTAAGTCCCTCTGCCCAGCTCACACATATAGCTGTTGGCAGATAAGCAGCACAGCTCAGTGGGCAGGAGCAGAGGCACTGCAGCCAGTGGGTCTAAATCCCACTCTACCACTGGCTGTATGACCGCTAACCAGTGACCCCTCCATGTCTCAATTTCCTCCTTTGGAAAACAAGGATAATAATAGGCACCTCACTGGATGGTCATGAGTATTAAATGGGTTCATACATACAAAGAGCTTAGAACTCTGCCTGGCCTACTGTGAGCACTATGTGTTACCTATTGTTATTCTCTGGGCCTCAGTTTCCTCACCTGCAAGATGGAGCTGAGGGTAGGACTTGACCAACAAGGGCAGTCTTCATGCTGGGGTCCTCTGGCTGTGGGAGCAGCATGGGGCTCCACAATGAACAAGGCCCTGCCCTCAGGAGGGCACCTACCCTCCAAGGAGGAACTGGCTGGACAGACAGCACTACAGGTCCCACAAGCCACACACCCCCCTGTAGCTGTGCACGCAAGGAATGTGTGTGTGAGTGTGTGCATAAGCGTGTGTATATGTATATGTTTGTGGGTGTGTGTGCATATATGCATGAGTATATGATATGTATACAGTTGACCCTTGGACAACACAAGTTGGGGCACTGACCCACGTGCCCTTGAATATCCACATATAACTTGTGACACCCTGTATTAGTCTGTTCTTATGCTGCTAATTAAGACATATCCAAGACTGGGTAATTTATAAAGGAAAGAGGCTTAATTGACTCACAGTTCCACATGACTGGGGAGGCCTCACAATCATGGCAGAAGGCAAGGAGGAGCAAAGTCACATCTTACATGGCGGCAGGCAAGAGAGCTTGTGCAGGGAACTCCCCTTTATGAAACCGTCAGATCTTGTGAGACTTATTCACTACCACAAGACCAGTATGTAGGAAACCACCCCCGTGATTCAATTATCTCCACCTGGCCCCACCCTTAACACGTGGATAGTATTATAATTCAATGTGAGATTTGAGTGAGGACGCAGCCAAACCATATCACTCCCCAAAAACTTAAGTACTAATAGCCTACTGTTGATGAGAAGCCTTATCGATAACATAAACAGTTGGTTAACACACATGAAATGCTGTATTTTTACAATAAAGTACTTTAGAGAAAAGAAAGTGTTACTAAGAAAATTATAAGAGAGGAAATATTTACTATCCATTAAGTGGAAGTGGATCATCATGAAGGTCTTCATCCTCATTGTCTTCATGTTGTGTGGGCCCAGGAGGAAGAGGAGGAGGAGGGCTTAGTTTTGCAGTCTCAGGAGTGGCAGGGGCAGAAGAAAATTCATGTATAAGTGGACCCTTGCAATGCAAGTTCATGTTGTTCAAGGGTCAACTGTATATGTGTTTGTATGTGTATGTACATGTGCATATATGGGTTGGTGTGTACATGCATGTACACATATGTGCATGTGCATGTGTTTGTGTGTACATGTATGTGTGTGTTCGTGTGCCTATCCATGTATGTGTTTGCACATGTATGTTTGTGTATATGTATACGAATGTGTATGTGTGTGTTGGCATTCATGCATGTATGTGTTTGTACATGTGTATGTGCATATACATGTGAGCATGGTATTTGCATATCTGTATTGTGTGCATGTATCTGTGTTTGTATGCATGTGTGTATATGTTTGTGTATGCATGCGAGTTTACATGGATATGTGCCTTATATATGTGTGGATATGTGCCTGTATGGGTGTATTTATGTGTTTGTATGCATATGTATGTTTGTGTATGCATGTGTGTATACACGTTAGTTTACATTGATATGTGCATGTGTATGTGTGTATATATGTTTAAGTGTATATACATTTGTGCATATGTGTGCGTGTGCATGTGCGTGTGTGTGTATGTCAGAGTTTGTGTACACATTCGACTGTGTGTGGGAATGTGTGTGTGTGAGTGTCCATGTGATGAGCACAGAGAGTCAGCCCATTTGGGTTCTTTGTTAGAGTGCAGATGGGAATGTGCCTCCACCTCATTTCACACCTTGGCGTGAACCTATCTGAGTGGGCAGTGGAAGTAACTCAGACCTAAGGAGGAGGGATGGGGAAGATGGGGGTGGCAAGTAAGAAGAGGTACAAACATGTTTTGGCCAAAGAAATTCAGCAGGATTGGGGTTGAAGGGACTGAAGGATGAAAGGAAGACCAGTTACTCTGCAGTAGATGCTGTACTCTAAGCTCTGGGGCTCTTATGTCGCAGCCAAGGAAAGAAAAGTTTAGAAAGGTCGAGGAACCTGCCTCGAGTCATCAGTAGTAGAGCCAGGACTGGAGCAAGAGTCTGTCTGATCCTGGGGCCTGGGCTCCTTCACCACCCTGACTGTCTCTTAGGGAAAGGGAGACAGATGAGGTTAGTGCAGTCACTGGGCCTCACTTGGCATAGCTGCATGTGCAGAGGATGCATTGACACCTCATATTGGGGATGGCAACTGGCTCCAACGTGGGGAGTGGTTGATGTTGGGCACCAGAGAGCAAGACTCTGCAGTGCTGGAAGACAGTGCCCCAGGCCTGCAGTTGGGGAGGAGTTGCTGAGTAGAAGACAGCCCTGAAGCCTTTGAAAGCCAGGGCAGGCAGGAGGGCTCCAGGAGGCCAGTGGGTGGATAGAAAAGGGACTCGGCCTAGACAAGGGTGTTTAGTTCTGTTCTAAGATATGTATCTTTGGACGAGTCAAATCACCTTTCTGAGCCTCAGTTTGCATATCTGCCAAATGGGGCCACAACCCCTATCCAGGCCCAATCCTACCTCATAGGAAAAAGCAGATTAATATTGGGGTTACAAGTGCAGCCTTTGATACCTTTAGATCCTTAGTTGTTGGTCAAGTCACTAAACTGCTCAGTCTGTTTTCTAGTATGTGAAATGGGGATACCAGTGATCTCTACCTCATAGGGCTGCAAGGGTTAACTCAAATAATGCCTATAAAACACTCAGAACCACACCTGGCATAAAGAAAGGGGCTAGTAAATATTAATTACCATTGATAGTGCTTTTTTTTGAGACAGAGTCTCACCTTGTCACCCAGGCTGGAGTGCAATGTCATGATCTCAGCTCACTGCAACCTCTGCCTCCTGGGTTCAAGCGGTTCTCCTGCCTCAGCCTCCTGAGTAGCTGGGATTACAAGCACCTGCCACCACGCCCAGCTAATTTTGTATTTTTAATAGAGACAGGGTTTCATCATGTTGGCCAGGCTGATCTCGAACTCCTGACCTCGTGATTGGCCCGCCTTGGCCTCCCAAAGTGCTGGGATTATGGGCGTGAGTCACACTCCCGGCCAATATTGCTATTATTTCATAAGATTCTTACAAGAACAAAACAAACTTGCACAGAGGAGACTGCTGAGCTATAGAAAGGTCTGTTGGCCTGCAAGTAGACTGTATTGCTATTTGCAATTGTTCATGCTCTTGTTCCCATTGAAAGTGACATACTTCCTCACCCCTTTGACTTTGGGCTTCACTGCATGGCATGTTTCAGCTCACAGAATGTGAAAGCACATGACACACGCTAGGTCTTAGCAGAAGTTGTACCACCACCATGCTTGCTTTATCCACTGCCATGAGAATGGCCTGCCCACTCACTGTGATGTCAGTGAGAAATAAATGCTCATAGGTGTGAGCCACTGAGACTTGGGGGGTTGCTTGTTACCACAGCCAACCTGACACATACAGTATGAAGAAGGAGAAGGATCTCCAAGGAGGTGTCCTGTGGCCTACCAGGGAGAAGAGCTGCTTAGTCCTGTCATCTGAAGTCAAGGAGAGGATTGGGGTAGGCAAAACACACATGAACCACATACACAGAAGCCCTCAACATTGTCTGCCCTTTATTTACACAAGTCACTGTCAGACTTAGCAGGACACAGGAGCTAGCTAGCCTTCCCACAAGTTCTCCTGGTCCCCACCTCAAACCCAGGAGCCCCTCTCTTACTCCTGGCCTTGATTCCTGGGTTGTTCTCACTGAGGAAGGCCAAGAAACCCTTTGCATTGGCTTCTGTTTTGTTTGCTCTCACTTGTGCCATCCTGTTGTGGACAAGAAGGAAGCACGCCAACATCAGCCCCCACCACAGACCAAAGGAAACATTTCCTGGCCTCCGGTTGGCTGTGGCTCCCTTCCCGTGGGTCTTCTTTCTAGAGCCAGGTCTGTAAACTTGGGGAGAAAATGGTTTGTGGTCCTACTTTGTTCAATCCAGAAGTGGGAACCCAAGAGGGAGAGGCCAAGGACTATGCTGTGGTGCTGCCCTCTGGCCAGTGGTCCTCACAAGTGGTCACAGAGGGTCTGGCTGGCGGACCCCGCCATCTTGCTCTGTGGAAGAGGGGCTGCTCATGGATTCTGACCTCACAGGGCCGGGAAAGTTTCCATGTGGAGTGCTTTCCGTCCAGGAGGCAAAGCAAACATCTGGTTGCATAGTTCCCCTTTCCCTGCCAGCCACCACGTGGGGATTCCAGGCATTGTTCCATCGTTTCTCCATTTGCTTTCCATACCATCTCGCTGAGCTCTGGTGGCTTTGCTCATCTCTCCCAACCAGGCAGCCATTCACAGCCTCTCACTCCTCGTGTCTGCTGCTGGCCCTGACAAGAATTTTCCTGTGGCTTTCTGTGGTCTCCAGTCCTGTCATTTACCACCCAGTGCTTGCAGGCTTTCACTGCGCTGAAGACTTTCCTTTGCCCGTGTGGTCGCTCTGGGCAATTGTCACAGAAAGCCTTGGAGAAGCCGCCTGTGCAGCCCAGCAGCACCCAGCCCCCTCCCAGCTCGTAGCAGCGTGTGCTCTGTTGTGTTTGGTGCTTTCAGGGTACAAGGACCAGAAGTGCACTCAGGCACTTTTGGGGGCTGCCGGCAGGATGTGGGGAGCAGGAGCAAAGCTTAGCCACCTCAACAGCCTTGGTCCTCCCCGTTCAATCCACAGCGGTACTCCTCAAGAGCACGCAGCTTGGGGCGATCATTTCTTTCTGGCTCTGAGTTCTGTGTCAGGCCACTCACAGGTCTCTGGCATCATCATCATGAGCCTATAGATGGCTCTCTTTGAGTCAGGTGCTGAGCCACAAATCAAGTGGTTATTTATAGCTATAGTTGCAGGGTCACATGACCCCCAGCATGGGGTATAAGGAGCTGCCTGGGAGTGCTCTGCTCTGAATAGGGTGCGAGTCTGGTGGGCACCCATGGACTTTCCAGCCATCTAACAGCACCCCACTGCACCGGGCTTCAGGCCCCAGTTCCCAAGTCAAGCAAGCCATCATGTGTCCCACTTGAGACCAGCCCTCCATTCTCCTACTGTTGCACAACACACACCTCCTATGGCTTCTCATAGGTGGCCCTGTCAACCCCTGGGCAGTCCCACCTCCTTGATTCCATCCACCTCCTGCTCAACAATTCCAGCTCTTCCTCAGTGTTCTTCGATCACCGTTTCCTTCCAGGGGGCTTGTTAACCCTGCAGAGGGATGGTCCTTGCACAAGGTTTGTCCTGCACTCTTTTCCACGTGTCACCTCCACACTGCTCCTCCACTGGGGCTGGAGCTTGATAAGGGCCACTGTGGGGTGTCAGTCATCAACACTGTGGCATCCCACTAACCGTCCTGCTCCCTTCCCTGTGGTCCAGCCTCTGCAGACGCAGAGAGGAGTGAGACAGGAGCTCTGTGTCTAGTGGAAGTGGAGAGATCAGACAGGAACCCAGGAATGGTTCAAGAATAACAGCAGTATTTGTGAAATCAGATTATGTCACTCCTATGCTTAAAGCCTACTAGTGGTTTCCATTTGTACCAAGAGTCACACTGAGCCCTCTGTGTGGCTGACAAGCGCCTGCATGACCCAGCCCTGCTGACTTTTTCAACTTTCCTCTCCAGCTACACTCCCCTAGCTCACCCCGCTCCATGACCCTGGCTTTTAGTTCCTCAGAGACACAGAACTCTGCTTCTTCACTCATCTACAAGCTCCACAGGACAGGCACTAGGCTCTTTCATTTTCATAGTGGCTGAATTGATCCTTAGCTCATGTAGGTGCTCAATTCATATTTTCAAGTGTCTGAATGAGCAGTTTCCACACGGACACATTGATGTGAACGGAACTGAGAAATCACTAGGTACATTATGAGGCACAGGAAGGAGGCTCACCTGGACAGACTGAAGGGGTCAAGGGCAATGTGAGGAGACCAGCCTGAAGGGAACGTGGGTCAGTCTGTGAGGCTTTAAATGCCAGGCCTAAAGTCTGCCTCTGACCCTGTACCTTGCAGTGAGGGGCTGGAATGCCTTGCTGAGGATGGAGGAGAAAATCATTCAGGAGGAGACCTTTGGCGGCCACCAGCAGGACAGTTGGAAGCATGATAAACTTGGAAGCTGAGACCCAGGTTGGGAGGCTTTGGAAATACTGTCGGCCTAGCTAAGGAGTCACATGGACTAGCGTGGGGTCAGTGTGAATGGACTTGCCAAGGCCTGAAGAGGAACCAGCAGGACTTGCTTGTCGAGTACAGAAGGAACCAAGTCCAGGAAGATGAGACTTAGGGGCTCGGGGTCTGCAATGGTTCATTTTATATGTCAACTTGACTGGACTAAGGGGTGACCAGATAGCTGGCAAAACATTATTTCTGTGAGTCTGTGAGGCTGTTTCCAGAAGAGATTTACATTTGGATCCATGGACTGAGTAAAGAAGATCACCCTCACCAATGTGGGTGAGCAGCATCCAATCCTTTGAGGGCCTGAACAGAACAAAAAGGCAGAGAAAGGATGAATTTTTTTTCTCTCTTCTTGATCTGGGACATCCATCTTCTCTGCACTTGGACATCAGAGTGCCTGGTTCTTAGGTCTTCAAACTCTGGGACTTAAACCCAGCAGTCTCTCTTGTTCTCAGACCTTCAGACTCAGTCTGAATCACATCCCTGGCTTTCCTGGTTCTCCAGCTTGCAATGGGCATATTGTGGGATTTCCTGTTCCTCATAATCACGTGACTTTATTCCTAGAATGAACATATACATATATCTCCTATTGGTTCTGTTTCTCTGGAGAACGCAGACTAATACAGGGTCTGTCCATGGATGACACACCCAGGTCTGTAGGAAGGCAGGACCCTGGGGCGTGGGCAGGATCTGGAACGGAGGGGCAGATTATCAAACCAGGGACACAGGATGGTGGCCATGTCAGTGTAGCACGGGCTTTACCGTCCAGGAGCCCTGGCTCACTCCCAGCTCTGTCACTCACTGGACTTGGCTAATCACTTAATATCTCTGTACCTCAGTTTCCTTATCTGTCATACGGGAATAATAATGGTTCCAGCTGTGATGATTCCCTATGATAATGCAGGTAGAGCACACAGCACAATGCCCAACAGCCAGTCAGTCCTCAGTTAAATATTAACATCTCTTTTACAATTAACATGATTCATAAAATAATGTATGTTACACAAACTGGAGACCTAGAAAGACTCATGCTTGGAGATTTAGGCACAAGAGCTCATTTGCAGAACGGGAGTTCCCAGGAATACCAGTTGGGCCATGGGTATACTGTGGCCTGTGTCTAGGCTCTCAGGAAGGTCACTAAGCTTCTTGATGGGAGCGGAGGCAGCTGAAGGTTGGCCTCTCAGGCCAGTGTGGCTTGAGGGCTGGGTGGAGCAAGTCTGCAGATGATGATGTTGACTCAGCTGTGAGGAGCTGGGAGCAAAGGGAACAGAATCAGCATAGGAAGCTGCTCCAGGGCCATGATCTGATTCGATGTCTCCGTGCTCCCTGGTAATGCTTCAGACAAAACATATAATGGGAGGCAGCAGTTGAAGCCACTGCCCACAACGTGGCCTCAGGTTTGGCTGAAGATTCTAGTCACCCTGGGGTTCCCTATCTGCAGGCTGGGATACATGCAGGTGGGCTGAATGCCCGAGGTGGCGGTTTTGATCAGCAGGAGACGTTCCTCAGGCTCTCCTGTGTGTGGAGTGGTTCTTATGCCTCTGCTAAGCATCTCTGCTTTGTCTGATCTCTAGAATGCGGGGCTTACCTCACAACGGGTACTGGATCAGCATGACATTGCATTTGTGCGAAGCCAGTGTTTGGAAGGGAAGTTAGTTCTGATTCAGACCGAGCCAAGAGCAAGCCTGGGTCCTGCTCAACTTCTAAGCAGTGGGACCTTGGGCCATTCCTGAGCTTTCCTGGCCTGTCTGGATGTCTTAAAAATGGAGATAATTCTTGTCAAGCCCTGAGTTTGAAAGTTCAGTAATTGTTAGCTAGTTACCAAAGTTCATGAAAAAGCTGTTGCATACATGATCACAGTTCCCCCTCCCAATACAGCTGTGATATGAATGAGGCATTATTATTGTCCTCATTTTACAGAGGAAGCAAAGGTTCAGAGAGGTTATGTGGAGGGCTGTCTGCCACACATGCCCAGGTCTTTTACCCAGAAGCTGGGTGCTCCATTCCCTATGCCAGGGGTTCCCAAATATTCTCCCCAGTTGCTTAAAATTCTGATTTAGAGGGCTTGAGGTGTGTTCAAGAAGTGATCTTTTTAGCAGTCGCCCCTGTTGGCAACCTAGGGGCGTTCCTAGAGATGGTGCTTGATGGGCGGAGGCTCTGCCCACTGCCTGTGGCTCCCAGCTGAGGCTGCTACAACCAAGTCCCTCAGAGAAAAAGGAACAAAACAGGTTGTACTGTGTAAACAATAGAAACTTCTCCAGGTAGAGGTCTGCTTCCCTCCAGGGCTCAGCATTAAGCTCCAAGAAAGGAGGGGGAAAGGAGGGGGAGCGGAGGGGGAGAGGAGAGGGAGAGGAGGAGAGGAGGAAGAAAAGTGGAGAAAAGGAGAGGGAAAGGAGGGTGCCAGAGCTACCCAGGAGCTGTCCAGGGGTCAGCGTCATCCTAAAAAATGCACTGCTCTTCAAGAGTGGCCAGCTCTGGAGCCACCTGGCCTGAGTTCGAATCCTGGCTCCTCAGCTTCCTAGCCCTGAGGCTTCAATAGGTCATTTAATCTCTCAGCCTCACTTTTTTCCTTATGAAACAATAGATTCTACCTCCAGGAAACAGCCCTGGGTACAGGCCCCAGCGCACATGGGCACTTAATAATTGTTGGCTGCTACTGTGACTATCGCTACCAGACCAGGCGGTCTCTCCTCACTTTCAGCTGCAAATTCTCCGGTGTATGGCCGGATTCAGCCAGGAAGAAACAGGCACAAGGACGAGTGCAGAGATGAGGCAAACCCAGTAGAGGATTCAGGTTAGCTTTGCTCAAAAGGCCTCATCATCCACCCTCCAAAGACTTTCCTCAAATCAGTGTGACAAGGGGCCCACTGAGGCAGGCCAGATGAAGGGACAAGCCACCTTCCCAGCCAGACCTTCAGGCTGACATTGCCAGGTGCCACTTTGGAAATGACAGATGCTAAGAAGCCAGCCCTGCCCTCCCAGACATGACCGTGCAAGGCCGCTTCTTGGCGCCCTGTGACCAAACAAGCGGCTGCCCAGAAGAGCTGTCCACTCTTCCTCTCACTGTCCTGGCGTCAGGAAGACTCGGCTATTGTTTCTGGTCCTGGAAAGTACGTCCTCATCTTGGGCTTTCTCCATGACCACCAACCCCACTCTGCTTGGATGGCTGCCCTGGGGAATTTGTTCTGTGCAAAACAAATAAAAATGTATTTTGAATTGGATCACTGGCAGCAAGGGCAGTTCTAACTGCCCTCTAACCTGTTAAACTAGAACCAAGACCAAGTGTCATTCCATGGAACCATGAAGGCCAGTCCCCCACCCCTCAAGAGATACAGACTACAGGCCGGAAGGGGCATGGGACCTGGGGATAACACCTTTGCTGTGTGAATGGGAACCCCAAACTCAGAGTGGAGAAGCAGCTTACCCAAGGACATACAGCAAGTTAAGGAGAGCCAACACTGGAACCCACACCTCTGAACCTCTCTCTACCCAGGTTCCCCAGCTGGTTTTGTATGGGACAGAAATAATTCTTAGATGCTTTCCAGAGCTTTAAGCTCAATGAAGTAGAAGCTGGTTTGCCCTGAATTCTAACTATTAGAAATGCCCATTTAGGAATTCTCAGATATAATGATAATGGTTATCCATAATAAGTACAGCAGAGCTCTGGAAGATTTAAAAGTAATTTTTTCATCTTCAAAGATTAAATTATGTTGAGCAGAGTTTGGGAATTGCCAAATGCTCAACATAAAAGTAGACATCTTCAGGCTGGATGCAGTGGCTAGCACTTGCAATCCCGGCACTTTGGGAGCATCATTTGAGCCCAAGAGTGTGAGACTAGCCTGGGCAACATAGGGAGACTCCATCTCTACAAAAAAGAGAAAAACTTATCCAGGCTGGGCATGGTGGATCACGCCTGTAATCCCAGCACTTTGGGAGGCCAAGGCAGGTGGATCACAAGGTCAGGAGATTGAGACCATCCTGGCTAACACAGTGAAACCCCATCTCTACTAAAAAAAAAAAAAAAAAAATACAAAAAATTAGCCAGGCATGGTGGCGGGCACCTGTAGTCCCAGCTACTTGGGAGGCTGAGGCAGGAGAATGGCGTGAACCCAGGAGGCAGAGCTTGCAGTGAGCCGAGATCTCGCCACTGCACTCCAGCCTGGGCAACAGAGCGAGACCCCTCTCAAAAAAAAAAAAAAAAAAAAATCCAGGCATCATGGCACGTGCCTGTAGTCCCAGCTACTCAGGAGGCTGTGGTGGGAAAATTACTTGAGCCCAGGAAGTTGAGGCTGCAGGGAGCTATCATTATGTTACTGCATTCCAGCCTTGGTGACAGAGTGAGACCTTGTCTCTAGAAACAATTAAATAAATAAAAGTCGGCATCTTCAAAGATTAATGTGCATAAAATCAGTGAAGCATCTAATTTGTACCTCTCTCAGTGTGCCCGGATATTTGGCAATGCAGAATATCCTACTTCTCCAGTGATGGACATGGGTTTTTGGAAGACTGAAAAACCAGAAGTCTAAGACTTAAGAGCACTCACGGTGGCTGCATGGGCATATGCATAGCTGTGATGTGAAGGTGGGGGACGTGCTCCTGGCTGAGGAATAGCCTGTGCAAACAGGCATATGGAGCACTGCGGACTTCCAGGATGGGTTGGAAAGAGAAGGAAGGAGGGCGTGAGTATGCCCAGGGCTGAGGGGTGTTAGGGTTGACTTGTTTATCAATGAAGATTCTGAATGGAACTGCCTAAACTGGCATTTCTTCAGGACGTTAGAATTAACACTCATTCCTGCAGAACATGGGCTATCCGGGGCTACTTATAAAAATCAAAAACCCCTGGGTCCCATCCATGAGCTACAGAATAAGGGGTTGAATAGGGCCGGGACATGGGAATGCACCTTTATAACAAGTGCCCCCAGGGGGTTTCAATGGTCTCAAAGTTTGAAGAACAATGTCTTCAGTGACGGAATAAACTTAATGCTCACAGATAGGCCTCTCTTGACCCTTCAGGTCAAGACTCAGGGGAAGGACTTCCTCCCTGGGAGCTCTGCCCTGTTTCCAATCTGAGAGACATGCCTTGTATCTGGGTAACTGACACCTGGAGACGAGACCCTCCATCCTCTTCCAGGGCAGTCTTGTCCTCGGTGTGGGTCCTCTGTCCAGATATAGCACAGTGATCAGAGCATCTTCTGTCAGCACTCCCCTGACTGCTGTGACTTTCCGCTGTCTACTCTGTCTTGCCCTCTGCCCATCTCCCCCAGTAAGCAAGAAAGAAAGAGAGCTGTCACCTCATTCCAGTTTACATGGCTGTGAACCTGATGGTTCAGAAATAGAAATAGGTTTCTAAACACTGTTACGGGAAACCTGCACCCCCAGAGGCCAGGCCATAACAGGCATCTCACCCTCTGCTTTAGCTAATTTGGCACAAGTTGGGGCCAAAGTGGTTATAAAACCTTCCCTGTATGGTCTGCAGGTGCCAGGCCTGTGATTATTTCACTCTTTCATACAAAAATGAACCACTGGGGAGACAGCTACAGCAGCTCACAGACTCAGAGCACAGTAGTCCCTTTTGCTTTGGGAATGTCACCAGCTTGGTTGGAGAGGATCTTTGGCCCGGGATGGCTCTGCCCAAAATAAAACAATGAGAAAGGAGGGAGGGAGAGTCCAAAGCCGAGTAACAGCTGCATCACCTGGCTGCTTGTAGACACAGATGTGTCCCTGGAGCTGACGGCTCAATCCAGCCATGAACGCTGGGGCTCTTGGCATCCCTTCTGCTGAGAAAAGTTTCCCTGGGCTGTACCTTAATCACTGGTGCCGTATTCTGTGCCCTTTGATCTCACCCCCATGCCCTCAGCTGAGCACATTTGGATGAGGGACTAGAAGCTGCCAGAAACAAACTTCATTCTCAAATAAAATTGCTGGTACCAGCTTCCCCTGTTGGATTCTCTCTGGGAGTTTGAATTTTAGATAGCAAAGGAGGCCGAGTGTGGTGGTCATGTCTGCAATCCCAGTACTTTAGGAGGCCAAGACCAGGGGATTGCTTGAGCCCGGGAGTTCAAGATCAGCCCTGGTAACATAGCGAGACCCCCCATCTCTACAAAAAAATAAAAAGAAATGAGCCAGGTACGGTGGTACATACCTGTAGTCCCAGCTGCTCAGGAGGTTGAGGTGAGAGGACCGCTTGAACCTGGGAGGTCAAGGCTGCAGTGAGATGTAATCATGCCATTGCACTCCATCCTGGCCAACAGAGTGAGACCCTGTCTTTAAAAAAAAAAAAAAAAAAAAAAAAAGGGATACCAAAGGAGTTGAAAATTTGTGGTGGAAGAAGACTCTAGAAAAGAAAGTAGTCAGGTCTTATTAATAATCAGAAATCATTAATATGCTGCTGAGAGGGCCATGAGAAAAATGGGTTCCTAGATTTACCAGGACATATTTGAGTCCCCAGATTCAGTCCTGTAGACTCAGCTTTCCCTCACCTTTGTCCGGGGTCCCTGTGAGACTCCTGTCTCCTCATTAGCCCAGCAACTTTCAAAAAATTCATTATCTGAAGCCAGCTGTAAGAGCCTATTCTGTTGCAACCTAAGGTAGAGCTCTGTCCAACTCTGTTCCTCATTGCAGTGGTAGCTGGTGGCCTCAGGTTCCAAAAAGAGGAAGGAAAACAGATATGCACCAGGCGCTGTGATGGGACACACTTTCACAGGTCACACAGGTTATCTTATGTAATTCTCATGGTCACTCCAAGTGACAGGCAGGGTGACCCTATTGTATGGATGAGGAGCCTGAGCCCCAGAGGACGACACAGTGTCTTAGACTGCGTGCTCAGCCCTGCTCTGGATATCCTATGTATGTGATGATCAGGGTGGACTTGCCCTGTGTTTCTCGACTACAGTTTCTACACCGAAAACAAAACAAAAACAAAACTAACATCAGTGTCTTCCCTGAGGGGCATGGGGGCTGCCTAGCAGATAGTCCCTGTGGCCTCACATGGTGAATAGTGGGCAATGGCTGGTCAGGGTCCCTTGCTCCTCAATGAGAGGGTCTCTGAAGAAGCTCCTGCCTCAGCTCCGTTCTCTGCCAAGAGCTGCATGTCAGGCTGGTAGGGGCCCTGAAGATTTTCTGGAACATTCCCTCCTTTTTCAGGAGAAGAATCTCAGTCCCAGAAAGGGAAGCCTCCTGAATAATATAGCTGACATTTTTTGAAAACTTCCTGTTTGCGAATTAGCCCACTTCATCCTCAGAACATCCGCATGAGACAGGTATTCTTACATCACCATTTTATTGTGTTGAGATGGGAAGTTACTGTGTTCTAGGACCTGGAACATGCGTCGGCTTGAATGCCCATCACGATGCATGTGGGGCTGCCCATCTAGGTTCCATTTTCCTCGTCACTTGAGAAACATTGATCGTGGAGGCTAAAGTTTCTGTTGCTTGATCACCACACAGTAAAACAGGGAGGGAGGGTTTATTTAGAAAGAAAAACAAAATCGTTACAGGAAATGCCTACATGGAAGGTCAAGTAGGGGAACTTTAAGTCAAAGAAGGCATCATTTGGGAGGTCAGCTTCAGTGTGGATGATGTAAAATCAGGGTTGCCCTGAACTGGTCAGATTTGATAGTTTTTCTTGGGTCAACATCACAGTCCCACTTTTTCCCAAATTGTATTTGAATTGGAAAATATATTTAATTATATCAGACACTCTTGGTTGCTAAGCATCAGAAAATATAATTAAATTGGCTTAAACACTTATAAGGAGCTGAGCCGTGGGCTTCTGGAAGATGAGAGTCTGGGGGCAGTATGGTCTCCTGGCTTGGTTGTCCTTGAGTTTTTCGTTCTGCCCTTGCCAGTGTGTAGAATTCATCATTCCCTGGCTTTTCTCAGGCAGGAAAACAACACAGCCATTCCAGCATCCTGCCCAAACAAGATGAATGCTCTCTGCTTCTCTTTGTCCAACCACTGAATGCAGGCATGAGATACCTGCTCATCCTTGAACGATCACAGGGCGAGGGGATGGAATTACACTGATGGGCTTAGGCCAGTGAGGACCCAGCCTTGAGGCTGGGGGTGTCAATTCCACTCAAGCAGCCTGGCTCCCCAGTTAGGGAAGGCAAAATGGATGCTCGGCACCAGCCTAGAGTGCCCATGACATACATTTTCCTATTTTTCTCTCTTAAGTAAGGAACACCAATTATTTTATACCCTACCTAGTATCCAGCCTTTCCCTAAGAGTGTCTAAAATTCATTTGTTACAATTCCCAATATGTACTAATAAAAATCAATTGCTATTATTTAACTCGTTATTTCATAGACTGAAAAAACTAGAGCGTATTACAAGCATGTTTATAATTCTTGACAAATAATCAAAATTTTACTCTTCTACTGAAAAATGCAAAACCATAAACTTCAGTCTGCATCGCAAATGAGAGGATAAATATTACTGTTGTGTTTATACACACACACACACACACACACCAGTTGTGGTCTTTAAACAGGCAAAGGAGATACTCTCAATTCCCTTGGAAGATTTCCAACCCTGACCTGATGTGGACTTGGCCCAGGGGTCTTGGACAAGACTGGCAGGGCCATCTTGGCCACCAGCAAGCCCACGAGGCAGCCAGGGGAAGGGAAGCCCACAGTCCACTTGGAGTCCCCCTCCCCAAAGCTAGGAAAAAAGGGCCAGATGACTTCTCCATGTTCCTGCAGACTCTGTAGTTTTCTAATGTAGAATCTGCTTTGTATTCATCTATGATTTAGGAAAGGGAACTAGTGACAATCAGTTTGATCCCATAATCTAATAGGATCCTCCTGCTCTGAACCCCCACAGGAAAAGAGTAGTGCAATGGTTCTCAAACATTTTGGTCTTCAGACCCCTTTTTACTCTTTTTTTTTTTAAATTTTTATTTATTTATTTATTTTTTATTATACTTTAAGTTCTAGGGTACATGTGCACAACGTGCAGGTTTGTTACATATGTGCCATGTTGGTGTGCTGCACCCATTAACTCGTCATTTACATTAGGTATTCCTCCTAATGCTATCCCTCCCCTCTTCCCCCTCCCTCGACAGGCCCTGGTGTGTGATGTTCTCCTTCCCGTGTCCAAGTGATCTCATTGTTCAATTCCCACCTATGAGAGAGAACATGCGGTGTTTGGTTTTCCGTTCTTGCAATAGTTTGCTGAGAATGACGGTTTCCAGCTGCATCCATGTCCCTATAAAGGACATGAACTCATCCTTTTTTGTGGCTGCATAGTATTCCGTGGTGTATATGTGCCAGATTTTCTTAATCCAGTCTGTCATCGATGGACATTTGGGTTGGTTCCAAGTCCTTGCTATTGTGAATAGTGCCGCAATAAACATACGTGTGCATGTGTCTTTATAGCAGCATGATTTATAATCCTTTGGGTATATCCCCGGTAATGGGATGGCTGAGACCCCTTTGTACGCTTAACAATTACTGAGAATACAAAGAGTTTTTAAAATCTAAGTTATTTCCATTATCGTTTACTGTATTGGAAACTCATAAACACACTTAAGAAGTGCACTGAGACCGTCTCCATTTGGCTATCCACACCCTGTCTAGACAACGTTCTAACTCTGCTGGGTCTCCAGAGGCTGACTCCTGATTGGGTTGTCCCAGTAGGAGGCACACACAGGCAGAGGGCAAGAAGAGTTCAGGTGTTTCTCCTCTGGCTCCCTCCCTGCTGGGAGCAGATTAAGGGTGATCACAATCTTCAACCAAAGGCGGCAGCTCCTCGGAGCCGCAGTGAGTCTTCCCAGGTTCTGGTAACTTCTGCCCTCTCATCCCATTAGGCCTAAGTGGAAATGGTTCCCCACTGGTTGCCAATCCTATGGGGCCGCCCATGCCTTAAGGTTTCCCTTAACCTTGCCCCCACTAGCTCTCCTCAATCCCCGGTTCCAGTGTTTGCCCTTCGTTTCCTCAGAGACCCTGACTGAGACAGGAATAGAATGTGTGAGTCTGAGTGTGAGTGTGCACACACACACACGTGTGGATGGATGAACACCAACACATTAATAGAACAGTTGCTGTGGGGTTAGTCATGATTTATCTCTTCCTTTTGCTTCTCAGAATTTTCTGATTTTTCTGTAATGTAATTTTATATATCATTTATGTAAAAATTTTTTAAGAAATAAAGTAAAAGTTTACAGATTTAAAAAATAGTTTCCATGAGGATCAGGCTCAGGGGAGACTAGAAGCCCTCAGATCCAATCCTTTGGGGACATATCTGAGCCCAGATCTACTTTGGTGGAAAGAAACTAATGACACTAGACACTACCCCTGGCTCAGAGGCCATGAGGATTAGTGAGAGGAGCGTGTTGGCACCTCTGAATTCTTAATGTGATTAGAAAGGAAATAAGCAGCCCATTATCATTCCCTGACTTTGGGAAGGCCCTTTAACCTGGATTGCCCTGAATCTCACTGCAGCCTGACTGTGCTCTAACTACACCAGGTACAGAATAGATGCAAGAGGGAGAGTCTATCACCAGCAGGAGGGTGGCTTAGCCTGGCAGTGTCCAAGCTTTAGCATGCATAGAATCGTCTGAGAATGCAGATACGAGGGCTCTTCCACCATCGGTTCTGATTCAATAGGGCTGAGATGGGGCCCTGGAATCTGCATTTTAAAGCGACTGGTTCTCCTCCCTCCCCTCTCCTCCCACCACGCACATCATGAGGAATAGAGGTGCTTGGGCCACAGAGTTTGGGGTGCAAGTCCTGTATCTTTTGGCCCCTCATCGCTAAGACTCAGTGCGCAGAGGGAGTGGAGAAGGGAGAGAGGAGGGGGAGCACCAGGCTGCTGAGAGGGGTAGGCAGAGCAGGCCTAAACCAACCTGGTCGTCACCCAGGAGGAAACCCACAAGCAGGACATTGAACCTCGCCTGGGTGATTAGTGCTCCGGAAACCACGGGGAACCACTGGAGGCTTTTACTGATGCCGTGTTCTTTTCCATTTCTTCTCTGATTACATTGATCCTGTACTTTTGCTGATGTTGTGACAGTCTAATTATAGACTTCTCGGCTGCTGAGCAAACAGTCGTCCCCTCTCGGTAAATCCGCCTGTTACACAAGCGCCAGCTCTGGGACACTGTCATTATGTGCAGCCAACCCCATGAAGCACCGTGGGCGGCACAGCCCCACACCCTTTAGCTCCTTGATGCTCACTGCTGGAGCTGAAGGCACTGCAGGCTAGTCAAGCTGCATTTTTTTTTTTTTTTTTAAACAGATGGGGAAACTGAAGCCCACAGCAGTGAAGTGAACCATAGCACACAGAGCCAGGGATAGATCCCAGGACCTGAGGGAGGGGTGGTTACCCAAGTCCTCTTTTTTTTTTTTTTTTTTTTTTTCCATCAGATATTCGCTGAGTGCCTATTCTAGGAATTCTGAAGAGGAAAAGTGTCACCTGGCCAAGAGCAGAAAGTATTGGCAGGGCAAGGTCAGCTGGATGGTGTCCCTCCTAGGAGCTTCCCAAGAGTCCATTTTTCTGGCCCTCAGATGCAGAGGCTTCGGAATCCTGTCTGCATCTGTGTCCCACAGCTAGCTGGAATAAAGAATGCCAATTTGTTTAGGCAATGCTCACAAGAGATTGTGGCGGAAGGCTGGAAGGGAGATGTGCGTATTCTGGCCATCCAGCATCTGAACCTCCTTCCTCTATTTAGAGAATCCTCTACCTTTAAGAGGCAAAGTCTACTTCCCAGAGTTAAAGCTCAAAATATCAGATGATCTGTTCACCAGCCTTCTTTGCAGCCAAGCCAGGGCTTGGCCATAGCATCTGGGCTTTGCTGATTTGAGAGAATCCCACCCACTCTGGGTTCGAATCAGAAACCAGTGATGGGAAGAAGCAGGGACACAGGTTCACAGAGACTCCCACTATCTACAGGTGACAGTGTGGTGGCAGAGACAATTACATCCAGTTTCCAGAGACAGGAGTGGCAAGGCTGCCTATGTCCTTCATGGTGTTTTCCTGGGCCAGTGCCACAGTATGAGTTTTCGACCTTGTTTCTGGTGGCAGAGTCAATTGGCCAAGTTCTCCAGCTATTCTGCTAATTCTGTGGGCTCACCAATATCTTGGAACTAAATTCCATTTTGCTTAAATCAGCCAGAGTCATTTTTGAGTGCTGACAACTAAGAATCAAGACTGATACGAGGACTGGAAGACCAGCGTATGAACACTGAGAATGACACATGTTAGGGGAGATTGCCATCCCTGGCAGTTGGCTGTACTCTTCCTCTGGCAAGCTATGTGGGAATGACCAGAATCTCTTCCCCAGCAGGAATGGACTCCAGGGCTGGGAGCTTCAGGCATTCTGGCAGGATGGTGGGAAAGACATCCTGGGCCTAAATACAAGGCAGGTTCAGAGTGGACCCAGTGGTTGATCATGAGATGTAATGAAATAATCAATTCACAATTTGCATTTTTATGAAATCCCTTTTCCCAGAAGGGAGATTTGAAAAAATGTTAATCCTTAGATAAGAAATCTGGGGCCCTAGAAGTGATGTAGCCACAGCAAGGTATTCAGAATCTACCCTTTTCTGCTCTCATCCAACTTGCTGCCCAAGGTGTCCTGACAGTGAAATGAGAAAGGGGTACAAGGTTGGCAACCAGACACCACGAAGCAGGTAGGCTAACTGCTGTTATCATTTCCATTTTTGGATTAAGAAGCTCAGACTCAGAGATGTTAAGTGATTTGTCTAAGGTTTCACCTTGCCTGAAAAAAGGTTTGCCCGCTGTCTCATTCAAGTCTACATCCTTTCTCCAGGGACATACTGATAGTGGGGTGGGCAGGAAAGGAGTCTAGAGACATCTAGATTGGAGGGATAAAGTCAGCACTGTTTATATTTGGCATCATCTTTTCCCTGGCACTGCCACCATCACTCCCATTCCCCTTCTGGATCCCTACCTTACCCCTTCATGCTGCTCTGGTGGCAGTGCCTCTGCTGCCATGCTCTGCTTCAGCCTGCTGCTACAGCCATGCCTGAAGATGCAGCCCCTTCCTCTCTTCCTGTCCCACCAAATATGACCAGCTCTAGGTTCCACTACTTCTGGAATCTGTCCAAATAAAACTTACACCATTTTATTCCAAACCCAGTTCTCCTTCTGCAACACCCGAGAAAAATATCGGACTGCAGGAGCCAGAGAGGAGAGAGAGATTTACTGGTGAGAGTTGTAGGTGGGAACTGAAAAGCCAAGTCATGTCTTTGCCCCACCAGAAACTCACTAGGATGTACACAGTGCCACTGTGATGGTTTTAAAATATGTCCACAAGTGCTTTGATGTTCCTTTGTTTCTTGATCTGTATGCTAGCAACACAGGTTCATTCCATTTGCGAAAATTCATCGAGCTGTGCTCTTATGAGCAGTGTACTTCTCTACACGTATGTTAAATGTGGATAAGAACTTCACGTAAAAATCATTTCAAGAAAGATAAAATATTTAGATGAGCGCATTTGAATAAACATTTGTAATGTTTTTATTACAAAAAACTCAAGACTTAAGAAATAGCTCAAAGAAACTGATCAGGAGATAACTAGACACTATACAAAAGGTCTTTCTTGACTTACAGTAGGACTATGATAGAATTTCTTTGCTTTTCTGAAGTATTTAAAATAAGAATCTATTGAGACAGAAAACTCAGGATCATCACTACAAGTGAGGTACGCTTGCATTTTAAAGACTGTTTTGTCCCTCGGTTTCCCTAGGTATAAATCAGTGAAGCCAGTGAATCACTCAGAATGCAAAAAAGGTCTTTAAACCATTCTGATTGGATGTGCTCAGCAGGGGCTGGAATTTGGCAAGAAGGAGGCACCAATAATCCAGGAAGAAGAGTTTCAATATGTGGTTCCATGTCCAATGGGCAGAACTTGGCCACTTTCTAAGACTCCTTCCAGCTCCAGGATGCCAGTTTTATGAGGCAGAAAGAACACAGTGTATTAAAAAAAACAAAATTATAGAAAAGTCCATTAATGCATCAGGGATAAAAAGAGGCCCAAGGAAAAAAAATACATATATACATGTATATATATTTGAGAACTCATATATAATGAGTTTCTTTTCTGGTTCTTAGCTCTCACCTCTTACCTACCACAGAATAATTTTGTTCAGGAAGTTGAACAAAATTTCACCCAGGAAAAGGCAGAACTAAACCATGCTGGGTCAAATGTTAGGTTAAGAATTTCTGTCCTGTGTTCTACCTTGAGGCTAACTGTGTTAGGTTTCTAGTCTTGTCCTGAAAGAGTAGAAATGGTCCGAAGGCCAATGTAATAATTTGCATTAACTTTATTGTGGTTGGAAGTTCATGGAAGGATGGTTGAGTTACTTGCCCAAGGCCTTACAGATAGTGAAAGTTAAAACAATGAAGTTCTTAGAAGAAAACAAAGAAGATTATTTTTAGGGGCTTAGGATTATTTTAAACAGGACATACCAAACACTAATCATAAGAGATAAGATTAATATTTCAGATGTCTTTAAAATTAAGTGCTTCTGTTCATCAAAATATAACATTAAAATAATTAAAAGTCAACACTGATTGGGAAAAGATATTTGTTATACACATATTGGGCAAAGGGCTCATATTCAGAATATGTAAAGAACTCATAGACATTAGGACAAACAACTCCCCACAAATGGGCAAAAAACTTGAACAGACATTTTATTAAAAGGGTATTGAAATGAACAATAAGCATCTGAAAAATTGCTCAATATCCTTGATCATCAAAAAAAAAATGCAATTGTAAATCACAGTGAAATACACATCCTCCCCCAGTTTCTAAATTAAAAAGACTGAAAATACCAATACTGGCAAAGATGTGAAACAACCGGAAATCTCATGTCACTGGTTGGAACCTAAATTGTTATATTTGGCAGTGTATTTAAAGTTTAATATGTGAACACTCTATGAACCAGGAATCCAATCCTAGGTATATATATACCCAACATAAATGAATGCTATGTCCACCAAAAGACATGTGTAAGAATGTTCGCAGCAGCCTCATTAAAGGCAGAAACACGAAGCAACTCAAATGTCCACCAACAGTAGGATGAGTACACAAATCGTTGAATATTTATATAATGAAGTAATACACAGTAGTGAAAAAGAATGGACCATTGTTACACACAACAGTATGGATGAATCTCGTAGACACACTGTTGAGCAACAGAAGCCAGAGATAAAATTGTACGTGTTATGTATTTCATCCATATCAAGTTCAAATATTGGTAAAACTAATCTATGGTGACAGAGGTTAAAATAGTGGTAACCCTTGTGGGATACTGAATGGGAAGGGGCAGGAATGAGCTGGAAAGGTTCCACGTCTTGATGTGGGTGGCAGTTACATGGGTGTATGCATATGTAAAAAATTATCATTCTGGACACTTTAGATTTGTGCACTTTACTGAATGTTATACCTAAAAAAAAAAAAAAGGAAAACAAAAAATTAGATCGTACGTCTTGATTTCGTGTCTAGCAATAGAATCACTGGCTTTCCCTGTAAGCACTCATATTGATGTCCTATCCCATTAAGTTCCTGGATACTCACTCACCTCTCCCTCACTGGGAAAGACGTATTTGAGAACTCTTCAAAGTCTGACAGACAGGAGGACCACACTTATTTCAGGCAGGGATGGGAGAGGAGGGCGGAGGAGATGTAAATACTGCATCTGGGAAGGAATCTTTTCCCCCAGTACCTAGTAGAGGATCAATACAAGACAATAATGTCTATTGATAAATAACACTGTCCAACATTGGCTACTATCTGATACATACAGCATTTGCCACACACTTTCTAACAGGCACTAGTCACTGCACTAATTGTTTCCCAAGTATTTTCTTAATACTTATATAACTCTACAAAGCTGTCCCATTCTTAGTCTTGTCCTACAGATTGGAGATGCAGATTTTTGGAGGGTTAGTTAAGTTACTTGCCTAAAGCCTTACAGAAAGTTTAAGCGGTGAATGGAGATCTCAAGTCAGATTAGTCTGAATTCAGAACCTGGGCTGTAAACCACTCGCTATGGAATGAATGGATGGTGTCCAAGCCCTGCCTGCATGTTATGTAACACACTGGACCAAGTGCTGTGGCATTCCGAGTGGGGCCGAAGCGGCTGCGGCTGTCGACATTGGCGATGGACTCCCCGAGGCCCTTCGTCCCACTAACTGCACACAGGTGGTCCCCGGGGCCAGAGAGCCGCCGGCGCTCTCTCCCCGAAGACCACGCCTTCACCTCCAGCCAGTTTGCTTGGGGAATCTGAAAGGTCCCCAGGGCCCAGAAACCATTAAGTTTTTTCCGACCTCGCAAACACACACCCCAGGTAGGTGTGGGCGTTAGCCGCCTCACTCCTGGGGGCAGGGAGAACCAACGCAAAAATCCCCAGAGAGGCGGAAGAAAAACCGGCCTGCAAGAGAACAGGATGGACATGGGAAAACCTTGGGGGAGAGAGAGTTATGCGGCAGGAATGGCAGAAAAGCGTACTAAGCAAAAAGAAAGGTGTCCCACTAACTCCGAAGTTAAGGGGTTGTCGACGCACCCCCTCTGTTGCGCTTGCTCAGTGCTGCCTCCCTGTGCACCCCGCCCCTTCCAGCCGCTGAGGATTTACTCGTCTCTTGGCAACCATTCACCCGAGGAGCCAATCAGAGGGCAGCCCTCGCCCCGCCCCCGCCGTCAGGACCCGGCGGAAGGGTGCCGAGAGGACTGGCTCCGCCCCGCCCCGCCCCTGGCTCCCCCGGGAGGGCGGCTCAGGGGCGGGGACGGGGGCGTGGTCCCGCCGTATAAGAACGGAGGGGGCGGCGGCGCGGCGGCTCACTCGGTGCCGCTGCCTGGGGGCTGTAGAGGTCGCGCTGCTCCTGCTGGGGCCTGCCCACGCCAAGGACCTTCCTCTGTTGCCTCCTCTTCCATCGCCCAGGTGAGTCCACGATCCCCTTCTCTAAAGGTGCGGGGATGCGGCGGCAGCCCCAGTGAGCCGCGAGCTCTGCTCTGGCGGGGGTCCGCCCCCCGCAAGCGGTGCTCAGGTCTTTGCCCAGCCTGGTAGGGGGCAGGCGGACCCGAGGGGAGCTGCGGACGGGTGCCGAGACCCGGTGCTCCTTTCCCCTCCTGCTCCCTCGAGGACCCCCGCCCCTGACACAGCGGTCCCAGAGGGCCAGAAGAGACGCTCCGAGAGGGAACTACAGCTTTCCAGAGACCTGGGGCTTGGCAAACTCCAGCGAGCTCCTGCTCCGCGCGTCCTGCGGGCTGCGCGCTGGCTGAGCGCAGGCAGGGCGTCCGAAGAGTGTGTGATCTGCGTCTCCGCTCCTACCTGGATCAGACGACGCCCCTGCCCCCCTTCCTGGCTTGCAGTCCCTCGGGCTCGTCCCGACGCTCCGGCTGGCGCGCACACCTACGCCAGCCCGCGGAGTGCGAATTCGAATTCGGCGGTTTCACTAGGCGCAGTTGGAGACGCAGCGGTCCGGGGCTTGGATCGGGGAGGGGAGGGGAGGGGCGCTTCCTAGGCTCATTGCCAAGTCCTGGGTTTTAAGGAGAAGGGCGGAGATCCTTAAGTTTAATGCACTCACTCGACTATGGACACCATGAGCAGCAAAGGGATCCAAGCCAGTGACTTGTGCGCTGCGCGTCTCTCGGAAACTTCTTGGGAATGCGGTGTCTGTGAAACCTGCTTCCTCCCCTTTTGAAAATGAAACTTGCTTACTGCGTAGGTGAAAAGCCACGGCGAGAGGGTCGACTCGGACGGATAGCGGTGCGGCTGCCCGGTGAGGTGTCGCAGTTCGGGGACTCCCTTCGCACTGGTAGCGAGGCAGGAGGGAGCAGGGTGGGAGGCGAGTCTCGGAGGAGGGTGACTTATCTGAAGAATACAGGTTGGTAGCCTGCACACCTGAACTCAACGCCGGCGGGCGAGAGAACCAAGCAGCGCTACCTCTAAGTAAGGGCGTTCCCCTGGAGAAATGAATGCCTGGCGAGCTTCTGGAGAACCCACTGTTAGGGCTGGACCCTGCGGGAGGGATAGTGTCAGCTGCCTTCCCCTTCGGCCTTTTTTTTTTGTCCGGAGGTAGGCGTTTCTAGGGCTCTAACAAATTCCCTGGCTTAATTAAGTCAGGGCCTGCTTCCTTTTTAACATTTGTTTTCTTACGGAGATATAAAGTGCATACAAATGAAGTGCTTAAATGCGCTTATAGTAAGAAAGCTTTTATAAATACTATGTGCATAATTATTCGTATTGTGACAACTTGGTCTTCAGGTTACTTTGTAGGTGGGTTAGGAGACTGAACCAGCCCAGGAAATAAAGTTAGGGTGATTAGATCCTCCCAAAGTACACTCCTGGCTGGCTCAGCTGCCCTCTGCCTGCAGGAAGGAGGGTGACCGTTGTTGGCCACAGCAACCTTTCAACGTGAGTAACTTGGCAAGGAAGTGAGCCAGGAAGTAAGTTGGGCAGCCGCAAGAGTGGTAGGAGAGCTTACCCAGAATGTTACTGTCTTAAATCCCCAAGGGTATCATTGAGGGTGTGAGACCAGCCACGTTAGGTCCTGCAGTGTTAAAGGGGGAGGGGGATGGGGAGTAAAGAATGCTGACTTTTCTCTGGGCTTTTAGGGAAACCTCTGAGCTGGGCTGCAGGGGTTCTGTCCTTTGACATTCTTGTTTGTGAAGATGGAAAATGATCTCTGGAGTCAAGCTTAGTTTATTTCAGATAACAAACTTTTTCTCTTAAGGTATACCCATAGCTTTAGAGTACATATATTCCCAATAAAGAGTTTTGAGGAAGATTTTGGTATATTGTATATAATTGTTCAGGTAGCTATGCGGGGCGGCGCGTTGAGGGGGGGGTGTGCTCCCATAACGAAGTTTAAAAAAAAAAACTCTGCCAGGAGGCCTCTAAATTGTTACCAAAACAAAGGCCCCTAATTTCATAAGCAACTTTAGTGAGCACATAGAATTAACAGCCATATTCCTTATGCTGTTTTTTCCACAATACCTACCTTGTATCCAGGGATTAAATTCATGTAACTCTGAAGGAAAGGATTTGGCTCTTGGCCTGCTTGGCAGAGGGAGCACGACTTAGTTGTGCACCTGTGGCTGTCTCTACCTGGTTTCTTCTGTTCTACTGTGAGCACAGGTAGGCACTGAAATCTCCTGAGTTCCAGAGGCCCGTCCCCACTCAGCCGTATCTCCCCATAGTGCACACATTCAGCCCACATCCTCCTGTGTTCAAGGCCGGAGCAGATCATTCACATCTCGCACTGCCGGTCAGACAACAGAATTCCTCATATTTCTGGAAGTCCAAGGAACAGCGCAGCGGTAAAGATAACTTAAAAGTGGACGGTAGTGCACGTGTTTTCACAGTACCTTTAACCAGACACATTTGATAGAAAATTTTAAAACTTCATTTAAAAACTTGTTTTTACTGCTAAAGTACATAGGACCCTGTCTTCATCTTTTGTTTCCGGTCAATGTTGTGTTCATGGAGTTACCTACTAAAGAATGGCAACCCAAAGGCTCTCGGTGGATGAGTTGAACCTTTTTTTTTTTTTTTTTGTATTACCGAGAGAAGTCGTGGAAGCCCAAAACTAGTTTCATGAGTTTAAGCTAAACTTGTGTTTTGGGATTTCTTGGTTTCACACCTGTCTCTGCGTGTAACATTTGCTATTTTGTGTGCATGTGTGTGTGTTTAGGAGTTAAGGAGTAATGTGGAATGTGAGGTTACTTGGAATAAAACATTACTTGGGTTAGATAAGGTCTGTTGCTTTTTGTGTTGTCATTAAACAAGGTACTGTAGGAAAATGCTTCCTGCCATCTTGATGTTTTGACTATAGTACATTAAATTGGCATAAATTGTATTATAATGAAGCAGACACCTCTGTGTTTAAAGAAATGTTCATGTGTTTAAAGCTGCTTGAGTACATTAGTACTGCTGATTTCTTGTGATGTTTTCAGGCGGTAAGATCTCTCAAACGTTTTTACACTTTCATTGCAGGCCTCATAAAGAAGCTTACATTTGGAATTCAAATAGTTTAGAGGAAGCATCTTTATATAGCTCAACTAGGTAAGGAAACCTTAAGAATTGTTTAGAATTAATAGATTTTGTACAGCTGGCCCCTACAGTCTGTTCTAGAACTGTTTGAAAACTTCTTGGAACAACAGGAAAAAAAAAAATATGAAAAAAAATTGCTGATGTTAAACAACTCTCTCCATGTAGTATGTTTTTTAGTTTCGGAGCTTGAGACTAAAGTCTTGGAGTCTTGGTCACAAAACTGCATGGAGTGTTGTTTATTTCTTGGATAACCGTGATTGAGTCAGTAAGTAGTTAAGTGCTTCCTAGGCAGTAGTTAGTGCCAGGTGCTGAGGACGCCAAGGCAATGGTGTTTGGAAATGCCTCTGGAAGAGCTCTGGATGCGAGAGGAGCTGGGCTGGCTTTATCACACAGTCGAGGCACTCCGATTTCTCTCATTAGTCTCAGCCACTGGCATATGAGCGCCGGAAAGCGGGGTCTGTGCTCACTGCTGACTCCCCAGTGCCTGCTTGTAGAGCTGGCCTGGCACACAGAAGGTGTTCTGTCATTTGGATACATGTTCAGTTGGCGGCTTGCAAAGAGGGAGGTGTACTTGAAGTGGGTGTCCTCCTGGTGGACTGAGGCAGGCAGGCCAATGGCTGAATCCTTTTAAGTAGAGGCCACAGGGGTATAGGTTTGGAGCTGAGGGGCAGTGACTAGCTAATTGACCAACAGCTGAAACTCCTCAAGCTGAGCTCCAGACCCACTCCCTTAAGCACTTCCCATCCTTCCCACCCTCCCTGACACCAGCCTCACATGGCTCACTCAGCCTTTTCTCTCTGTTCACTCAGTTGCTAGTTCTGCTGATTCTTTCTCTTTTTTATTGTTTCCCACTGTCATCACCGACCTGGTTTAGGGGCCCGTAGACAGCAACTTGATGAGGGCAGTAAGTGAGTCCACCTCCTCTGCCTCTGGCTAGTTCTACAGTCCGTACATTGGGAACTCCATCCAAGCGCACAGGGACTGCCTGCACCTCTGGAAGCTGAGCCTCCTCTTCAAGACCGTGCCTTTCTTACTCTTTACTCTTGACCGCCCCCATGGCGAGTCTCCCTAACTGCCCTTCTTTGCCTCACAGAACAGATACTCATATCTGCACAAAGGAATGCTACTCCTTTCTCACCAAACGTTGAGTCCAGCTTCAGGCCTTTCCCACAGGCTTCTGACTGAACTTATCCTGTCTGAGGACCCGCTCATTTCATACCTCGCTTCATTAATACTTTGTTGTTGTTGTTGTTTGTTTGTTTTTTTGAGACGGAGTCTCTGTCACCAGGCTGGAGTGCAGTGGCATGATCCCTGCTCACTGCAACCTCCACCTTGTAAGTTCAAGCGGTTCTCCTGCCTCAGCCTCCTGAGTAGCTGGGACTATAGGTGCCCGCCACCACACCCAGCTAATTTTTTGTATTTTTAGTAGAGGTGGGGTTTCACCATGTTGGCTGTGATGGTCTTGATCTCTTGACCTTGTGATCTGCCTGTCTCGGCCTCTCAAAGCGCTGGGATTACGGGTATGAGCCACTGCGTCCGGCCAATACTTTCTTACAGTTCTGCCTTCTACCTTCTTTTCTAGTTCTTAAATTTTATCTTTGATTGGGTAAGCACGAAGTCCCATACTGTTACCATACTTAGCCTCCTGTGAAAACATTTTGAGAAGAAAATTATCCATGAACCTGCCCACACCCTCTTACATTGCCATAAGTGTCTCTCAACTTGTTTAGCCCTTGCGAAGATAGAAGAGGTAATCCTCCACCTTGCCTGGCTGCCTGCCCCCGATCCCCAAACACGGTCTATCCATCACTGCCCTCTGCTCGTCGTAGTTAGAGATGGGTATTAGGATCTCCACAGCTGGCCAGTGCTGTATGGACTTGGGCAGTTTCAATTGCCATTCCTGTGGAATAACTGCAGCGCAGCAGTAGCAGACAGAGGACTGATCCAGAAGCAGAGATGACGCATACACTCATCGAGTGCCTGATATGTGTCTAGAGGCTTGCTTACAGCTAGCTCAGCTGGAGCTAGCGCTGCTGCTATCTCCTGTGCCCAGGCTGTTTGTCATCTTTTTACCTCCTCTGCCTCTGAGGCTGACTTTAGCTGTGGGGAGACCTGGGCTCTGGTCCTGGCAGAGCCTTTACCTCTTCAGTCTTCGGCTTCTTCATTATAATAAGGACAATAAATTAGATCAGTGCTTTCCAGTAAAAATATGAGAGACACTATTAACTTCCTAGTAGTCGCATTAAAGAGTAGAAGTAGGTGAAATTTGGCCAGGGGCAGTGACTCACACCTGTCATCTCAGGACTTTGGGAGGCTGAGGCAGGTGATCCCTTGAGTCCAGGAGTTTAAGACCAGCCTGTATGACACAGCAAGACCCCATCTATATAAAAAAAATTTTTTTTTTAATTAGCTGAGTGTGGTGACCACATGCCTGTGGTCCCAGCTACTCAGGAGGCTGAGGCAGGAGAATTGCTTGAGCCCAGGAGGTCAAGGCTGCAGTGAGCTGTGATCGAACCACTGCACTCTAGCCTTGGCAATAGGGTGAGACCCTGTGTCCAAGAAGAATGAAATCCATTTTAGTAAGTGTATTTAATCTACATATCAAATTTCATCATTTCAGTATGTAGTCAGTGTAAAAAATCTAAATGAGACAGTTTACATTCCTGTTATCATATCCTTGATAATTCAGTGTGTGTTTTTGCACTTATAGCGGTGCCTACTGTATTGGGCAGCATAAGTCTAGACCATCAGCAAAAATGTTTCACTCTCAAGTTCTGATTCTGCGTGTGTGGGAGGCAAGAGTTAACAACCCAAAGTTATGGAAGGAGAGTATGAAGCAGGATATAAGCTCCACAGGGCCAGGGATCTTTCTCTCTTTCTTCCCAGGGTATCGCAAGCTCCTGGAGCAGTGCTCAAAACACAGTAGGCACGCACATTTTTGAAAGAGTGAAAGGAAAGTCAGTTATGCTAACTTACTGACATTCATTCACCCTGTGCGTCAGACTTGACACTAAAACACATGGTGTTGGATTCCTAGCCCAGTGCCCATTCTCTCATTTTTTATAGTTTCTTAGAGAATAATAATAAGGCAATAGAATTTCAAGGAACTGCTGATAAAATCTTCTGAGACTGGCGGGGGACCAGGACTCAGTTTATCAACAATTAAATTTTATCAACATTTAAAATTTGAGTGAAATTGCAAGAGGAAATAACATTCGAGTCAAAGGTGTTTGAACTGTCTAGTGACAGCACATTAATTACTTGATAAATGCTAAACATGGGCTGCTGCTGTGCGCAGTACCTGGAGGCCCGGAACCTGCAACTTGAATGCCAACTCCTAAGGGAAGGACCCATGCAAAACCCAAACCTGGACGGAACTGTGCCCGTAATTAGCATCTGCTCTGAAATGGAGGTCAGCCCACACTTAGACACGTGTGAACGGGGTATGTTTATGGTCTAACGTATGATAAGGGTGGCATTTGAGGAACTAAGAGTTGCTTGTCCCTTTCCTGATAAGGCCCAGCCAGGGAAGCTGCTAGTGATTAGACAGGACTTTTAACTGACTGAGGTCTTCCTTTTGGACAACTGTTTAAAGCTGTAGGCTGGAGAGTTAGATGGTAAAGTAGCCGGTGGAAGCAGCCTTTGATGAAACCCCGAGGGAGGCTGTCAGCTCTTAAACCCTGTGGATTGCGTGTAAACTGAGTCGTTCTTACAGTAAGCAGTCTCCTCCGTAGGAATCATCTCATTTTTCTCAAGTCTAGGCGATCTCTAGAACAGAAAGGCAGGCTCTCTTTGGGGAGCTCTTTAAATGAATTCAGACCAGTAACACCTTTGATTTAGAGAGAAGCAGTTGATGGTGGGAAGGTGGTTACCAAGTAGCAACAAGGATTATTTCCATTTCGAGTTGTGTGTGTAGCACTTCATGCTGACACCTTGGAAAAAAATCAAGGCTTTTATGCCCAGCTTCCATCTAAAGATGTCTGTGTTCTGACCTTGTTAATATTTCCATTTGCAACCACGTCAGAGTATTCCTTTCAACACTTGAACTTGTGTGGCATCCCCTGTTGTAATATCTGGGCCAGTGTTTTGATTCTGTTTGCTGTTTTGCGGCCACAGCGTTGGTTCTTCCAGCGTTATCTCTCCACCCACACTTGCTTAAGCATCCTATTTGCAAAGGTGGGAAAGAGCTTTCCGTTTGGAGTTGTCATTGGTGGGTGTCTATGGACGGAGCCCAGTGATAACCTTTCGGACAGTGTGTTGGCTTCTCACTTCTCAGAAGTGAGAATTTATGGAGGCCCCTTAGACAGCCGAGATCACAGCCTGGTTCTGTGGCCTGCCTGGGTTTCAGTCCAGGGCTGCTTTCCACAGCTCATGTGGGAATCTAACCAAATTTTTTGACCCTAGTAAACATCATTGGTAAATGGCTGGAGGATGATGATAACCTTGAGGAAACAGAATGAGACTCTGGCTGGATGTCATGGAGCTGAGAGTGAGAAAAGACCAACTGTGGGGTTTGTTGTGTCACTGACTTAGAAATGTTTTCTCTGGGCACAGCTTTGTGGCCTGGGGCAGTTATTTCTTTAAACTCAGGTAGAATGTGTTGCGGGCATTTAAGTGGGCAACTGTAAAAATAAAGTCTTGGAAAAATAGTGAGCATAGGATATATTTTATTGGCCTTTTAAAAAGTAAAGCATTATTTTATCTGGTTTTATTGCTTCAGGCCATTCATACTCTGAGCTCCTTTTCCATGTACGTGAAACACTCGAGTGTCTGTTATCTGTAACTTTCATGTGTTTGGGGCTGTGGAGGAGTCTCCAGAATGCGGCCCCCTCCCTTACTGGGGGGTCAGGCCCTAGGGAGGAGCTGGCAGACAAAAGGCTTCCTCAGACTGCCTCCAAACCCTTCCTAGATAACTTCTGGCCTTCATCCCACAAGGAATTCAAGGAGTAAGGGAGGATTATTTTTTTCAGAAGGCCATATCCATGTTGACCCTGGTTTTTCTCCTTTCTGCCCAATTATCTGCTGCTGCACATGCCAAGCAAAATGACCAAGGTCCTTGGTCATTCAAAGCGCCTGGCTCTTTTCTTATGGGTGAAAGGGTCAAGGGTCAAACTACATGCGTGTGGGGGAAGTGACAGTGTCCGGTCTCAGGTTCAGCATTCATGAGGTCCCGTGTAGGTTCCAGACTTTCTGCTTTCAGTTTTGTTCCAGTTCTCCTTCCTAGGCTGGCCCTTTAAGTCCTGGTCACTTGCTGCAAATTTATCAACCATTTCTCTGTAGCTCAGTTGGGTTATTGGCTTCTTGGTCTGAGAAGGTTGCCATCTTGACTGCAGCTTGTGTCCTGTTCTGTTGCTTCATCAGCCTGTCAACACTCTGATCTCCTAGCCATCAGAGCGACTCTCAGTAGTTGTTCCTTTATTCCACGAGCAAAGCAGCATGCCTTTGTTTTCTGGATCAGGATCAGCCCATTCCTGATCATCTCCCTCCTGTGCCATTAATTTTTCCTCTTGTTACTAGTTCAGCAAGGCGATTGTCCCAGCACCTTCCACTCTTGGGTTCTCTCTCTCTTCTGGACTTGGTTTCTCTAAAACCACTGCTCTGCAACGTAGCCAGCATCTTGGAGTGCCCTGGGAAGTTAGGATCCTAGGCCTTCTTCTCCCAGCCATTGTTCCTTTAAAACAAATAGTAGCATAACGATGAGCATTTCTACACTTAATCACTTTCAGTTCTGGTGGCTCCAGCCTGGAGTTTCTGTGCTGACAGTTGTTAGATACTTCAGTTCTAAATGCTTCTCCGTTGCTTTCAGAATTTGCCATGTGGCCTTACCTCACTCAGGTGGCCTTAGTGGTCTAGCCAAACTTCTTTCCTAGAATCTTATTTTTAAAAAATCTTTATACCTTCCTTCCTTTTCTTTCTACTTATTGCCATCTCCTTCCTCTGACCACCTAAGCGCAACCAGCTCTTCTTCAAGCTCCCTGCCCCACCAAAGCTATCCACCTTTTAGGAAGACTCTTAAATTCCTTTTCTGCTACTCACCAGCAGTGCATCTTTGGACAGTTTACAATTTGCACATCCTCTCTGTTCTCCAGTTTTCCCATCTGTTAAGTGGGGGAGTAGGGGGAATGGTATATTTTATAGGGTTGTTATAGGAATCAAATGATTGATCCAGACAGAGCCCTGAAAGCACTGTTTTACTGCCTATTTGTGATGTTGTAAAATAGTTTGGTGGCTCATTAGGGTACCCGGCTAAATATCTAGTCACATTTGGTGTCCCCTGGCCATGGCTGTGGCTGCCGCTATATGAAGAGCCCTTGGAGGGCTCTGCATGTATTAGCACCTGCTGGAGAAAAGGATGTGGGCAGAACTAGACGTTTATATTATGAAACAATTGATGTGCTCCCCTACTGAGAAGTGGGATTTCCCACACACTGTGGCAATATATTATCTTCCTTGGTGTCTCTGGCCGGGTGGGTGGAGGGGAGCGCCTCTAAGCCGCCTGGCATCTTTTGCTTAACTGGAATCTGCACAAAAGGAGAGAGTAAAGACTGACTCCAGCTTTTTGTTATCTTCAGTGCATATGGTGGGGATGGGGCAATGGAAAGATTAGGTGTCACGGTTACATAGTGAACAGAAGGTTGCTGTGTCCTTTTTTGTTAGGACTAATAACGTCTGTTTTAGAAAAGATCACTTTAGTGGCGTTGAGAACTGGTGATCCCAGTGCACATGTGGGTTGTGACATGTGCTTGTCACTCTGTGTCCACCTCCCATCCACCATGGCAGACCTTGAGCTTGGTGGGAGGGAGTCACCAATTCCCAGACACTCGTCTTGCAATTGGGGACCTGGGGTCAATTCGCTTAATCTTTTCTGAACCTTATTACTTAATTTGTGAAAAAGGGACAGTTGTCGCTTCCTTAGAGTGCCTATGAGGATTAGATGGGAATTGATGTGAAGTGGCTCATACTGAGTACTATTTCATTTGCTTTGACACACACCGCTACACCCTTCATTTCACAAGTGAATAAGAAATAGTCTCAGAGTCGTGGTTCTCATTCATCTTGCTAAGGGAAGAAGTGGGATAGGATAGCATGAAGTATATCGCCACCACTTTTACTTCTGCTTAAATTCTCCAGGTTTTTATATATAATGGAATGGTCTCTTTTTGTCTAAAGCTCTTGTACACGGCGGAGCGGTTTGTGTGGAAGATGTGTGGGAAGAGCCACAGGTGCACGGGTCCCCTGTTGGCCAGGAGCCAGGGCCCACAGGTGTCTTTGTTCCGTGTACACACTCCTCTTGGAGTCTGCCACCAGGCTTGGTCCATTGCCCAAGATTCCAGCTGTTACCCTGGGTTAGAAAGTTTTACTGGGAAGAACCACACATTTGAGGTAACATCCAGAAACTGTGAAAGAGAATTTGTTACCAAAGGAATGCTGAAATGTGTTTGGTTTTCTTTTGTATTCATAAACCCTCAGGAGAGTCAGAAGAAGGTAACGCTTAGTTGCCTCTGGACTGCTGAAAGCCCTCAATAGCTGAGAGCCTTAGTTCAAGCCTGAGCATTTTCCTGAAATTTTCTAGACAATCATTTCTATAGCTTTCATGTTAAAGATCACAGACCTAGACTTAAGATATATGCAGTCCTTAACTTGATAGATGTATGTCTCCACACATACCAAGAACCTTGTGGACAGTTTCTATGTCTAATGCCAGGCACAAAATAAGAATTAGTGTTGCTTTGACCAAAGACCTGCGTGCCAATGTTATAAATGCTCACAGTTACCTCCCCTCCAGCTTGTGCACCTGCCTCTCCTGCTCGCCCACCTTGGGTTCCTCACACTTTCATCGTGTTTCTGGAGTTCACTGGCTAGTCCAGAAATCTAGATAAGCTATGAAGCAGGACTAGAAATAGCTTTTTTCCCCCCTCTATTTAATGCTCAAACGTAGGTTTTTCAGACCAATCTGCGTTGAGCAGCTCTGTCCTGAGCAATGGGAAATGATTAGATTAGACATCAAACTTTTTCTCAGGGACCTTGGTTTAACCTTCTGGCCTAGTTTGTCTTTTCCTTTTTTTGCTGCTGTCTCTGCAAACCTCTTTTTTTTTCTCCCCCACCTTCAGTGTGTGTATTCTACCTTTACTGCAGTCAGATAACCGAAGAGAAGGGAGTTCGAAAGTACCTGAGATAGTTGGTCATCTTGAATTGTCAAAAACAAAACCTGAATTCTCAAATCTGTAGGAACAAAGGATGGTTTCCACCTTTCCCCATTTCTACTGTGCAAATACAATTAATCTGTTTCTCAAACAGTAAAAGGGAAATCAAACACTTTAGTTTGAATTTACTAGGCTTCAAATTAATTTGTTCTCTATTTTGTTAATTCTGCTAACTAGAATTTGCCTTTAACCAGGGCCTTTCATGAATTGGGAATGTGTGTTCCACGTGATTCTTTTATGTGGGGATTATATCAGTGTTGATTTAACGTGGTTAATTAAAACTAAAAACTGTTGGACTAAGCACTGATGTGTTATCTAAACACTGAGGGCCTATGACTTGGATTTATTCTAGTAATACCAGTGTTTGTCTAAGTAACTTAAAAATGTACTTTTGGTATTTGAAATTGTTTGGATGAGTGAGGGACAATGAAGAATCCCTTTCTAATAGGCACAAGTGACTTATTTAATGCTCTTCTAATGAGCTAAGCACTCAGCCTAAATTTGTGTCTCCAGTGGCTTAAACTCCTCTCTGTGTAAATCATGGTAAATTGGGAAAGTGAAAAACTCCACCATGGGCTTGGCATTCATCATGTCCCACACTGTGCTTTTATACAGACTTTCTCCCCCAGAATTTAACTCCAGTATTCATATATGTATGAGAAGAAGTTGGCATGGAAGATGCTAACCACAGGCATAATGTATTTCTGAAAAAAGTGTTTGTTAAAGTTTTTGCAACTGTAGCCAGTAACCAACTTAACAGTATCACAAGGGTAGCTCCGTGTTTGAAGTGAGAAATAGCAATTCTGTGAAACTGAAAAAAAAAAAATTTCTTTTGGTTAACAAACGTTGAATGAGATGAGAGGAGATGGATTTGCGTGATTTAGAGAGTTTGAGGGTTTTTTAAATGAGCATCTTTTAAAAAGGATGAGTAGAAACTTGACAGAAAGGCATTCTAGAGAAAAAAGTCTCTCTTCCCCTGTTCATCCCCTTATCTGTAGAGATCAACATTTATGTCTTGGAGAGGAAGCTTCCAAGTGTATTTAATTTTGGCACATGGATGTGGGAATGCGGAATGTAGGGGGGAGGGGAGGAAAACGGGAATTGAAGAAGTTACGTAAGGCAACAGATGAATAGAAGGCTCCTAAGGGAGAAGCTTTAGGACATGGATCATAAGGTTTTAATTTTTCTTCAACTAATACATATATAGATTCCAAATTCAAAGGGTACAAAATAAGTTTTCTTCTTCTAACTTTGAATCTACTTCTCCCAAACTAGAGGAAGTATTTGGTACAGGCTGTAACTACTACCTGTGTATGTTTCCAGAGACTTTATATGCTTGCGTAAGCATAGACTTGAACAGTTTTGCTGTTAACAGTTTTGCTATTAACTTGTTTTTCTATTAATGAGTCTTGATGAGCATTTCACAGTCATACAGAAAGAACAGCCATCTTGAATTGTCAAAAACAAACCCTGAATACTTAAATCTGTAGGAACCACTGCATGCATTTCTGTTGTTTTATAAACACATCAGCTCATTTAGCCATCTTCTATTGGTGAATACTTATAGCTTTATAAATAATTCTCCAATGAATATTTTGTGTATACTTGCAAATATACCAAGGATAAAATTCAAAGTAGAAGTAGAATCCCTATGTCAAAGAGTGTATCTCCTTAAAATTAAGTGCCTTATGTCCAGAGAGAACCCACAAGCAGTATACTAGTCTGATTCCCACACATCAGACTTACTGATCTTTGCCCATTTGATAGATAAAAATGATACGTTGAGGTTTTAATCTGCCTGTCTCTTAAGTCAGGTTGTGACTGTATTATGTGTTTGAGATGTAGTTTGTGTCCTTTGTGTCTTATCTGTTGGGGTTCTTCTGGTATTTCTGATTTGTTGAAGCTCCTTATTCATTAAGAAAATGAGTACTTTGCCTCATGTTACAAATATTTTTCCAACTTTTGCCTTCTGACTTTATGGTGTTTTTGAATTATATAGTCAAATATAGCCATTTTTGAGGCTTTTAGGTTTTACGTGACTTATAAAAACAAAAACAAAAAAACTACCCACTGTGTGTAAGTATATATAAACGCATTTCCCCCTCAGTACTCTTAGAATTTCATGCTTTTACATTCAGTCTTTGATCTGTCCAATCTAGATCTTAGTTTGGCATGAAATAGGGAGCCCCTTTTATTTTTTTCTTTTTGATAATTTAGATAACCATCCAGATGTTTTTCTTCACTTTACTATTCTAAAATGCCTCCTTTAATTATATACTAAATCCCTTTACATATCTGATTTTATTTCTAGATTTAAAAAATTTTGTTCCATTGATTTGTTTTTTTGGGCCAATAACATGCCATTTCAATTATTGTGGTTTTGTGATATCTGTTACAGGCTAGTATGTATCATTCCTATTTTTCACAATGTTTTCTGGCTATTTCTGCCTCTCCTACCATATGAACCTTACAAATTCTGTCTAAAACAAATTCTAACTTTGAGTCTACTAGAAGTTCACATACTTTAAAATATATGAAAATTCTCAACCTGGTGTACTTCCCCCCACCAAAAAAAAAAGGCTCATAGCTTCCAGACTATCACCAGTCTCAGATGTCCCTCCTCTAATGTTCAGAACCACGGTTCTAGCATAGGCGTGACTTTAATCCTACAAGTCGTCTTTTTGAACAACTCCTTAAAAAAAGACTTGAGTCAGAATGTATTCCTACAGTTATTCTCCTCTGTAACATTATTGAGGTTCTGGCTGGAGATTTTTTTAAAAAATTGTTGCTTGTATCTCAAGTACTGATTGCATTACTGCCTCTGGTTGCCGTGTGACTTCTCATGCCTGTGTCATAAAGATGAGCCTTGAAAACATAACAGGTGATTCACAGTAGCAAGTGAGTTGTATTTCTTTAGGTAGACCAACGTACCTGAAATCTATAAAACCCATGCCACCAAATCATAGTCTAGCTGTGGTCACAGTAAAGCCAGTGCCATAACTTTCTGTAATTATTTGAACTTAATTGTGTAGCTCAGGGTTCTCCACCCTCCAGACCACGGGGCAGTACCAGTCCGTGGCCTGTTAGGAACTGGGCAGCACAGCAGGAGATGAGTGGCAGGTGAGCGAGCATTACCACCGCAGTTCTGCCTCCTGTCAGATCAGCAGCACATTAGATGCTCATAGGAGTGTGAACCCTAGTATGAACCGAGCATGTGAGGGATCTACGTTGTGCCCTCCTTATGAGACTCTAATGCCTGATGATCTGAGGGTGAAACAGGAACAGGTTCATGCTGCAACTCTCAACCCCCACTTCCACGTCCGTGGAAAAGTTGTCTTCCACAAAACTGGTCCCTGATACGAAAAAGGCTGGGGACCACTGGTGTGGCACATACAGTGGACACAAATGTACTGTGTGCTAATCATGGGAGACCACAAAGAACTGCTAAGTGTTTAAAGGATATGGCAAAAAGAGAACTCTACTATCCCAAATCTGCCTTGAAACCAAATGCCAGTCACATTATTCATCACAGATTTTGCTTGCGATCCATAACCTACGAGTGCTTTGTAAGATGATGTAGATAGCCTAGGACTTTTTAATGCTGTTCAGAGACACTTTTGTCTTCCCCTCCACAAGTACTCTGTAGCAAGCAATAGAGCACTCATCCCCAGAGAGGTCCTGCAGATCCTGCTGTGATCACATACTCAGCCCACTGCTTTCTGCCTCTTGGCCCCAGCCAAGAGCTCATGTTCTCTTTCTGTTGGCTTGTGTCCCCTCTCTATAAGTGAACTCTGTGGCCTTCCTGTTCACCCCAACCAGGGACACCCTTTCTTCTACTTTTATATTACATTTTATTTCTACTACTAGAGTTGTCTATACCACACACTGCCTTGTATTGATACCTCATATTTTCACTACCTTCTTGATGGGAGAGCCTGAAGAGCTCATCTTCATGTACCTAGCAATGCCCTGACAACCAAGTAACAATCATAGGGGATCCCTGGCACCGGTGCAAGGCCAGAAATCCATGTTGGAACCCTAGGAGAATGCATGCCGATGTGTATTCAGACACAGCAGCTTCCAAACAATGAAACTGCAGAAGTCATTGGGATGGGTTTTGTGTGTGTCTAGCAAGTCAGAAAGGCGGAGGGGGTGGGAAAACTGTTCACAGTGAAATCTGAGGACAGCACCTTGACTCTTTGTTTTGGGTTTTACATCCATCTAGCAAATATTCGACTCGTGGCTCTACAGGCACCTTGACATTTTAATATATGAGTATTTGCTTTTATATATCAGGATTTCCAGGGATCCATTGTGTTTTATTTTTTGATAAGTATAACGTAGCTGAAAATTACTTGGGAAACTTTGTGGTCCTAGCAGATGAAGTGGTGTTTTTCTCCTAGTACTCAGTGCCGACTTTATTCTCCTCGGGTAGCTTTAAGGTACTATTTTTTTTTCCCAAGTCCACTTAAAGGTACACACTGCCCTGAGGAAGTTGGCCATGTCCTGTGTCGGGCATCGATCCTAGGAAGAGTGGTTCCACCACATAGATGACCTAACCTTTTGTTGACTAGAAATTTCGTCGTAAAAACAACTCCTTGCTTCTACCCTAGATGACAAGTACTTGTTAGGACAGACTTCTCCTGTAAATGAAAGGGACATGAGAATTTTGCTAAAGGAACATGCTTTATTCCAGTAGAAGGGGTTGGACTCCCACTTATTGGTGAGATGGTAGCCCAAAGTTGAGAATCCATCTACTTGTGGAGTGAAGGAAGTCGTGTGTGTGTGTGTGTGTGTGTGTGTGTGTATTGTATATTCTGTGTGTGAGTGTTGTAGCCTAGGTGTCAAACAGGTCAAGATGTGGTTAGGGAGCCAGAAAGCTGGAGAAGTAACTAATTCTTCTGCGGTCCTATATGGTTTGCTAACATTCTGTTTTCAGCACATTCGAAACACACTCTGTCTCAGCACACTCCACCCTCACCCAGAAAAAACAAGCAAAACAACACAACCCCAAACAAAACAAAACTATGAAGTAATCTAAAGTAATATGGAATGAGTTTGTGTGTTTTTGTCCTTCTCTGCGGAGTCACTGTTTTTTACATATTTAACTCATTGAGTCCTCACAGCAACACTGAGCAGTAAGTGCTATTTATCACCATTTTATAGGAAGATGTTCAGAGATTAAATAGTGAGTTCCTTGAGCTGCTTTGCCATGTAGAAGCGAATCCTAACTCTGTTTCTTACCCCTCACTTTCAGTTTCCCCAGCCAGAACATCCCCCGAAGATGGCAGAGGAGAGCAGCTGTACCAGGGACTGCATGTCCTTCAGCGTGCTCAACTGGGATCAGGTTAGCCGGCTGCACGAGGTCCTGACTGAGGTTGTACCTATCCACGGACGAGGCAACTTTCCAACCTTGGAGATAACTCTGAAGGACATCGTCCAGACCGTCCGCAGTCGGCTGGAAGAGGCAGGCATCAAAGTGCAGGACGTCCGGCTGAATGGCTCTGCAGCTGGCCACGTTTTGGTCAAAGACAATGGCTTGGGCTGCAAAGACCTGGACCTAATCTTCCATGTGGCTCTTCCAACAGAGGCAGAATTTCAGCTGGTTAGAGATGTGGTTCTGTGTTCCCTTCTGAACTTCCTGCCAGAGGGTGTGAACAAGCTCAAAATCAGTCCAGTCACTCTGAAGGAGGCATATGTGCAGAAGCTAGTGAAGGTTTGCACGGACACTGACCGCTGGAGCCTGATCTCCCTCTCCAACAAGAATGGGAAGAACGTGGAGCTGAAGTTTGTCGACTCCATTCGGCGTCAGTTTGAGTTCAGTGTGGACTCTTTCCAAATCATCCTGGATTCTTTGCTTTTCTTCTATGACTGTTCCAATAACCCCATCTCTGAGCACTTCCACCCCACCGTGATTGGGGAGAGCATGTACGGGGACTTCGAGGAAGCTTTTGACCATCTGCAGAACAGACTGATTGCCACCAAGAACCCAGAAGAAATCAGAGGCGGGGGACTTCTCAAGTACAGCAACCTTCTCGTACGGGACTTCAGGCCCACGGACCAGGAAGAAATCAAAACTCTAGAGCGCTACATGTGCTCCAGATTCTTCATCGACTTCCCGGACATCCTTGAACAGCAGAGGAAGTTGGAGACCTACCTTCAAAACCACTTTGCTGAAGAAGAGAGAAGCAAGTACGACTACCTCATGATCCTTCGCAGGGTGGTGAACGAGAGCACCGTGTGTCTCATGGGGCATGAACGCAGGCAGACCCTGAACCTCATCTCCCTCCTGGCCTTGCGTGTGCTGGCGGAACAAAACATCATCCCCAATGCAACCAATGTCACCTGTTACTACCAGCCGGCTCCTTATGTCAGTGATGGCAACTTCAGCAACTACTACGTTGCCCATCCTCCAGTTACCTACAGCCAGCCTTACCCTACCTGGCTGCCCTGTAACTAACCTTGAGACCTGAGGGTTTCCACAATGGCAACCCCAATAGGGCTAGGGCTCTCAGGTAGGGGAGCCTCCTTCTAGATGTAGGTGTTTGGCTTTTAAAGGGGAACTCAGCTCTGATTCTGCTTTTTTTTTTTTTTTTCTTTGTGTACCCATTGGAATGGGTCTACAGTGTATCATGAGCCAACCCTAAAAGGACCCATATTACAGTGCCACGTTGGAAAATGCTACAGGAAGCATGACCTAGCCACATCTTTCCAAGATAGACACTACCATGTCACGTCCCAAACGTTAGCATGTGGGGGTTGAGCTCTGTGCAGTAATCGACATTGGGAGAGTTTGGGCAGCGCATGAGAAGTGCTAAGCTACTTGTTTTCTCACTTGAGCCTGAGTAGGCTGCGTTGGCCCTCACTTGGGATTCTCAGCAGTTACGTGAAAGTTGTGCTGACAATCTCTTCTCTTGTATCAATTTTAGTCAGGCAGAAAATGGTAAACATGAGGGTGCTCTTGTGACTTAATTTTTGTTCAAGGGACTGAATTGCTTATGTTTATTCCCTGTCAGCAGAGCAGAGAATGTCATTCATCAATAAACCAAAGCCAATAGCTGGAGAATTGAGATCTGGTTGAAAGTGGTTTATGGTTTACATGCTGTACTATCCTGAGGAATTGCGAGATATTGCTGAGGAAAAAAAAAAATGACCTTTTCTTGAAATGTAACTTGAAAACAAAATAAAATGTGGAACATAATGTTTAATTAGAATTGTGCTGGTGGTAGTGGAAGGGAATAATTGTAAATAGGAAACATGAATGTTCATTTTTTTCTTTAAAGAATTCTTATTAAATGACTCCCTGCCTTTTTTTTCTTTTTTCCTCATCAGCTCTTTCATGGCTGACTTTTGTTTTATTCTTCCTAAGACTAAGGATTGTGCTGAGTCCAGAGTCATTGTGGTAACTGACATGAGGGTCTTCCCATGTTTTAATTGGAAACCCATTTTGGTCACATTCCAAGTATGACACAGCTGTTCTTCTGGAGTACTTTGGCTATTTTTTGTTTTTGTTCTTTTTGTTTTTTTTCAAAAATAGTAACTTCCTTCTCCAGGTGTGTTTGACAGCAACTCAATTCAGGAATTTCAGTAGAACTGAGTGACCTGTGGAACTGCTTTAGAATCTAACCTGCTGTCTTCGTGCTGTGTGTGAAGGGGAAAGTAGGGGGTTAGCATTAAGTTTGGCCTTGTGTGCATTGGTGCTACCAAGGCACTTTGAAATCATTCCAGTATATTTGGGAAGAATTGAGTGAATGAGAATGCTCTTCCTTATTCTGGTAGATTTGACTTGTTTATATTCTGCACTTTAGAAGGAAAACAGTGTTAATCTCTAGTCGAAAGAAAGCTTAGTAAATGAGAGAGTTCTAGGCTACTGTGGCTTTTTCCAGTAGATTTAGATGAGATTATGTGTTTTGAAATGTTTTGTGGGGTCCCTTAGCGTAACTTTAGGGCAGAGACACTCAATATTGCCAGCCAGCTTGGGTTCCAAAGTGATTTAATCAAATTCATGCTCCTGATTTTTTTTTTTCCCTTCCTTTGGCTATAAAAACCCAAAGCCCGGAGTGATTGTTTTCTCCTTGCTTTAAGCAATGAAGTTACCCTAATGCAAAAGAGCTTAGTAGAAAATGAGTGGTTTACCTTTTTCTAAAAGTATATTTTCAAGTTTATTCTGGAATGTGATATCTTGGTCCTCTTAAAAGCGGATCAGACATGACTGAAACTCAAGGCTTAGCTGGTATCTATGTTGTGCTGTATTAGGTGACTAGAAGCCACTTATTAGTGTAATCAGCTCCTGTTTCGCTGCGAGCCTTAGTTATATTTGAATTCAGCCGCTTTGAGTCAAGGCCGGTTCTAATTGAGGGGACCCAGGGTGCTTCAGTGTTAAGAGTGGGGCGATGAAGAGTGAACCCCGATGAAGAGTGATCCCAACTTGAAAACTATCTGGTCATTCATGACCTTAAAAAGCTGCCATTGTGGTCAAATGGCATGTGTTTGCACAAAAATGACAGATGTGTTTAACCAAAGCTTTGAAATGGGATGAAGCCACCAACAGAAGCACTTGCGTAACAGAAATCAGTATTTCTTCTACCTAGAAGGTTTGGGGACCAGAGTAATGAGGCACCAGATGGAGATAAGATCTGCATCAAGTAATTACATTTCCAGTTTGTCCTTGGGGTTCTTTCTGCTTATTATTATTATTTTTTTTTTCCTGTCTGGTGATAGTCCTCTTCTGAGGATGAAAGGAGGCACAGAAGTTGCAAGAAAGACCCAGTCCCCAGTCTTTGCCACCATTGCACCATGGTAGCCTCGGAGTCCCTTCACCTGATCTTTTTAGTCAGCTCAGATCTTTTTGTAGTTTGAGAATAGACATGTGTTCAAGAGCTATCAGGGTTAAAAGCTTCACTGACCAAAGCTGTACTTTTAAAACACAACCCCTGGGCTAGTGATGTCTCCACTTGCTCTGTGAGCCTTTTGCCAGCCTCAGAATAGGCGAGGTGACCTTGAATTTCAGGTCCCTGGAAATTCTAGCTGAAACCTGCCTTTCCTAATGCTCACACAAGCACCAGGTACCCTGAACTTATACTGCGTCCAGTGGTTCCTATTTTGTGTGTGTGTGTATGTGTGTGTATGTTGAGTAACATGAAACTTGGCAGTAGCAGGGGGCACTGAAGTTCACATGCAAGTTCTAATCTAAATTTAAGCAGTCTCTTGTTTGTTTCGGGACTCTGGTTTGACTGTTTTCTGATGGTTTCGGCATGTCTGCAGCCTGTTCTCCTAGCCTGCTGCTTGGAGTCAGGTTGAGCATCAGTGAGATGAAGACAGTACCTTTTCCTCTAACATTGGCAGAACAGCACGCACGGGATGCCTGACCTTGAGCTCTAGTCTCCCCTTTAAATCTTACCTTGGCAGTGACACACTATTCCTCATTCAATAATCTCAGTGCTGAAACTGAACTCTATTACTAATGCCTTCCAGTCAGAGTTCCTGATGGGATGCCTATGGGATGTGGTATGGCCCACACCTGGGGGACCTGGCAGATGGGGTGAGTTGGGTAAGGAAGATGATGCTTAGTTCCTGATAGATGCTACAGATGTAGTTTGGCATTTCAGTTTTTTCCAGTTTGATTTTTCACTGGGGTTTGAGTCACAGCAAGCTGTGTATGAACTTGTGTTTTGTGGTGACACATTAATAATCAAATTGCTAAAGCCCTGAATCTGCTTATTCTTCAGCTTCACCTCTGCACTAACCCCTCACCCTTATGGTACGTTAGGATTTTAACTAGTACTGCTTTGTTGACTTTGGGAAATGGTGCCACTCAAAAGCAACTTCCTAACTTTAGGAATAACTCCTTTGTAGTTTACTTTCTGGTACTGGTTGGTGCCTTGTATTGGGATACAGCTATATTCTTAGCTCAGATGTCCTCTTTTAGAGAGCAAAGTAGTTATCCAATGGTGAGAAGAGACCCTGATACTCATGGGGGCCATTCCTTCCTGGGTGTCGGACCAGGGCTCTGTGTCAGGCAAAACCTTCTGGGTGGATTCTGTAAGAATCCAGTTTCCAAGGTTAGATTCACATCCCTAATCTTGCAGAGACTAGAATTTCACAGCTCACTTTGGAGCATATTCGAATTCAACCAGTTAAGATCAGAGGACCAAGTCGTGGGGCCGGGGGGCGGTGTTGAGGAGTGGTAGTTTTAAAGATCTGGCAACTTTTCAGGATTATTTGTTGAGAACTCTAAGGTGAAGATCAGGAAAGAAAAGACTGTGTGTGTGTGTGTGTGTGTGTGTGTGTGTGTGTGTGTAGTTCAAGTGCCTAAATCTTGTTTACCTATCACTTTTTAAAAAATAATTGAAGTGTAAGCTAAATAAAATGCTTGGAGTTTTGCCTGGGCTTAGTGAGACTTGGTGCAAATTCTCGTGTGTGTTTGCATAGGAAGGTGAGATGACCATCTACTAAAGAGGAAGTAGCTAAATACGGATCTGTGGGTGTTTTTTAAAAAAACTCAACCTATCTGGTATTTTATTTTAATGGATAAAAATGTAATTTTCCTAAGGTAGCAACTTATTTCCAAATTAATATAGATGAAAAATAGATACCCATTAGACTGAATTGAAAGCTTTTTGTTCTATATTTGCATAGCCTTTGAAATATTAATTTCTTAGCAGTGCCTAGGAGGTCTGGGGTTTCCTCTTTGGTAGTGGTCATTAACCTTACTTGATGCAGATAAAATCACTTGTCAATGCAAAATGTGTTAGAACTTGATAAAGCTTTGAGTTTGAGAAATAAAAGTATATTTAAAATTTAAATAAAACTTGTCATTTATGCTCATTGATTTGTTTCTCCTCAATGATGAATTTATTTTACGTTTCAGGAAACATATTGAATAGAGATACGAGGCTGTCAACATCAGCCTTGGATACTTCTCTGAAGGACAGATGCTTTCTTTGGGGGGAGGGTTGTGTGGTTACCTTGGAGACCACAAATCCCTTAATATTTGGGCTCTTTTTCAAGGAGCCCAGCTAACATAAACTAGTCTTGGTTGTTGACCACAGCCTTCCAGCTAATACCCACGGCAGGTGGAGTCTTGCAGTCCGCCTTTGCTGGCACCTTGTTTGATTCAGTCCCCTTAACTTCTAGCCCACTTCAACAACAGCAAAGAAAACAACTTCAGCCATACATGTACAAAGACTGTAGTTTCTTCACATTTTTAAAGAAGTATAGAAGTGAACAAGTGATACTTGGCGTGATTGATCGATATTTGAAGGGTATAAAGAGATGCTATAGACTTTGGTTAGCAACCTTCCTCCTCATTCCTTTGATGTAATTCACAACAACCCCTGCCCACCCCAAGTCCTGCCCCTTCCATGGCCTCCCTTCTGTGTGGAATATCTTTGAACTCCTATGGCATTCTCCTAATTGTCCTCATTAAACTTATGTCTTTGGTTGTGTAAAATCCTTCATCCCCTTGCTTCCACCTGTCCCTGCTCCTCCTCAAACCTTTCAGCCTAGGATGCACATGCTCTGGAGTCTGGTATGAGTCCCTCTTTGGCATGGTTACTCAGTAAGTAACCCTTGCTCCTCTTAAGCCCTGACTGCCAGCTCACACTATCCATGTTGTCTCTTCACTCCTCCCTTCATTCTGCCCATCCATATCCGTGATGTCAGTGACCTCTTTAGCTTTATGATGGACTACATCTGTTCTAGTCATTTACTCACATCGGTTAAACACTATCTGGATCCAGAACTGTTCACGAAGGCTGGAGTGACATTCTTCTCTTTTCCCTACAAGAATTGGGATCACTGAAGAGCAGTTTTCTGATCTTATGTTTGCCCATCTGCCATCCCCAGGATCTTCTTCCTCCTCATTTTTACTGTGCGTGCCTTCTGAAATGTTCCTTGACTCTGCCCTCTTGGTTGTCTTCAATTCTTGCTTGGGCTATTTCATGAGTCTTGTCTCTATTTTTCTTGACTCTTTCAAGGGCTCTTTCTAAAACAGATGTGCCTGGGCCCCTCCCATACATTAAAACCTGTGTAAGACCCTACTGTGCAGGAGCAGATGTCTGGAGCCCTTTATAGCTAGCTAGTCCCAGTCTACCTTCCTATCCTTTGACCTACTCTACTAAGCTGGCCTACTTGGAGTTCTGGAGCACACAGCTTCTTCTGTGCACATGACCCCAGCAGGCTTCTAAAATCTCGGCTAAACGTCACCCCCATCCTCACCTCCTCTGGCTTGCCAGGCTCTATGTCTGCCACTTCCCCCTTCCTACTCTTTCTATTCGTATTCTTACTGGGTTGCATCAGCTCTTCACCCACATTGTGAACACCTGCATGCTTCATTCTCTGCCCACTTTTCATGTAACTGGCATAGATTTGGTGCTTCAAATGTTGAACTGGATGGGTTTTTCCCTGAAGGACTTGTCCTTGGGCCACTAGCCACTTAGAGGCTGAATCCTGGATGTTTACCTGAATGTGTTGTAATGCCTCATTTTGGTGCCAGAAACCATTTCAGTCCCAGACATTGTCCAGACCAATATTTATACGCAGGACAACTTGTGTGGGATGTGCTGGTGCTCGGCTTCCTGGAATGAGTCGTCATGTCCTGGACACTAACACAATTGAACACAAGCTCTTGGCCCCTGAGCAAGGTCAGTACTAAGGGTTGCAGTCTTGACACTCAGCGGTATTATTTCAAACTCCCCACCCACCCAGTCCTCCTGGCAGACCTACCCTTCTGGTGTTTTAGTAGAATTCCTCTCATGCCATCTCCAAGTGTTCATTCCTTAGCCTTGGAATGAAGCTCTCGTCGTTGCCACCCGGGACCTCTAGGGTTCCAGAAGTACACTTCTAAATGAGCGGGGATTCTTTTTCTCCTTCACTGTCCGAGTAGTCGCCTGGGCGGGATAGTAATGTACTTGGTTGTAATCTGGGGTGAGTATCAGCTGGAAGATGCTGAGAGCATTAACGGGACCTGTGGGGGTTTCCCACATGACCTCTGAGCCGCCAGAACCTCAGTGTGATGGTGCCACTCTGCCACCTTACCTTGGCATAGAGCTTCATCCTCTCCAGAGGCCTTCAGCTCCGTATGCACTTATGGCAGGTGGAGTCAGAGGCAAGTTAGGGGTGGTGCCCATACTGGGCTGAGTGGTCTACCCCTGCCCCCTGCCTAAAAGCTGAGTCAAGTGACTTCCTGTCTGAAGTGATGGCATTGGAGCTGGGGCCACGGTGCTGCTTTCCTGCCTCCTGGCCCTATGCCTTCTGCAACATAGGACTGTGTCCTTCCCTGGGGATAAGTGCTACCTAGAAGCATGTGCTGCCCTGGCGATGAACCACTCCTCAGACCCTGACTATCATTATTCTCTCAAGCAGGTTTCTGTCGGTGCTGCCCAGAATCCAGGGAGCTGGAACACATCAGGAGGCTTGGTTTCCTACTATTCCTCACCCAGCTCAGAGCTACCCAGGCTACCTGTTCTGGCCATGACTGGATCACAACTCAGGGCATTTTCACCATAGCAGGCCATCCCAGGGCCACCTTTTACTTAGGAAGTTTCTGAAAATGAGAAACGTCCCTAAGGGAAAGGCATGAGAAGCTGGAGTCGCCGCCTGTCTTTCGGATGCTTCCCTGGGAAAAAGGTATCCAAGGTTGTAGTGTTCAGGAGAGAGACATGGAGACGGGCAGCACCACAGCAACTTCGGCCAGGCTGTTTTCAACCATTTCAATCCATCCCTTCCATATGGATAGTGCATGAGGTTTTGCTCAAGAGGCCTGTTGGGAACTAAACCCATGAGAAAACAGAATGACAACTCCTTGCTTTAGACGAAGGCTTTCGGTTGACCAAGTACACAATGCATATACGTAGCTTGCAGGCCTCAGAAACGTGGGCTTGGTAGCAGTGTTTCCACTGTACACAGGAGCCAGAGGCTCAGTGCACTTCTGAGTTGCCCAAGGTTGCATATCTTGTAAGAGACAGAGGCGGTGCACAAAGATTTGGCAAAGCCTGGTTCCCCCACTATTGCAACCCTGAAACACTCTGTAAACCATAAATCGCCCTGCAAATATTAATTTTTATGTCACCCCCTCTCAAGGGCCTAAGAGGTGTTGAGTTGCTTGGTAATAGATCCGTTTCCACTTATCCAGGAAAGGAATTCCTTGGACAAACCAGCAGCTTTCCTCAGACAACCCTCCCTTTGTGAATCAGGTGTGGGGGGACCCATTGCAGGCTCATTAACATGTTTGGGGAATGCTCATGGAGCACCAGGTCCCGTGCTAGGCATTAGCATTTAATCTTCCAACAACTCTCAGATAGGATGATTAGGTTTACAGGTGAGGAATTCTAAACGTCATACAGCTGCCACAGCCAGCACCTAGCTCTGGGGTGTCTGACTGTGGGGCTCCAGCTCTCAGTTCTTTCACAGTATGCTATTTTGTCTTTGTCCTATATTTTACAGGGTGGCACACAGAAGAGGCACAGGAGAGCAAATATCCTGCCTTCCATTAGAAGCCTTTGAAGAGAAATAAGGAGGAGGACAAAGCCACTGATTAAATTGATTAGTTAAAATTGAAAATTAAGCCAACTGATGAAGTTAAAATAGGGTGCCTATTGTGGTTGGCATGACGTTTTAAATTAGAATTGAAATGGAAACAGCATCACGGTTTCCCCCACGCCTTATCCAGGCAGCCGTGTACTCTGGGGGTATTTAAACTACCTGCAGGCTGGAGAGGAGGGGGGCGTAGTGCAGGACGGCTTTTGCAGAACTCGGGAAACCAGCTCACCTGCAATGCTGAAACAATGAAACCAAGAAGGGAGGGGACTCAGACAACTAATAGCACAACCCCAAGCAGTTCCTGGAGTCAAACACCTGTGGGTTTTCATGCACTAAATATAGTGGAAGTTGGGTCATCTTATCCTTAAATAAACACTACAGGGAGCAAAGACTTTTTTGAATCTTTACATTGGCTCAGGTAAGCGGGAGCCTGGGAGAAGCAGCGCTTGGGTGGCTGTGAATGGTCTGCGGTAGCCTCTGGTCCTCACATCCCCTGCTATCTCAGGATCCCACACAAAACATTCCTCTGTGGTTTTATCCCTGTTTTTAAGTCAACTGCATGTACCTCGTTGTCCCTGTGCCCTTCATCCCCTCCCCCTACCGTGAGAGATCAGTTTCCTTGGCCTTCACCTGATCTGACCAGGGACAGCAGGAGAGGCGTCCCCTCTCTCTCTAGCTCTGGCAAAAGAGGCAGCTTTTCAGCAGGCTTATTTTCCATCCTACTTTAGATATTACTGAAAGGAAATGAACTCTTCTTTGACTTCGGCTTTTGAATTTTGGATGCTGCTGAATCGGGCACAGTCCCTCCTTTAGGAAACGTTAAACCAGAGGCTTGTGGCCAGGTTTCTGGCTTGTTGTTTGAGTGGCAGTTTGGTGCCCAGTAGGGTTCAAGGGATTCAAAGTGAGGAGCCCTTTACAGAGAGGCAGTGGGGCAGGAGAGCTGGACCTTTGGAGCTGGAGACTCCAGCTCAGCATGCTCCTCATTCCCCTAGTGATTGCATACACCGCTCCAAGCCCAGTGTCCTTGTGGGAACAATGCAGGTGATGATGATGCCAGTTTTGGGGTTCCTAAGAATTAGGAAAGCCAGGTATTTTTTAATAAAGCTCCAAGCCCAGTACCAGGTGCCCATAGACAGTATCTATTACTTGATATCCTCTGCTCTAGAGGAGTTTACAGTCTGCTTGGGGAGTTAAGAGAAATGTCTAAGTGGTATTTAAATCATTAACACATGTGTGCCGCAGCTTCTTTGGTTCTGCTGGACATCAGGAAGTAAAAACACTGGTTACAATTGATTAATACCTACAGAGGCTGGTTAAGGGCACGCTACACACTTTCACGATGCTCGTGACAGCCCTGCCAGCTAAGGACGGTTGTCTCTCCCCCTACTCCACCCGCTACTTAACTGAAGAGAAACTAAAGTTCAGAGAGGCTGAGCAACATGCCACAGCCTGCACAGCTGCCTGGGCTGGCAATTGCACACCTGGCGCCAAGATAGCGTGGACCGTGTCCAGCTGCTGGGCTGGGAGCCTAGGGCACCGGCCAGTGCTCTGTCCTGGCTGACTGCCCCGATGCCCATTGGCCTGTGGGTTGCAATATCATCATAATTCCTACTAAGCAACCCATTAGCCTCACTCTCGAGGTACTGCCAACTCACCGAAGTTCCCCAGAACTTCAGACCCACTTCCCCCACTCGTCTGCTGAGGGTAAGCAGAGAATGAAAGGTACTGCTCCAGAGGACTGTGGCAAACTCTATACAATGAAGTGATTTTGTCCTTTCACTGAGCAACTTCCCCGTACCAGGAATTAGAATCTGCACATTGAAAAGGCCCAGAAGCCTCCTGCTCTAGTGTGGCAGGCGCTTTTGTAAATGTGTGACCTGCTGGTTTTGCTGGGATGTGCACATTTCTAATAATGGTGTTGATCAACAAAGAGGACTTTGCATGGCAGGGGCGTGCCCTCCCTCCAAAGCTGCTGTTTCAGAGGTTCCTCCACCATGCAAGCCCCGGACCTGGGACGAACTCACACTCCCTAACATGCTTGTGTTTTCCTGTGAGACAAGTACCTCTTCCACCCTAAGAGCATTTAATGACTTCCAATAGGGTCAGCAGTCCAGGCCTGGTGAAAGAGGGCAGGGAGATCAGCTTGGGTGACCTGACCCCACCATGGTGGAAACCAATTCGAGAAATAACTTACTGGGGGCGTGATGAGGGTTGTTCTGGATCCAGAGGCAACAATCTTTTTCCGCAAAGGTCTAAATAGTCGATATTGTAGGCCTTGCGCGTCTCTGTCACAAATATTCCACCAACGTTGTATCACGGAAGTAGCCCCCAATGACACACAAATGCATGGGCAAGACTGTTCCAATAGAACTGTATTTATGGACACTGACATTCGAATTTCATGTCGTTTTCACGTAACATGAAATATTCCTTTGATTTTCCCCAATCGTTTAAAATCCAGTCCTGTTTTGGCTGTTCACAAACCAGCAGCAGGACAGATTTGGCCCACTGGCTGGAGTTTCCAACCCATGAACTAGAGGACAGGCTGCCTCACAGCAAGACCCTCCCCCTGTTGTTGTCTGCCTCCCCCGTGCCCCCACCATGTTCCGCAGCGAGGTAGGACCGCAGTCTGCCAGTCCTGTTAGCTGGGTATTACCTGCCTCCTTAGTGGTTCCTCCATTGCCCCTCCTCAGGGCTGGTTGCAGTTGCCCGTTGACAGCATGAGTTGCTGTCACTGCAACTCTGAAGCTGGGCCTCGAAGTCCCAATCACGTGGGCGTCACTGCCCTCTGGTCCCGGATGGTCCTGTTGGCCCACCTTCCACCATGCCCCTCACCGCTGGAGAATCTCCTCTTCCCATCAGGGTCACAATTTCTTATGTTCCCAGCAAGTGTGGACTTCCTTCCTCGGTTCTTCATAGAGCCCGCAAATGTTAGTACACCTGCTAGGCAGGCTGGCTCTACTCCTTAGAACTCCTCTGAAAGAGCTTGGGACAATCTGTTTGAAATTTAAAGTTGCACCCCATATTGTTGGGTCAATATGTGCTTCTTGCCCACAGTCCCCAGGTGCACCTCCGAGGCTAACTTAGCAAGCCCTTTGTTCTGGTGTCCTGAGGGTGGACTGCAGAGCCCTTTACCACTTTCCTGAGGGGGCAACGGGGTAGGGACTGTTTGAAAATGCAGCAACCCACTGGACTCCCAAGTGCGGCCAGCAGAGTTGGCCCCACTGGAACCAGACTTCTGGCCCAGGAGCTCAGCCTCATTGCTTGCAGCAGGCATGCAGGTTGTCAGAGGCTGGAGAAATGAGATCCAGACATGCCAAATGCTCCTGATGGGGGAACGTTCCAAATGGAAAACTATCCATTCAGACTCAGCCTTGATGAATCCAAAGGGGGATAGGGAGGGCCCCGACGATATCAGTGTGACTCTGCGGGCCGTTCAGGTTTGCAAGGGAAAAGATGAAGGAGAGGCCATCATGAAAAAGGCTTCACCCTGCCGAGAATAAGTCAAGAATACTCAAGTTGGCTGGGCGCAGCGGCTCACGCCTGTAATCCTAGTGCTTTGAGAGGCTGAAGCAGGAGGATTGCTTGGGCCCAGGATTTCAAGACGAGCCTGGGCAACATAGCGAGACCCCATCTCAAGTCATTAAAAACAATTTATTTTTAAAAGAATGCTTAAGCCATGAAGGAAGCTATCTGAAAAATAGTAAGTTTCAATAAGAACAGGTAGAGGATGGCTCTACTGCCTAGGGAGGGGAGACTGAAGTGGATGAGGCTGCGAGGAGAGCCCAGTGCTTGCTTCCTCCAGGGTTTCTCTCTTTTCCATTGCAGAAGGAACAGGCACTGAGAGTGAGAACTGAGTGGGCTGGGGAGCCGGATGGACTTTACCCTGCCATTTCCTAACCCTCTGGCATTTGGCAAGTTCTGTTTCTGCGGCTATAGAAATGGGGATGCTTACCTGCTGCAGTTAGTATAAGGATTAGAGGAGGTAAACTTAGTAAAGACCCTAGCACAATGTCGACGGTTAATAAACGGTAGCCCAGATATGTGTGTACGGGTGCGTCAACAAGGCGATTCATCAGTAAAGTAGCAACCTTCGTTTTGGTCTTCTGATGCCTGATGAAAATCACCTAGAGTGCTAGTTCAAAACGCAGACTCCCAGAATCCCGCCCTCAGATTCTGATTTAGAGGGACGGGGGAAAGGCTGAGGAAGGGCCAGGGAATCATGTCCAGAAAGTTCTCGGGTGCCCTGGAGTTTGGAAACCGCAGTCATAAGGGTTAAGGAGGAGGTGCAGGATGGGAACAGGTACAGTGGGAGAGTCCTTAGAGCTGGAATGAGGGCGACCAGCCTAGAAGGTGACATCCCAGGGGACAGAGGACACTTGAACCCATGTCACAGATCTGCACGAGGAAAACATCAGACCAGTAAGCTGGATGTCCACACTTAGGATTCAATTTTTAAAAGATGGATTTGATTAAAGGGATCAATTTGCCTGTCATTTTTGTAGACTATTAGATTGGGGGTGGAAAGACAATTTTGTTTTGTGTTTTTAGTGGCCTGTTGTTAGAACAGCACATGTTTACTTCAGATTTTGATACGAAATTATTATGCTCCAGTGGTGATAAAATCAAGGGGGTTTGTGGTGAGTAGAACAAAACTGAGTCTAAGATTTGACGTCCGCACAGCCGGTAGTGATGAGGGATTTCTCACTTCCCCTAATAAAATCCCCAGTGTTGAAGGGAGTCTTCCGTCAGGAGGGGAAGGTGACCAAGTTACTCTTCCCTCTGGAGCCCTGACTTCAGTGGCCCTGTCCCCCCACTGTCTGGGAAGCTGCCCTTCCTTTGCAGACTGCCCCCAACAAGAGTCCCCACAGGCACCCTTGGTTCCCGGAGCCAGCGGAGACAAGCTGGATGTTTAACAAGATACATTACTAAATTTGTAAAGGAAAATAAATATAGAGAAAACACAAATTATAGGACGATATAGAGTATCCTCATGATACTCCCTTATAGAACCGGATCTTCTGGGCCCCAGGCCACGCCCCCAGCTGCCCAGCTCTGTGCTCAAGCTCCCAGGGGCTGGCTGCTGGGCTGGTGGGTCCCAGTTACTATCACCATGACTCCAAGACCATGTTCTGGACCTCTTGACCCTCCTTAAATTCAGATTCCAGAATCTAGAGACAGATTCCCTGTTGTTCTTTATCCAGGATCTTCCCTTTCAATTTTTACATCTGCCAAGAAACTTCCCAGCAAAGACCTCGCCGTTCAGGTGAGACTCACTCTGCCCCTTCCCTGTGCATTCATAAGCCAAAGCTGTGGCATTCATAAGCCAAAGACAGATCACTTATGGGGGCAGTGGTCCTGCTCAGGTCCCTAGAGGCCCGCATTTCCCACTTCTCCCTTCAGCCCAAAGCCCTGCTGCAATTAAGTCACCCTGTTCTCAAAAACCTTCAATAGCTCTTCATTGCCTGTAGGACGAGGCTTGGGATCTTGCAAAAGCAAACGTTTAAAGGAAGTCTTGGGCCGGACACAGTGGCTCGCACCTATAATCCCAGCACTTTGGGAGGCCAAGGTGGGTGGATTGCTTGAGATCAGGAGTTCACGACCAACCTGGCCAACATAGTTAAACTAGAAATACAGAAATTAGCTGGGCATGGCGGAGTCTGTACTAAAAATACAAAATTAGCTGGGCATGGTGGAGTGCACCTGTAGTCCCAGATACTAGGGAGGCTGAAGCAGGAGAATTGCTTGAACCTTGGAGGCAGAGGTTGCAGTGAACTGAGATCACATCACTGCACTCCAGCCTGGGCAACAGAGTGACACTCCACCTCAAAAAATAAAATCAAATAAAGGAAGCCTCAAATCACCTTCCAAGTCTATTTCCCATCCCTCCCAGCCCCACATCCTCCACTATAGCTTCCGGTTGCAGTAAGAAGGGAGGATAGGGTGAGGAAGCCCACATTTTATCTGGAAAAATGGTCACCAGTTTCCAATTAATTCCATTTCACATAGGGTGAGAGCTGGTGGGGCACCGGCCTGGACACCAGCAGACCATGTCCTATTCTGGTGTGTGCAGCCTTCTGGCCTCAGGTGAGGAAGCAGCCTTTGCTGGGACTCAGTTTCCTCATCTGCAAAATGAAGATATTGGGTTAGCCTATCTGTAGGATCCTTGCCCACAGCTCCACAGTGGCCTTTGTGACTCAAAGAAGCTGTGAAGGACTCAGTTGCCCAGAGAAGGCCTGAAGTGATGTGGATCCCTTGCTTATGCTGGTGACAGGAGGGATCCTGGGCTTTCTCTGCGCTCAGGCTTCTTGTGAGGGAGAAATGGCTCAACTGTATTCAGTGAGCACAGGAGCAGTGCTCAGCACATCCTGTGCACACCACTTTGCCAGGCCCTGGGGGTCAGGGAAGGATGAGAAATAGCCCCTGCCCATAAAGAGCTCCTGGGAAATACAAGACAAAAACATGCTGGTGTCATGCTGTAGATGAGTACTGTGACAGAGGAGGACAATGTTAGGGTAGCGTTGGCAGGGGATGACTGGAAGAAGCCTCAGAAAGCAGGGGCCTTGGAGCTGCACTTTGCAGGATGAGTCCTGTTTGGCTGCACACTCCCTGGGGAATGGGGAGGCAGTGGGGAGCCACTGAAAACTTTTAGCAGGGGAGTGACAAGAGAAACACCTGCATACAGCAGCTGCTTGGGAGATGGGATCTCTGTGTGGGGACATGAACGATACCCCAAGTACTGTTTTGAAAGATTTGGGTTTGTGTTTCGAAAGATCACTCTGGCAACTGTGTCGTGGACGAAGGGGCAGAGGGGAGACTGGAAACAGGGAGACCTGAAAGGCAGCCACAGCAATGGTCCAGGCAAGGCATGCTGACAGGGTGTAGGCCTGAACTTCGGCACAGAACAATCACAGAACCCTTTACAAACGTGGGCATCGCCACAAAGAATTCGATAGTAGAATTTGTTCTGTAGACTCATGGATGTCAGGCATACCTGTTTATTCTAGTCAGTCATTGTATTTTATGTCCTGGAATAGTTTCAATAGTTTCCCTCTCCTTCCTTCTCCCCTATTCAGCTATCTTCTCCACTTCACCTGACTGATCCCCATAGCATTCTTTTTTTTTTTTCTTGAGACGGAGTCTCACTCTTGTTGCTCAGGCTGGAGTGCAGCAGCGCGATCTTGGCTCACCGCAACTTCTGCCTCCCGGGTTCAAGCAATTCTCCTGCCTCAGCCTCCTGAGTAGCTGGGATTACAGGCACCCACCAGCACACCTGGCTAATTTTTGTACTTTTAGTGGAGACGGGGTTTCGTCATGTTGGCCAGGCTGCTCTTGAACTCCTGACCTTAGGCGATCGGCTTGCCTCGGCCTCCCAAAATATTAGAATTACAGGCGTGAGCCACCACACCCAGCCTACCCCCATAGCATTCTACTCCCACTCAGCCCCGCTTCAAGTATAAACAGCCTCACAATGAAAGCCAAAGAAAGTATCTAATTCAGGATTTCTCAAGGATGTGCTTTTGGGATTACAGGCAGAGCAATTCTCTGTTGAGGGACTGTCCCCTGCATTGTAGAACATTTAGCATCCTGGTCCTTAGGGAGCTGATGGCTCTAGCATCCCCTAGTTATTCTGAGAACCAAACAATATCCCCTAGGCGTCCAAGCTTCCCTTAGTGGAGCAGTACTTGGGGTATTGTTCATGCCCCCACACAGGGGTCCTATCTCCCAAGCAGCTGCTGTATGCAGGTGTTTCTCTTGCCTGCCATCCCCTGAAACAGCAGCCCCCAGAGACACATCATGTACCACCTCACCGTCTCACATCAGGGTAGACTGAGAGGATAGAGGGCCCAGCGAGTCAGCCTGCATGGATGTCTGAAATAGCTTTATTCTACCCTCATCTTGGATTGAATTTGGCTGAGTATAACATTCTTGAATTTGGCTGAGCATAAAATTCTAGGCTAGTACTCATTTTTCTTCGGAATGTGGAGACATTTCCTCATTATAAAAATTTTTTTAAAGCATGTACGCTCTTATTGTAGTCTTAAAAGATTCACGGAACTAATCTAGGGACAGATTGAGGTGAAGAGCAGAATGCTCACTTGAAAAACCAAGTAGTAGCAAGATACCAGGGCAATTTGACCCTCGCTGGCAGGTACTTGGAACCATTAATTATATGCTTGTTTTGTAATTGTTTTGTATTTATGATTTGTAATGTTCTGGGATACCAAAAGTAATTCTAATGGTGGTTAAATTTGACAAAAATAATTTAAACCTCATCTTAAAATGTCCACTGATTCATCTCATGCAATGACAATATTCAGTGTGTAAAGGAACATAAAAACAAACGCGAGCACAACGGTGCAGTTTTCATAAAGGTCTGTTTCATGATTAGTGGGTAGCACATTTAACAGTTAAATACATCTAGACAATGTACAGATAACTGCAGGACTGCAGCATTGGCAACTAGAGAGAAAGAGCCTATTGAACTAGAAAGCAGCTAACAAGTAACTATCTAAAGATTTAAAATACAGCTCTTGTTTAGATCATCCTTCGTTTTGATCACCTTCTCAGGGGAAAAAAGCCTGCTAGTCACAATGGAAATACATCAAGGCCGAATCTTCTGATATCCATTCCCAGAGGTTTCTTTCATCTAGATTAAGCCTGCAGCTCCAGGGCAAGGCCAAGTGTGTGGCCTCTAGCATCCATGCTCTTCCCATCTACCAGAGCAGACAGGGTGAGCTTCACACCAAGCCTCCAGGGTGGAGGGTAGCCCTCCCCAGTCAACCAGTTGTTGACTTTTGCAGAAATGGAAGCAGTGGGTTTTAATTGAAATTTAGCTGCAAGGCCAAAACGAGCGCAGCTGGTACCTGATGTCCAAGCAAGGTTTACTAAAGCATCAGGATCTTCACATACTTTCTGACAAACTGATCCTCCAAATTCTGCCCCATCATTGACATTAGTGTGCAGCTGGAAGTCCCCAGTCCTGTAGCCCACTGCAAAGTGATTCCTCATCTGCTTTGACTTGGTGCTGTCAAAGCTCATCTGGTACCCAGCAAGCTGAACCATGAATTGCAAGTCCAGCAAAATCAAAGTTAACATCAAAGCCAAGCTTCACACGCCCCTTCTTGTAAGAGGACTTGATTTTGCCACTTTTCTTTCCTATGTTTGGTGAAAAGGTAGTATCTAATATCATTTTCAAACCTTGACAAATTTGGTCTTCAATTGTGGTTTCTGTCCCGAGTGTCATCAGTGTGCCATTTTTCTGTGAAAGTCAAGTCATACTTGCACCATTTATATTTGGACTCCAAGATCCCAGTAACTTTACCGGTGTCTGTATTAGATGAACCAGACTGAGAATTCCACACCACCACGTGACTTTGCTTTTACCTCGTTTCACCAACTTAAAACCAAATCCTTTGTCGAAACCCTCTCTGGGAGCTTTGACAAGGTGAGCGTATGATGAAGGAAGACACACTGGCTGTGTACAGGTCTGTCGGTAGGTCGACATGGTCAGGCCTGAGGAAGAGGTGATCTGGTGGTCTCCTTAGTGAGGCTGCTGCTGTTGCTCCACTTGCAGGTGAGGCCACTGGAGTCACTCATGGAGCTGCACCTGCCATGGCTGGAGGGCAAGGGGAGGAGCTTCATTGTCTTTTAGCGTCTAGTATTGCTGTTGAGAGGTCTGATGCCACTGACGCTTTATCCTTGTATGTGACCTGTTCCCCCAGCCCCTGCCCTCTGAGAGTCTTCTCTTTACTTCTGGTGTTCTGGATTCTATGATAAAGTGTCTTGGTCTGTGTGTGCCTCTGTATGATTTGTATGTGCCTGTGTCTGTGTCTCTGTGTGTGCATGTGTGTAAGTGCCTGTGTCTGTGTGCCTGTGTGTGTAAGAGTCTGTGTCTGTGTGTCTGTATGCCTGTGTGTAAGTGCCCGTGTCTATGTGTCTGTATGTGTATATGTTTACATTCACTGTGCTGGGCACTCCATGAGTGATTTTAATCTGAAAGTTATATCCTTCAGTTATAGGAAATTTTTCCTTTCCTCTTTCTTTAAAAATGTTTTCTCCCTTTTCTCTGTTTTCTCTTTCTGGATTTTGATTATTCAGATGTTGGACCTCTGGACTAGTCTAGTGCTACTGTTTATTTCTGGTTTTCAATCAGAATCTCTCTCTCTCTCTCTCTCTCCATCTGTCTCATTTCTCTTTTTGTTTTACCTTCTGAGTGACTTTTCTGAAAAAACCTTGTAAACTTTCCACTGAATTTCTAAGTTTTGCTGTCAACTCTTTAACCTGTTTTCGAACATATCCCCCTTTTAAGCTTCCCTTTTTCCGTTTCACAGGTGCAATATCTTGTATCACTTTGAGAATATTATTTATAAGTTTTGCTGGCATTTTCTTATGCTCTTGTACTCTCTTTTCTCCAAGTGCATTTTATCTGTTAATGTGTTTTATTCCTTGTCTTTGATGGTAGAGGTGTTCTTCAGAAGGCGGGCGATCTTTAGCTACTCATACTTATTTTGGTATGAGTCACATAAAAATTAATTAGAAGCTCTAGTTCATGCATGAACCTCACAGTCTTCCAACCTTCTCTGCATTCAGCCATGTTTTGTTAGGAGACCCCCAGATGTGGATATTTGTAGGTATTCTCTCCTGGGGCTGGTCAGTTTTCCCGAGAGGAATCTTCTGTCAGCCATATGTATGTCTGGATGTACAAGGCTGACTCACAGTAAAGCATGTAGATTTCACTTAATCCCACTTTCAAAATAAAAAGTCTCAACCATCTTCTGAGCTGCTATTGGTATCTCCAATTCCAGAGGCTTTCTAATTTAACTTCTGCACAGAGTGAGCCCCTTTTCTTCCACTTGGGTGAGCAGGTACCATTGCTGGATAGTACAGGCTTGGGGAATAACTGCTCTTTATGAAGACTTTTTACAAATCCCGTGGTTTTCTGTCCGCCCCCACATTCTGGCTTTCAAAGATATCTGATGTTTCTGATTCCTAAGCCCTGCTGAGGCTTGAGGTGCGCATTGCCTTGCTTCTTTTTCATTTTTCCACTTTCTAGCTTTGATTTCAAGGTTCTCAAGTCTGCCAAGTCAGTTACCGCTCATCCAACTTCTTCTCAACTTCCCCAAAGCATGTGGATCGCTCTTACCACCTGCCATTTCTTCTTTCGTTCTCATGGTAATTATGAGTGTTTGCCTTTTGTATTCTTTCTCTGTCATTTTTGTTGGGATTAAGATGAAGGCAGTGTATAGCCTCTTCAGATTTTTTTTTTTTCTTTTCACTTAGCCATATGCATTTTAGGTTCCTCCGTGCTTCTATGCATTCACCTACTGAAGGACATCTTGGTTGCTTCCAAGTTTTGGCAATATGAATAAAGATACTGTAAATACTCATGTGCCATGTGTAGGTTTCTGTGTGGACATAAACTTGTATTTGGGTAAATACCAAGGAGTGAGACTGCAGGATCATCCGGTAAGAGTATGTCTAGGCTTTTGTTGTTGCTGTTGTTTTGGTAAGAAACCACCAAACCCTCTTCCAAAGTGGCTGTACCATTTTGCATTCTCACCAGCAGTGAATGATGCTGTACATCCTCACTAGCATTTGATGTTGTCAGTATTTTGGATTTTAGCTGTTCTAATAGTATAATAATATTTGTAATGTCCTTGTCTCCTAATTCTATAATCTCTGTCAGTTCTGGGTCTAAGTTGATTGGGTTTTTTCCTTATTATGGGCTGTATCTTCTTGCCTTTATACATGCCTGAAAATTTTTTATTCATTACAGAAATTGTGAATTTTACCTTATTGGGTACACAATATTTTTGTATCTCTATAAATATTCTTGAGCTTTGTTCGGGATGTAGTTGAGTTTGATCCTGTGGGTCTTTTAAGCTTTGTTAGATAGGACCAGAACTGCATTTCATTGTGGGCTAATTTTCCCCCACTATTGAGGGAAGACCCTTTTGAGTACTCTATCTGATGCCCCATGAATGATAAAGTTTTACACTCTGGCTGGTAGGAATACGAACAATTCTTGGCTCTGTGGATTGTTCTCTGTAATCCTTTAGGGTGCTTCTTTTCCCATCCTTGAGTAGGTTCCTTACCTTTATGCGTGGATCAGGATTCAGCTGAAGATGCACACCTCTGGGGCTTCCTCTCAGTGGTGCTCTCTCCTCTCTGGTATTCTGCCCTGCACTCTCTAAAGGCCTTGGCCTCCCCAGATTCGTAGCTCCATCTCTGAAACTGAGATCCTCGTGGCTTCTTCCTTCCTATCTCAGCGGCCTGGAAACTCTCTCCAGCCAGTAAACTGAGGCAGTCACAGGGCTCACCTCCTTTGCTTCTCATCTCTCCGGTATTGCTGCCTTTCATTGCCTGATGTCCAATGTTGTTCAATATTTTGTCTTGTTTTTAATTTTTCAGCCAAGGAGATAAAAATGGTTTCTTTTATTTCAACTTGGCTGGCGATGGAAGTCTAAAGATTTCTTTTGAATTAAACCAATTCATTAATAAAGACAAATCTTTATTACTGCAGTATTCAGAATAGATAGACTCCACAGCAGCTGTGGTCATGATAAAAATAAAATCTAGCAAGCACAACCCTTTGGTCTGTGGTTTGGGTCAGCTATGATGGAGCCACTAGGAGGCTCGTGTTATCTGGCCACTCCCTTCCTAGATGGGGACCTGCAATGGTGGCAGTCAGTGGAGGCTGGGTGTGATTTCCTGGAAGGCCAGAGGCCAGTCTCTGTCTTTGGGAAGTAGAGCAAGGGCATAGGATGGTGGGCGAAGATGAAACCATTGGAAAAGTGATTATGATATCAGTGCTATTTTTCTTATTAAAAAGTTCTATCTAACCATTTGGAAAAAGGAATATTGCTAAGTAAGGGATCTATGTTGGCAACTTGAGAAAGACCAGCTAACTGGATGACTCCCTGGACCTTCATCTCTTATCTCCTGTGGCCTTCTGGTGCTATCCTGCTGTTACCCTGCAGCTCAGGGGGTGCAAGTCTCTGGGCAAGCTTGTTTCTCACATACCCAAAGACGAGCCCTTTGATCATAAGCACTTCAAAAATTTTACCTTCATGATAGAATTCTTTCCAAAATTTATTGCATACTTTCCTGCCTTGATAATAATAATAAAATGGCAATGCTACTACCACTAATAACGCATGCTTGTTGAGTTTGGCAAGGTTTAAAGTGCTTTGTGTGTGCTAATTCATTTAATCCTCACAACAACCCTGTGAAGTAGATTACAAGTATTCTCACCATTTTGTCGATGAGGAAACATACACAAGGAGATTAGGAATTTGTCCAAGGCATACAGATTGCACAGCACAATTTTATCTATTCTTGGCCCCTTAGAGATATCACTAGGATCATCAAATATTGGACTGTAGCCATGAATGCAGACATGAACATGGATGGGCCTACAAGTTTGAGTACGAAACTGAGGCCCCTCGAAGTTAGGTTCCTTGTGAACCCATTGAGGACCTTGTCAGGGCAGCACTTGTTCTACATGAAAGCCTCCAGAGAAGCAAGCTCTGGAGGTGTCTCCTAGAAAGTAAGAGTCGCAGGAGATTGATGAGGACAGGGAAGAGTGGAGAACTCGAAACAATGTGGTTGGGGGAGGTGTGGTGGTGGGGGACACTAAAGGTGCACAGATGGCAGCCACAGCGGGCTTCCCTGAGCACGAAGCAGTGTGACTGCAGTTGATTCTTCCATAGATTGAATGGGCTTGGGCTCACTTGTGTTGATGGTGACCCTAACGGTTACCTAATCTTCCCATGGGTTAACTAACACACTGATAAAATAGAGAACTTAAACAGAGTACTTAAAATTTAGGTATGATTGGCTTGGATTGGCTCAAATCTGTACATAAAGTGCTTAGCAGAATGTCCGGAATGTAGTAATAACTCAGTGAATGGTTTTAGCTGTTTTTAATAATGAAGCACTGGAGTGAGGCCAAGAGGAACAGTTGCCTTTGGTTACATAATCCATCTTGTCCATGACTTTGAATTTAGTCTCAGGGACACAATGGACAGGTTTCTCTGGAGGATGCTGGTTCCCCAAGAGGTGAGAAACTGGGCTAGTAAGCTTGGACCCACGTTCCCACCCCACTGGGCAGCCTTACTGAGCACGGCCCCTTCCGTTCTGGCTCCCTGGGACTTGGCTCACTGAGTTTGGCTCTGGGCAGAGTCGTATGACTGGTCCTCGCTGCACCCAGCTTGCTCTGGCGTGTATCAGGTGGCCTGCAGCTTGAAGAACTCCTATGTCAGCGGCTCTGGAAGCCAGCAGGTCTGAGGGAGAGACCAGAGGTCTTGAGCTGGAGACACCCAGAGGCCCAGCGGCAGACTAGTCTAGAACAGGGACATCAGACCTGGCAGCACATGGCTCAGCCCTGTGGAGTCCAGACTGCAGCGGCTGCAACTGGCCCCCAGGCTCCTTCTCCTGTGGTCCAGATATGAACCCCGCCCTGTACAGGCCGGAGGACTATACCTCCTAGGAGCCGCAGCTTCCTACAGAAGACCAGTGAGTGCGCCAGCAATGTTAGAATGGCCCCACATGCCCCAGGGAGGCAGCCTTTTCCGCAGCACAGAAGTGGCAGAGCAGAGCTGGAAGGAATGGAGAACAGGGGAGCAGAACTCAGGACCAGAGGGAGGCCTGAAGGAAGTTATCTTAGTGTAGTCTGGTATAGAAACCTTTTTTAAAAAGAAAAGTAATTTTAGTATTTTCAAATCCTGTATCTAGTATTTAAGGGAGAATTGATGCCCTAGGAAAGTTTGACGTTTTTCTTTTCACATCAAAACCTGTTCTCTAAATGAAATTGCTGGTGGAAGCCCGATGCAGGGAGCAGGTGGAAGCAGAGCAGCTGTGCTGTGGCCGATGCAGGCGCCTGAGTCCTGCCCCCGCTGCGTGTGGCTCACTCAGGAAGCCTGAGGCCCACCGCTACAGAAACAAGGGCCATGCTTTGAAACCTCTGTAAAATAAGAGAAAGAGAAACTCAGGCACTGCCAAAAGAAGCAGTGCCCCATAACAGCCCATGTCCCACTGTGCCTTATGGGCAGATGCATCTCCCATTCTACAGCTTCAAGGTTCAATTCATGCCCCATCTTGAATTCCCACTGATTCTGGACTGGCAGATCCAAGTGAATGAGCATTTTATTTTATTTTATGTATTTTGTGAGATGGAGTCTTGCTGTGTCATCCAGACTGGAGTACAGTGGTATGATCTTGGCTCACTGCAACCTCCTCCTCCTGGGTTCAAGTAATTCTCCTGCCTCAGCCTCCTGAGTAGCTGGGATTATGGGCATGCACCACCACTCCTGGCTAATTTTTGTTTTTGGGTTTTTTTTTTTCAGACGGAGTCTCGCTCTGTCGCCCAGGCTGGAGTGCAGTGGCCAGATCTCTGAGGCAGGAGAATTTTTGTATTTTTAGTAGAGACAGGGTTTCACCATGTTGGCCAGGCTGGCCTTGAACTCCTGACCTTGTGATCTACCCTTCTCGGCCTCCCAAAGCGCTGGGATTATAGGTGTAAGCCACCATGCCTGGCCGGAATGAGCATTTTAAAAAGTAACTTTTGAATTAATGAGATAAGATTTATGCTTCATCACTTTTTTCATATTTGTCTAATTACCACCCAGTTTGCCAAATGAACCATTGCCAGTACTTGAGAAATCTCAAGAGCCCCCACTGCATCATTCTCCTCTTCCCCAGAGGGTACCGCTATCCTGACTTTTGTGATACTCTTTTTTTTTTTTTTCTTTTCCTAATAGGTGTGTCACCTGTGTATGTATCTCTAAGCACTATAGTTTAGTTCTGCCTGTTTTTAAGCTATATAGAAATGAAATCATAATTTCATTCTTATAGAAGTTGCTTCTTTCATTTAGCAGGATGTTTGTACAATTCAGCCATGTTATTGAATTTCTACTTGCAACAGATTTTGAGCATATCGTTTCCATGTCCTTGGGAAAGTCATTTAACTTTTTTGAACCTAGGTTGCCTCATCAGAACTCCGAATTCCTCTCTTACTGGAGAAGAGAGAAGGTAAGTGTAACACAAGGGTCACAAATCACTACTGGGAATGGGAGAAAAGAGAAGTAGACAGTTATCTATGAGTACTGACTCCCTTTTTACTGAACTCAAACAGAGAAATGAACATATTTGTGAACAATAGGAGGCTGGGCACTATGCTATGCAGGCTTTCTCTGTGTTAATTCATTGAGTTAAGTAATTGAACGAATATTAATTGAGTGCTACTATTGTGCTAAGCATTAGTGATATAAAGATGAACAAGACATAATCCCTCAAGGAGCTCCAGTTGCAGTGACAGAGAGAAAGAGAGACAGAGAGAGACAGAGAGAGAGAGGCAGTAAGTAAATGCTTCTCATTCAATACAGTAGGGGTTGCAATGGGGGTTTATGCACACTGCCTAATTAGCCCCCCGGGAAAAGTGGCTAATCAGACCTTCAGCACTGCACAAGGTGATGCAGAAGCGCTGGCGTTTGCATGGTGTTTTGAAGGACAAGGAAAAGAAAGTAGAGAAGGGGGACATGGATGAAGCTGGAAACCATCATTCTCAGCAAACTACAGCAAGGACAGAAAACCAAACACCGCATGTTCTCACTCACAGGTGGGAGATGAACAATGAGAACACTTGGACACAGGGTGGGGAGCATCACATACCGGGGCCTGTTGTGGGGAGGAGAAGGGGGAGGGGGAGGGATAGCATTAGGAGAAATACTTAAAGTAAATGATGAGTTAATGGGTGCAGCACACCAACACGGCACATGTATACATATGTAACAAACCTGCACGTTGTGCACATGTACCCTAGAACTTAAAGTATAATAATAATAATTAAAAAAGAAAGTAGAGAAGGGAAGCTATGTCAGTCCAGGAAAGAGCGTGTGTTTACTTGTAATCTATTACTGTGTAACAAATTACCCCCAAATTTAGCAGCTTAAAACAACAAACGTTTATTACCTCACAATTCTGTGGGCCAGGCGTTTAGAAGCAGTTTAGCTGATAGACCTGGCCAGGATGTCCCCTGAGGTTGCTACTGAGAAGTTGTCAGGGCCTGCAGCCATCTGAAGGCTTGACTGAAGCTGGAAAACCTGCTTCTAAGCACTCTCCTGGGGCGATGGACAGAAGCCTGTGTTCCTTGATGGCTGTTGGCCAGAGGCCTCGGCTCCTCATCACGTGGGCCTCTCCGGAGGCTTCTTGAGTATCTGTGTGATGTGTCAGCCAGCTTTCCGTAGAGTGCTTGATGAGAGAGAAAGTAAGCAGGAGGCCGCAATGCCTTTTGTGCCTTAGTCTGTGAAGTTGCTGTCATTTCTGCATTATTCCATGTTAGAAGGAAGTCCTTAAGTCAGCCCACACTGGAGGGAAAGGGAATTGGGCTCCAACTTGAGAAGGGAAGAGTACTAAATTGCAGTCACATCTTAATTCTATCACCATGTACAAAGGCATGAGGTATGGATGTTGCTGGCATGTGTAGAGAAAAGTGAGATGCCTGTTGTGGCTTGAATGGGTTAGTGTGGAATAGGTGGAGTAAAGGGGTGCCCAGAGATGAGACTTGAACTTGAGGCGGGGCCCTATGGTCAGGGCCTGGCATTCCAGGCTGCAGAACTTGGGCTGCAACTTGTTTCTCCAGGTGTACTCAGGCTCGAAGCGCCCTGGGGCTGGGAATGCCCTGCCTCTTAGTGGTATACTTGGTACTTTGCTGGGAGCTCAGCACCATGACTGGACATACTACCCAGAGGGAATGGCGCCACACAGGCTGGTTCCCTGAGAGATTCAGCCCCAGAGGAACTGTGAGGCCTCAAAGCTAACGGTGCTGGGCCGCTCTGTGAACTGACGGCCTCTCCTCAAGTAGCCACCAGCCAGGACTAGTTGTACCCTGATGGAGTGGCACAGCCAGAGCTGCCCACCTTCCTCTGCCAGAGCCATCTCCCATCTTAGAGGGGAGCAGAGTGCTGAACTGCCCCCACCAACGCTCTTCACATCAGGGATTCTGATGAGCCTGGTGGAAAATTCCAGCCACTCTTTTCAGGAAGATGTACACGCATAACTTGTGCATTTGTGAGCCTGTTGGGGCTTTTCTAACCCCTCTTAGACCATCTAGGCACCTGTCCCCTCCCACTCCTCCAGGCCTCCCCCCGCCATAGGTTAAGAGCTTTGCTGCTGTGCTGTGGCTCCTCCATCTCAAACTACCCTAGTGGGTGGGTTGGCAGGGCAGGGAGTGGATGGGAAGGGACAGTTGGGCACTCCCTGTTTGAGTCCTCAATAAGATTGTCTCAATAAGTTTGCTCTAAGTCCTCACTCTCTGGCTTTGGAAAGTTTCAAGCCTTTCCTAAGATTTCCCCACTGTGGTCACCTTTCTAGTCACCTCCAGCTCTAAACTCCTGATTCCACAGAACTAATTCAGTTCATGGGTTACCCTGAATCCCCTGTGCTCCTCCTGTTCTGTGCCCCCATGGTCCAGAGCCCAGAGCCCCAATTTAGCTTCTTACATAATTCCACAAAACACCCTAAATTGTACAAGGCATGATGTTAATTATGGATGTGACTGTAAATCTATAGGAGGAGAGATTTATGTCATAGCATTCAGGGTTGCCAGATAATACCCAGGATACTCGGTTAAATTCAAATTCCAGATAAACAATGGATATTTTTTTTCATTGTATGTCTCCCCCTGCCTTGAAACCCCCACCCCTGAATTTTTTCCCTAAATCTGGCAGCCCTAACAGCAATGCCAACAACCTCAAATTGCACATTAGACATCCCTGGTCCTTGGCCTGCCCTCCACTGGGGATTTTTCATGGACCGTGGCCCCTCTGTCATCCCCAGTGCCCTGCATCTCATTGGCTGTCTGCTCCCGGTCTCCGGTTTCCCTTTGCTCCGGTTCCTCCTTTGTCCTAGTGCAGGTTAGCTTGCATATCTCGCATATCCAAAACCATCCTGGCTCTGAGCACAACAAAAGGGCCTTTCATTCACCCAGATCTACTCTCCTTCCAAGGTAGCTCCCTGTCTTACATAAATATCATACGATAAGACTCTTAAAGCAGGCCGCCATGGTGACAGCAAGGCCGCCTTGCCTTCTCCTCAGGATGGTCACACAGCTCCCTTGCAGGCTGCGATGTTCCTAGTAGAGGAGGTATGTGAAGCTGAACTATTCACACATTCGGTGCACAGTTATTGCCTCATATACTTAATAGGCCCTGGGTATAAAATGATGAATACGATGAAGTGTGGGGCACCGAGTGGTGAGTGAGACCTCAGGGGGGAGAGCCACATGATCCTGTAGTTGGTTCAGGGTGGAGGGATACTTAGTGAGCTATGAGATCCCAGAGGAGGGGTCAATCTCAGAGGACTTCTTGGAGGGGGTGTCATTTCAGCTAGTTCAGGATGGATAAAAGTTACTTCACAGGCCAAGAAAAGGGGACAGATATTCATTCTGAGCAGAGAAAATATAGGTACAGGGAATGATAGAGAAGTTGGCATGGGGAGAAATGTGCAGGAAAGGCCAGTAAGATGGGGGTGGTCCTGAGGGTTTGTGCTGAGGTTGGTGGGTTAGTGCACCTCTGTTTGTTGTATGCCCCTGCTTACAGCAGAAAGAGCTCACCTCCTTTTGTTCACACAGAAGTGACAGCAAGTGTATTTATTTCCTGTTGTCGTGTAACAAATTAGCACAAACTCAGCACTTTAAAGCAACATGCATTTATTATCTCATATATTCTGAGAGTCGGAATCAGAACACAGCTTAGCTGGGTTCTCTGCTTCAGGGCCGCTTTCAAGGCTGCAGTCAAGGTGTTGGTTAAGGCTGGGCTCTCATCTGAGACTCGACTGTGGAAGAATCCACTTCCAAGCTCACTGATGTGGTTGCTATGGAATTCACTTCTTTGCAGGTTGTTGGACTGAGGGCCAATGCTGTCTGTCAACTGCAGACCACTCTCAGTTCCTCGCACATGGAGCCCTCTGAAGTGGCACTTGCTTCATTGAAGGATGCAAGCCAAGAAGGCAATAGAGAGACCCTTTCCGTAAGATTGAAATTATAATTCATGTAATCTAATTATGGAAATGACATCCTACCACCTTTGCAGTGTTCTTTCGGTTAAAAGCACGTCATAAGTCCTGCCCACAGTCAAGAGAGAGACATACAAAGGGACCTACGTGCCAGGAGGCAGGGGGCATTGAGAGCCATCTTAGAATCTGTCCACCACATTAAGCAACCGTGAGTTGTGTGAATATGTGATGGGGCGTGGCTGGCAGTGATGGGTCCCTTTGGGGAGGGAAGTACCATATTAGTGGGAGAGAGGGGCAGGGAGACCTACCCAGGACAGATTTGTACCAACTCACATGCTGCTCTCATTGGCTTAGGGAGAGCTGGCCTCCTCTTAGCCACCCCTGCACAGAGATGACATTTCCTCTCTGGAAGAAGGCCTGATGCCTCTGCATTGGCTTCCTGTTACCATGGGCCATGATGAATGGGCATAGGCCCCCGTCATCCTAGTTTTACCCCTGGGGCCCTGTACACCTTGCCAAGGAGGTTGACAGGACATGAATTAGGGTAGTGGCCATAGGGATGGGAAAGAAAGACTGAAAAAGGATTTAGAAAGTAATATTGGATGACTTATGACAGATTAGATGTGGAAGAAATGATGTGTAGGAGAGGTGTGGGAATAAGTTTCTGCAATGGGAAATTTGGTAGACAGTGATGTAATTAACCAACAGAAGGAAACATGGGTAGAAGGTCTGGTGTCGTTGGTCATGCTGATTTCCAGAAGAAGATGCTGATAATTACCAGTATAGTTTCAGAGCTTAAGACCAGGAGACTGGCTAGGGATGGACAACTGGGAATCACAGTGAGGAGGTGGTAACTGGAGGCTCCTCTGTGGGGTAAAGCACCAAGCAAGCAAGAGTCAGCCAGGACAGAGTCCTTGAGGAGCATCCATCCAGAGAGAATTAGCAAAGCTGAAAAAGCTGGAGAAGGCTTAGAAGGAGTGGACAGAGAGGCGGGTGGTGAACCAGGACAGTGCAATGTCCTAGGAGCCAGGGGAGGAGCAGTTGGCAGCATCAAGTCTTGTACAGACAGGAGAATGGATGCCGCACATCACCGTGACTTTGTAGAGACACGTACAGGGAGCAGAGGGGACAAAGCCCTATTTCAGGGGGATGAAGCGTAAATGGGAGGCAATTTAAAGAAAGGGGACTAAGGCTTAGCAGGCAAAAGCATGAAATTGGAGCACTGGCTCCACAGGTTGCCAATTTAGCAGCAGGCCCTGGCCTCTTGGAAGAAGAGGGCACACAGCACCCCTCCTAGGGCTGTTGTGAAGTGTAGTGAGGTTGTGCCTGTGATGGCACAGGAGGAGCAGTGCAGGAGGGGCAGCGCAGGAGCAGCAGCGTAGAGCTCATCGCTACTTCTGCTCCTGCTCCCGCCAGTGTCTTCTGCAAAAATGGTCTTTTAAAACTATTGCCCTCCCCAGCTTACACGTACCCTTGTTGTGTGGGATAACATTCACATTCCCTGCATGAGTTGGCCTCTACTGATCTCCTCATCCTCACACCCTCACTTCTGTCCTCCTTAAACACGTGAAGCTCTTTCAAACCTCAGAACCCTTCCCTGTGGAGTTTCCCCTGCCTGGGCCTCTCTTCCGACTTAGTTGTTATCAGTCACCCTTCCGGAAAGTGATGGCTTAAATGTCATTTCCTAAATGATTCCTCTGACCCCTGACCTGAGTTAGGCTTCCCGGCATCTTCTCCAGCACCTGGCACAGTTCCAGGTGCATAGCAGGAATGCAAACAAATACTCATCGATGAATAAAAGAGAATATCAGCAACTGACTGTGTGACCTTGGGCAAGTCACTTCACCTCTCTGTGCTTTACAGTTTCCTCCTCTGTAGTAGAAAGGAGGACTATGTATCTCTAAGATCTCTTTTGGCTCTGGCAATCTTTGGCTTTTCAATGCTAGTGTCTGTGCAGGTTTCTCATAAGGCTTCACGGAATAATGCATGTGAGAGCCTTGTTGAATTGAAGGGGGAGGGGGAGGAGGCTAGGGAGCTTGGCAGAGGCAGCAGAGTACCCACAACGAGGCCCACTCACCCACTCATTTCCCCAGCCACCCATGGGGCCCGCAGTCCCCATGTGTAGCCTGATAGGCAGGGCCTAGGGGACAGTCAGAATCAAAACCACAGGCTCCCGTTTTTAGTGTGTGATGTTCAATTCAATGTGCTAGGGAGGAGACTTCCGGAGAAAAAATATTCTGAAGGGTCACATACACCCAGTGTGGACACCTGCCACACACACAAACCAGTATGTGCATTTACAACTAATTACATACAAATAAAAGCGCACACACACTCAGAGGTGTACGAGCACATGGTCAATGCGCTGCAGAGCCCACCTGCAGCTCCCTGAGCCCAGGACAGCTGTGTTACCTTCTGAGTCTCTGGGTCTCTGGGTCTTTACCCTTGCCTTCTGGGTCTTCCCCGTCTCAACAGACCCTGAGGCTGGGCACCGAGGCCTAGGGGATTCAGTGCTTTCCCTGATAAGGCTGAAAACAGGCAGAAAGGGAGGGTAACTTACAGCTCTCTCCAGATGTTGCAGTATTTGCATTTCCACAGTCTTATGTGTCTGAAAAAAACTGGGTTTAGTCTGGAAACTTGGTAGTACGCAGGTGTAGCTTTCAAGAGAACTGGGAAACAATGCTGTATGGAGATGGCGACCACTTGTGAGCTGGGGCAGTTTCGCTATTTACTATACAGGCTGGCCATGATCTCACTGAACTCTCAGAAGGGCCTTCTGCACAGGTGTTTATAGATGATGAAACTGAGACTTGGACATGTAAAGTAATTTGCCCAAGGCATGCAATTTGTAATTGGCAGATCTGGGACTCAGGGAGTAGGCTTCTGATTCCAAAGAGAAGTGCTCTTACCGCCCCTACCAGCTCAGCCTCTTGCCTCTGGTGTGTGCCCCTGCCCCCTCCCGCCTCTGGGCTCCACATTCTGGCTGCTGACTCCCTCACACACGGCCTGGTGGAGCCCCTACCCACGCTGAGTGGGGCTGGGAAAATGGTGAATTTTCTAGAAACCTGTGAAAGCGCCAGCTACGAGAATGGCTGCCTGGGACACTCCAGCTACAGCCCTGGGGCAGTGGCCTTTTGGAAGGTGCAGAGTTTTCTGGAGATAGGCAAACATGAGTCAGGAGAAAGAGACAAACAGCTCACCCCTGCAGATTGGCTGCCAGGACATGAGATGATCATGCGATGTCAAGCTAACAGCCTCAAATCTTTTTGAAATCGGGTGCCCAGTTGACAGTTAAATCAGTCTGGAGACAACTTCTCTCCCTCTCAAAACACATACACACACACACGCACACACGCTCACGTACACACACACACACACACACACACACGCTCTTGATGTGGATTGTGAGACCGGAGCATGCAGGACTTTACAGCTGTAAAGGACCTTCGAGCTCATTGAGCTCCTGACCACTTAGTGTCAAGAATCGCCCATTTAAAAGACAAATTCCAACCTCAGCCCATTCCAGGTCTCCGGAATTCTAAGGGAATCTCTAAAAATCTTCTCAAAAAGCTGGATGTTTTACCAAGTTCCTGAAAGATTCTTGTCACTTCAGAGTTTGTTGCTTCAGGGTTTTGGAACACTGAATCTAGACGAACTCCTTCATTTTATAAGCAACACTTTAGTGATCTACAGCATTTGTGTGAGCTGCGCAAAGCCACACAGCAAGTTGGCAGCAGGGCAAGTGTGGATTCCCAGCACCGGGCCTCTCTGTCACACCACTCTTCTGACCACATAGAGAAGGAAGGATGGAAGGAAATCAGAGTTACTGAGCACCTGCCATGGGTTGGGGTCTGCTGGACAATTCAGTAGTAAGAGCAAAGGGAACTCCCTGGGTGCCAAGTGCTGTGCACGGTGCTTTTCCTGCTTTTGAAATTTAATACTTATAGTAGCTGTTGGCTGTGAATGGTTACCCTCCTCACGTGCAAGATGAGGAAATGGGCACATAGGGGCTGGGCACTTCTCAGGACCCAGAGGCCCCAAGAGCTAGAGGCAGAATTTGAAGCTGGACCTCAGCTGGAACCTTGAGAGCCCAGGCTCTGCGGGCGTGGTGGCGGGTGCCTGTAGTCCCAGCTACGTGGGAGGCTGAGGCAGGAGAATGGCGGGAACCCGGGAGGCACAGCTTGCAGTAAGCCGAGATCGCGCCACTGCAATCCAGCCTGGGCGACAGAGCGAGACTCCGTCTCAAAAAAAAAAAAAAAAAAAAAAAAAGAGAGAGCCCAGGCACTGAAGCACTGTGCTGCGTTAGCTCTCAAAGAGGCACTTGATTCTGTGGCCGATTTCATCAAACACTCACAGAAACCTTGTGACGCAGGCGGCATTTCGTAGAGTTGAAGAAGCCAAAGCTCAGGGTATCAAGAAAACCTGCCTGAGGTCACGCAGCCAGCAAACCACGAAGGCAGATTCTGCCCGGCTCTGTCTTGTGTCAAACCCACACACTCCTCACCACACGTGGTGGTTTCAGAGGCTTCTTTTCTGAGTCTCCAACTACAGACTACCTCTTCTGACAGTCTCACCCCCACTGTCCCAGCTCGAACCTTCACTCTCTTTGGACAGTCTGCATCTGGCGGCCCCCTCGCACCCAAGTGCTACTGTGTTTACACTTCTGTTTGTTCCTGAGTTCTCTTTTGACCCTCAACTGCTTTGAAGTTCTACAGCCATGCTCCACACATCTTTTGAAAAGGGAAAGACAGTAAATCTTGCAGGCTCTGGGGACCAGACCATCTCTGTTGCAACCACTCAACTCTGCCCTTGCAGTATGTTAAGTTCAGTCACAGACAATTCGTGAATGCGTGAGCATGGTTCAGTACAACTTTATTTCATGAGCTGTTGTTTACCCATTCCCCTGTTCTAGAAGAATGCTGAGGATTGCCTGTTTGAGCAGATTTTCATTTGATTCTACTCTCTATGGGACAGAAGACACGTCTGTGTGGGAAGGCATGTGTTTGAAAAGAGCCTAAAGATGTCTGACCATTGAGACCCTGGTGCCTAAAAAGCTAGAAGAGACTGCTTAGATCTCAGGGAATGCTCCTTTCTTCCTTTATTCATTCGTAGACTAGTTTGGAACACCTGCCATGTGACAGGCATCGTGTTGAGCCTTGGTGAGAAAAACCAGCAAGTCCTTGCAGAGCTTATAGCTCAATTACTGCTGGGGCTGCCAATGTGATGAGTGATAGCGAAGAGTGTAAAGAGGGACACCACTTAGTTGGGGGCCAGGGAAGACTTCCCAGAAGAAGCAATGGGTAAGCTGATTCCCTTGACTGGGAATCCAAGTGAGGGCAGAGACAAGGCACAGTGTAATCAATGCAGGGAAAGAAACATCAGGTGACAGGCTTTTACGTGCCATTTTTAGAGAATACGTGCACTGCTGTATTGACCCTTTGGGGAGGGTCTGATTCTTTTAGACAACAGGAACATCCACTTTTCCCACGGGCAGATGGATCAGGCTGTTGATCCTGGTCTATGGTCCAAATGGCCCAGTCTCCAGACCGGGAGATGGGGAAGGTATAGTTGATGTTTTGTGTGAGTTGGTGAATTGACACAGAAGTAATTGAAACAGATGCAAAACTTCCATCTGTTTCTTTGGATTTACCCCTGAGCTGAGTCTCTCAGATCATTAGGAAAAACAAAACAAAACAAAACAAAAACCAAAAAACACCCCAGATCACAGAGTCTAATAGATAGAATGTTGTGTGTAAGGCAATGCTTAAAACTCAGTGTTCGTAACGTAGTATTTATTTAAAACAAAATAGTTTTACTGGTTTTTTTAAATGAAAAAAATCTTACCTAATTAGTTCCTTGTTCTTTTGACCCAAAAAACTCAATTTTCCTTTGTTAAAGAAAATATAAGAAATACCAACTACATGAGAGAGTTAAACTGATATTTGATTCAAGTACTACTGATTTTTATTTTTTAATTTTTAAAAAAATTTTTTCACAAAATTATTCACTCATTTTAGAAACGTTTTTGAGCTCATACCATGTGCCAGGCGTTGGGCTACAAAGATGAAAAAGACATTGATCTATTGTTATTTTTCAATATATTTCCCAGAACTTGTCATCTTAGGAGTGTCTGTGCCGCTGGTTGGGCTCAGGGCACAGGTGCTGGGGGACGGTGTTTGGTGCTTTATGCGGTGACCTGTTTCCCCAACAGGACATCATGGCTGCCTGGACGAAAGCGTATGTCCGTGGGCTGCATTGGCCAGTGGCTTTTTGATTGTTTGGGGATGACTACAAGGATAATAGAGAGCGTTAGGGGGACATTAGTGACAGCACAGCACAAATGAAGCCAGTGCGTGGCCTGTCTCCTCCTTGCACGGTGCTTCTGGCTCTCTGCTGGTAATACAAGATCCCCTGGATAGATGCTCTTGGCAAATGTCCCTCAGGCTGCTGGCTGTTCACATTGCCCTTGAACTCTGAAATATACCCCCTAGGGGTTGAAAACTGCTGGAGGCTTCATGTTCACTGGGGGAAGCTGAGCTGTCCTGGTGAGAAGAATGGCTGAAAATAAGTCCCGGGAGTAGCTTGGTGTGGAGTTTCTAAACAATTTCACATCCAGCAGGTTCCAGGAAGGGCACGAGGCTGCCCCTCCAGGTCAATGAAAGGAGGCCATTTGTTGAGTGAGGATGGGAGGGGATGGGCACCAAGGAGGGGCCTGCTGTGTGTGTGTTTGAGGCGGTGGGGGATGCAGAGGGACGAGGAGGTACACCAGCCTGCAGTCTTGCATGACAGGGACTTGGAGAAGGGCCTCAAGGTCCTGATGTGAAGAGGATTGAAGCTGGCCTCAGCAGAAGCTAATCATGGCATGAAGGAGGCCCTGTGCTGGGGCCTCAGTGCGTATTGTGGTTCTGTGGGGACAATTAGGGTTTCTGGACTTCCTGAGCTGCAAAGTGTCCTGCTCTCAACACCACTGCACCAGGTGTCCGACGTCAGTGAGGCAGGAAGGAAAGGGCCCCTCACCCTTCCAGGTGTCTGTTTTACCCCCAGTCATAGTTTCCAGAGCTCCAGGAGCTTTTTGCTTATGCCTAGTTTGCTGAACTTAGTACAGGAGGAGCCCATCCTGTGCATGCACCAACTACCAGGTTGGCAAATAGGTTTCATCCTGAGTGCCAATTCTGGTCAATGCAGGAGCCTCCTGGAGGACTTTGCTGAGATGGAATTCTTAGGCTACCTCTGGCCCTGCAGGAAAGAGGCTGTGATCAATTATTGATGCCTGCCAGGGATATGCCACCAACTTACCATCTCTGTGACTCAGTTGTATTTCCCTAGGCCCACGTGTGTAGAGCCACGTGCTACCTAGACTCGTGTGTGTAGACCCACTTGCTACCTAGACCCACGTGTGTATTCTTGTGGGCACTCCATAAATACCTGTTGAATGACAAATTTAATCTACCTAGAATGCCTCTCTTGAGTGTCCAGTAGATTGTGTACTTCCCCAGATGGCTTAGCAGGTGAAAAGGGGGAATATCCTTTAGCGTTATCCTGGGAAACCTTACTGTTGGGCAGAGCAGGAAGGACGGACGGGGTAGATGCCTTCATTCATTCTGGAGCTGTTTATTGAGTGTCCACTGTGGGCTGAGCCACGGGCTGGGTGCTGGGGATACACAGTGTGTGCTGGAGCTGGGGACAGACTTGAGCCCCCCCTCTCTCTGCTCAAAGGAGTCAGAGAAGTCGGTGCTTCTTGGTGGCTGAGGGGCTGGGGAGGAAGTCCTCTGCCAGAGCTCAGGAACCTCGGCCTCAGGCCTGACAGGTGGCCCTCTTTACCACTGTGCTGCAGGCCTCCTGGGCTCCCTCTGGGGATGCTTGCAGCTTTCACTGAGCCAGTAAGCTCTTCTCTCACCTGTGCACACTGGCAGAGGACTTGAAGTGCTTCCCACAAATGAGCTGGATGCCCCCAGTTCCAGAAGAAGCAGATAAAGGATGCAGAAGGTCCTTTGGCTTCCAGTCTACCAGCTTGTCTCCCCTCCCCTCAGCCAGCCCCTTCCAAAGCCCACTGGGCAGGTCTGGTTTCTCATCCTCAGCACATGCAATCCTTAGATAAGAATGTTCCAAGAACCTGACTAGCAAGAGTTTCATTACCACCCATTTGGGTAAGTCATGATGTGCCTGTCCTTGTGATCCGCTCCTAAAAGCTCAGAATTTGCCATTTCATGCACTTAAAATGGTTAAAAAAGTGTTTTTGAAAACGCAGATGTTAATATTATGTTACAAAATAACTTTACAACTATCTTGTAAATACAAGTAGGGGCATTTTTGATTTCATTTTGTATTCCGTTTACTGAAAAATCAAATAAATTAAATTTTTACCTATTGCAACATGTATACGTGGATCTGTTCATGCACATTTATACCCTCATGTGTATAAGAAGCCACCATCACATGTGCTTATACAGATGTCCATGTGCGAGTGTGCAGTGTGCATACACACACACGCACACATCTTCATGCCCACATGCTAACCGTTTGTTCTAGTTTCTGATCTTCTGCTGTGGTTAATTTGTGAAGATGTGTATATCCCACAGCATGAGGCTTGAAGACATAAGTGTTAGCTGCTACATCTCCTTAACATATTTTTGTTTTCTCAATCTTCCTTTCATTACTCTAGATACTTGTCATACATTCAGTTACAAATTCATGGCCATCCGAAAGCTTCCCCAGGTATGTGTCCTTCTTCCTGCTTCTGGAGGCAGAGCGGTGTGGCAGGATGAGCATGGCCTTTGAAGTCACTCACATCATTCATTGGACATGAAGGATAAGCTGCATGACCTTGGGCAGAGACTTAATCACTGGAGTCAGTCTCCCAGTTAGTAAAACAGTGGTATGGCTGGGCGTGGTAGCTCATGCCTGTAATCCCAGCACTTTGGGAGGCTGAGGTGGGCGGATTATGAGGTCAAGAGATCAAGACCATCCTGGCCAACATGATGAAACCTCATCTCTACCAAAAATAAAAAAACAAAAATAAAATTAGCTGGGTGTGGTGGCACACACCTGTAGTCCCAGCTATTCAGGAGGCTGAGGCAGGGGAATCACTTGAACCTGGGAGGTGGAGGTTGCAGTGAGCTGAGATCGTGCTACCGTACTCCAGGCTGGTAACAGAGCAAGACTCTGTCTCAAAAAAACAAAACAAAACAAAACAAAAAACAGTGGTATGATGATGCCTGTCCCATGAGGTTGTGGTTAGGATGAAAAGAAGTGACATACGTGAAACCAATGCTTCCTACCTGCCACATGGCAGCAGCTAGCCTCTTTCCCTCTGTAACCAGTAGGATAACTTCAATACTGTAGAGGGGAGCCTTAAAGGTCAGGGCCACCCCCACACCTGGCCTTCTCCAATCCTCTTAGTACCCCACACCTAGAATCAGCACCAAGTCCCAGCCAGCAGCAGAGTTGCAAAACCCTATTAGATTGAACCTTCTGGATGTACAGCCCAGTTCTGACCGGTTCTAGGAATTAGGAAGGGAGTTACTTCTGCAGCAGGGAGCTCATTTCACTATCAGCTATGTTAGGTACTTGGAAAATACTTTCTGAAAAGACTGGACAAGAAAAGCCCAGGAATGGGTCGGGAGGTGTAGGTGACTATCTTTGGAGAGGGAGATGACCTGCAGAACCGCTGTTGGTGCCTATATTTGTTCCTGGCATCAAGAAGAGCACAAGATTCATCCACCGAGATTCTTTAGTTGCTGCTGCATGTTGCCAACAACTTTTTCGGCAATTACAAACTGAGAACATGTGGTATGGTCTGGACATTTGTCCCCTCCAAATCTCATGCTGAAATGTGATTCCCAAAGTTGGAGGTGGGGCCAGGTGGGAGGGGATTGGATCATAGGGGTGGATCCGTCATGAATGGTTTAGCACCATCCCTTTGGTGATGAGTAACTTCTCACTCAGGTAATTCACATCAGATCTGGTTGTTTAAAAATCTGGGACCTTCCCCCTCACTCTGTTGCTCCTGCTCTTGCCATGTGATGTGCCTGCTCCTGATTCACCTTCTGCCATGATCGTAAGCTTCTTGAGGCCTCACCAGAAGCTAAGCAGGTGTTGGTGACATGCTTCTACAGCCTGCAGAACCATGAGCTTTTGTTTATAAATTACCCAGTCTCAGGTATTTCTTTATAGCAATGCAAGAACAACCTAATACAGAAAATTGGTACAGAGGAGTGGAGTGCTGTTATTAAGAGACCGGAAAATGCAGAAGCAGCTTTGGAACTGGGTAACAGGCAGAGGCTGGAAGAGTTTGGAAGGCTCAGAAGAAGACAGGAAAATGAAGGAAAGTGTAGAACTTCTCAGAGACTTGTTAAGTTGTGGTGACCAAAATGCTGATAGAAAAATGGACAGTGAAAGTCAGACTGAGAAGGTCTCAGATGGAAATGAGGAATTGTTGGGAATGGAATTAAAGGTCACCCATGCTATGCCCTGGCAAAGAATTTGGCTGCATTGTATTCACGCCCCAGAGATCTGTGGAAATTTGGTATTAAGAGCGACGATATAGGGTGTCTTGCAGAAGAAATTTCTAAGCAGCAAAGCATTTGAGAGTAGCCTGGCTGCTTCTAACAACCTGTGATCAGATGCGGGAGCAACCAAATGCTTAAAGTTGAAACCTATATTTAAAAAGGAAGCAGAGCATGAAAGTTGGGGAAATTTGCAGCTTAGCCATGTGGCAGAGAAATAAAAAGCCTTTTCAGAAGAGGAATCCAAGCAGGCTATGGAACAACCACTTGCTAGAAATATTAGCATGACTAAAAGGAAGCAAAGTGCTAATTTCCAAGACAATGGGAAAATGCCCTGAAGGCATTTCAGAAATCTCTGAGGCAGCCCTGCGGTCAGAGGCTCAGAGGCCTAGGAGGGGAAGAATGGTTTTGTGGGCCAGACCCAGGGCCCTATTGCCCTGTCCAGCCTCAGGACACTGCTTCCTGCATCCTGGCTGCTCTGGCCCCAACCTTGGCTCAAAGTGCCCCAGACACTCCTTGGGTGGCCACTTTGAGGAGTGCAAGCCACTGCTAGCCTTGGTGACTTTCACATGGTGTTGAATCTGCAGGTGCCTGGAATGCAAGAGTGAAGGAGGCTTGGCAGCTTCCCCCTAGATTTCAGAGGATGTATGAGAAAGCCTAGATGTTGAGGCAGAAGCCTGCCACACTGGCAATGTGGAGGAGTAATGTGGGGTTAGAGCTCCCACAAAGACTCCCCACCCGGGCACTGCCTGATGCAGCTGTGGGAAGGGGGCCACTGCCCTCCAGATACAAGAATGGTAGATTCACCACCAGCTTGTAACTTCTTTCTGGAAGAGCTGCAAGTACTCAACTCCAACCTGTGACAGCAGCCACCATGGATTGTACCCTGCAAAACACAGTGGCAGGGCTGACAAACACCTTGGGAGCCCACCTCTCACACCAGGATGCAGGATATGGAATCAAGGATTATGTTAGAGCTTAAAGATTTAATGCTTTCTCTGCTGGGTTTCAGACTTGCATGAAGCCTATTACCCCTTTCTTTTGGCCAGCCTCTTCCTTTGGGAATGAGAATGTTTACCTAATACCTGTACCACTCCTGTATATTGAGAGTATAAATAATTTGTTTTTGATCCCACAAGCTCATAGGTGGAAGGAACTCATTTCATAGATAAGACAAGAACTCATTATCATAGGTAAGACCTTGTACTTTGGACTTGAGACTTTTGAGTTAATGCTGGAACAAGTTAAAACTTTCGGCGACTATTGCAAAGGCATGATTGTATTTTGAAATGTGAGAAGGATATGAGATTTGCAGGGGGCTGGAGGTGGAATGATATGGTTTGAATATTTGTGCCCTCTGAATCTCATGCTGAAATATTATTTCCAGTGTTGGAGGTGAGGCCTAGTGAGAGGTGACTGGATCATGGGTAGATCCCTCATGAATGGTTTAGCATCATTCCCTTTGTAGTAAGTGATTTCTCCCCCAGTTAGTACACAACAGATCAGGTGTTTTTTTTTTTTTTTTTTTTTTGAGACGGAGTCTTGCTCTGCCACCCAGGCTGGAGTGCAGTGGCCGGATCTCAGCTCACTGCAAGCTCCGCCTCCCAGGTTTACGCCATTCTCCTGCCTCAGCCTCCTGAGTAGCTGGGACTACAGGCGCCCGCCACCTCACCCGGCTAGTTTTTTGTATTTTTAGTAGAGACGGGGTTTCACCGTGTTAGCCAGGATGGTCTCCATCTCCTGACCTCGTGATCCGCCCATCTCGGCCTCCCTAAGTGCTGGGATTACAGGCTTGAGCCACCGCGCCCGGCCCAGATCTGGTTATTTAAAAGTCTGGGACCTCCCCACTCTTGTTCTCTTGTCCCCTTTCTTACCATGCGACATGCCTGCTCCTGCTTTGCTTTCTGCTAATGATTATAAGCTCTCCTGAAGTTCTCACCGGAAGCTGAGCAGATGTTGGTACCATTCTTGCACAGCCTGCAAAATCATGGGCCAATTAAACCTCTTTTCTTTATAAATTACCCAGTCTTGGGTATTCCTTTATAGCAATTCAAGAAAGGCCTAATACAACATGGAATGCATTTTCTTTTTCCTCTGATTATATTATCTGGGCACTACCATGGATCAAAGTCACAGTCATGACCTCATCATGTTGCTTCTGGGCGACAACTAAACAAATTTACATATGAATTGAAAGCACATACCTTTCTAGAAATCCAGTGTCAGAAGCCTTAAATATCAGCTATTTATGTGAGTAGTCATCAAGTGTCTGGTTTGTGACGACTTTTGCACTGTTTTGTCACCATCTGATGGCTTACAGGAAACCTCCCCATTCTACGTGGTTGAAGAAAGAAGAAGTGACACCTTGATGTTTTTCTCAGAAACTGTGGTTGGGTACTTCCCCCTGAAAGCATGCAGATAATTAGTCATCTTGGAGACTCTTTTTTAGCACAAGGTAGTCACAGGAAGGCCATGTGAGTACGGAAAGTTATGAGGCTTTGGTTGTAATCCCAGTGCACCTTCAAAATGTCTGTGGGATTTTAGGAAAATCACCGTCTCTGAGTCCTAGTTCTCTCAGATGTAATAAGAGAAGGTAGATAGAACGCTACCTAAGGGATTTTTTTTTTTTTTGTCCTGACATTTTGTGATTTTTTTTCACACACAAATAGAGGATGATACTTTGCAATTTTAGTATAATCACAAAACTTACAGATCTGCAGAACTTTAGTCTATATCCTCATCACCTTCCTATAGAGCCATGAGGAGATTCTTCTAACAAGACTCAATATCTCTTCCTAGGTCAGTCTTTCCCAGAGTGGTCCTTGGGCCTTTCAATACCTGAGTGGTACTTCTAAAAGATATAACTAATGCCTTTTTCCCTTTAAAAAAATCTTCATTGGGAATGATTTACCACTTTTCCTCTTAACTCTGTGTGGCATTTTTCTATTTCTTCACATGTCTAGTAATTTTTTTTTTTTTTTTTTTTGAGACAGTCTTTCTCTGTTACTAGGTACGATCTTGGCTCACTGAAACCTCCGCCTCCCAGGTTCAAGCGAATCTCCTACCTCAGCCTCCCGAGTAGCTGGAACTACTTGCATGGGCTACCATGCCCAGCTAATTTTTGTATTTTTAGTAGAGACAGGGTTTCACCATGTTGGCCAGGATTGTCTCGATCTCTTGACCTCGTGATCCGCCCACCTCAGCCTCCCAAAGTACTGAGATGACAGGTGTGGGCCACTATGCCTGGCCTGTCTAGTAATTTTTTATTGTGTGCTAGACTTTTGTGGATGATACTTTGTAGGGAGCCTGGATTTACTTGTCTTCTTTTAAATGGTGGTGAGCTTTGTTCTAGCAGACAGTTAAAGTATTAGCACATCATTTTGGTCCTGTTAGGCTTGGTTTTATTCTCTGTTAGGGCAGGTCTATTTCTGTTTTGAACTTAGTCCTAGGGCATGCCTCTTACCCTAGAATGTGTTCCCTACTTTTAAACTATGGTCTTTCTAGTATCACCACTGAAAGCCTGAGGTGCTCAGTGAGGTCTCTCCACTCTGCCTGGAACCCTAGAGTCTCCAATATTGCATCATCTGTTGAATTACTGTCCACTCTCAGCTCTGCAACAGGTGATCTTTGCTAAGCAATGGTCTTACCCAGTACATATATACTTCAACCCTGGATCAAGAATACTTATCCAGATTTCTGCCCCCATCCCCCAAAACACGTACACCATGTGCAGTTTCCTCTTCCTTCCGTCTTGTGGTAGAATAATCAAAATGAAATTTTAAAAAGTGAGAATGGCAAAAAGTATACTTGATAAAATTGTTTTTTAACCAAAAGATGTATAAAATAATAAAATATTCTAGACTATGTTGATTTATATAAAATCTGACCCAGGAACATCAAAGTTCATAGAATTAAAGGCCTATGTACATCTATCACCGTGAATAAAGCTTTATTCAATACAGTTTGGTGTGAACAAAACAAACAGATCAACGAGTGAAACTGGTACTATACAATGCCAAAGGAAAGAAAAGAATAGATGGCAAAAATAATTCTGGTAACATAAAAGTGAAAGTCAAAAAAATAGGAAACTATTGAATTGCCTTGCATTAGAAAATTGATGAAGGAAATAAATTGGCTCAACAGAGTTTATGCTGGAAAATATTTTCTTAACAGGAAAATATCCCCAGGATGAAGTTGATGGGTTTGTAACACCCACTGTGTTCTTCCATTTCTCTGCATTTTTGTTTAAGGCCATCCTTTTGTCTAGAAGATGCTCTTCTGACTTGGCCTCCTCCCAACTTCTACTCACCCCTTGGTGAGCTCATGTCATCTCCTCTGTGAAGACTTCCCTGCAACCCAAGGCACTTCCTCTGCACCTTCTTTGCACTCCCACTGTCCCTTGTACATCTTTTATGTGACTTGACTGTATTGTATTTTTTGTTTTTTTTAGAGATACCATTTCACTCTGTAGCCCAGGCTGGAGTGCAGTGGTGCAATCATAGCTCACTGCAACCTCGAACCCCTGGGCTCAAGTGATCCTCTGCCTCAGCCTCCAAAGTACTGGGATTACAGGTGTGAACCGCTGTGCCTGGCTGATTATGTTGTACTAAACATGCATCTGTCTATGGGCTTGAACTCTTCCATGTATCTTGATGTATTTGGTTTTGGATCACCAGTATCCAGCAGATTTTTTGGTTCAATACACATTTGTTCAATATGAGTAACTTTTGTATGAAGCCCTCACCTGAGCACTAGGAGAGAAGAAGAGGAGATGCACAAAGGTGACTAAGATGTAGCTCCTGTCCTCAAGAAGTATGTTATCTGGCAAGCAGATGGCCAAGGGAAGTTTTAAAAATGGCCACAGTGGGAGGCCATGAGAGGCCCTATGCCCAGGGACAGTGAACTCAGAGCTGGCTGAGGGAATCTAGGATTTCTTTCTTAAAAAATACAGTGGGAGGTTGGCCAGATGCAGTGACTTATGCCTATAATCCCAGCACTTTGGGAGACTGAGGTAGGAAGATCACTTGAGGCCAAGCATTTGAGACTAGTCTGGGCAACATAGTGAGACCCCACCCCCATCGCATGTTTATGCTGAACATGGTAGTGTGTCTGAAGGCCCAACTATTTGGGGTCCTGGCAGGTTGAGTCTGCAGTGAGCCATGATCACCACTGAACTCCAGTCTGGGCAACAGAGCAAGACTCTGTCTCAAAAAAAAAAAAAAAAAGTAAAGAAAAAAAATGGTATTTCCCTTGCATTATAACTTTTAAAAAATGAAAAATTGAGACAAAAGGGAAAATCACTCATATTTCTATCACATAATACAACTATTTTAATTTTTTAAACTTCTTTCTCTGTAAGTTTTGGGAATTGAAAAAAACTTTTTATTTTGAAATGATTATAAATTCACAGGAAGTTGCAAGAACAGTACAGAGATGTCCCGTGTACCCTTCACTCAATTTTCCCCAGTGGTGACATCTGACACGTGTATAGTACAGCCTCAAAGCCAGGGAAATGACATTGGTCCAATCCCCAGATGTCATTCAGATTTCACCAGTTACATGATAGAGATTTTGCTCACAGAGTTACAATAGGCTTATATGTGTGGTCCATATCTTATTTCTTGAATTAACTTTATCTCATGCAGTTTTGAAAACATTATTGCATAAATCATTTATAAGGTCTACATAATGAACATTCATCCATGTCAAGTAACAGTTGGCTAAATATTTCCCCCTTCTGAAATTTACATTACCTCCAGTTACACCGTTAGGAACAAGGCTTCTGTACTTCATATTCTTCTTATATACATACTTCTACATTTTATATTCTTTTTTCTTAGAATAAATTATCTAAAGAAGAAAGGAAGGAGATACAGGATGATAAATGCTTAAGGGGGATATGTGATACTTTTTTCTTAAGATAGGAAAGATTTAAACATATGCTGGTTTTGGGTCTGACCAAGTACAGACGGAGCAGTGGAAGATGCAGGGGAGAGGGATTCTGACTGGAAAACACACAGGAGGGGTTGGGGACATGGGAGGCTGAGAGCATTCATGTCCTCAATTTTTTTACCCCTCCCTGTCTGCAAGCCCTTTGCTCTGTGACTTTGGAGTTCTTCCCATAAAAGCACAGTATTTATTTCCCTACTCTGCAGGGCTTGCTTTGGCATGTAGAATGAAGCAAAGGGTCAGTGTGCCAGTTCTGAGCCTAGGCCTCAAGGGGCATTGAGTGTTTCCAGGGCTGTCTCTTGAGCCGCTGTCATAGATGTGAAAATGCAGCCGAGCCAGCCTGCTGGAGGTGAGGGACCAGGGAGCAGTGCGGGATCTCCCCAGCTGCCTCTGCCAAGGGTGGCCTAGATCAGCCAACAGCCCTCAGCCCCTCACACGTGATGTGTCCAGCCCAAATCAGCAAAGCTGCCTGACTGACTCGAAACACAGAAGCAGTAAAGTTTATTATTGTATGTCATTGAGGTACTGATGACTCTTTACCTGGGAATTTTGCAGCAAAAGCTGAACTGCTTGAACACCTCCCGGGTTCAAGCAATTCTCCTGTCTCAGCCTCCCGAGTAGCTGGGACTACAGGCGTGCACCACCACACCCGGCAATTTTTTGTATTTTTAGTAGAGATGGAGTTTCACCATATTGGTCAGGCTGGTCTCAAACTCCTGACCTCAGGTGATCCACCTGCCTCGGCCTCCCAAAGTGCTGGGATTACAGGCATGAGCCACCACGCCTAGCTAGGAATTAAACTCTTAAAGGTGTTTAAGAGTTCCTGTGAGTCAGAGAGTCTCAGAAAGGGAAGGATCCGCGGAGTCATTCAGACCACCCTTCCATTTAACAAATGAGAAAAAAGAAGCCAGAGGGGGAAGGGACTGGCCCAGGGTCACGTAGCTCATAAACGCCACAGCAGCAATGAAAACCCAGAGATTTTTACTTCTCTTCCTTAGTTCTTTTTCTTCCATTCTCATCAAACCCGAAGAACAGGGATGGATGGTTGTTATAATACTGGGCCAGGAGGAGAGGCTTTAAATCAGAGTCCAAGGCAAAGTCCCTTTCAGAAAGCTCTGCTGTCCTGAGCGCCTTCCTCAGTGCTTTGCCCACATGGCATTGTGCAACACTGCCACGGCACCTCATGCCTCAGTGTGCCCTGGTTGTACCTCATGTCCCCCTGATCAAGAGAAATCTGGAACAGTCAGAGGCTGGTCACACCCCAGGCTGAACGCCCTGGGCCCAGGGTTAGGATTCACAGAATTGCGTGTTGAAACCTCCCAACAGTGATTGAACTCTGGGTTCTGACACATGAGTGGATCAGGACCAACTGAGTCTAGATTTCTAAAATGCCCTCTGAAATGCTGCTTTTCCAGCAGTGGCAGAGAGCAGGGTGAGCAGTGGGGACAATATAGGGAGGGGAAGACTGTGCTCCCAGACACTAGCCCAAATATACACCAGAGTCTGGGCCCGGTGGGTTCTAGTCCTGCCCTGTGTAACTTGCTGTGCAGCTTTGGGAAGATCCCCTCCCCTATCTGGTCCATGGTCTCCCAATCTGTGACATGAAGGCGTGGACTGGATGGTCACTGAGGCCCCTCCCAGCTTGGCCCTATGTCCAACCTCGGACTACGTGTAGACTCAAAGCAATTAGCCAAGAAGAGGCGTCTCCAGACACTTCCTCTTGCTCCACCCTGCCTCTGTGTCTGGTTCCTCTCTTGGCATTTTCTATTTTCTGCTCTGTCTGGACAGAAGAGCTTGCTTGGCTCTGTCTGTCTCCCAGCCTTCCCTGGGAAATTGTCTTTGCTTGGAGCACAATGACGCACAGGGGTGCCCCCTGCCACTCAGCTCTGCGCCATGGGCTCCCAAGGGCCACAGAACAATGGGGCGGAAGGGGAGCCTTCAGGTCAAACTCTTGGGCAGCTGCCAGGCAGAAGGGAATTGCAGAGACTGGCCCTGGTGCAGGGTCCCAGGGCTTTCCCTTCTCTCTCTGCACTGTCTCCTTGGACTGGGTGAGCAGAAGGTCCTGGATGCTGCAGCCACAGAGGTGGGAGACAGAACAGCAGGGACCTGGGATGGGTAGGAGTGACTCAAGGATGAGGTCTGGAGACCAGAGCAGGAAGCCCTCAGAATAGAGAGAACATGGGCAAGGTGGTCAGCAGGCTGGTGGGCAGCGCCACTCAGATCCCTTCCCTAGAGCAGAATGGTCACAAAACCTGGGCACGGGGGCCTATTGTGGAGTGGCCTGGCCCAAACAGCAAATTGTTGTGAACCCCCATACTTTAACTTAAAAATCCAGTGCCTGTCACATGACGGACGCTCAGTAGATGTTTACTGAATTAATGTGAATCCTGCATTCTACCGCATCACCTGTGTAATTCCTGATTTTTGAGCTCTTGAGGGTTTCTCGTACCCCCAGCTCACTACCTTGTACCCTCTGAGAAGCAGGGCAGGGATGGAGAGAGCTCTGTGTGTGTTGTCAGGCACCCTGAGCCATCACTGGGCCAAGCTACTGCACCTGCCAGGGCCCTGGTTTTCCCATCTGTGAGACAGGTTAGAGAGGCAGGATCACAGACCTCAGTCAGCTCAGGGATGGCAACTGCTGGCACTCCAGTGTCCAACAGTATGTCTGAGAGAGCTGGCGAACTGAGCACTGGGGCAAGGTTTGAAGGGAAACTGAACCTCGCTAGAGTGAAGCTTGTGCCAAAGCAGCAGGAAAGAGTGTTCCATACTCTTGCCACTTCTGATTGTGTCTTGAATAGTCCATGCTTTTATGTTTCTGGGTATGACCAGAAGCTTGGAAAGTTTCCTTGCATTGTGACCCACATGTATATCTGTGTTAAAAAAAATGCTGAAGTCTGCATTATACTTTTCAGATTTGTTAATTCATTTGATTATTCATTCGTTTATTCATTCATTCAAAAAACATTCATTGAACACCACAATGTGGCAGATGCTAGGGTCCCTCATTGGGAGGAGACGCTCAGTGAAATAAACAGACAATTATCCTGCAATGTGTGAAGTGCTACAATGGTGGTATGAACAAAGCGTTTAGGATGGTTTGCAATGGCACTCACCTTTTCCTCTGGAGCACAGAGTGTGCCCATATGCTCATCACCATCACTCTCTGAGGAGGGGACAGTGTCTATGGAGGAGGACACTGAGGCTCAGAGAGGTTAAGTGATTCACACAAGATCACACAGTCCTTATCTTCTGATGCTAAATCCCATGCTCAAGGGATTACTTTGTATGTTCCCCCACAGCTATGGATATAATGTTATTACTCACCTCCCTTTGGGGTTCTTTTAGTGAATCACTATTGCTTTATTAAGTTTCTTTTGTCCTGTTAAAAAACAAAAAACAAAAAAACAAACAAACAAAAACTAGTAGGCCGGGCGTGGTGGCTCACACCTGTAATCCCAGCACTTTGGGAGGCTGAGGTGGGCGGATCACGAGGTCAGGACTTTGAGACCATCCTGGCTAACACGGTGAAACCCCGTCTCTACTAAAAATACAAAAAATTAGCTGGGCGAGGTGGCGGGTGCCTGTAGTCCCAGCTAATTGGGAGGCTGAGGCAGGAGAATGGTGTGAACCCCGGAGGCGGAGCTTGCAGTGAGCTGAGATCGCGCCACTGCACTCCAGCCTGGGCGACAGAGCGACACTCTGTCTCAAAACAAAACAAAACCAAAAAACTAGTAAAACTATCTGCTTGACCACTTTTTTATAAAACTGGGCAGTCCCGGGCTTGTGTTATCCGTTAAGAAAATGAAAATATTTTAAGATTTTTTTTTTTTGGCCCTACCTTGGGCTGGACAGTCATTCCCATCCCTTCCCTCCACAGAGAGCCATGGTCTTTAGACCGTTCCGGAGAAACCCGTCCAGGTTTGTGAGCTGTTTGGATCATTGTTGCCACTGTGGGGTCCCTTCTCAGCCTCCCATGTATCAAACTGACTTTGCTTTCCTTTCAACCTTCCAGAAATTAGACCCGCAAAACACAGAGATGGGTCACATAAGTCAAAGCAGAGGGAGAGACTGGTCAAACCCTTTACCCTCTGACAACAGTGTTCTTCAGGATTCTTGAGAACGGGTGAACACATTTGAATGGAGCCCTGACTTTGCTCTGTGACTCTGTCCCTGTCCTTGAACCTCTCTCAGCTTCCATGACCTCTCTCATCTGTCATACAGATATATCAACAGTCACACAGCTCACAAAGATACCAGGGTTTACAGAGCAAGTTGTAAAAAGTGGCCTCCTTGACAAATGGAGGGTGCCTAGCAGGCTTCTCTAGGGTGTGTGAGCAAGACAGCAGGAATATTGGAAAGAAACTGGACTTTGGAGTTAGAAGATCCAATTTCAGCCTCTGAAGCTGCCTTTTATGAGCTATGTGACTTCGAGCAAGTTTCCAACAGCCCTAAGAATCAGCAGCAAAACTAGGATGATGACGGCACCTTCCCCATCCACCTTACTGCCAAGTTGTTAAGAGAATGAAAGCAGCTGCAGCCCTGCTAACCAGGCAGTCTGGGCTGCATGCTGGTCAGTGCCAGGACCAGGGTTGAGTTTCTCCTTCAGCAACCGCAGTCCTCCCAGAGGATGGGAGTCTTGTGTGCTTCAGACAGTAAGATCCTGCCAAGACAAGAAAAGGAAGCTGACAATTTCTCACTTCTTTAAGCTATCTCCCGAGCTCCCTCCACAGGCCCACATCACCCCCACTAGCCTTCTATACTCCCAGAACACTTTTCAGAAGGGCTTGTCTCTCTTCCTCCTGGTGCAGCACCAATGTTCTGTCTAGTCTGGAGGTGGACTTGATGCTTCACACTCTAGAAAATGCGGGGCTGTTGAGTGGCAGTGGCACCCACCATGGGAGTCCCACTTTTTTACCCTACAAATCTCCTCTGGGCAGGTGCCAGGTTCCTAGGTTTGGGTTCCCTCCACTACGAGGGGCTCAGCCCACTTGGAGTCAAGAGGAAACAGCCCAGCTACCGACTTGTATAGGGACCCTCTGGGAAGGTTTGCTGGTGGGAAGACCGTCTCTGGCTGCTCCTCAAGCGTTGCCGGGGTGTACTCTGCTCTGCCTGCAGGCCTTCCCAGCCCAGGAGGACCCATTCCACCTGTTGGAGATTTGCTGGCTACCTCCAGGTGGCCAACGAGGGTGTGGCAACTTCACAAATAAGGAAAACCAGGATAAGAGGCAATGTTTGCCTCTGTGAAACAAGTTTGCGATAGTTTTGTGATAACTCTGATTAGGCTGTTCCAAAACCATTGTTTTGCCAACAGTAGCTCTCCTCCAGTTTTTTCTTTCTTCCTTTTTTTCTTTTTAGAAATCAAAGGCCATGACTGTTCACCTTTCCTTTGAAGTGTTATGTCTATTTGCTTATTTGATTCAGATAGGTTGAGAACCATATGACTCTGCTTTTTAAGTAAAATTTTCCTTCTTTAAGCCACCGATCTGTAGGAAACAAACATCTGTGGAATAAAACAAAGTATACCATACAATGAATTTGACTAAATAGAAAATATGCATTCATATTTGAAGGCAAGACACATAAGTTATGTCAGTAATCATTGACCATAAGCCGACTGTCAACATAACCTACGGTGGTAAATGCTCCACCAGTGCTCAGGTTGTCTCTAGAAATTCCATCAGGTCTTCTAGGAGGATGACATTTTCTGTGTGGTATAACCATTCTTAAAAATATTTAACGTAAGTACCCACATAATGTTTTTCTTACATATATTGCAAAAATAATTTTGGGAGAAAATCCATAAGCATGTCACAGTCACATAATATTATACAGAATACAGTTGAGAAAAGTTGCCTACAAGAGCAAAAGCAAAGGCAGATTTTGTGGGTTCCTGGTACCAGGGTACACATCTAGCCCAGCTTAGCACAGTGGAAGACAGTCAGGAATATCCAGACCCCTCCCAGATTCTTGAAGACTTGAGCTCTGAGGTTCTGCAAACCTGTGGAAGATGCCCCCTTCCACTGGAGGGCATGACAAGGCCAAAGCAATCAGTTCAAGCAACTCCCCACACCCTCGGGTTTCTGCCTATAATTCAAACCGTAGGAGAGGTACAGCTTAACTTTGTCTCTTTCCTCGGTTTCAGCCTTCCTTCAGTCAGTCCAGTACAGAGCTGGACCTGACCCAAAAGGCCATCAGTCTGTCTCGCACTCCAACACCAAGGACAGCCACTGATTGAATTCTTCAGTGACAAAGAACTCAGTGTTCTGGGCAACCATCTATTTTATTTTCACATGACTCAAAATAGTTGGTCCTTATATTGAGCTAAAATTGGCCTCCCTGAAATTTTAGCCGTTGGTTCCAATTTCTTGCTGGGAAGCTATGCAGAATACAGTGTATGCCTTCTTTCACATGACTGCGCTTACAGATAGATGAGGATAGGTCTCCAGCCAAAGCATCCAGTTCCTTCAACTTAGGGAAGAGTGTTTATTAGTGATTTGGGGGATTTGGGCCGCACTCCAGAATCCTATTAAAACTGTGGATCATCTCCCCAGAAAGATGCACACACATCTGCATACACCCCCTTTCGCAAGCATCCTTCCCCTTCTGAGCCCACCCATGGATCTCTTCAAATGTCAATGGACCCTTGGTAGGCACCTTGCATTGGAACTCTAAAACCAGATGCCGGAGGTGGAAGGGTACTTAACGACCTAGCCTCCTCACTTCAGAGATAAGGAATCTATCTGTAGGCACTTTGCTCCTGGCTTGCTGGCCCCGGCATCAGGCCTTGGCTGCAATCGAATGGTAGTAGAGCCTTCAGTAGTGCAGGGTAACAAAAGAAGTTTGAGAGCTGTTTTGGTGTTTCTTCCCCGGGTGGGGAGGTCAATTAGTGCAACAACTCTGGCCTGTCTCCATCTCATCACCTGGGGCTTCCCCAGGGAAGGGAGTGACTGACCTCGCTTGCTGAATTTGGGCAGAACAAATCCAGTTTGCTTAGTTGCTTTCCACCTGTCTCCTTGGGAGTGAGTTTCCCTCTAACCCCCATAGGCCACGTGACTCCCCTCTTCCTCTTCATTTCTAAGTCTTACCTAGGCGGGACCCTCTGACGGTGTTTTTGTCCGTAAAAATGCTGATGTTCTAGCTCCCATCAGCTGCTCCTGGACTTTCCTTCTCAATGTTTTCTGAACTCGATCAGAAGAGAGGTGCCCTTCCCATCAGTCTCCTCTTAGAAATGTGGAATTGTTGCCAGGAGCGATGGCTCATGCCTGTAATCCCAGCAATTTGGGAGACCAAGGTGGGTGGTTCACCTGAGGTCAGGAGTTTGAGACCAGCCTGGCCAACACGGTGAAACCCCATCTCTACTAAAAATACAAAAATTAGCCGGGCGTGGTGGCAGATGCCAGTAGTCCCAGCTACTCGGGAAGCTGAGGCAGGAGAATCGCCTGAACCCAGGAGGCAGAGGTTGCTGTGAGCTGAGATCACACCATTGCACTTCAGCCTGAGCAACAGAGTGAGATTCTGTCTCAAAAAAGAAAAAAAAAAAAAAAAAGAAATATGGAATTGTACAGGACAGACTGTTTTGTAAGCTGCCTCAGAAATAGTTTTTGCTTAACAATGTACTGTGTTGCTTCTCCATGTCATTAAATATTCTGGATTTTGGAGGAGACTCTAGAGACAGAGAGGGAGATAAAGAGACAGACACAGAGACGCAGGAGACAGAGAGAAAAAGGAAGAATGTGAAGGGAGGAGGAGGAGGAGGAGGAGGAAGAACTGGAAAAGAAGAAAGATATAGAGACATAAGAGAGAGACTGAAGTGAGGGAGGGAGAGAGGGAAGAATCTGGAGTCTGAGGGAAGCTGAATCATAAATAGGAGGGTTGGTAAGGCAAGGATCAGAACAGGACAGGGCTTTGGTCACTGGGTAACTCGGATCTTTTGCTGTCCCTTCAACACACTGACAATTACCACACTTGCTGCATTCCCCGAGGACCATCTTGAGGGGCTGCTCAGTCTCCGATAAGCCCAGAGGTGATGTGACTCTCTGGGGAGCAGTGTGCATGGATGGCAGGTTGGCAGAGAAGTCAGATGCAGGCCAGCACTCCAGTGCCTCTCATGGGACACAGCTTCTTGACCCTCTAGTGTCCTGGTTGTCCTCCAGGGGATGACAACTATTTTGGCAGTGACCTCACAGAATGTGATTTTTATCTTTAAGCGTGCATAGATTTTTCAGCTTAAACTTTGTCATTTTTGTTTTACAAAAGTATTCGGCAAGTTACCCTGGCACCACTTCGTCTTGAGATGGCTTCCCTATCCCAGGCCTTGTGGCCCCAGCCTGGGGCAACTCTCTTCTTTGCTCTGTAGCACCCAGGCCCTTCTCTGTCACAGTTCTTATCACACTGCATTGAAATGATCTGAGAGCTCATTGCTGGCAGGGAGCAGGTGTTATTCATCTCTGTCTCCCTGGAGTCCAGCTGGCAAATGATCTGGTCAGGTGATTCTCAAACTGGGCCCAGCAGAGTCCCCGCACTTCCAAGGAGGTGGTGGTATGTAAAGCTCCCCAGCAAGGGGAGGTGGTTTGGGGCACTGTTGGGGGGACCCCAGGTCCCCAGTCCTCTATTTTTAACCAGAGCACCTGTGCTTTTTCTGGTTATGTATTGAATTTCCAAGAGAGGTTTCACTTTAAAAAGAGTTTTCTTTTCTTTAAAACAAAAGTTTCAAGAATCACCAATCTAGTCTGTTTCCATGGGTCATATGTATTTTACACATTCACAGGAATTGCAGAGGAAAATCTAACATCTGAGCACTAACCTGCCTTCTTCTTCCTTCTCTAGTCCCATTTTAGGGTTAACATTACCGCCTTCAACCCTCCCCTCTCATGGGGAAAAGGACTGGAAGAGGATTGAATAACTGTTGTAGAATGAAAATGCTTGTCCTCTAAAGCATTACATCCATGACAAGAGGGGGATGTTTCTAAGGAACAGGGAATCCTTATGGCCAAATTACTTTACCTTTATTTTTTCAAGTCAAAATCAAACTGATGAGTACGTGTAAGTGCTTTGGGTAATACCAGAGTGCACACTATATCGCCTGTCCTGGTACTTTTCAGTTAAGTTGGGAAGGTAAGACTTACTACCTGAACAACTGGGATTGTAAGTGTTTCTGAGGCAGGCTACAGCTGCAAAATTTCCCTGTACACTGTGCAAGTAAAAACAGAACTGTGTGGTGGAAAGAACAACTCTGGGTCCCAATGCCTGGATTCTGGTCTCTGGGTCCACTTTACAACTGTGTGTTCTCAGATGCGTTATTAACCCCTAGTCTCAGATTCATTCCCAAACAGTTCTTCATTCTGATCATCAAATAAGGTAGTATATGTGAACTGAACATCTTTTGTAAGCTAGAAAGAGTAGTTAGAAATGATTATTATTGGTGATAATGAACCTGAACCTGAAGGTGGGGGTGGGACGATGTTATCTTACCAGCAGCAGAGGGCCGCTTGTCCAGGAGAGAGGAGGCCTCAGGGATTTCAGAAATTTCCTTTGTCAGGTAGCTTTGGTCTTATTCTCCCCACTGAAAAGAAGTAGGTTCTCTTATTTGTTACTCCAGACCTGTGGAATCTCTGGTCTGATTAACCTATGTAGATTGCACATGCTGATAAGGAACGAAAATCCAAGCAAGCATGGACCAGCTTGGCCTCTTCCCAGTAAGGACCTGCCATGGATTGGTGCTTAGTTGCCCCTGGTGTCTATTATGGACTGGCTGGAGAGTGACCAATAGCTTAAATGGAGGAGTGTGCTGGGGGCTGGCACCAGCCAGACACCTTGGGTGGAACTGTGAGGGCCAAAGCTATTTCCTGATTAGAACAGCTTCTTGTCCCCTACCAGCCCCTGACCCCTCCAGCTCAGGGGAGCAGATAAACTGAGGTGCAAGGATGACCGGAAGGTTGCTAAGCAGTTTGCAGTTGAACTGTGGAAGCAGAAGCTGACGTGCAAAGGAAACCATGGCCCAGAGAAGTGAAGTGGCAGCTACAAAATGGCCAAAGCCAAACTAGACCCATGCCTTCTGGTTCTAAGTCCAGAATCCTTCCCATGGTGTCCCCTGCTTTCACCTCTCCAAAGGGGGACACGTATGTTTGCTCTTCACACCCCACCCTTCCTGCTCATTCACTCCCTTCTCTGAAGGCTGAGGAAGCCTTATCAAGGCTTCAGGGTGATCACATCTGTAATTTAAGTTACAAGAAAAAAATGCTCACAAGCCATCAGTGTTGACTTACGTTATTTTTATAATTAAATATGTACATATGTAAAACTAGATATAAATTCCTAAACCGTATAGCTCTAAGACTAAAATAAATGTACAGATTAAATATCATCCAACAATCATAACAATAAAGTTAAAAATGTCTCTAATCTAACTTAATGAAGGAGGTAGTTTTGCTGGAAGGTGATTGCCTCTCATAAAATGACAGCCATGGTTCAAGTTCTTCAGCATCCAGCTTGCAGTGTACCATGTACTAGTCGGTTCCATTTTAATAACTGCAAAAGCGCGGTACCGTAATATCATGTGGCCTTCACGTGGAACAAACTCATTATTTCCATATTGCATCTGCCCCTGTGCTTTACTCAGTTGTTCATGCCAATGAAAGTGCTGCTACTTATTGCCAAATGGGAAGGACAGGTTTGCAGTGCAGTCCTGAATTGTGAGATGTCATCTGGATGATTCAGATAATGTTTATACTTTAACTTAGCATAGTAATGAGAAAATGAATATAAAGATTCTCCATGAAAAGCTCATGGATCCCTTAGCATATATTCACGGGTGGCTGTTTTGTCCTGGGACTTTGGAGGAGAAAAAGAAAAGCTCTTTGTGAGATGGCAGATGGGGATTTTGCTCCACACTGCTCCCTCACGGTGGCCTCCTCCTCAACCACACAGTCCCTAGTGTCTACCTACCCAGCGCAGTTCTAGAGGTGTGTCAGTCAGTGCCTAAGAGGGGAAGGGGAGAGAGCAACACAGAATCTTCACATGTTGGCTGGGCTGAGCGTCTTGGGCAACAGGATGAGAATGTGGGTGGGGTAACCTAGGTCTTGGTTAAGTCTGAGTTCTTTATCTCACGTACTCCTCCTTCTTTGCCTCCCACAGCCACTTCTGCAGGTACCATGGCTATTGTTGAAAAGTGGCACAGTGTCTGTCCTTGAGGAAGAGTCTCAGACCCTGGGAGGGGGATGTAGTCCCTCTTAGAGTCAGTGATTGGGACTCCCAAGGCAGAAGCAGCAAGTGGAGTAGGCCCACAGGAAATGGGCTGCCCCTGGGCTCCCTCCGAAGCTGGAGACGGGATGCCTGCCCCAGGAGCAGGGTTTGGACTGCAAGACCATCTGGAGAACTCAGGATTCTCCAGCCCCCATCTCTGCCCATGTTAAACTGTTGGCCTGGGCCTTGGTAATGTCACCAGCATTCACAGTGGTTTCAGGAGGCTTTTTTCAAACACTTAAGGGTTGGAATCACAGGCTCTTCACTACTATGTACCCTCTCAAGATATCAAAATCCTACCCTTTCATAAAGACCCTGCTAAAACACAGACCAGCAATCAAATCCAAGTTCTACCACTTACTCACTGAGCCATGTTTCTTAATGCTTGTGGATCTCAGTGCTTTTACCTGTAAAGTGAGAGTAATAGTGCCTTCTGCTCAGGCTTATGGTGAGAACTAAATAAGATAAGGTCTTTAAGATGCACAACCTGCTAGGCGTGGTGGCGGGCGCCTGTAGTCCCAGCTGCTCCGGAGGCTGAGGCAGGAGAATGGCATGAACCCTGGAGGTGGAGCTTACTTGCAGTGAGCCGAGATCGCGCCACTGCACTCCAGCCTGGGCGACAGAGTGAGACTCTGTCTCAAAAAAAAAAAAAGAAAGAAAAGAAAAGAAAAAAGAAAAAAAAAGATGCACAACCGAATGCCTGGCTCATGAGGCTTTTGATGATTATAAGGCCCTGGTGTCCTCCTCAGGGCCATGGCAGGTCACATCCTTGTTGAGTCAAATACTTTTGAACCCCCCGGATGTTTATAGGCTTCCACTCTAGGGCTTTCCAGGGCTAACTGCAACTAGCTATGGCCACACTGCTGGCTCTGTGACCTTGCCTACACCAGTCACCGTTCATAGGCTCTACCACTAGATCCTCGGAAGATGCTGCCACTCTCCCCTGAACAAGGACAGTCCTAGGTTTTATTCTGTGATTTTCATTTTTTCATCCAGAGGACTTTCCCATGCCCGGAACTGCCTGTGTAAGCTGCGTATTTGGCCCCTCTCTGGTGTGTGTTATGCTCCAGTCTGGAGTTGTGGTGAAGCCAGGAGCTATTCTGAGATCTTTCTGCTATTTCAGGCTCTAGCTTAGACGTGGGGAGTGAATCCAGCACTCTCTGCCCATGTCTCAGCCACAACTTCCAAGACTGGTCCTTTTTATGTTCCTGACACCCTCAGATCCAAAATAGCCCTGACCTGGAGGTGGTGCCTGGGACCAGCTCAGATGTAGCAGGGATGTGCATGTGCCACCAGCCTTCAGCTAGGCTAGAGAGAGTTCTGAAAGAGTTAAGTCTTGGCGGGGGGGGGGGGGGGGGGGGGGGGGGGGGGGGGGGGGGGGAACTGAGCCCCAGGGAAGCAGCCGGGGTTACACTGTCCCCCCACAAGCTGGCAGATATTTGGGGGCTGGGGGCCGCTCCATGTGGAGCAGCAGCTGCTTCCAGTCCTGGCCAGATAAAGGAGGAGTGCATTTTCTGCCTGCCAACTTCTCAGGTTGTGTATCTCTTCCTGGGCTAGGTAGGATTCATTCATTTATTCCATAGATATTACTGAGTGCCGACTATATGCCAGTCACTGTTTAGGCTCTGGGGTATAACTGTGGCCAAAACAGACAAAAATCCCTGCTTTTGTGGAGCTTACAAGTAACAAAAATCATAATAAATAAATTGCATTGGCCGATCTAGCTTGCAAAGCACTTTTCCATGCCATTTCTTGGTAGAACATACAATTGAATACTCTGTGCTAACACAATGTGTGTGGTTCTCCACTTGCCTGTCCTCAGTTCATCCTTCCAGCAATCCCCTGAGTTAGACACCACTCCATTTTACTCACAGGGGAACAAAGACTCCAGAAGAAGCAGTAAATTCTGTGAGGTCTACACAGCCAGGAAGTGAATCTTAACCCAAGTATGTCTGACTTGAGAGCTCAAATAAGATCTCAACCACTGTGCACAGAGAAGCTGGTGGCACCCACTTGCAAATATAGAGGCTCAGTGAGATGCAGAGTTTGGAGAAGGCAAGTTCTTCTGTTGTTCCAAAGAATGATGAAACTTCACAGGTAGAAGGAAGTTAACTTGGAGGTTGCCAAAGACAGGACTCCTTCTACCTCAGCCTGGGTGGATGAAGAACTGGACATTGCTGAAGCGCTTTTGGGCTCTAAGGCACTTCCTGCATGTGGGGCAGTCCATACCATGGCTGGACACTGTGATGACTTGATGGTCCTTCCTGTTTGGGGAGGAACTGTCTGCCCCAACCTGTCCACCTGGCAGGCCCCTTGGGGACTCCCTTCCTTCAAACAACCCTACGCAACTTGGCTCTGATTTGCTTCTTTCTCACCCCAGTAAACAGCATACCTTAGAGAGGGTGCGGCTGCCTCCTCTGCATTCTCACAGCTTCCAGCCGCACATCTGACGCAGGGCTTATCTCCCTGTGTGGGAACATCCCTGCCTCATGCCTGTCTATGCCACTGCACAGCACAGTGCTGGCACATATGAGGTGCTCAGCCCATGGTTATTGAGTGGCTGATGAAGGAATGGATAATATCTAGCCATTTTCAGTTGCATGGAGAGACTGGGCCAGTTATTATTTGGCTGCAGCTGCCTCACAAAAGAGAAATGGTCCTCTTTCATCTTTCCTACAGTCTGGGTCATGATATTAATGTGGCCTGTGGCTTTCAACAAATATCTGTGGCTTCAGAGTCTCCTTGTTTGAAGGCATTTCTGGAGGCTTTGACTGGCACTGTAATTCCTGAACCGACAACTGATGTGAGATGACTGGGGGCTGAAGGAAGCTGGGATGTCGTGGTGTCTTAATCATAAACTGCCCAACCACCAAAGAAATGGATCGTTTCTGGAAGGTCTAGAAGGACACACAATGAGATCCCTTAATGCCATGGAAGATGCCAGGACAATGCACATGTCCATGGCTCTGTGTGGGGTCCTTCTTCTCTGAAGCTGCTGCTGTCCCAGAAGATCAGCCTGTGGCAATCCACGGTCTGCCTGTCATTTGGATGGCCCTGCAATCAACTCTCCAGGAAGGTTCTCCCATGTTTTTCTAACTGCTTCTGTTGTTAAAAAATCTAGAGGATCCCACAAGATTACTGTTCAAATGGCTGTCCTGGGACCCTCCCTTAGCATGGACCTTCTTGCCACAAAGGGGAAATAACCGAGCAAAAAATACCTTTGGATTCCTCAACACCCAAAGTTGGTTGGGTAATCTTTCTTTAAATCGCTATTCCTCACCCAGGCTGGAGTGCAGTTGCGCCATCTCAGCTCACTGCAAGCTCCGCCCCCCGGGTTCACGCCATTCTCCTGCCTCAGCCTCCTGTGTAGCTGGGACTACAGGCGCCACCACCGCGCCTGGCTAATATATATATATATATATATATATATATATATATATATTTTTTTTTTTTTTTGTAGTTTTAGTAGAGACAGGGTTTCACCGTGTTAGCCAGGATGGTCTCGATCTCCCGACCTCGTGATCCGCCCGTCTCAGCCTCCCAAAGTGCTGGGATTACAGGCGTGAGCCACCGCGCCCGGCCGTAAAATCCTATTTTTACCTACAATGCCTGCTTTAGGTTAATCCCCATCTAACTTGTGGCCTGAGGGCTAAATGAGAGCAAACAGATTTTTCTTTTTCTTTTTTTGGTTCAGAACAGGATTTTAAAAACACAATGTTTTAAGGCAGGGTATGCATTTTCCAATGTCACAGTTGCTGCCAGCCTCTGCCACATTGTACAGAGAGTATGAGAAACACTGCAGTGATTGCTGGTGTGGTGTGAGGCCAGACTTCATGGGTCTGAGTTCAGGAAGCTCCCTCTTACTAACTGTGCACCTTGACCTCTCTGTACTCCAGCTTCATCTATAAAATGGGCATCATCATTGTTATTATCATCATCATCGTCATGGTACCTGTCTCACAAGTTTTTTGGGAGGATTAATACGTCCAGGTGTTTAGGGTATACAGTGAATATTTATTTGGACACCTGCTATAAGCCAGGCCATATTAGGGACAGGGTATACATGAGGGAACGAAACAGACAAATCTCTACCCTTATGGCACCTATAGCCTTGTGGAGGCATGGGAGAGACACATTATTTAGTAAGCACTGTGATCAATGCTACGGAAAAAGATGTAGCAGGCAAGCAAGGGGACAGTGCTTGGGTGCAGTTAAAATAGGGCGGTCAGGGAGGCCTCACTGAAAAGATGACCCTCCAGAAAAGACTGGAGGGAGGTGAAGAGTGAGCCACCTGAAGAAACCCAGGGAGGAAGAGTGTTGAGCTAGATGGAACAGCAGCCATAGAAGTTTTGAGACAGCCCATCATGTCTGAGAAAATGTCAACTATTTTTATTGTGACCTGCCAGATCCCTAAGGGCATTTGAGTTTATGACAGTGCTATCAACTTTTGTTGAAAGTGGCTGTGGAAACTGATCCTGTGACTCTGGTCTTGATTGCCTAAAGCCTGAGGGTGTAGAGAGAGAGAGCACGAGCAGTGCAAGAGAGACAGTCGAGGGTCGAGCATCTCCTCTTCTTAAAGTCGCAGAGACCATGGCCCCCAGCCTGAGCTCATCTGATACCATCTATAACTGTTAGTGCGTGCGTGTGTGTCTGCTTGAAGGCAGTCTTGTCCTGGCCTGTGTGGGCTGGAAAAGAGTAAAGAATAGTGATGGAGAGGGGTGGGGTTGAAATAAATCAAAGCTATCAGGAGGCTTTGCTTTAGGGCCCCATGTTTCTAGTGGTGCTGATGATTCTAGGCCAGCAGTTGGTAGCTTTAAAGGGAGTTTTGTTTCCAGGTCACTAGAAACAGTCAGTTGGTTTAACTGCAAGGCCAGCTCCTAATTTGATGCACATCTAAGCAGATTGGAGACATTTTTGCCAGAGTTGCTATTTTAGCAGGCAACAATTTGTGTGCCCACCAGGAAACCAGGTTTGGTATGAAAATAGGGACTTCCCCTGGCTTCTAACATTCAGGAGTCAGCAGTAGCTGGCTTTCTAATCGTGCTGCTTCGTGTGTGGAAAACAAGGCTGAAAAATGGGTGGGGAGAGAACGGTGGCTGCCAAGGACATGTGCTATTTACAGACATGAGGAAGAATAACATTCTGGTTGAGCTCTCAAGTAAAATGAGGATAACAACACCTGCCTCACGTGGTTATGGTCAGGATTACATGGGATGGCCCACATAGAAGTGCCAGGCACATCACAGGTGCAGGGAAATATCAGTTCCTTTCTTTATCTGCTCTGGACCCCATAAGACAGCTCGCTGGAGACTCATCTTCTCCCTCCCACTAAATCAGGAGAGAGAAGAGGGTTTCCTCCCTGTGAGAGGTAAGCCCTGGGGGGCAAAGTATGGAGAGAAGAAATCCAGCAGGAGGCAACAGCAGGGTATGTGGGGTCCTTAGATAGGCAGGGCCAGGCAGCTGGATCCCATCCTGAGAATGAAACTGTCGTGGGAGCTGCAGGTGGGCACAGCCACCCCAGCCCTCCTAGGGGCGCTCTCTGCCCACTGCTTGTTGGCCCCGCCAAGTGTGGGCAGCACAGTGAAACCAGACACAGCACAGTCTCAAGTATGCAACTGCCAGGTATGACAATCACAAGTCACAGCTGGTAGGTGGATTGGTGTGATGGCTACTCATGTTTTCTGATCTCTCAATGTTGTTCTTGTTTTCAAGAAGTAACCCAGCACACTTAAGGTTCACACAACCTGTGTAACTTTGCAAACACCAAGACCTCCCCTCAATAAGCAAAATAAGGAATTTATTCCTCTAAGAATCCTAAGACATGTAGAAAAACCAAGTCTCGAGGATGTGGCTAGAACAAGAGACTCAAATACCACCTATTATTTTGTTCTGTTTATCTCTGCCTGTCCCTTCGTCACTGCAATCCAGCTTTCTGGAACATGACTGGCCATAGCTTCCCCTATGAGAGGGAGTCTGACCTTGATTTCCTCAAGGCCCAGTTAAAAATTCCTGGGGAAGAAGCTCATTGGTTCAGCATGAGTCAGAGACCATCCCTGGGTCAGTTAGCCGAGGCCAGTGGGGTGGGGACATGCAAGAATCAGGACACTCTTGCCTTACTGTGGGGCTGACAGCAGGCTGGGTAGACAGTTCTATGGACGTCCACAGCTTATATCTAACCTGGACATTAGATGCTCTACAAGTGTTAGTAGCCACCTGGGGGCTGATGTCATTGTCACTTCTTCAGCAAGGGACAACCCACATCTTTAGATGGTTGGAAAAAGGTCCTGGGCTAGGAGGCTTGCCCGGTGAGAAGGGAGGTGTGGGACTCCCGGTGCACAGGCAGCCTCCCCTTCAGCTGTCTTTTTACTCCTGTCCCTCCCCGTGTCCCACTCACACACCCCACGCTGTTGTGCCAGGTGTCTCTGTGGGTCGTCCTTGCAGAGTGAGCAGCGGAGCATGGGTGTGTGCTCTCATTTCAGACGCTTTGGCTGGCAGAATTCTTTCCCTGCTATTCCATTCCCATGCCACCCTTCCTCCTCTACCTTCCTTGTGGAAAAATAGCTCTTCCAGTAGTAGAAACTGATCCTGGCTCTAAGAGCAAAAGGGGCAGAAGGGAGTTTTACTGGAATGACTCTGGGGTATCTCACAACCCAAGGGGGTTGTGGGAAGGTCAGATCAGGGCAGCTCTAGGACCTCTATGGTGGGAGTTCACGGACTTTATGGTGCTGTTGATTACATGACTCAGCTCCCACTGAGTCAGGCCCATTGCTGCTCAGAGCCACCCTCCCCCTTCCTGGGGAGGGAGTCAAGGGGCCCCAGTTTGGTCAGTTATGTGCCCTGGATCAGCCAGCTAGTGAGATGTCTGGCATATTAGATACCTGAAGTGAATAATTTTGTAACACCTCCCCAACAAAGTTATTTTCATTGGTAATCATGAAATACAGTTAATGTATGCATTAGTATAACTGATGATGATGCCAGGAAAGAAATGCAAACAGTGAAAAAACAATTTATTAAACTGTGTATATACAGTCATACTAATAAAATATAAATAAACAATATGATACAAAAGAATTATTACAGTATAATAAAGGGCAAAGTAATGAAATAATACTTTTATTACATTAATTTTTTTGGAGAAAAGAAAAATTTAGACTTGCAGATTGGTCTGTCACAGCAATGAATGATAACAATATATCACAATTTTCATTTTCAGGTTGTAACTTTTGCAAACTTGTAAATCATTTTATCAAAATTAATCTTTGCATATTTATCCTCAACAGTCAGTATAATCAGGTATGTCACTCTATCTTTGTTCATACTTCTTATTAATTTTAATTTAAAAATTCATCTGAAGAAACATATAAATAAATAGAAAAAGTTTTAAACAGAAAGATAAGTTTAGCAGACTCACAAAAATCTAATTTCATAAGAAGTTCTAGAAATTACAATGCCATCCATGTTTTCATGTCTTAGGGAATGAGTCTAGTAGCTTTCAAATGCTGACACAGTTGAAACATTTCTAAAAAAATTAGAAAATTCATCATTTAAAAAATTGTAATATCTCTTTTATGTGTATCAAAACTCTTATTAAACAATGAGATCTGGGTTGCAAAAGAGGATTTATTTTTTGCACCTGTCTATAAGGGCTTGTTCACAAGTTAAACAGAAACGCAAGTGCAGTCATATTTTTTATTATTTTTAGTTAAAACTTCCAAAATTTTTGTTCTACAAAAGTTAGAGTTACAAACAACTTCACAGCAACCTCTTCCCCCACCAAATAATTCCATTAAAAATGGGCAAAAGACCCAAGTAGACATTTCTCAAAAGAAGACATACAAATGGTCAACAGATATTTGAAAAAATGTTCAACATCACTAATCATCAGGGAAATCCAAATCAAAACCACAATGAGACACCATCTCGCCTCAGAATGGCTATTATAAAAAAAAAGACAAAAAACAACAAATACAGATGAGGATACAGAGAAAAGGGAACTCTTATACACTGTGGGTAGAAATGTAAATTAGTAAAGCCACTATGGAAAATGGTATAGAGTTTTCTCAAAAAACTAAAAATAGTACTACCATACAATCTAGCATTCCTACTGCTGGGTATTTATCCAAAAGAAAGTATATCAAAAGGATACCAGCACCCCATGTGTATTCTAGTACTATTCGCAAAAGCCAAGATATGGAATCAACCTAAGTGTTTATTGATTAATGAAGGGGTAAAAGAAAATGTGGTATAGATACACCATGAAATGCTATTCAGCCATAAAAAGGAATGAAATCCTGTTATTTGCAGCCACATGGATGGAACGGGAGGTCAACATACTAAGTGAAATAAGTCAGGCACAGAAAGACAAATATTTCACGTTCTCACTCATCTGTGGAAGCTAAAAAAGTTGATCTCATGGAGACAGAGAGTAGAATGATGGTTACCAGAAGTTGGGAAGGGATGTTCAGGGGGAATGAAGAAAGACTGGTTAATGAGTACAAACATATAGTTAGATGGAAGGAATAAGTTCTAGTGTTCAATAGTTCTGTAGGGTAACTATAGTTAATACTAATTTATTGTATATTTTAAAGTAGCTAGAAGATGTGAAATAGTCGCAACATAAAGAAATGATACATTTTTGAGGTAATGAATATCTTAAAAACCCTAATTTGATCATTACATATTGTATGCATGTATCAAAATATCACATGCATGCAATAAATATGTACAGTTATGTTTCAATAAAAATATAGGCATTCATGTCGGAATATTAGCAAATACTAACATTATTCTGCCCATTGCTTTAGATCAGGTGCCCAGTTCTTGGTGATAATGACCAAGACATTTATATATTGCTCTTTTGATTTTTGCTGGCAACATAAGACCAGCATCTTTTGTCATTTCTCCTGGCATTCACAGAATGATGGAATTAAAGTAACTCAAAATCTGTTTCTTCATTTCTGTAATCAGTGTAATATTATTGCTTATTTTGAATCTACTGTTTAGATGCAGGAGTATGGGGCACCATGGGGTTGGGCATGTGAAGTAAGCTCGAATGATTTTCAAACTGTCAGGAACTTATTCAAAACGAACGTGTGTGGCTGAGTTTGTGTGTATTGGGGCATGACTGTATAACTGGGAGTTTGAATTAACTTCTAAGTAGAATGCAAGCTATAAAGGATAAGCAATAAAAAAGTGCTAATTTGAAGCTTACATACATATTATTAAAACTCAGTAGTAACAAAACAGTGGTTTAGAACTTAGACCCACAAAAGCTTTTTTTTAGGAAGCAGTACTGTATCACTGACATTGTTTGGAATCACCGGCACATGGTGATAATGAAAAGCAGACTGACTTCTAGTTGGCTTTATTATTGCTTTTAAATTCTCTACAGATTTTTTTATTGCCTTCCCCCAGGCACACTGCTTCCCTTGCCGAACCTTTGGTACACCACTGTGTCCAGCTATTGTGGTGGTGGGAGCAGAGGGTGGGAGGTATCAGGATGCCACATAATACAGACAAAGGCTTCATGGGCTCATTCTGAGTTTCAGGGGCTGTACTCAGAGAAGAGGGCATCAGGCACCAGCTCCATGTGGTGACTATTACATTTTCCTTTTTAGCTGCTTAGCATTAAACACACACACACACACACACACACACACACACACACACAGACACACACACAAAATACACTTCATCCCATATGTCCCAAGATGCTCCTATTCAACATGACCTGATAACCACAAATGCAATGAGCTACAATGCAAAGTAACACCAACTACTGAATCCACAGAGCCATTTTTTTCTAAATCTAGATACCTGGGTAATCTTCATTCCTTTTTTAGTTATATTGAAATCCCATCTGATATTCATCAGGAGATGGATTACTTAGTAAATGAAACCACTAATAACACACCCTATCCTCAAAATCTATGCCAACACAATATCCCCAGTCTTAATGATATTCCTTAGCTAGTCTCTGTGTATAACTTCTTTCTTCTCTGCATTGATTCTGCATAACTGCATCCAGTCCATGAAGAGTTCAAATGCTGGTCATACAGTGGGCATTGCTGAACAGTGGAGCCCAGTGGGCTGGATTGTTAGTTTCTTCTGGTTGGTGGGAATGGGGGTGCAATGTGGGAACATTTCAGAGAAGCTAGAAGGCTTAGTTTCCCCAGTTCCTCTGACTCCTCCCATATATCTCAGTTTCCATCACTAGGATTTTACTCTTTCCTGATCATGCTGTATCTACATATGAAACCTAGTTTATATCTGCAAGTGGAGGTATAATTCAATACCTTAAAACATCAATTTCTAAATTTGGTTTTATGTTATTTCAGGCTAGTAGCTAGTGGGATCATATGAGGACTTTGACTTTGATTTTACGCCTATAGGAGAGACTTACAGGACTGAATGTGCTGTTCTCTTACATTAGGTTATCCTGGTACACTCAAAACAACCATCTAACCTGTGGTATCAGCTTGTCTCATTTCTTTCAAATTGCTTATGGTGCCAGCTACTGGGTCCTCCAATACTTTCTTCCCAGTATCTAGTTGACCACAAGAAATTCATTTATTGCTGTTTTGCTACTTTTTAGCAAGCATTGCTAATTTCATATCTCCAAATACAGGGTAGAGTCTTACTGTCTTCCTTCACTCCCACCGCAATAAAATGAACCATTACATTTTTCTTGAAGGTCTAGAATTCACAGCATACTCTCTAGAAACAATTCATAAATTATTTATTTTTCTTCTTATTTGAAAACATTAGATACTGACTCTAATTGGTTTTGGCAAAGAAATCATGAGGGGAGGACATTTATTGAAAAAAAAAATAGGCTAGGCACAGTGGCTTACACCTGTAATCCCAGCACTTTGAGATGCCAAGGCAGGAGGATCAATTGAGGCCAGGAGTTTGGGACCAGCCTGGGTAACATAGCAAGACCCTGTCTCTACAAGAATAAAAATTAAAAAATTATCCAAGCATGGCGGTGTGCACCTGTAGTTCCAGCTACGTGCTACTTGGGAGGCTGAGGCAGGAGTATCACTTGAGCCCAGGAGTTTGAGGTTATAGTGAGCTGTGATTACACCATTGCACTCCACCCTGTGTGACAGAGCAAGATGCTGTCTTTAAAAAAAAAAAGGAATACTAGGGCATCTATAGAAGGCAAATTATTGAATAAGCAACCTGTAGGAAGGACAGAAACCAGGGCCATGCTAGAGGCCTTAGTAGTGGGAATTTGTGACCCTTCTATCTGGAACCCTGCTAGAAATTTGAATCAGCCTCAGTGAAAATCAGGTTTAGTATTTCTTAGGATAGAATTTGAAGTTGGCCCAGTTTAGAACTGTCGTCTGACTACGGACAGGACAGGATTATACACTAGAGAAAGGGTCTGCTGGGGGATGGAGGTAGTGGTGCAGCCTGTGGATCAGAGGTTGTACCAAGAGAAGGGGCAGTTCTTGTGAGACAGGCAGCTTCCCCAACAAGTATCCACTTCAGTTTCGGGGATGAAGGTTATTTCCTCTGCTTTCTTCATTACCTTTTGTCCTGCAATGTTTACCACTGTCTGTACTCACTAGGACTCACTAGATAGTGTTGACTGACTGATGAAAACATTCATTATCTAAAAATAGGAGATTATTAGACTAGGTTCAAGACCAACATGGCTTTTGGATAGGAAGATACTGGTGATTTGGTAAGGGAGAAAAGAAAACAAGGTGTTGATTCTAAAATCCAGAAGTGATAATTAAAAAAAAAATATCAATTTGTGTGACTCTGAGGCTTTTCCTGGCATCCTTAGCTCCCAAAAAGCCCTCTGCTCTCTGAACTTCCACTCTTCTCACCCATGTTGCTCATTTGACTCTGAGCATGGTTATCTGCTGTGCCCTGTACATCCCTACATAGAAGTTCCATCTCCCAAACCACACTACAAGATCCCCAAGAACAGAATCCATGTCTTAAATTTTATTTTTTTGAGATTCTCAATATATTTTAGTATCAGTTAGAGCAAGTTTTATATTCCCTGGCCTCTTGATTCTCCATTTGAACATGTTTATTTTCACAGGTGAGTTTCAGACTCTCTTTATCATATTAGAATATTCTTACAGTTTTTGTATCTCCAGTACCAAGTTGTTATCCCCTCATACAATAAACAGGTAATTAATGTACTTTGCTGAGGACAATATGATAAGCCATACAGAGGGGTGTGTCATTGGCATAAATGGGAGAATTAAGTTTTTCTATTCATACCTGTTTAATTTAAAAAATGTTAACTTGGCATAGCAATGACTGTGTAAAATTGGTATTCCGTTTAGTACAAGATTTAAATCATTACACAGGTAGAATTTGTTCTGTTTTTTATTCAACATTAATAAAAACCAATTTCTGGTTTCCTTCCTCCCTCCCTCCCTCCCTTCCTTCCTTCCTTCCTTTCTTCCTTCCCTCCCTTCTCCTTCTTTCTTCTTTCTTTCTTCCTTCTTTCCTTCCTTGCTTTCTTGCTCTTTCTTTCTTTCTTTCTTTCTTTCTTTCTTTCTTTCTTTCTTTCTTTCTTTCTTTCTTTCTTTCTTTCTTTCTCTTTCTTTCTTTCTTTTTCTTTCTCTTTCTTTCTTCTTTTTCTTTCTTTCCTTTCTTTTTCTTTCTTCCTTTTCTTTTCCCTTCTCCCTTCCTTTCTCCCTTCCCTTCTCCCTTCCCTTGTCCCTTCCCTTCTCCCTTCCCTTCCCTTTCCTTTCCTTTCTCAGAGTATTTCTCTGTTGCCCAGGCTGGAGTGGTGCAGCGATGCAATCTCAGCTCACTGCAACCTCCACCTCCTGGGTTCTAGCAATTTTCTTGCCTCAGGCTCCCAAGTAGCTGGGACTATAGGCGTGTGCCACCACGCCTGGCTAATTTTTGTATTTTTAGTAGAGACGGGGTTTCACCATGTTGGCCAGGTTAGTCTCGAACTCCTGGCCTCAAGTGATCAGCCTGCCTTGTCCTCCCAGTGTGTAGGGATTACAGGCATGAGCCACCATGCCCAGCCAGTTTCTGGTTTTCTTTCAAGCTCATGCAGATAACACATTTCTAACTCTAAATGAGATACTGTCTATAAGAGATCTAGCAAGCTCCTTCGTACAGAGTAGGTACTCAGTAAATAGCAACTAAAATTTAGTGATTATAAAAATAACTCACCTTGAATCATTTTTAGGTTAACCCTTTCATTGAAGGCCCTTTGGAGCTCTTTAACATCTTGATTCCTGAAATCCTTTGTAAGAAACTTTTATTTAGCCTAGTGGGTCTCAGAGGCTTGAGGTAGGGCTTGACCAGTAATCAGAACCCTCCTGGAGGTATTTTTTCTGATTCCTTGCCCCACCTCTTCCTTTCACTCTTTTGAGAACCCACAGGAATTACGTTCTCTCTCAGGTTCTCCATGGTGGAAAAATATATTGAGATCACTTAGCCTTATCTTTTCTTTGTTTCTTTTTCTAAATGAGAAACATTTAAACTATATGTTTATGATTTACCTAAGGAAAGTCTGTCTTTTTTTTATTTTTTATTTTTTGCCTCTTTCCTGCTGTCAGATAAAAGCAGAACTGGAGAGAAAAATTATGTTGCAGGCAACATAGTCAAAATAGTTCCAGAGTTGTGTTGCTAACCCAGCTTAAAGTTTCTCTTTGCCCCAGAATTTTTTCTTGAGACTTGCTCTTCTTAGAATAGCACTGGCAGATGTAGAGCAGTGTACAGCCTGCCTTTTTGTAAAGGCAGCCCATTTTCAAGAGGAGCAATAAGGAAGGAAGGGTCTGAAGGCAGTGTCTGGGCTCAGATCGCACATTCCTACTTCCTAGCTGTATGATCTCTCTCGGCCTCAGTTTTCCATCTGTAAATGGAGATAATACTGGCTCCTATTTTATAGCCTTACTAAGAATTTAAAAAAGCACTTGGCACATAATAAATACTCAATGTATATTAGTTCGCATTATTTTTACTTTGTTTGAGACAGGGTCCTGCTCTGTCACCCAGGCCAGCAGAGTGCAGTGGCACAATCATAGTTCACTGCAGCCTTGAACTCCTGGGCTCAAGCAATCTCCCTACCTCAGCCTTCCTAGCAGCTGGAATCACAGGCATGGGCCATCATGTTCAGCTAATTAATTTTTTTTTTTTTTTTTTTTTGTAGAGACAGGGTCTCACTATGTTGCCTAGGCCAGTCTCAAACTCCTGGGCTCAAGCGATCTTCCCATCTCTGCCTCCCAAAATGCTGGGATTACAGGCATAAGCCAACACACCTGGCTGCTCTCATTATTTTTAATGGACATCTAATTGTTGAAAACTTGCTATGTTTCAGCCACTGTGTGTGTGTGTGTGTGTGTGTGTGCACATAGTATATGTGCAGATACCCACATACTATGTAATATTTATTTTTTGTGAGTCTGCCCTAATCTTCTTCAAGGAAGGTTCTTAGTCTGTTTTACTCACTGCTGTATTCTTGTACCTGGAACAATGCCTGAGACATAGGAGGCATCCCAAAATATTACTGGAGTAAATGAATGTTTAGGGAAATCCCTAAACATACCATATACATATACATGCATATACACACATTTATATTCACATACATACAATTAAATATACACACACATATCTATATATACACCCATATGATTATACACATACACACACATAATTAAAAATACATTTTCTTGCCAGGAATCTTGATACTAGACTAAGAGTCCAATTAGCTAGCCAAGAGCAGATTATGAGAGATTTGGTTAGCACGATCCAATTTCAGGAAATATCTTAGTATATAAATCCTGAGGTTTCAAGAAGGTAGAGAAGAGGTTAACAGAGCAACTCTGATGGAATGGGAGAGGAGGGAGTGGGAAGTTGTTTCCAGTGAGGAGATGATTCTGAGGGAGGAAGAGAGACAGGGGGAGCTGCCTGGCCGGAACTGGGAAATCTGGGTTGTTAGAGCCTTGGTGCCGATTGGCTGGCGGTCACAACTACCCGGATTCCTCACCCCAGTGGGGCTGCGCTGGGTTTTCACAGGGTTTGTTCGGGAAGGGGGTGAAGGCAGGTTTGCACCCTTTGCTGGTCATTTCCAGGGCTTTCTATGGACGCTGCATCTAGTGAAGCAGTAGCTGCTTCTCTCTATCCATCCAAAAGTTGCTTTTCTATTTACGTCAGTTTGCCCTGTTTCCCAGAGCTCTGGGAATTGCTTTAAATGACAATTTCTGGACATTGTAAGTCCTTTGCTGAGTCACTGCTGAAGAACTTTCCGGCAAAGTAGTCTGAGACTCCACTGACTAAGGCGGCAGGCTACATCACTAGAGCCCTAGCAACAGGCCCAAACTAAACAGAAATGGATTTTGAGACTGCTAAGTGCTTAACATGGGGGAGAAAAATCCCAGGTATCCCTGACAGCTGAGCCACCCTCTCTCAATCTGGAGCAGCTTTCCTCCATGTGCTTTACTCCCAGGAGTCACAGGCTGCGGAGACCTCCAGCTGCAGGGCTCCCCTAATGCTCTCAGTTTCTCCTGGGACTTCCAGGAGAGCAGAACCCCCACTGGCCTGCCCATCCACTTCTCCCTCCTGGTGTCCCTGGAGACAGTCAAAGCGTAAGTGCTCAAACCAAAGAATGTGAGGGGCTGGCATGGATCACTTAATGTGCTATCTGCTCTTTGGAGAAACAGCAGAGATCCACATAAAATGTAGCTTAGCAATCACATACTAAGCCAGTAGATCTCTAATAATGTTAGTCCAGCTCATTTGGGAATTTCTGAGGCTTAGGAGTATTCAGCGAAATTCCATTCGTTTAGCAAATGGATGATGTAGAAAGAGAGCTCCCTATCCACTTAAACAGTAAACTACTTTGGCAGCAAGCTTTCATACAACAACAATTGTAAGTAAGTTACAAGTGATTTTATCTAGTTAGCAATGGTGGGCCTTCAAAATGAGCTCATTTATGTAAGCATTCATTCATTAAAAACATAGTGAGAGCCTGCTATGTGGAAAGCTGCTAGGCAAGTGGGGAAGACTGATCTCAATTAGGAGGAATGAATATTTACTTTGCTGCACATAATGTTGGGTGCTTTCCCAATGTTAGCATTTAATCTTTGCAACAACTTTGTGAGGCGGGCATGGCAAAGACTGGTATTTGTTCCCCCATATTCATTCTTAGCTTTATTTTGGTAACAGAACCTTCCTACTCTGAGTTTTGGTAGTGTATGTGGCTTCCCAGTTATTGCTGAATAGGATGACTGAAGAATCAGAGGCTCGGGATTGCTAAGCCTTTCTCAGCCTCCCTTGTAGCTAAGTGTGGTCACATCGTTCTAGTCAATAGGATTTGAACAAAAGTGACTGTGCAACTTTAGGGGTGAAGTCCTTATAAAAGGAGCTATTTTCTCTTTGCTTGCCTTCCTGGGAACTAGAAAGAGACATGGTTGTGGAGCTGATGAGTAAGCTTTAGTTTATCTGGACAATGGCAGAGCAATGAACAAAAAGAAGCTGGGGCCCTGGATGGCTTGGGAGAATAGAATCTCCTTCCTATCCTCATCTGTCTGTCCATCTCCTTGTCGTTATGTGAAAGAACAAGGTATTTCTATCTTATCTGAGTCTTTCTCTTTAGGGGATCTCCTTGCTTTTTAAGCCTAATTTCTATAGTTCTATAAAAAGCTACCCTAATGATGAAAAATATAAAGAAGTCAGGCAAACTTTCTGAAATTCTGGAATTTCTAAGATATTATATGGCAGAGCCCAGACTCAGACTCAGGTCTGCTGTGTTCTGCTACATCATGTCACCTTCCTTAAAATAAGCAGACAGACACAATGTGAAACCCCTGGGTTTCTCGAGAAAAGGAGTTCTGCTGTGGCTGCCATGAGATCTTAGTGGTTCATCTTTCAAAAAGTCTACCAGAAGGGGGAGACTCTCACCTTTATTGAATACCTGCTGTGTACCAGGAACTCTGTGGTACGCTTTACGTGTGGCCTTGCACTGAAGACACAAATGCACACAAATGCTGCTCTCAAACTATGGACAATGACATGTACTTAAATAGTTCCACATGAGAGACGGAGAGTGCTAAGTGAGTGCAGAGGAAGGAGAGGAGGTACCTGGCTGTGTGGGATCGGGAACAGCTTCAAGAAGGAGGTGGCACTGGGTTTGAGTCTTGCAGAATAGGTAGTATCTGGGGGCCAAGGCTTTGCAAGTAGAGAAAACACCATGAGCAAAGGACGAGGAGCAGGAGAGCACTAGAAGCAGGCCCTTAGCATGTCCAGAATGTAAGCTCCCTGATGAGAGCAGGTAGGTGACAAGAACAGGTAGGCTGATATCAGATGAGGGAGGGCCTGGAGTGGCAGGCTGCAGAGTTCAGACTTCATGTATGGGGTTGAGGGATGCCTGTAGAAGTCTGCATAAGATGTTGGAAAAATCAGAGCTTCAGAATTGATGAGCATTTCTAAGCCATGACTGTGTCCCAGGCGCCGGACAAAGATGAATCTACCAGTAATGGGGACAACAGAGTGGAGGAGGACAGACAGGAAACCAGAAGGCCAGCGAGGAGGCTAACTCAGGAAGCAGCAGCAGGAGAGAGGGGTGGGGTTGACAGAAGAGATGTCGCAAGGGCAGGACTGACAACACTTGGCAGCCTCCTGGGTGTGGGAGGTAAGGGAGCAAGAGGAACCCAAGATAACACAGAGGTTTGTTTTTGACTAGAAGCTTGAAGGAGAGAAAATTACTTAAAGATATTCTGGTTAGCTGTTTTCTTAATTAACACAGGGAATGGGAAATTTTACAATAAGCTAAAAAGGCCTCCCTTTTCTAAGGAATAGTTTATAATTAGATATATAAAAGGTATGGTTAAAGCACATTCCCTTTCTCTTAAGAAAAAAGCGTTGGCAGAGATTTAGGATTAATGATCCTCTCTGGAGACTAAAGCAACTCCATCTTGGATGCTAACCTGCCAGGATGACTTTTGATTAACCCCAGTTCCAGAAATGCCTTTTAGATCTCCAGTTTATCTATTGTTCTTTGTGTAAGAGCATGTACTTACTGTAAAGCCTGCCCTTAGGGCAAATCCCTACCCATTCCCTCTGAGGCAGGTGTGCCCCTCCGCTGTGGTATATAATCCCTGGGTCTGGTGGGTAATGGTATGGGGATCCACCATCTTGTCTTGTGACCAGACAAGACACAGACATGGCTTCTGTTCATTATGTCCCTACTAAATGTTTCTTTCTAAGAAACTGGGTTTGTCGGACTCTGTCTTTGGCCTATCAACTAGAAGACCACAACAATGTTGTCAAGACCCTAGTGTGTGACTCCGGTTTATTATATATAATTTTAACTGTCAGAAAACTTTTTAATTTGCAAATTTATTCAAAGTTTGAAAATACCTTGGAGAGTCTTAGAAATCTTAGAAATTAGTGATTGGGATATCTCTATGTTCATGGTATCTATAGGTTTCATATCCACTCAGAAGGCTTCTGAAAAAAGAGGTAATATGAGGAGTTAATAATTGTTATGTCTGGCTTCCTCTTTCTTTGCCTTTCTCTCATATCTTCAATCATCTTTTTTCACTGGACACGGATAACTCTTTGGGAAGTGCTCAACTCTCACAGTGAAGTCAAATCAGAGTTAAAGGCAAATGTTTAACCAATCATGTTCAAATACAAGCTAGCAGATGAAGAATTTTAGGCTCAAAGAGTCAAATACTCTGCATTCCTGAGAAATCTCAGTTTCTTATTCTGGGAAATGTTTTCACATTGCACTTTGCTGCCACAGCCAAACGGGTATACCTTTTTGAATTTTTATTACTAAAAGGTTTAAATTGGGATTTAGATTAGATTTAAATTAGGAAACTGAAAGAAAACATTTTGTATCCATGCATTAAAAAAAAAAAAATCCACCCATAAAAAGGGAGCTAGGTGTCAGTTTCTGATGTGGGGGCAGTGTTCTCCTGGAGGTAATGTAAGGCTAGGTCTGTCCATGTCATTTCTTGTTCTTTGACAGATTCTGTGGTGCCTCTGTTGCCTTGTTCAGGTTCAGAAAACTCACTCAGTGGTGCTGCAGCATCCTCATAAGGCAGCTTGTCTTACAGCCAAGCATTGTCAATCAAACCCAAGATCGCCCATCTCTCTGTACCTAACTATCCATTCTCCTGAAGCCTTGATTTTTATCAGATGGGCACCTGGCTCATCACAGCACCCACTTCCACTGGGCCAATTTTGGTTGATTTTTGTCCCCTCTCATTCTTCCTCCACTGTCTTACATCTTGGCCCCTGTATGAAAGCTATGGTGAGACCAGAGCTGGGGCCCCATCTTTCCTTAGAAGGACCAGCAGAGCTGTGAGCTCTCGTGTGGGTTGGGATGCAGTGGGTGGCAGGAGTGGGAAGCAGCTGGCATCTTTTTGGGGTCTCATTAATTATTCACCCAACAATAGTTATTTTATATCAACTGTTTAGTAAGTACTGCTCTTGGGGGCACAAAGATAAATTCAAAATAGACTTACCTTCAAAGATCTCATAGTCTGTGGAGGAGACAGAGAGAAACAGATGATTACAACGCAGTGTGGAGGAACAGCAAGGGAGGCTGGCCCAGGGAATAAAGGGAACAGAGGCAAAGGGCAGCTGAGCCCTGACAGTAAATGGTAAAAGCCACCCTGACTCCTTCCAGATCACACCCAACGGCATTGTCAATATCTTCATTCTCCATGGTGTTTGACTCTTGATAAACCTCCCTCTATTTTTATTTAATTTTGTTTTAATTAAAATACTCAAATTGTAATGTATTTCAAGCATGCATCAAAACAGTGAAAATAATGTAAGAGATGGCACCTCAAGTGGTGGTTTTGTGTGACTGTTAAGAGCACAGACTCTAGAACTGAACTGCCTGGGTTCAAATTCCAACACTCCCTCCTACCACTGAGTGATGGTTGGACAGGTTATTGTCCCATTGTGCACCTCAGCTTCCTCCTCTGTCAAATAGGGGCAATAACACTCATCTGGGAGACTGAGCAGTGCTGGCACACAGTCAGCATGTAGAAGCATTAGTTTTTATGCTTTCCAGCAGGCAGCATGTACAGTGTTGTAGTCAAGCTGCTGTCATGTAAGTCCCATTCAGTGCCACACCCCCTGTGAACAGTATAATATTGAGTAAGTTATTTAAGCTTTCTGTGCTTTGATTCCCTTACCTATATGAGTCTAAATTATATTAGAATAACCTCATAGGATAGCTTTAAAGGATTGAGTGTGCTCATACCTGTAAAGCTTCCACAACAGTTCTGGCATACAGAAAGCTCCCAACAAATGTTAGCTGTTATTATGAAATGGAAACTCTTTACCTTCACTGAGCTTTAACAGGTGAGAACATTTTGTCACATTTGCTTCAGATCTGTTTTTCAATGGAGTAAAATTATAGTTAACATGGAACTTCCATCTTCCCTCCCAATGCCCTCTGCTCATTGCCAGAGCTCTCCACTCCGACAGTGTGTTTCCTTCCTATCCATACTTTATTTCTGTCCCATTCTCTCTCTCTCTATAATATAGATGTATTGTATACTAATATGGATAGACGTACATCTGTAAACAATGCATAGACTATTTTTATGTTCTCAGCTTTTTGTAAGTGTTGTCATGCTGTATATATTCATCTGCAACTTGGCTTCTCCCTTTTATCCAACTTAGTTTCTGAGACTTATCTATGTTCATTCATCTTCACTACTGTGTTGTACTTCATTATATAAATAAACTAGAGTTAATTAATCCATTCTCACAAGATGGACAGTTACGTTGTTTCCGGTTGCTGCTGTCTGTATAGCAGACTATGCTGCATCAAGCATCTTTGTGTGCACATCCTCTTTGAAGCACTCTGATTCCAGAGCTCTCATGTTTTGTTTTGCTTTAATTATTCTTTTCATATTTGACTATTCTATGAGAGTCTGGTAAGTGTCTTTGGTCTTAGAATGTTGAGGATTGTGCCAGATAAATTATATGCATTGTCTTAACTAATCCTCACTGTGATTCTCTAAAGTAGGTGGTAGAGTAGGATGATTAAAAGCAGGGATCCTGGGCCGAGTACCGGGATTCAAATTCCAGCTTCTCCATACACAAACTGTAAGGTTTTGAGAAAATCACTTAATATCTTGGGCCTCAGGTTTCCTTTCTATAAAATAGAGTGATAATTGTATCTCTTCACAGGGTTATGGGAGGAGTGAGTGAATTACTGTATATAAAACACTCAGAAAAGTGAGTGGCACATAATGAATGCTATGTAGGTGTTATAATTAGTTTTAACTCTCTTTTCACAGAAGGGGAAACAGAAATGCTGAGAAGACAAGCCATGTTTCAAAAGAAATCCAGCTAAGTTAGCCCTACTGAGACATGGACTGGAAGGTAGGCACACCTGACATTCCAAGCTTCCAAACCCATGCCTTCCCACCACACAGCGGGAAGCTCCTCTCTCTATGGAGCTTTGTGTTCATGAAATCTCTGTCTCCTCAGTACAAGACTCTGCCTAGGAGATCTGGAGGCAAAAGCCAAGTTTCCTTGTACACCGTCCCTCTCTCTGAAGCTCCCGCTGGACCTCCAGGGGGATCAGGAACTTCTCATTGGGCTATCACACGGTCGAGCTGACCGGCCCTGTCCTTCCACTCATGGCAGCCACAGTGATCTGGTAAAATGTAAGTCAGTTCCTATCACTTGTCTGCTTGAAACTCTCCACTGGTTTTCCATCACACTTATAAGGAAACCCAGATTTCAGACTCTGAGGTGCAAGGCCTTCAGGATGTACCCCCTGGCTTTCCGTTGACCTTATCTCCTCCCCTTACTTTAGCCACAAGGGCCTCTTTGTGTCCTTGAATTTGGCGCTTGATTTCACTTGGGGTTCTTTTGCATCTGCTGTTCCTTCTGCCTAGATATCTTTGCTTCAGATCTTCACATGTTACTCACTCCCTCATTTCACTCAGGTCTCTGCTCCAGTGTCACATTCTGCAAGAAATCTTCTCTGAACACCAAAAATGACCTCTTATTTTTGCTTCCCGACCAACCAGAGCTGATACTGCCCATAGCTCTAGAGCAGATCTTTTAGGTGCTGGATTTTTGGGAGGTCCTAGAGACTTGGGAGAGAGTCTAGTATAGCCACGGTGGGAGGCTGGGGACAGGGGAAAGGGGAATGGAGGATGACTTGGGGTAGCAGATATTTACCACCTGGTAGAGGTGACCTCAGTATTTTCATCAGTATGGCTACATCAGCACACACAACTGTATCACTAGGGCCTAGAGCTATGCCAGACAAACAGCAGGCAGTCAATAAATATTTGCTTAATTAGTTAAGTAAAAGGGAAAAATGGACAGAGAAAGCAACATTTCAAGGTAAGGAAGTCCAAACAGGTAGTATGAGGCACAAGGAAGAAAGGTAGAGAGGTGTTCCTGGCTATCAGGGGTTGATGTTGGAAGCTGGGGGAGTGGAGAAGAACCAGTCTCCCTCTTCAGAGGTTGCTGCTTCTTATGCACCTCAGGGAAAAGAGGTTGCCCTTTGGAAGGTGCTCTTCTGGTCTGCTGTGGCTGCACTGACTCTGCTGAGATTGGTCTGCTCCTCCAGGAATCTGATTCAGCTCCACGCAGGTGGTAGGCAGCAGATAGAAAATGTGAGGTGGGCTCCCTGCTCTGTTCCCCACTCCCCCCAACAAGGCTGGCTTCACCAACATGCCACAGTAGTTATACAGGGCCCTATGCTCAGAAGGTCCCCACATTTGGTTTAATGCTTTGCTGTTGCTATCTTGAAATTCTTGATTTTTGCACAGGGGCCCCCTGTATTTCCATTTTGCACTGGGCCCTGTGCATTATGTAGCTGTGCATTATGAGTGTGCCATTCCATAAGACAAGAAAACAGCCTGCCCAAGTTAACCCCCAGCCCACAGACAAACTAAGGTTTCTCATTATCAGGGAAACAGACAAACCCTGGGCCTGCCTGTGTAGCAAAGTGAAGCCCATCACCCAGCCTTAGACCCTCTGGTGGCCACACAAAATTAGGCAGAAGCTTTGAAGAGCTGCTTTTCCGTATCTCAGGCGGGCCTCCTCATTTTGTTCTCAGGGAGCATTGAAGCAGTAGGAAGATATAGAACTCTCCAGTATAACGAGCGACCCCACAGAGGCCTAGGTGGGTGGAACGCATGGGGGGAGGGGACAGCCTGTGCGCATGCACACACATGCATGCACGCCTCAGGTTTTTGTTTTTGACTTCGTTTTTTTAAAATTTTTTGTTTGTCGCTGATTGGCTAAAGATGTCCTGACAACTGAATTCTGGTCTCCCAGTTTGGGAAGCTCAAAGAGTTTCCTCACAGACATTGCACTTTGCCTCCCAAGACCTGGGATAAGGTAGAAGAGAAAAGGATGACCGAGTTTAAGGCTGGGCTGAACAGAGTTCCAATACCTGCAAGTTCTTGAGTTTTTCCTGGGATTATGAAGTCCCTGCAGACAAGGTCTATCTTGCAGTTGTCTCAATACACTTAATTACTTTTTAACCAGTTAATTAATCCACCAGCCCATTCAACAACTACTGCCAGAGTCCCGGCTATGTGATGGTCACGTTTTTAACCTGTGAGGATATACACCTGTGAGGAGCACTTCTCTGGGTTTCAGCCTGTGCCTCCAGCTCTCTTCCTTGACCTCAAACGCAGTACACTCAATGTAGGCTCATGTGCCGTGGCCCCTGCCTGGGTCCCACCCAGAGTTCCCCTAGCTGAGTGAATAGCACCATTGCGCAGAGAGGCCACTTAGAATGGCAGAGAACACGGGCGTCAGACTTGCTGTCTATGGTGAGGACTGGCATGCCCCCCTACTCACTGTGCCTCAGTTTCCTCATAGGGTAGAATAACACATACTAACTATTATGACCAACTGTCCAGGTACTGGAGCCAGAAAATCGGGAGTCCTATTTGATTCCTCCTTCTGTTCCAACCCCGATCCCAAGTCTTGTTATATTACCTTCTAAATGGTCGAGGAATCCATTCAGTGCCCTCTTCATTATTAAAGTCCTGGTCCAAGCCACCATCATCTGCCAACTGGACTATTACACTTGTCCACTATTTAGTCATTCTATTTCCACCCTTGTCTGTTCTGTTCTCCACGCTACAGCTAAACTGTCTTCCCAAAACATCGATCTCATCATGTCACCCTGCCAACAAGACCTTCAGGGTTTCCAGACTCTGCTCACACCACACTCTCCCCACTCCCTTCACTCTCTGCTCTGCCAGCAGGGCCTCCAGTGACATTTTGGGCCAGATAATTATTTGTTGTGAGGGATTGTCCTGTGGGTTGTAGGATGTTTAGTAGCATCTCTAGCTTCTACCTACTAGATACCAATGGCAACCCTTCCCCTAAGTTGTGACAAAAAAAAAAAAAATCTCCAAATGTGACTGAATGTCACCATTGTCAGATGTCCCCTGAGGTGAAATCACCCCCGTTAAGAACCTTTGCTGTAAATGCTGTCCTCCCTCCTGAAATAAGGAAACAGAGGCTTCTTTGACAAGAGCACTCTCCAGGCCCTGCCCCTCTTCCTAATTCACCCCTTCTTGGCCTCACTCCAATGTCCACTCCATCATCACTTCCTGAGGGAAGTTTCTCTAATACCTCTGCCTCTCTGGTCCCCCTGTTATAAGCTCTCCTAGCATTGGGTACTTCTCCTGTGTTGTACTTACTAGCTGGTAATCAAAATAAATGATTACTAACATATTCGTAGTTTTGCTTGTACTTGTGTGATTATTTGATTAACATCTGCCTCAGCCAAGAACAGACTGTAAGCTCCATGAGGGCAGGGACTGCATCTGTTTTCCTCAGAATTGGATCTCCAGGATACAATGTATCTAGCCTAGTACCTGACACACAGTAAGTCATCAATCAATATTTGTTGAACTAATAAATGCATGAAGATACAGCCCCTGCCCTCATGTTGTTGCTTTCTAGGGGAAGAGATAGGTAAGGAAACAAGCATAACACAAACTTTTGTGATGAAGTAATTATACACTGGGAGTCCATGGAGCACCTAACAGTTCTGGGGAGGTCTGAGATGCTCCTTGAGGAGATTGTATTCTAGTTCCTGGCAGGAGATCTGAAGCGTATTTAAGAATTAAGTGAATGGGGGTGGGAGGGACAAAAGGAAACTGGAGAGAGTAGGGGGCTCCAGGTAGAAGGATCAGCTTGCTCAAAGACTAAGAAGTGAGACTGCCTGGTCCTCAAATCCCTTCTTCTCTTACCCTTCTGCCTTCTTTCCAATTCCCGTTTGTCCCAGGCTAAGGCCTTGCTTAAGCAATCTCTGTCAGAAGGATGGAGTGAAAGCAGGGAGAGAGTCCCTTCTGGCTCACAAGCAGAGTGGCCAACCATCGCAGTTTTTTCTGTGACTGTCCTGGCTTTAGCGCTGAAGGGTTCACGTCCTGGAAACCCCTTGGTCCCTGGGTAAACAGGAAAAGTTGGTCACCCTGCTCAGAGGGTTTACTCTGGTCACCCAAGCACCTGGAAGGAGAAACAGGGCGTCTGAATGTCTCGGAATGATCCCTGGACTGGGGCCAGGACACCTGCGTTTGAGTCCCAGCTCTGTCCCACACCAGCCTTGTAATTCTGAAGAAGTTGTGTCTCTAGCCTCCCTATATTGACAACATTTGCTTATTTTCTATATTCTGTATGTTCTGGAATTTTGGGTCTTGATCCTAGAGAGATTCCTAGGGCTAGTTAATCTCCAGAGTTAGCAAATGGCTCCCCATGGAGCATGTCTTTGATATGTGAACCAGCCAATCCAGAGCTCGCACCCTCACCCTCTCCTTTATCAAACTCTCATACGCCAATGCAGTATCTCCCCTGTCCTAAACCACCCCAGGGCCAGGTCCTGGACAACTAGGGATCACCCCTATAGCCCAGAACCTACTGAAATTATCCAAACTACCCAAAGCTAGACTTACTCAGCATATTTGCAGTACCTCGCCCATTCCTTCCCACAGGAACCCCAGTAAAGGCCCTGAGTCACGCATGCCCTCCTCTCCCCACTTCTGCCTCCTGACTGACCCAGCGCTTCCTGGGGTGGCCTGCATGGCATGCCGTACCTCCTGTTCTAGGGGCCTGTGAGTATAAACTTTTTCCTCCCTGACAATCATTTCCATTTCTTACCATGCCTGATTAAAACAAACTCCAGGTCCATTTTATCACACTTTTCCCTGCCCTTATTGGCCCTGCTGCCTCACAGGGTTGTTGCAAGGGCCTAATAAGATAATGTTTATAAAAATGCTTTGTCATCTTTCAAGGATAAGGTATTTTTATGATCATTCTTTTCTGGATCATTTAGGTTTGAAAATGCTGGAAATCCCCACAGGGCCCTGTTGAGGATGCAGGGAGACCGTTCTTAGGAGGATGATCCAGGTCACCGCCTTGGGCCCCTCTCCACTGTGAACAATCCATCTGCCAGGAAGCAGTGGCCAAGGCCCATTTGGACAGCAGCCTCCTGGACTCCTGGTCTGGCCGCCTCTTCTCCAGCTTGCACCTCCTTTTCCTTTCACTGGGGGAACAAACACATTTAGAGTTGAATGGAACCACTCCATGAAATGCTTGTCCTCAGGAGAAAAGCTTCCCATTCCTTTGGAGAGCATGCACGCCACAGAGCAGGGCTCCCCCAAAGCGTTCCTCCAAGAAAAGCATATGGGAGCTGTTAAAGCCAAGAGGCCAGCACACTGGGTGGGACCTTCCTCATAAAAGCAGGAGCCTGCATCCTCTCTTCTAAATCTCTTCCTGGAAACAATCCTCTTCTCTTCCAGCCGAGGGCTGTTTACTCTGGTTTACCTCCCGGCTGCGTGGTTCACATCCACGCGGCCAACACAAAGGCAGTGTATGACCCGTGACTACCTCTCAGGCACCCAGGCTATGAAATAAACTTTTGAGCAGGCTGTGGGCAGTTATGTGGTTCTGTGGCTTCAGTGAGTGCTAAGGGGGCATGACAGTAGCTCAAAGGGTCTTGGAATAGAGTTGCCAGAGAAAACACAGGATGCCTGAATATTGCACAGGACATACTTACACACAAAAGTATTTGCTATGTATCTGAAATTCAAATTTAATTGGGCTTCCTGCATTTTTATTTGCTGAATCTGGTAACCCTAATTTAGGAGCCCATTTCTGAATCTATTTTTTTTTTTTTACTTCCCATGTAGAACAGGCCCATGTCCTTCATTTCCTGTGGAGATTTCTGGGTCTAGTCTTTTGTTCCTGTCCCCTGCTGCATGGGTCATAGACTCCCAGGCATCACCAGGTGGGCTCCAGAAGTGACTTGCTGTGAGGTCTATAACTAATTAGGTCTCTACTTAATGGGCAGATGAGAGAGCTCAGTGTGGGATTCGAGGGTGATCAAATTGGCGAATCTTGCAAAATCTTGGAGAGAACACTTGTACGCACAGAAAACATGAGTTTGAGTGGGTTAAGTGATGTCCAGGGCCTTGGGCAGGCAGTGGTCTGCTGCTGTGATGCTGGAGGGGAAGGGTTAGACACCAGCCCTTCTGCAACATATCTTTGGCTTTGGGGTCTTGACGGCTGCCATGGGGAGCCATCCTTAATTGTATCCAGGAATTTGCATGGGCCCTGGAGAAAAGGTGTCAGAGTTACAATCTCTTTTTCTAGACTTTCACAGTCATAAAGGCTTATGTGAACTAGGTGGCCTTGGTGAAGTCCTGACAATAGAAAAGGCAGTGAGGGACCCCAAGAGGAAACACTGCACAAAGAGGGAGGTGGGAAGGAGCAAGGCTCATGAAGGAGAGTGCCTCTCCAAGGTACAGTGTGCAGCTCATATGGGGGACCACATGGACCATGGCCCAATTAGGGAATCCTGGGGGGTGAACAGAAAAAGGTTACACGTGTGAACAAAAAGAGCTGTGCCATTATGACTTACACATGTAGGCCCCGAGGGGGTTTTCTGTTAGGCATCCTCCTTACAGGCTAGCTTCTCTCCTTCCTTGAGGAGCACCAAGATCAGGTGGACAAATAAGCATAACTTATACAGGCAGCTGTGGGGACAGGAGGCTGGGCCCTGGGACCAGCTGGAGTGGCGGCTCAGTCAGTCCTTATCTCTGGAGATCGCCTAAGACCTTGGCACACGCTCAGCCATACCTGCAGGTTGGAAGCAGCTGAGATGGAGACGGGTAGGTCAGAGCGTGGTGGTTCTGAGGTCAGCCCACTGGGTGAATCTGAGTCCCTTCTCTTCCAGTAGCTGGCAGCAGGAGAGCAAAAAGAAGGACTAAGGTTGGGATAACGGGCACAGATGGGGTGTAGGGTGAGGGGTGTTGCAGTGTGCATGTATGCATGCAATTTTTAGGGACATTTGAGGACAACCTGCACAAATGTCTGAGCTTCAATTTAGCAGGTGGGGGCTCAGAGTTATTATAATTAGGTTATTAAAGGAAATGGGGCATTATTTTACAGTCAAAGGTTAGTGAGGTCGAGACTTTTAGAAGACACGTATCTCCAAGGAGCTGTCCATTGGGATACAAGTTGACACTAGATTGGACTTCTTTTGATTAAACTTCTTTCAACACCAGATTAAATTTTTTCCAAATGGAAAATCTTGCTAAATGTTGTCAGTTCTTATCTTGTTGTCAGTTCTTATCTTTTACTGTTCAATTCATAAGGAAGAAGGAAAGAGGAGTGGGGTCAGGAGCTACTTTTAAAAGGCACCCCTTTCCCTGCGTGGTCACAGCTCTATCCCAGTTTTGAAGAGTGGAGTGCAAGCTGGATTCCAGCCCCTGTTGCCTTCCCAGCTGTGTGCCCCAGCACAACCCTACATTTTCAAAAAGAATGCTTTGAAGCATGGATGCCATCGTCCTATCATGGCATTGTTATAGTAACAGAATTGGTGAACACTTGCTATATACCAGGCACTAATCTAAGCACTTTACATATGTCTCATCTGGTCCTCACAACAGCTCTTCAGAGATGAGGAGACAGAGTAACCAGCGAAGGTCAACACAGTAATGGTAGAGCTGAGTGTGTTGTCCTAACCACCTGCTGTCCTACTAGACATGGAAAGATTCACAGCAGCAGAGCAGGGAAAATGAGTCAAATGGAGGCCAAAACTGAGAACTAAGAGATTTGTGAGAATATTCAAGCAAGACAAGGAGAAAATAAGAAGGAAAGTAAAAGTACCGCCACAAGCAAAAGTGGTAACAAAATGCTTGATATGAAGTCCTATTTACCAGTGATAAGCCACATGGATAGCTAGTTATGAGCTTTTTTGTAATCAACAGGAAGAGGAAAATCACAATTTTCAAGATTCCCAGTGTCTCTAAGGTGTAAAGCTCAAGTATCTGGAGAGAAGCATAACTATTTGTGGAACTAAGATAAAAATGAATTGCCTCTAGTCAGTTTTTGAAGAGCCATTTGTCCAGGGTCTCACAGCTGCTCAGCCAGAATTTGAACCCCAACCACATAGTTCCGGAGGCCACATTCTCAGACATAGCCCCCATACTGCCTCTGGGCTGGAGCTGGTGTTCTCGATAACTGTTTGTTGAGTGGATAAGTGAATCACCAATGGAGTTGGAAAAGGAGTTCAGGAGTTTCTGGAGCAATGAGGCTGCTGCTAGATACTATGACATTCACTCTTATCTAGGAGTTGTTTATAAATTACATATCAGGGACTACCTGTATTAACAATAACCTTATCACATTCCCAACTCCAAAGAAAACTAACGTCTAAATGCATTCCCTTAAAGAAGCAGCACAAATGGCTATCATGTGTCACCCTTTTCTTCTATAGAATCTGAAATTTGCTTGGAATCAACCTGATATGAATGGAATTTTTCACAGGAGTTCCACAAAGACCCAATCAGTCTCCCTCTCTCTCAACCTCTCTCTTTCCCTAAGACCTAGATGAAAACAAGGCTTGAAATCAGATATTGGGCTGCTCTTCCTGATGTAGACAGGGAATATTATTATAAGTATAAAACTGCTTATAAAATTCTTACAGTAATTGGAAAGAAATTGGAAACATTAACAGCTAAATCCCAGTTCAACTCACACTTCATTAAATAAAATATCCTTCAAACGTGATAATCATTCGAAGAGGACCTGACTCAGCACAGTTGAGCAGAAGCAAACTGAAGGCCAGTGGGAAGGAAGCAGATGGCCTCAAATCCATAAAAGTCCCCAGAGCTCTATAATCAGGCTTATATTTTCACCAAATGGTATCTAAAATCCGTGTAACACCTCTTAAACGGAACGCCTGAAACAAATACACATTGAGAGTCTGCTACAGTCTAGCAGCATTTTGTTTCTTTCACACACATTCTGTCCTTTGGGACCTACAACAACCCTGGGAGTTAGGCTGGCAGGTAGAATTATCCCTGTTTAATAGCTAAGAACACAGGCTTGGAGAGATAAAGGGACTTACTGGAGGTTATAAGTGAGTGGGGACCCTCTTGAGAACCAAAGGGACCCTGAACTCAAACCTGGACCTTCTGAGCTCTCATACTTCAACCTCTGATCTCCACTGAGATGTGCTCTCCAGCTGGTGAAGGCAAAAGGGATGTCAGGTACCACCTGAGCTCCTCTCCACAGCTTCCAGTAAACCTACTTTCCTGCTGTGAAGATAAGGAAAGTTAGAATATTACCATGTCAAGACTTGGCAACTTATGCCGCTTCCCAGGTCATGTGTTTTAGCACTTTCCTTCTCCTGCTGACATGGCATCGATGCACCCAGGAGGCCCCACTCTTATTCTGCAGACATGGAGGGGCTAAGAGGCAGCAGGCTGCTACCCAGAGGCATGTTCATGCTCTAAGAAGTTCTGCCTCCTGCTGCCTATGTGCTTGTGGAAGCTTCGCTAACTATCCTGGGGTTAATATGTGGATCTAAAAGAGAAAAAGTATAAAGAGTACCTAGCACCCTTTCTAGCATGAAAAGTTTTAGTGATTCTTTCCTTTTCATTCATTGATTCAGTCATCCATTCATTTAGCTATTTTTGTTGAGCATTCACTATGTGCTAAGCCTTGTTCCCAGTAGTAAAGACACAGCAGTGGCCGAAAAAGACAAAAATCCCTGCCTTTAAGGAGATTATATTCTGGGGCAGAAAGAGATAATTTAAAATAAAAAATTAAATAAATCATGGCAGTGTATAAGAAATATAAGGAAGAAAAATTAGGTGATATGATAGAGAATGGTTGATTCTGGACACCTCTCGGAAGAGGTAACATTTAAACTGAATTCTGGAGGACGACAGGGGCCAACTATGCAACAAGCCTAGAAAAGAGCTGGCCAAACATAGTGAAGTTCAAGTGCTGAGGCCTGAGGTGATGAGGACCTTAGACTCTCTAGGAGCTGCCGAAAGGCCGTGTGTCTGGAGTGGAGTGAGGAAGCCAGTGTCAGGAAACGAGGTTGGAGACCAAAGCTGAAGCCAGATGGTGCAAGCCTCAGAGGCCATGGTAAGGAGTTTGGGCAGCCTGAAGGAAGGGAGGGAGCCCCTATGTGGATAGCACTGGAAAGTGTGGGCCAGAGGACGGGCATCAAGTATGAGGCCCATGAGGGAGGGTGTGTGTGTGTGTGTGTGTGTGTGCGTGTGTGTGTGTGTGTGTGTGAGAGAGAGAGAAACACTGAGAAACGTACACTCAAAATGCAAAAAACAATAAGTACTCAAACTGCAGAGAGAGATAGATAAGCCAACAATTATAGGTGAAGATTTTAACATATCCCTCTGAGAAAGTGGTAGAATGAACAGATAAAAATTGTAAAATATAGAGATATAGAAGATCTGATAAATATAATAAATAAGTATATATGCATTTTTAAGTATACATATTGTTTTTGAGTACACATAAAACATTAAAAACTGTCCATGTATTAAGTAGTTAAGGAAGCCTCAATAAATAAAATGAATCAGTGTTATTCAGACTATGTTCTCTAACATATGAAAGAAAATTAGAAATAAGTAACAAAAGGATTTTATTTTTAAAAACCTACATGTCTGAAACTAAATATCATCACTTGGGTTAAAAAACTAACTCATGAAAGAAATGACAAAATAATTAGAACCAAATGTCAATGAAAATACTGTGGAATTTAGAGGAAAATGTGTAGTTTAAAATACATTTATCAGGATACAAGACAGATAGAAAACAAATAAGCTAAGCCACCAATTCAAAATTTAGAAAAGAAGCAATAGAGAAAAACTCAGAATAAGACAATAGGAAATAATAAAAACTAAGACAGAAATCAGTGAAATAGAGAGTTACAATTATAATAACCAACAAGATTAATAAAACTAAAACCTGGTTCTTTCAAAAGATTAATAAGATAGGTCACTGTCAAGACAGTTCAAGAAATAAAGGCAATACACAAACACAATACAAAAAAGTAAATAAAGTTATAAAAGAAAATTCAAAGTGCATTATGAAGACATGGGTGAAATGGTGAGACATTGGATGTCTCACCATTCAATGGAAGACAATGGATGAAAAATGGCAGATAGGAGGCAGGACTAACTTGTAGCTCCCACTTGGATGAACAGAGTAGTGTGTAGAGACTCACATCATCAACTTTTCCTCCAAGAACTACTGCGGGAATATACTAGGAAAGCTGAGAGCATCCACAGACCCTTAGAAGAGAGTGGATTGCTGCTACAGCCCCCTGGAGACAGCCAAAAAACTGTGAATGCCCAAAGTGTGAAAGTGTGAAAGGGGGATCATCCACCCCCAAATACACCCTCACTGGGGAACCGGAATGTCCAGCTCACAGGAAAAGGATTTGACCTTACCTGGAGCTGAAACAAATTTAGAGAGGTGAGCAAAACACTGGGGCAAAAGAAGCAGTAGGAAGAGCCCTGTGGGAAATCTTGGTCCCCATGGCTGCCATTTCAGACTTTGTCTCACAAAGGTCCTTCAGGAGGGCTGTCAGAGGAACTGGGAAAAGACCACAGGGAGAAGGAAACTTCCAGCTGAGCTTTGTAACAATTTTGACCAAGCATGAAGTTTCCTGGCCAGAACCTGGGAGAGGGGGGCAAATTGGGGGTGCAGGCACAGTACAGAAGTTGCAACAGGCAGCGAGGCACAAAACCTGACAGCCCTGCTTGCTTTCTCAGCTGGGAGGCTGGTAGCCTGGGGCAAGTTCACAGTCATGCTCACTTACTGCTTGGAAATAAACTTGGTGCTGTTGTTGGGGTGGAGACGGTGGATGTGAGACCAGCCTTTTGGGCTGCGTGGGAGCTGGGTGAGTGCTGCAACTGCTGGCTTCCCCTTACCTCCCTGGTGACCTGCATGATGCAGCAGAGGCTCCCATAATCCACCTGGGAACATAACTCCATTGGCCTGAGAACCACACCCCATTCCCCAGAGCAGCCTCGGTAAGCCTTGCCCAAGGAGAATCTGAGCTCAGACACACCTAACCCTGCCCCCATGATACGGTTTGGCTGTGTCCCCATGCAAATCTCATCTCGAATTCCCACATGTTGTGGGAGGGACCCAGTGAAAGGGAATTGAATCATGGGACCAGGTCTTTCCTGTGCTGTTCTCATGTTAGTGAATAAGTCTCATGAGATCTGATGGTTTTATAAGGGAGAGTTTCCCTGCACAAGCTCTCTCTTTGCCTGCTGCCATCCGTGTAAGATATGACTTGCTCCTCCATGCCTTCTGCCATGATTGCGAGGGTTCCCCAGCCACAATGAACTGTGAGTTCTCCACTAAACCTCTTTCCTTTGTAAATTGCCCAGTGCCAGGTATGTCTTTCTTAGCAGCATGAAAATGGACTAATACACCCCACCTGATGGTCTTTCTCTATCTTCTCTGTTAGCCAAAGACAAAGGAGGACATAATCTCTTGGGAGCTCTATGGCCCCACCCAGTGCAGTTACTACTGCAACTGATGCACTCTTTAAAGTGCCACCTCCTGGCTAGAGGCCAACCAACACAAAACTAACTCAATAAACAAAACTACAACCAAGGAGCCTCACAGAGTCCACTTCACTCCACTGCCACTTCCACCAGAGCAGGTGCTGGTATCCACAACTGAGAGACCTGAAGACAGTTCACATCACAGGACTCTTTGCAGACACCCCTAGTACCAGCCTGGAGCCCAGCAGCTCCTCTAAGTGGCTAGATCCAGAAGAGAAATAACAATCACTGCAGTTTGGATCTCAGGAAGCCACTTCCCTAGGGGAAGGAAGAGAGCACCACATCAAAGGGGCACCTGGTGGGACAAAAGAATCTGAACAGCAGCCCTTGAGCCCCAGACTTTCCTCTGATAAGTCTGGTAAGTCTGATAAGTCTACCCAAATAAGAAGGAACCAGAAAAAAAAAAAAAAAACTCTGGTAATATGACAAAACAATAATCTTTAACACCCCCAAAAGATTACACTAACGGGGGGGCGGAGCAAGATGGCCGAATAGGAACAGCTCCAGTCTCCAACTCCCAGCGCGAGCGACACAGAAGACCGGTGATTTCTGCATTTTCAACTGAGGTACTGGGTTCATCTCACTGGGGAGTGCCGGACGATCGGTGCTGGTCAGCTGCTGCAGCCCGACCAGCGAGAGCTGAAGCAGGGCGAGGCATCGCCTCACCTGGGAAGCGCAAGGGGGAAGGGAATCCCTTTTCCTAGCCAGGGGAACTGAGACACACAACACCTGGAAAATCGGGTAACTCCCACCCCAATATTGCGCTTTAAGCAAACAGGCACACCAGGAGATCATATCCCACACCTGGCCGGGAGGGTCCCACGCCCACGGAGCCTCCCTCATTGCTAGCACAGCAGTCTGTGATCTACCGGCAAGGCAGCAGCGAGGCTGGGGGAGGGGCGCCCGCCATTGCTGAGGCTCAAGTAGGTAAACAAAGCTGCTGGGAAGCTCGAACTGGGTGGAGCTCACAGCAGCTCAAGGAAACCTGCCTGTCTCTGTAGACTCCACCTCTGGGGACAGCGCACAGCTACACAACAACAACAACAACAACAACAACAACAAAAAAAAAGCAGCAGAAACCTCTGCAGACGCAAACAACTCTGTCTGACAGCTTTGAAGAGAGCAGTGGATCTCCCAACACGGAGGTTGAGATCTGAGAAGGGACAGACTGCCTGCTCAAGTGGGTCCCTGACCCCTGAGTAGCCTAACTGGGAGACATCCCCCACTAGGGGCAGTCTGACACCCCACACCTCACAGGGTGGAGTACACCCCTGAGAGGAAGCTTCCAAAGCAAGAATCAGACAGGTACACTCACTGTTCAGAAATATTCTATCTTCTGCAGCCTCTGCTGCTGATACCCAGGCAAACAGGGTCTGGAGTGGACCTCAAGCAATCTCCAACAGACCTACAGCTGAGGGTCCTGACTGTTAGAAGGAAAACTATCAAACAGGAAGGACACCTACACCAAAACCCCATCAGTACATCACCATCATCAAAGACCAGAGGCAGGTAAAACCACAAAGATGGGGAAAAAGCAGGGCAGAAAAGCTGGAAATTCAAAAAATAAGAGCGCATCTCCCCCGGCAAAGGAGCGCAGCTCATCGCCAGCAACGGATCAAAGCTGGACGGAGAATGACTTTGACGAGATGAGAGAAGAAGGCTTCAGTCCATCAAATCTCTCAGAGCTAAAGGAGGAATTACGTACCCAGCGCAAAGAAACTAAAAATCTTGAAAAAAAAGTGGAAGAATTGACGGCTAGAGTAATTAATGCAGAGAAGGTCATAAACGAAATGAAAGAGATGAAAACCATGACACGAGAAATACGTGACAAATGCACAAGCTTCAGTAACCGACTCGATCAACTGGAAGAAAGAGTATCAGCGATTGAGGATCAAATGAATGAAATGAAGTGAGAAGAGAAACCAAAAGAAAAAAGAAGAAAAAGAAATGAACAAAGCCTGCAAGAAGTATGGGATTATGTAAAAAGACCAAATCTACGTCTGATTGGGGTGCCTGAAAGTGAGGGAGAAAATGGAACCAAGTTGGAAAACACTCTTCAGGATATCATCCAGGAGAACTTCCCCAACCTAGTAGGGCAGGCCAACATTCAAATCCAGGAAATACAGAGAACGCCACAAAGATACTCCTCGAGAAGAGCAACTCCAAGACACATAATTGCCAGATTCACCAAAGTTGAAATGAAGGAAAAAATCTTAAGGGCAGCCAGAGAGAAAGGTCGGGTTACCCACAAAGGGAAGCCCATCAGACTCACAGCAGATGTCTCGGCAGAAACTCTACAAGCCAGAAGAGAGTGGGGGCCAATATTCAACATTCTTAAAGAAAAGAATTTTAAACCCAGAATTTCATATCCAGCCAAACTAAGTTTCATAAGTGAAGGAGAAATAAAATCCTTTACAGATAAGCAAATGCTTAGAGATTTTGTCACCACTAGGCCTGCCTTACAAGAGACCCTGAAGGAAGCACTCAACATGGAAAGGAACAACCGGTACCAGCCATTGCAAAAACATGCCAAAATGTAAAGACCATCGAGGCTAGGAAGAAACTGCATCAACTAACGAGCAAAATAACCAGTTAATATCATAATGGCAGGATCAAGTTCACACATAACAATCTTAACCTTAAATGTAAATGGACTAAATGCTCCAATGAAAAGACACAGACTGGCAAACTGGATAAAGAGTCAAGACCCATCAGTCTGCTGTATTCAGGAGACCCATCTCACACGCAGAGACATACATAGGCTCAAAATAAAGGGATGGAGGAAGATTTACCAAGCAAATGGAGAACAAAAAAAAGCGGGGGTTGCAATACTAGTCTCTGATAAAACAGACTTTAAACCATCAAAGATCAAAAGAGACAAAGAAGGCCATTACATAATGGTAAAGGGATCAATTCAACAGGAAGAGCTAACTATCCTAAATATATATGCATCCAATACAGGAGCACCCAGATTCATAAAGCAAGTCCTTAGAGACTTACAAAGAGACTTAGACTCCCATACAATAATAATGGGAGACTTCAACACTCCACTGTCAACATTAGACAGATCAACAAGACAGAAAGTTAACAAGGATATCCAGGAATTGAACTCATCTCTGCAGCAAGCAGACCTAATAGACATCTATAGAACTCCCCACCCCAAATCGACAGAATATACATTCTTCTCAGCACCACATCGTACTTACTCCAAAATTGACCATATAATTGGAAGTAAAGCACTCCTCAGCAAATGTACAAGAACAGAAATTATAACAAACTGTCTCTCAGACCACAGTGCAATCAAACTAGAACTCAGGACTAAGAAACTCAATCAAAACCGCTCAACTACATGGAAACTGAACAACCTGCTCCTGAATGACTACTGGGTACATAATGAAATGAAGGCAGAAATAAAGATGTTCTTTGAAACCAATGAGAACAAAGATACAACATACCAGAATCTCTGGGACACATTTAAAGCAGTGTGTAGAGGGAAATTTATAGCACTAAATGCCCACAAGAGAAAGCAAGAAAGATCAAAAATTGACACTCTAACATTGCAATTAAAAGAACTAGAGAAGCAAGAGCAAACACATTCGAAAGCTAGCAGAAGGCTAGAAATAACTAAGATCAGAGCAGAACTGAAGGAGATAGAGACACAAAAAACCCTCCAAAAAATCAATGAATCCAGGAGTTGGTTTTTTGAAAAGATCAACAAAATTGACAGACCACTAGCAAGACTAATAAAGAAGAAAAGAGAGAAGAATCAAATCGACGCAATTAAAAATGATAAAGGGGATATCACCACCAACCCCACAGAAATACAAACTACCATCAGAGAATACTATAAACACCTCTACGCAAATAAACTGGAAAACCTAGAAGAAATGGATAATTTCCTGGACACTTACACTCTTCCAAGACTAAACCAGGAAGAAGTTGAATCCCTGAATAGACCAATAGTAGGCTCTGAAATTGAGGCAATAATTAATAGCCTACCAACCAAAAAAAGTCCAGGACCAGATGGATTCACAGCTGAATTCTACCAGAGGTATAAGGAGGAGTTGGTACCATTCCTTCTGAAACTATTCCAATCAATAGAAAAAGAGGGAATCCTCCCTAACTCATTTTATGAGGCCAACATCATCCTGATACCAAAGCCTGGCAGAGACACAACAAAAAAAGAGAATTTTAGACCAATATCCCTGATGAACATCGATGCAAAAATCCACAATAAAATACTGGCAAACCGGATTCAACAACACATCAAAAAGCTTATCCACCATGATCAAGTGGGCTTCATCCCTGGGATGCAAGGCTGGTTCAACATTCGCAAATCAATAAACATAATCCAGCATATAAACAGAACCAAAGACAAGAACCACATGATTATCTCAATAGATGCAGAAAAGGCTTTTGACAAAATTCAACAGCCCTTCATGCTAAAAACGCTCAATAAATTCGGTATTGATGGAACGTACCTCAAAATAATAAGAGCTATTTATGACAAACCCACAGCCAATATCATACTGAATGGGCAAAAACTGGAAAAATTCCCTTTGAAAACTGGCACAAGACAGGGATGCCCTCTCTCACCACTCCTATTCAACATAGTGTTGGAAGTTCTGGCTAGGGCAATTAGGCAAGAGAAAGAAATCAGGGGTATTCACTTAGGAAAAGAAGAAGTCAAATTGTCCCTGTTTGCAGATGACATGATTGTATATTTAGAAAACCCCATTGTCTCAGCCCAAAATCTCCTTAAGCTGATAAGCAACTTCAGCAAAGTCTCAGGATACAAAATTAATGTGCAAAAATCACAAGCATTCTTATACACCAGTAACAGACAAACAGAGAGCCAAATCAGGAATGAACTTCCATTCACAATTGCTTCAAAGAAAATAAAATACCTAGGAATCCAACTTACAAGGGATGTAAAGGACCTCTTCAAGGAGAACTACAAACCACTGCTCAGTGAAATAAAAGAGGACACAAACAAATGGAAGAACATACCATGCTCATGGATAGGAAGAATCAATATCGTGAAAATGGCCATACTGCCCAAGGTAATTTATAGATTCAATGCCATCCCCATCAAGCTACCAATGAGTTTCTTCACAGAATTGGAAAAAACTGCTTTAAAGTTCATATGGAACCAAAAAAGAGCCCGCATCTCCAAGACAATCCTAAGTCAAAAGAACAAAGCTGGAGGCATCACGCTACCTGACTTCAAACTCTACTACAAGGCTACAGTAACCAAAACAGCATGGTACTGGTACCAAAACAGAGATATAGACCAATGGAACAGAACCGAGTCCTCAGAAATAATACCACACATCTACAGCCATCTGATCTTTGACAAACCTGAGAAAAACAAGAAATGGGGAAAGGATTCCCTATTTAATAAATGGTGCTGGGAAAATTGGCTAGCCATAAGTAGAAAGCTGAAACTGGATCCTTTCCTTACTCCTTATACGAAAATTAATTCAAGATGGATTAGAGACTTAAATGTTAGACCTAATACCATAAAAATCCTAGAGGAAAACCTAGGTAGTACCATTCAGGACATAGGCATGGGCAAAGACTTCATGTCTAAAACACCAAAAGCAACGGCAGCAAAAGCTAAAATTGACAAATGGGATCTAATTAAACTAAAGAGCTTCTGCACAGCAAAAGAAACTACCATCAGAGTGAACAGGCAACCTACAGAATGGGAGAAAATTTTTGCAATCTACTCATCTGACAAAGGGCTAATATCCAGAACCTACAAAGAACTCAAACAAATTTACAAGAAAAAAACAAACAACCCCATCAAAAAGTGGGCAAAGGATATGAACAGACATTTCTCAAAAGAAGAGATTCATATAGCCAACAGACATATGAAAAAATGCTCATCATCACTGGCCATCAGAGAAATGCAAATCAAAACCACAATGAGATACCATCTCACACCAGTTAGAATGGCAATCATTAAAAAGTCAGGAAACAACAGGTGCTGGAGAGGATGTGGAGAAATAGGAACACTTTTACACTGTTGGTGGGATTGTAAACTAGTTCAACCATTATGGAAAACAGTATGGCGATTCCTCAAGGATCTAGAACTAGATGTACCATATGACCCAGCCATCCCATTACTGGGGATATACCCAAAGGATTATAAATTATGCTGCTATAAAGACACATGCACACGTATGTTTATTGCAGCACTATTCACAATAGCAAAGACTTGGAATCAACCCAAATGTCCATCAGTGACAGATTGGATTAAGAAAATGTGGCACATATACACCATGGAATACTATGCAGCCATAAAAAAGGATGAGTTTGCGTCCTTTGTAGGGACATGGATGCAGCTGGAAACCATCATTCTTAGCAAACTATCACAAGAACTGAAAACCAAACACCGCATGTTCTCACTCATAGGTGGGAACTGAACAATGAGATCACTTGGACTCAGGAAGGGGAACATCACACACCGGGGCCTATCATGGGGAGGGGGGAGGGGGGAGGGATTGTATTGGGAGTTATACCTGATGTAAATGACGAGTTGATGGGTGCAGCAGACCAACATGGCACAAGTATACATATGTAACAAACCTGCACGTTATGCACATGTACCCTACAACTTAAAGTATAATAATAATAAAAAAATTAAAAAAAAAAAAAAAAAGAAAAAAGATTACACTAACAAGCTAACAAGCAATGGATCCAAACCAAGAAGAATTCTCTGAATTGCCAGGAAAATAATTCAGAAGGCTGATTATTAAGTTAATCAAGGAGGCACCAGAGAAAGGTGAAGTCTAACTTAATGAAATAAAAAAAAATGATACGTGTTATATAGGAAAAAAATCTTCAGTGAAATAGGCAGTGTAAATAAAAAACAATCACAACTTCTGGAAAGGAAGGACACACTTAGAGGAATGAAAAATACACTGGAAAGTCTCAGCAATAGAACTGAACAAGTAGAAGAAAGAACTTCAGAGCTCAAAGACAAGGCTTTTGAATTAACTCAGTCCAACAGAGACAAAGAGAAAAAGAATTTTAAAAAATAAAGCCTCTAGGAAGTTTGAGATTATGTTAAATGACCAAACCTAAAAAGAATTGGTGTTCTCCAGGAAGAAATCTAAAAGCTTAGAAATCATATTTGAGGGAATAATTCAGGAAAACTGCCCCAGCCTTGCTAGAAATCTAGACATCCAAATACAAGAACCTCAAAAAATACCTGGAAAGTTTATCTCAAAAAGATCATCACCTAGGCCCATAGTCATCAGGTTATCTACAGTCAGGAGGAAGGAAAGACTCTTAAGAGCTGTGAGGAAAAAGCATCAGGTAACCTATAAAGGAAAACTTGTCAGATTAACAGTAGATATCTCAGCAGAAGCCCTACGAGTTGAAAGGGATTGGGGCCCTATATTTAGCCTCCTCAAGCAAAATAATTATCACCAAAGAATTTTGTATCCAGTAAAACTAAGCTTCCTAAATGAAGGAAAGATATAGTTTTTTTTCAGACAAACATGTGCTGACAGAATTCACCACTACCAAGTCAGCACTACAAGAACTGCTAAAAGGAGCTCTAAATCTTGAAACAAATCCTGAAAACACATCAAAACAGAACCTCTTTAAAACATAAGTCTCACAGAACCTATAAAACAAAAATTCAATTTAACAAAACCAAGGTATACAGGTAACACATAGCATGATGAATGGAATGGTACCTTACATCTCAATACTAATGTTGAATGTAAATGGCCTAAATGCTGCACTTAAAAGATACGTAATTGCAGAATGGAGAAGAATTCACCAACCAACTATCTGCTGCCTTCAAGAGACTGGTCTAACACACGTGGACTCACATAAACTTAAGGTAAAGGGTAGAAAAAGACAGTCCGTGCAGATGGACATCAAAAGTGAGCAGAAGTAGCTATTCTTATATCAGACTAAATAAACTTTAAAGCAACAGCAGTTAAAAAAGACAAAGAGGGACATTATATAATGATAAAAGGCCTTGTGCAACAGGAAAATATCACAATGCTAAATATACATGCAGCTAACACTGGAGCTCCCAAATTTATAAAACAATTACTACTAGACCTAAGAAATGAGATAGACAGCAACACAATAACAGTGGAGGACTTCAATACTCCACTGATAGCACTAGACAGGTCATCAAGACAGAAAGTCAACAAAGAAAATGGATTTAAACTATACCCCAGAACAAATGGACTTAACAGATAATTACAGATCATTCTACCCAACAACCACAGAATATACATTCTATTAATGAGCACATGGAACTTTCTCCAAGATAGATCATATGATAGGCCACAAAACAAGTCTCAATAAATTTATGAAAACTGAAATTATATCAAGTGCTTTCTCAGACAAGAGTGGAATAAAACTAGAAATCAACTTTAAAAGAAGCCTTTGACTGGGCGTGGTGGCTCACACCTGTAATCCCAGCACTTTGGGAGGCTGAGGCAGGCGGATCACAAGGTCAGGATATCAAGACCACCCTAGCTAACATGGTGAAACCCCATATTTACTAAAAATACAAAAAATTAGCTGGACACAATAGTGGGTGCCTGTAGTCCCAGCTACTTGGGAGGATGAGGCAAAAGAATGGCGTGAACCCGGGAGGCGGAGCTTGCAGTGAGCCAAGATAGTGTCACTGCAGTCCAGCTTGGGCGAAAGAGTGAGACTCCGTCTAAAAAAAAAAAAAGCCTTCAAAACCATGCAAATACCTAGAAATTAAATAACCTCCTCCTAAATGATCATTGTAAACCATGAAATCAAGATGGAAATTAAAAAATTATTTAAACTGAACAATTGTGACACAACCTACTAAAACCCTCTGGGATACAGCAAAGGTGGTGCTAAGAAGAAAGTTCATAACCTTAAATGTCTACATCAATAAGTCTGAAAGAACACAAATAGACAATCTAAGGCCACACCTCAAGGAACTAGAGAAACAAGACCAAACCAAACCCAAGCCCAGCAGAACAAAAGAAATAACAAATATCAGAACAGAAATAAATGAAATTGAAACCAGAAAAAACACAAAAGATAAATGAAACCAAAAGCTGGTTCTTTGAAAAGATAAAATTGATAGACCATTATTGAGATTAACCAAGAAAAGAAGAGAGAAGATCCAAATAAGCTCAATTAGAAACAAAACAGGAGATATTATAACCAATACTACAGAAATACAAAATAGCATTCAAGGCTCTTATGAACACTTCTAGTTTATGTGCATAAACTAGAAAACCTAGAGGAGATGGATAAATTCCTAGAAATATTCAACCCTCCTAGATTAAACCAGGAAGAAATAGAAACTCTAAACAGAACAGTAACAAGCAGTTAGATGAATTAAAATCATAATGAAAAAATTGCCAACCAAAAAAAGTCCAGGACCAGACAGACTCATGGTTGAATTCTATCAGACATTCAAAGAAGAATTGCTACCAATCCTGTTGATGCTATTTCACAAGATTGAGAAAGAGGGAATCCTCCTTAAATTATTCAATGAAGCCAGCATCATCCTAATACCAAAACCAGGAAAGGACATAAACAAAAAAGAACACTACAGATCGATATCCCTGATGAACATAGATGCAAAAATCCTTAACAAAATACTAGCTAACCGAATGAAACAGCATATCAAAATGACAATCCACCATGATCAAATGGGTTTCATACCAGGGATTCAGGGATGGTTTACCATGCGCAAATCAATAAATGTGATACAAAAATCATATGATCACCTCAATAGATGCAGGAAGGCATTTGACAAAATCCAGCATCCCTTTATGATTAAAACTCTCAGTACAATCAGCATAGAAAGGACATAGCTTAAAGTAATAAATCTATGACAAACGCACAGCAAACATAATACTGAACTGGGAAAGCACTCCCCCTGAAAACTGGAACAAAACAAGGATGCCCATTCTCACCACATCTATTCAATGTAGTACTGGAAGTCCTTGCCAGAGCAATGAGAAAAGAGAAAGAAATAAAGGTCTTCCAAATCAGTAAAGGGGAAGTCAAACTGTTGCTGTTTGCAGATGATATGATCATATACCTAGAAAGTCCTACAGACTCCTCCAAAAAGCTCGTAGAACAGATAAATGAATTTAGCAAAGTTTCAATGTACCTTCAAGATGAATGTACACAAATCAGTAGCTCTGCTATACACCAAAAGTGACCAAGCTGAGAAACAAATCAAGAACTCAGTCACTTTTACAATAACTGCAAAACAAAAACAAAAACAAAAACAAAAACAAAAAAATCTTAGGAAAATACCTAATCAAGGAAGTGAAAGACCTCTACTAGGAAAACTACAAAACATTGCTGAAAGAAATCATAGATGACACAAACAAATGGGAACACATCCCATGCTCATGGATGGGTAGAATCAATATTGTGAAAATGACCATACCGCCAAAAGCAATCTACAAATTCAATGCAATTCCCATCAAAATACCACCATCATTCTTCACAGAACTAGAAAAAGCAATCCTAAAAATCATATGGAACCAAAAAAGAGTCTGCATCACCAAAGCAAGACAAGGCAAAAAGAACAAATCTGGAGGCATGCCATCACCCAACTTCAAACTATACTATAGGGCCATAGTCACCAAAACAGCATGGTAGTGGTATAAAAATAGGCACATAGACCAATGGAATGGAATAGGAGAACCCAGAAATAAAGCCAAATACTTAGAGCCAACTGACCTTTAACAAAAGAAACAAAACAATAAGGTGGGGAAAAGACACCATATGCAACAAATGGTGCTGAGATCATTGGCAAACTACATGTAGAAGAATGAAACTGGATCATTATCTCTCACATTATACAAAAATCAACTCAAGATAGATCAAAGACTTAAGTCTAAGACCAGAAACCATAAAAATTCTAGAAGGTAACATTGGAAAACCCATTCTAGACATTGGCTTAAGCAAAGACTTCATGACCAAGAACCCAAAAGCAAATGCAACAAAAACAAATGTGACTAAATTAAACTAGAAAGCTTCAGCACAGCAAAAGAAATAATCAGCAGAGTAAACAGACAACCCACAGAATGGGAGAAAATCTTCGCAATCTATATATTCATCCAACAGAGGACTAATATCCATAATATACAAGGAACCAAAACAAATAAGCAAGGAAAAAACAAACAATCCCATCAAAAGGTGAGCTGAGGATAGACAATTCTCAAAAGAAGATATATAAATGGCCAACAAATGTATGAAAAAATGCTCAATATCACTAATGATCGGAGAAATGCTAATCAAAACCACAATGTGATACCACCTTACTCCTGTAAGAATTGCCATAATCAAAAAATAAAAAATATGTATGCTGGCATGGCTGTGGTGAACAGGGAACATTTCTACACTGCTGATGGGAATGTAAACTAGTACAACCACTACGGAAAACAGTGCAGAGATTCCTTAAAGAACTAAAAGTAGAACTACCATTTGATCCACCAATCCCACTAGTGGGTATCTACCCAGAGGAAAGGAAGTCATTATACAAAAAAGATACTTGCACACCCATGTTTATAGCAGCACAATTTACAATTGCAAAAATATGGAACCAGCCCAAGTGACCATCAATCAACAAGTGGATAAAAACATTATGGTATATATATACCATAGAATACTACTCAGCCATAAAAAGGAACAAAATAATGGCATTCGCAGCAATCTGGATGGAATCGGAGACCATTATTCTAAGTAAAATAACTCAAGAATGGAAAACCAAACAAAAGTCCGTATGTTCTCAATCATAAGTGGGAGCTAAGCTATGAGGATGCAACGGCATAAGAATGATACAATGGACTTTGGGGACTCAGGGAGAGAGAGGGAGGGGGGTGAGGGACCAAAGACTACAAATTGGATACAGTGTACACTGCTTGGTTGATGGGTGCACCAAAATCTCAGAAATTACCGCTAAATAACTTATTCATGTAACCAAACACTACCTGTTCCCCAAAAATCTATTGAAATAAAAAATTTTTTAAAAAGTGCATTATGGAAACTTTATGATAATAAGCTTGAAAGCCTACATGAAATGAAAACATTTCTAGAAAAATAAAAAACACAAAAATTGATAGAAGGAGAAACCAAAATTTGAATAGACCAATAAACACTAAATAAAATGAAATGTAATCAAAGATCTCTCTTTCTAAAAATCCCTAGGCCTAGGTGATGGTTTTCTATATGAATTTTACCAAATTCCCAGAGGGCAGATAATTTCTATCTTAGATGAGTTCCAGAATATAGAAAAAGAATAAAAAGTCTTCTACCATGAGGATTGTGTGTTCTTGTTTTCAAAACTGGATAGGAAAGTTCAGAAAAAAATATAGGGCTATTCCACTTTGAATATAGATGTGTAAATCTAAATAAAATATTTGTTAAACAAATTCAATAGTGTATTAGGAAAAAAAGTACACGATAATCATAAAATATGAGGAATGCAAAAATAGTTCAACGTTAGAAAACTCTCTCAATATAATTTTCCATATTATGAAAGGAGAAAATTACTTGATTATCTCAATGGTGCGGAAAAACACACTTGTTAAAACTCACCACTTTTTTGTTGAAAACCCTTCAAGTATAATAGGAAGAGAATTTTCTCAACTTGGCAGACCTACCAAACCTTAATATTATATATACCAAAATATATGATATAGTATATTTGCATAAAATGGTAACATTATACTTAATTGAGAAACTTCAACTGCATTTCCTCTGAGATCAAGAATAAGAGGCCAACTGTCAACCACTGTTTGAGATATAACTGGAGGCCCTTGCCAACAATTTTAAGAAAGAAAAAGAAATAACAGATATAGAGTGGAAAGGAAGAAATGAAACTGCCACTCTGCAGATAATTCGATTTCCTACAGAGAAAAACTAACAAAATCAACAAATATTAAAACTTATATGACAGCAAGACTGTCAGATAAAAGATCACCTTGTAAAAATCAGTAAAATTTTTGATCATAAAAAGAAAAAATAAATAACAAGGTAGCTTTGTGGTCCAGGAGCAGGGAAGTGTCTTGCTGAAACCGATACTTATAGACTTAATGCGACATGAAAATTAGGATTAACTCTACCCTCTGATCCTGAGGTCAAACCATCCAACAGGCAAATAAATATGGCTGAAAAGGGGACAAGGAGAGAGTGCAAGCTGGAGGGAAGTATTGGACTAAGGGAGAATTTTAAGATGGGAGAGATACAAGGGCATGTTATGCTGATAGGGATGATGTAGTAGAGAAGGAGAGATGAATGATGGGGAAGAAAGAGAAAGGATTAACTAAGGGCCAAGATGAGAGGGGATGAGATCCACAGCCCAAGTGGTAATGGTCTTTTGGCAGAGACACATTTTCAATTCTAACAGAGAGGGGAGAAGGTGCTGGCACAAGAGTAGCAAAACCTTGATGGTGGAGACAGAAGGACAGAGCTCAGTTCTAGAGACTTCCATTTGTTCAATAAAATGTGAGGGGGAGTCGTCAGCTGAGAGTAGGTATGAGGAGACACTGGGAAGAAGGTGTGGGAGTTTTGAGGTCAGAAATCAAGGCATGATATAGTCTTAGGTGATACGATACACAACTTAGACTGGCTTTGTGAACAGAGAGCCCCGTCCTGGCAAGTGCTCAGTAAGAGCTTGTTGAATGACTGACAGCCGAGGCTGGGCAGAGTGTTTACGGAGCTTGGGCTTGGAGGACAGAAGCAAAAGAGCACCAAATTTGGGGGCCAGAGACCTGGTTTATAGATCTGGTTCCACCATGTCTCTTCTGTGGGTTCCTGTGAACTTCTTGGCATAAAAGTTAATCATAAGAACTGGGTCATTTTTGTCATACCCAACTACAACAGAGTTGAGATGCCAGTGGGGGTAAGCACTCAGGGTACAAAACATTGCTCCAACAATGTAATTCTCCGCAAGCCTGACTGCAGAAACAGCTTTTTGTAACCTGAAACCAGCTTTATCTACAGCTTCTGATACAGCCTGCTGCTATCTCAGATAGATAGGACTAATTTTGCCAATAGTTGTTGCTCACCAAGTAGAGCTAACCATCTCCCCAAACCCTTGCTCGTGCCAATGAACTTTCTCAAAGGGCAATACACAACAGTTCCCCTTTCTATAAAACCTCTAACCTTCTCTTTGTTCTTTGGATATACCAAAGACAATCGAGGCTCGTGTATGCTCCAAATTGCAATACTTTCTTCCCAAATAAAACAGTATATTTAGAGATTCATCCCTACATTTTTATTTTGTAGACCCTGGGCTTCAGTTTTTCTCATATGGAAAATGGGAATGATGGTGCCCACTGCCTTCACCTCACAGAGCTGATGTGAAGATTATGGGCTATTTTCTGCTTGTCACCCCCTCCAGATCCTTTCTCACCCTTTTCTGCGCTGCTCTGTGTCTCGCAGGGCTGATCTCCAAGGGCTGCAGTTCCTGGGTTCCTTTGCCCTTTGGCTTCCCTTTGAGCTCTGCTGGTTGGAAGCCCCAGCAGCAGATGGGAGAGCAGAAGAGGACACAGCAGGCAGAGCACTCAACACCGCAGTTCCTCCCAGCCTGGCTGCAGTTCTGGCATTGCCATGTTCCTCTGCAGCCACGAGTCTTTTTATGCAGCCCCTTTTCCATGGCACTAGTTTTCATGGTCTCAGCTAACACTCTTGCCTCCATTTGCCCATTCAAGCCTACGAGGTTAATAGCCCCTCCTGCTTCTCTCATCCCTGGGCATCTCCTTTGACCCTGCCCAGACTTCTGTGAATAGTGCCTTCATGAAACTCTCACCAGTCTCCTTTGAGGGTGCCATCTATTCCTACCAGGCCTTGAATACAAGGACCGAGGACAGAAAGGTATTCCAGGTGCTGAGCAAGGTGAGATGCGTGGAGCCAGGGAGAGAGAAAACACGCACAAGGGGAAGGGATCAGCTGTAAAATCTGGCATGCCCTGACTTGAGAAGGAAGATTCTGCTGCTTCCCCATGGCCTTGACCTTTCCTCACCGTGAACTAGGGAGAATGTTCTGTTCTCTGGGGGCAGAGAAGGCCCAGATTCACTCTGAGGTATAAAGAGGTCGCAAAAACCAAGCCTCCATAGTTCCACTGTACAGAGAGCTTGGGGCACAGGTAATGGTAGGTCCTGCTCTTGGGCTCAAAGTGTTTTGAGAAGCCACTCACCTAGGCAAAGTTGCTCATTTTTCACAATAAAAAATGGGCTACTTATTCTTGCCAAGGACAGAGCAACAAACCAACCATTGATAAGCGTAAGAAAAATCATTGATGAGACTAACCACTCAATACATAAGTAGGTCTCCAGTTACAAGTCTCTCTATTTGATGCTCCCGGTTAGTAGCAATCCCTTCTGTTTATTCAGCATACCCTTTTAGGTTATGTCAAGTTCAGGGTCCCAGCTCTGCCATGTGCCAGGCAAGTCCTCTTCACCTCTGCTCATCCCTGTTCCTTCCTTTACCAAGTGAGGAGCTTGAAGGCCATTTTGGTAACTCACCCTGCTTGCCCTGGTTCTTTTCCCAGCATCCCTCAAATAAGCCCACTGGGTCAGTCACTGGGCCAGGCCTGACAGTGTCTGGGTTTATGATCTCTTCTTTCTCACCCTTGTGTCTCCCACACTGATGCCCAGTGGGACTGGCAGACCCAGCACCCAGGGGCTCTGACATGAGCACTGCACCCCTTTGTCTTTCTGCCTCTCCTCCGTTGCAGCCAGCCAGACCCCCAAATTGGTCCCCCTAGAGCAAGGCCCGTGTATTGGAATCAGGTAGACCTGACTTGTTCAAAGTTAACCCTTTGCCTCTGAGCCTCAGTTGCCTGAGCAGTCAAGTGTAGGGCATCATAGCCACCCCCAGGCTTGCTCTGGAGTGTCTAGCAAAATGTCTAGCATCCAGAAGGCAACTGATGAAGGAGAGGACCTCCTTTCCTTCATGCTGGGGTCCTTCTGCTGCCTGGAAGCCTGAGGACTAGGCCCTGCCCCCTGGATGAACATGCTGGTGAGCATAGCGATAGTGTCCTCACTGCACGATCTCTGGACTTCACTGCCTCTCTCTCAGAGGATGACCACTGTACCTAGGTTAGGCTCATCCTCCACCCCAGCTCAAGCTTCCTTCCCCCTGTCCCTTCCTGTCTTCAGCCTAAGCATGTTGGAGTAACAATATCTTGGAGGCCCCAAATTCGACATTTCTTTCTTCACATGAGACAATGCAACTCTGCTTTGAGACCTATAAAATGAGTGCAAATATTTTGTAATCATTGATGGCACAGGGTGGGATGCTTGATATTCTACAAAACTATATATATGGCATGTAAAGATGCAGTTTAATTCTGCATACATTTGACCTAGAGTTAATATACTAGCTATAATAATCTTCAAAGTCTAATAACAAATTATTTTATTAGACTATTAAGAATATTAAAAGATGTTTCGACAGGATTTGGATGGCCCAGTTTTCTTTAAAGAGCTATCCAAGGATGTTTGACCTGTTTTCATTTGATAAAATGTCCTAGCAGTGAACAGAGACATTAGAAGTCATACCAGAGCGTCACATTAGAATTTGCTCCTGTGACTCCCTTTGAGGAGAGGATTTCAAACAGAGAGGGGCCAATGTGAGGAGTGGCATTCCTATTTCACTTTCATTTTGTGCTGCTCATTTTACAAAAGTTAGTGTCTATAGAGGCTGGGAGTTTGTCCATGCTATTTTTGTTCTTTTCTTTGTTTCCTGTGTTTTAAAACACTAGGAATGCTATGTATATTTAATAGTTGGTTGAGGTGTAATAATAAAACATACCTGTTTGATGAGTTTCAGCACATGAATACATCACCAAAACCATCACCATAATCAAAATAATGAACGTATTCATCCCCCAGGTCCCCAATACCCCCAAATTTCCTTGTTCCCTTGTTAATACCTTCTTTTCACCCACCCTGACCCTCACATTTCAAACAACCACTGATCTGCTTTCTGTCACTATGCGTTATTTTGCATTTTCTAGAATTTTATGTGAATGGAAGCACACAGTATGTACCCTTTTCTGTCTGGCTTCTTTCAGTTAGCCTAATTATTTTAAGATTTTTCCCTGCTGTTGAATGTATCACAATGGTTTGTTCCTTTTTATTGCCGAAGAGTATTCCATTTTAGGAATATACCAGATTTGTTTCCAATTTGGGATTATTAAAGATTATTATAAATAAAGCTATGAACATCCACATATAAATCTTCATATAGACTTTCTCTAGGGTAAATACCTAGGAACGGAATGGGTAGATCACGTGGTCAGTGTATGTTTAACTCTTAAAAAGCCAAAATGTTTTCCAAAGTGACTGTACCATTTCACATTCCCCCCAGCAACGTGTGAGAATTCCTGTTCCTCCATGTCTTCACCAACACGTGGTATGGCCAGTCTTCTTAATTTTAAACATTCCGATAGGTACATAGTAGTGACTTATTGTGGTTTTAATTTGCTTTTCTCTCATGGTGTGCAATAAAGTATCTTTTTTATGGCTTATTTGCTATCCATTATCTTTTTTGATAAAATACTTGTTCAGATTTTTTGCCTATTTTAAAAATTTTGTTTTCTTGTTATTGAGTTTTAGAGTTGCTTATATAACGGTATACAAGTCCTTTCTTAGGTATGTGATTTCAAATATTTTCTCCCAGTCTGTGGCTTTTTATTCTTTTAGTAGTGTCTTTTGAAGAGCAGAACTGACTGACTTTGACAAAGTCGTTTTACCAATTGGACTTCCTTTGCTGTTGTATTCAAGAAATCCTTGTCTAATCCAGTGTCACAAAGATTTTCTCCTAGATTTTCTTCTGGAAGTTACATAGTTTTAGGTTTAGCTTTAGATATTTTGAATCATTTAAATTTAGATTATTTGGATCTTTTTATTATAGATTTATATCTTTTAGACCTAGATTAGCTGGATCTTGAGTTAATTTTTGAATTAATTCTGAATATAGTGGGAGGTGTGGATTGAAGTGATTTGTTTTATGTAGATATCCAATTGTTTCAGCACCATTTGTTGAAGAGATATTCTTTCTCCACTGAATTGTCTTTGCATTTTTTGGAAAATCAATTGACCATATGTATTTGGATGTATTTCTGGATTCTCCATGGGATTCCTTTGATCTATTTGTATATCTTGATGTCCATACCACACTGTCTTGATGACTGTAGCTTTATAATATATCTTGAATCCAACATTGTTCCCCTCTTCTCAAAATTGTTTTGGTTATCCTAGATCATTTGTATTCTTATATAAAGTTTATAATAAACTTGTTAATTAAAAAAAAAAAGCCTAATGGGATTTTGATTCGGATTATGTTAAATCTGTAGATCAATTTGCAGATAATTGACATCTTAACAATATTGAACTTATTTAAAACACTTAAATAAATAGAGAGCTATACCAGGCTCTTTCAATCTAGGAGCCTGGTATATCTCTTCATTTATGTAGGTATTTTAAATGTTTCTTTTCAACATTTTGTAGTTTTCAGAGTACATATATTGTTAAATCAGTCCCTAAGTATTTCATATTTGTATGCTAGTGTTAATGGTATTGTTTTAAATTTCCTTTATCAACAGCTTATTTCTAATACAAAGAAATGCCATTGATTTATGTATATCAGCATTAGATTCTGCAACCCTGTTAAGTTTATTTATTATTTACAGTAGCATTGTTGTAGATTACTTAGGATTTCTAACAGATGGTTATGTTGTCTGTGAATAAATCTAGCTTTATTTCTTTTTTTTTTTTCCTTTAAGACATGGTCTTGCTCTGTCACCCAGGCTGGAGCACAGCAGCACAATTACAGCTCACTGTAGCCTTGACTTCTTGAGCTCAAGGGATCCTCCTACCTCAGCCTCCCAGGTGGCTGGGACCACCCGGGGATGCCACCATGCCTGGCTATTTTCTGTTTTAAATTTTTTGTGGAGATAGTATCTCTGTATGTTGCCGGCTTTACTTATTCTTCTCCAATCTGTATGCCTTTTATTTCTTATCCTTGCCTCATTGCATTGGCTGGGACCTCCACTATCATGTTGAATAAAAGTGGTAGGAATGGATATCCTTGGCTTTTTCACTGTCTTAGGGAAAAAGTATTCAGCCTTTCTATAGTAAATATAAGCCATTGGGTTTTGGTTTTTCCATAGATGCCCTTTATCGGGTTTAGTAAGTTCCTTTGCATCTCTCAATTGCTGATAATATTTTTCCTGACTGGGTACTAATTTTTGTCTAATGTTTTTCCCATGTCTATCGAGATGATCGCATGGTTTTCCTTTTACATTTAATTTAATAATACAGTTAGCTATCTTGATTGGTTTTTTAATGTTAAGCCAAGTTTGCATTCTTAGGATAAACTCCATTTGGTCACAATTCGTTATATTTTAGCATAACGTTAAATTTGATTTGCTTAAATCTTGTTTAGAAATTTTGCATTTATGAGGGATATTGTTCTGCAGTTTTCTTGTTATATTCAGTTATTTTTAGGCAGGTTTAACAGAATCACTGTTTTCTCCATTCATTCTTTATGGATGAAGGCAAAGGGAAAGATTCTGAGTATCTGAGAGGTCTGAGTGTGTCACTGATATCTGTAACATTTTAGAACCCCAGATGTTCATGTCAATATTTTGTATCATTTTTATAAATAAAGTTACACTAGTAAAGAAAAACAGAAAGGACATTTCCCAAATTGTAACAGTAATTTCTCCTGGGTAAATTAAGGATGTCCAGACATTTGAGGACATCCTGCAACAGAAAAGAGAGTCATGAAAATAAACCAGGAAAATAGCTGGAGAAAAGAAAAACATTTATTTACTTATTGTTCTTTTTTTTATTCCTTTAAAATGGAATCCTTGTTGCGGAAAAAACTTTTTAAAACTTATAATTATTCTTCTTCTAATGATTTGAGACATATCCCACAAACAAGGTCAGAATCAAATGAAAAAGGGACAATCATGGAGCAGAAAAAGTTATGGAAAATAAAAATACAGTTACTATAATGCAAATAAATGATTCTAATCTTACAAAGGAGGTATATTAGTCTGCTAAGGCTACCATGACAAAATACCACAAACAGAGTTGCTTAAAGAACAGAAATATATTTCCCACAGTTCTGGAGGCTGGAAGTCCAAGGTCAAGGTGTCTGCAGACTTGGTTTCTCCTGAGGCTGCTCTCCTTGTCTTGCACATGGCCCTCTTCTTACCATGTCCTTACATGACCTTTCTTTTGCACATGCACATTCTTGGTGTCTCTTCTTCTTATAAGGACACCAGTCCTATTGGATCAGGTTCCCACTCTTATGACATTGTTTACCTCAATTACCTTTTTAAAGGCCCTATCTCCAAATACAGTCACATTGGGGATTAGGGTTTCAACATGTGTATTTTTGGAGGACACAATCTGTCTATAACAATGGACAATTGAAAAATCCTGTCATGGTGAATGGAAAAGAAATAAAGTCATGAATAGTTTATTTCATTCCTTTATTCAAGGAACTTAAAATACTGACAACTACATTGGAGGATCTAGATTGGCAAAGATGAAGCTAGAGACTTAAATCTCATCCAGGAGAACAAAAAGTCAATGGCTATGATTCCAAATTGGTAAATTAAGAAATAGTGGTAGAAGCAGATTATATAACCAGAATAAACAGTTAAACAGTTAAACGTGGTAATCTCTAAGAAGCATGAATAGAGGTGGGCAGTGTGTTGCTTTTCATTATAAACCTCTCCTTACCATTCAGGCCATGTTCATGTATTTGATTTAAAACTTAGCAAAAAGCACTATTACCAAAACAAAACAAAACAAAACAAAACTGTGGCTTCTCCATCTGTTCTGTTCTTTTTCTTCCAGTTAGGTCCTTCTTCGATATTTCCAACAGCACAGGCCACTTTTGCAACCCAGGACCAGGAGTTACAAGCTCAACTCTCATTCAGGGTTTCTGCTTTCCTCTTTGTCCCTTTTTGGTTTTATTTTTGTGCAAATTTATTTCCACAACAGATTGTGGGTTCCTTCAAAGATTTATACATGGCTCACCTCCAATGTCTTGACAATAACCTGGCACATGTAGGGGCTCAGAGTATTTACTTTTAAAACACAAGTCTTGTTAACCTTCTAGAGAGCAGTTCTGCTCAACATCACATCATCAGCTTGTCCCAGCCCTTGGAACCAGTACAGAGAGAGCCTCATTAAAATCATTTTAAGGCAAAACGCTTAATTTTCTTTTATACATTTAAGAATGTGATACCAGCAAATGCTATTGGGAATGACTGGGAGAACTCTTACCTACTTTACTAAAACATGAAGTTGTTAACCGTATCTATATGTCTCTCTATATATCTTCGGCTTCACCACATTCATCCATCAGTCTGTCCTCAGTGGGCCCTGTCATCTGTAAAGCTTTGTGTCAATGCATAATTTTGTAAACTACATTACTGTCCTCAAGATTACAAACTGTCCTCAAATGTGGAAGTCAAGGTTGTTCCATAAATACAGAATTTAAACTAAAACAACTATAGAGAGTATACAGGTTCCTTTGCCTTGATAAAATTTATGGGTTTGCTTAGAACTAAATGAGAAGTTAATTTTTTTGTTAAATAAATCATATTGCCTCATTGCTTAAAACTGCTATCTCAAGAGATTTCTTTCCTGTATTTCTGATTTATGGTGACATGATGGCAGTACTTGGGATTCTAGTTCTAAGTTTCCTGCCAGCCCCTCCTCTCCTGCAATCTGTAAACAATGCCCTGGTCATTCTTTTCAGAAAAGAATGCTCTGGGAGGCTGGAGAGCCTTTGGGAAGGAAAACGGTCATTCTCTGCACAGTCTGTTTGGTGTGAAAGGTACTGAAGCACCTGTCCTGGGACTTTGGAGCAGGCGATCCTCTGACTTCTCCCTCTGGGAGTGCTCCTACGCCTGGGTTTTCAGCATCCAGATGCTCAGATTCTCAGGCTATTTCCAGAGTGACACCGGAGCCAGATCAGGACGGTGGGAGAAAACAGTAGAGAGCAGATGATTTGCTCAGTATCGTGGGCTAAGTCTATGTACTTTATTATTCAAAAGATATTTATTGAGAACTTACACAGACCTTTTGGAGACTCCACAGCTGACCTTCTTTTCTGATTATTCCCTAGAACATGAGCTCTGCTGGTGAAAGTCTAGCTTCAGGCAGTCACATAAATACATACTTAGAATGCACTGTGTCCTGAGCAATAATCAGAGTAAGCATAAGATTCAGAAGCAGCTTATTAAAGAAATGAGAGATTCTATTTGTGGAGGCTGAGAAAAGCAGGGGAGATCAGTGTTGCCCAGGGTTTTAAAGGATAAATAGAAGCTCGTCAAATAGATAAGGTGGAAGAAAATTCTAGAAAGTGGGAACAGCCTGAAAAAATGAATATGATTGTGACCACATGGAATTTTAAGAAATATCTATTATCTATTACCAGATCTATATACATTCCTGCATCTGCATTCATTTTATTTTATTTTTAATTTCCTTTTTGATGTAAAGAAGACCTCTTATATAGATATTTGGAGTTATGAAGCATTTTTTTTGGAAAGATGAAATAGTTGCCCAGAGAGCATTAAATTATATATATAACTTTAAATGACTCTAGTATTTTCCTGTCCTTTAATCTTTGTATTTTTTTATTTTTATTTTTAAAATTTTTTATTTGCATAGTTTATTGGGGAACAGATGGTATTTGCTTGCATCAGTAAGCTCTTTTGGGGTGATTGTGAGATTTTGGTGCACCCATCACCTGAGCAGTATATGCTGAACACAATTAGTAGTCTATTATCCCTCACCTCCTTCCCACTTTTTCCCCCTAGTCCCCATAGTCCATTGTGTCATTCTTATGCCTTTGCATCCACATAGCTTAGCTCCCACTTATGGTGAGAACATACGATGTTTCGTTTTCTATTCCTGAGTGACTTCACTTAGAATAATTGTCTCCAATCTCATCCAGGTCGCTGCAAATGCCATTAATTCATTCCTTTTTATGGCTGAGTAGTATTCCATCATGTATATATAACCACAGTTTATCCACTCGATTGATGGGCATTTGGGTTGGTTCCATGTTTTTGCAATTGCCAACTGTGCTGCTATAAACATGCAAATTGTGCTGCTATAAACATGCTATAAAAGAACATTGATTCTTTTTTGTATAATGACTTATTTTCCTCTGAGTAGATACCCACTATCGGGATTGCTGGATCAAATGGTAGTTCTACTTTTAGTTCTTTAAGGAATGCCCGCAATGTTTTCCATAGTGGTTGTACTAGTTTACATTCCCACTAGCAGTGTAAAAGTGTTTCCTGTTCACCACAGCCACGCCAACATCTATTAATTTTTGAATTTTTGATTATGGCCATTCTTGCAGGAGTAAGGTGGTATTACACTATGGTTTTGATTTGCATTTCCCTAATCATTAGTGTTGAGCATTTTTCATGTTTGTCGGTCATTTGTATATCTTCTTTTGAGAATTGTCTACTTATGTCCTTAGCCTACTTTTTGATGGGATTGTTTTTCCTTGCTAATTTGTTTGAGTTCCTTATAGATTCTGGATATTAGTCCTTTGTCAGATGTATAGATTGTGAAGAATTTCTCCCACTCTAGGCTGTCTGTCTGCTGACTGTTTTTTGCCATGCAAAAGCTCTTTAGTTTATTAAGTCCCAGCTATTTATCTTTGTTTTTGTTGCATTTGCTTTTGGGTTCTGCGTCATGAAATCCTTGCCTAAGCTGATGACTAGAAGGGTTTTTCCAATGTTATCTTATAGAATGTTTATAGTTTCAGGTCTTAGATTTAAGTCTTTGGTCCATCTTGAGTTGATTTTTGTGTAACATGAGAGATGAGGATCCAGTTTCATTCTCCTACACGTGCCTTGCCAATTATCCCAACACTATTCGTTGAATAGACTGTTTTTTCCCCACTTAATGTTTTGGTTTTCTTTGTCAAAGATCAGTTGGCTATATTTGGCTTCATTTCTGGGTTCTCTATTCTGTTGCATCGGTCTATGCGCCTATTTTTATTCCAGGACCACGCTGTTTTGGTGACTATGGCCCTATAGTATAGTTTGAAATCAGGTATTGCGATGCCTCCAGATTTGTTCTTTTTGCTTAGTTTTGCTTTGGCTACGCAGCCTCTTTTTTGGTTCCATATGAATTTTAGGATTTTTTTTTCTAATTCTGTGAAGAATGATGGTGGTGTTTTGATGGGAATTGCATTGAATTTGTAGATTGCTTTGGGCAGTATGGTCATTCTCACAATATTAATTCGACCATCCAACAGCATGAGATGTATTTCCATTTGTTTGTGTCATCTATGATTTCTTTCAGCAATGTTTTGTAGTTTTCCTAGTAGAGGTCTTTCACTTCTTTGATTAGGTCTATTCGTAATTAGGTATGTATGTATATATGTATGTATGTATGTATTGCAGCTATTGTAAAAGGGGTTGAATTCTTGATTTGATTTTCAGCTTGGTTGCCATTACCAGAAGAGGTACTGATTTATGTACGTTAATTTTGTATCCAGAAATTTTGCTGAATTCTTTTATCAGTTCTAGGAGTTTTCTGAAAGAGTCTTTAGGGTTTTCTAGGTAAGCAATCATATCATCAGCAAACAGCAACAGTTTGACTTCCTCTTTACCGATTTGGATGCCCTTTATTTCTTTCTCTTGTCTGAATGCTCTGGCTAGGACTTTCAGTACTATGTAGATATGAAATACCATTCCATTCAGTACACATGTAGAATACAAGTGGTGAGAGTGGGCAGCTATGTCTTGTTCCAGTTCTCAGAGGAAATGCTTTCAACATTTCCCCATTCAGTATTATGCTGGCTGTGAGTCTGTCATAGATGGCTTTTATTACAGTGAGGTATGCCCCATGTATCCCAATTTTGCTGAGAGTTTTAATTATTGACAAATGCTGGATTTTGTCAAATGCTTTTTCTGCATCTATTAAGATGATCATGTGATTTTTGCTTTTAATTCTGTTTATGTGGTGTATCATATTTATTGACTTGTGTATGTTAAACCACCCCTGCATTCCTGGTATGAAACTCACTTGATCATGGTATATGATCTTTTTGATATGTTGTTGGATTTGGTTAGCTAATATTTTATTAAGGATTTCTGCATCTATGTTCACCAGGGATATTGGTTTGTAGTTTTCTTTTTTTGGTTATGTCCTTTCCTAATTTTGGTATTAGGGTGATACTAGCTCCATAGAACGATTTAGGGAGCATTCCCTCCTTCTCTATCTTGTGGAATAGTGCCAATAGGATTGGTAACAATTCTTCTTTGAATGTCTGATAGAATTCTACTGTGAATCCATCTGGCCCTGAAGTTTTTTTGTTGGTAATTTATTAGTTACCATTTCAATCTTGCTGCTTGTTATTAATCTGCTCAAGGTATCTAATTCTTCATGACAAAATAGGAGGGCTATGTCTTCCCAGGAATTTATCGATTTCCTCTATGTTTTCTAGTTACGCACATAGAGGTGTTCATAGTAGCTTTGAATGATCTTTTGTATTTCTTTGGTATCAGTTGTAATATCTCCCATTTTGTTTCTAATTGGGCTTATCTGGATTTTCTCTCTGCTTTTCTTGGTTAATTTTGCTAATGGTCTATCCATTTTATTTGTATTTTCAAAGAACCAGCTTTCTGTTTCATTTAACTTTTGTATTTTTTTGGTATCAATTTAATTTAGTTCTGCTCTGATCTTGGTTATTTCCTTTGTTCTTTCCTTGGTTATTTTCCTTCTTCTGGGATTGGGTTTGGCTTGTTCTTGTTTCTCTAGAACACCTCTAGGTGTGACCTTAGATTGTCTGTTTGAACTCTTTCAGACTTTTTCATGTAGGCATTTGGGGCTGTGAACTTTCCTCTTAGCAATGCCTTTGCTGTATCCCAGAGGTTTTGATAGGTTCTGTCACTATTGTCATTTGATTTGAAGAATTTTTTAATTTTCATCTTGATTTCATTGTTGATCCATTGATCATTCAGGAGCAGGTTAATTTCCATGTATGTGCATGATTTTGAAGGTTCCTTTTGAAGTTGATGTCCAGTTTTATTCCACTCTTGTCTGAGAGAGCACTTGATATAATCCAAATTTTCTTAAATTTATTGAGGCCTGTTTGATGGCCTATTATGTGATCTATCTTGGAGAAAGTTCCATGTGCTGATGAATAGAATGCATATTTTGCAGTTATTGGGTAGGATGTTCTGTACATATCTGTTAAGTCCATTTGTTCTATGGTATAGTTTAAATCTATTGTTTCTTTGTTGACTTTCTATCTTGATGACCTGTCTAGTGCTCTCAGTGGAGTATTGAAGTCCCCCACTGTTACTGTGTTGCTGTGTATCTCATTTCTTAGGTCTAGTAGAAATTGTTTTATAAATCTGGGGACTCCAACATTAGGTGCATATACATTTAGCATTGTGATATTTTCCTGTTGGACAAGGACTTTTATCATTATATAATGTCCGTCTTTGTCTTTTTTAAATGCTGTTGCTTTAAGATTTATTTTGTCTGATATAAGAATAGCTACTTCTGCTCGCTTTTGGTGCCCATTTGCATGGAATGTCTTTTTCCACCCCTTTACCTTAAGTTCATGTGAGTCCTTATGTGTTAAACAGGTCTTGAGGCAGCAGATAGTTGGTTGGCGAATTCTTCTCCATTCTCCAATTCTGTATCTTTTAAGTGGAGCATTTAGGCCATTTACATTCAACATTAGTATTGAGATATGAAGTACTATTCCATTCATTGTGCTGTGTGTTACCTGTTTACCTTGATTTTTTAAATTGTATTTTTGTTTTATAGGTCCTGAGAGATTTATGCATTAAAGAGGTTCTGTTTTGATGTGTTTTCAGGATTTATTTCAAGATTTAGAGCTCCTTTTAGCAGTTCTTGTAGTGCTGGCTTGGTAGTGGTGAATTCTCTCAGTATTTGTTTGTGTGAAAAGACTGTAACCTTTTCTTCATTTATGAAGCTTAGTTTTACCGGATACAAAATTCTTGGCTGATAATTTTTTTATTTAAGGAGGCTGAAGATAGGGCCCCATTCCCTTCTAGACTGTAGGGTTTCTGCTGAGAAATCTCCTGTTAATCTGATAGGTATTCCTTTATAGGTTACCTGGTGCTTTTGCCTCACAGCTCTTAAGATTCTTTCCTTTACCTTAACTTTAGGTAACCTGATGACAATGTGCCTAGGCAATGATCTTTTTTGTGATGAATTCCCCAGGTGTTCTTTGAGCTTCTTGTATTTGGATGTCTAGGTCTCTAGCAAGGCCAGGAAAATTTTCCTCGATTATTCCACAAAATATGTTTTCCAAACTTTTAGATTTCTCTTCTTTCTCAGGAATGCTGATTATTCTTAGGTTTGTTCATGTAATATAACCCCAGACTTCTTGGCAGCCTTGTTCATATTTTCATATTCTTTTTTCTTTGTCTTTGTTGAATTGGGTTAATTTAAAAACTTTGTCTTCACCCTCTGAAGTTCTGTCTTCTGCTTGTTTGATTCTATTGCTGAGACTTTTCAGAGTATTTTGCATTTCTGTAAGTACATCCATTGTTTCCTGAAGTTTTTATTGTTTTTTATTTTGCTATCTATTTCATTGAAAATTTCTCCCCTCATTTCTTGACTTCCTTAAATTGGGCTTCACCTCTCTCTGATGCCTCCCTGATTAGCTTATTAACTAACTTTCTGAATTCCTTTTGAGGTATGCCAGCAATTTCTTCTTGGCTTGGAATCATTGATAGTGAGCTAGTGTGATTTTTTGAGGTTGTTAAAGAACTCTGTTTTGTCATATTGCCAGGGTTGGTTTTCTGGTTCCTTCTCATTTTGGTAGGGGCGGGGGGCTCTGTCAGAGGGAAGGTCTAGGGTTCAAGGCTGTTGTTCAAATTCTTTTGTCCTACAGGGTGTTCCCTTGATGTAGTACTCTCGCACTTTTCCTATGGATGTGGCTTCCTGAGAACTGAGCTGTAGTGATCACTAACTCTCTTCTGGATCTAGCCACCCAGCAAGTCTACCAGGCTCCAGGCTGGTACTGGTGGTTGTCTGTACAGAGTCCTGTGAACTGAACTGTCTGTGGGTCTCTCAGTGGCGGATACCAGCCCCTGCTCCAGTGGAAGTGGCAGGGGGGTGAAATAGACTCTGTGAGGGTCCTTAGCTTTGGTTTCTTAATGCACTATTTTTGTGCTGGTTGGCCTCCTGCTGGGAGATGGTGCTTTTAAGAGAGCATCAGCTGTGGAACTATGGGGAAGAACAGGTAGTGGGCAAGGCCCTAGAACTCCTAAGAGTATGTGTGCCCTTTGTCTTCAGCTACCAGGGTGGGTAGAGAAGGACCATTAGGTGGGGGTAGGGCTAGGCCCGTCTGAGCTCAGTCTCTCCTTGGGCGGGTCTTGCTGTGGCTGCTGTGGGGATGTGGGTGTAGTTCCCAGGTCAATGGAGTTCTGTTCCTAGGAAGATTATGGCTGTCTCTACTGTGTCATGCAGGTCGTCAGGTAAGTAGGGGAAAGCTGCAGTCACAGGACTTACTCAGCTCCCGTGCAAGTCAAAGGGCTGGCCTCTTCCCACGGTGCCCACCCCCAACAGCACCGAGCCTGTTTCCAGGCAGTGGGCAAGCAGGGCTGAGAACTCGCCCCCGGCCACCCACCTCCCAGCTGTGAAAGCAAGTAGGGCATTCGTGCTTCCCCTTCCTCTGGAGTCTGCACACCAGATTCACACCCTCTCCTGAGTTCTGGTCATGAGACTTCTCGATCAGTTCAAATTATTACAAAGTTCAGCTGGAGGTTTCCTTCTCTCTCACTGGCCTTTTCCCAATGCCTCTGCCAGCCCTCCCCAAGGACCCCTGTAAGGCAAGGCAGAAATAGCTTCCTAGGTGACCCAGCAAGTCCACAGGGCTTTTCTCACTGCTTCCTCTACTCCTGTATTTCACTCGGCTCTCTAAGTTCACTTAGCACCAGGTAAGGTCAGAATCTTCTCCCGTGTTCTAGACCTTCAGGTTCCTGACTGAGGGTGTTTGTTTGGGGGTGGAAGATTCCTCCTTTCCCACCTCCACAGTCTGGGCACTCACAGTATTTAGGGGTGTTTCTTGGAGCCTGCAGGAGCAATCCACTTCCTTCAGAGGGTCTGTGGGTTCTCTTGGCTTTCTTGATTTATTCCTGAAGTTGTTCTGGAGCTAAAGTTCACGACGCAAGCCTCCACACACTACACTGTCCATTTGAGTGGGAGCTGCAATCTCTTAATCTCCTTTTAAGGTGGAGCAAGTATGTCTTAAGGAAACTGACATCTTTCAGGTATTGAGGTTTTCATCATTAACATAGTATTTCTATTCACTTATTTGGATCTTCTTTATTGCCTTTTAATAAATTTTTGTGGGATTTTTTTCCCACAAAGATCTTACACATGAACCTTCTGTTTTTTATTGTTGTTGTTGTTGCCATAATAGATATTAACTTTTAAAGAATTATTATTTCTATTTGGATTGAGTAGACAAATACAATAGACTTTTGTATATCATTCTTATACCCAGCAAATTTGCTAAATTTTCTTATTCTGGTGATTAGCATATTACTCTCAATTTTACATGTAGACATTATGTCATCTGCAAATAATGACCAATTTGTTTCTTCTTTTAAAATTCTCATGCTTTTTATTTATTTTTCTTGTATTGTTTCACTGATTATGACCTCTAACATAATAGTGAACTAATGCAGCATTAGCAGGCATCTTTGTCTTATTCATGATTTTAAAGGCTCCCCATTTGATATGGTTTGGATCTGTATCCCTACCGAATCTCATGTTGAATTATAATCCCCAGTGTTGGAGGTGGGGCCTGGTGGGAGGTGATTGGATCATAGGGATGGATTTCTCATGAATGATTTGACACTATCCCCCTTAGTACTGTCCTCACAATAGTCAGTGAGTTCTCATGAGATCTGGGTTTTTTTTTTTTTAATATTTTTTTATTTTTATTTTTTATTTTTTTGAGTCAGAGTCTTGCACTGTCACCCATGCTGGAGTGCAGTGGCATGATCTTGGCTCACTGCAAGCTCTGCCTCCCAGGTTCACGCCATTCTCCTGCCTCAGCCTCCCAAGTAGCTTGGATTACAGGTGCCTGCCAACACACCTGGCTAATTGTTTTGTATTTTTAGTAGAGATGGGGTTTCACCATATTAGCCAGGATGGTCTTGATCCCCTGACCTCATGATCCGCCTGCCTTGGCCTCCCAAAGTGCTGGGATTACAGGTGTGAGCACTGCGCTCAGCGAGATCTGGTTGTTTAAAAGTGTGTAGCATGTTCCCCCTACTTGCTCTTTCTCACACCAGGTGAGATGCCTTGCTCTCCCTTTGCCTTCCACCACGATTTTAAGTTTCCTGTGGCCTCCTCAAAGACTGAGCAGATGCCAGCATCATGCTTCCTGTATAGCCTGCAGAACCTTGAGTCAAGTAAACCTCTTTTTTTAATTAATTACCCAGTCTCAGGTATTTCTGTGTAGCAATGTGAGAATGGTCTAATACACCATTCATTTTCTCCCACCTCCACATCTTACGCCCCTGAAACTACTCTTGCAGGCCAGATGTGGTGGCTCACATCTGTAATCGCAGCACTTTGGGAGCCCAAGGAGGGTGGATCACGAGGTCAGGAGGTTGAGACCAGCCTGGCCAACATGGTGAAACCCTGTCTCTACTAAAAATACAAAAAATTAGCTGGACGTGGTGGCAGGCACCTGTAATCCCAGTTACTCAAGAGGCTGAGGCAGGAGAATCACTTGAACCCTGGAGGTGAAGGTTACAGCGAGCTGAGACTGTGCCATTGCACTCCAGCCTGGGCAACAGAGCAAGACTCTGTCTCAAAAAGAAAAAAATAAAAACAAGAAAGAAAGAACTACTCTGTGGAGGTTATCAATGACCTCTAGGTTGTTAAGTTCAACAGACACTTGAAAATGATAGTTTTGTTTGATCTCAGTTGCATTTGACATCATTGATCACCTCTATTCTTAAACATTCTCTTCTTGGCTTTCCAATACCAAACTCTGCTTCTATAGTCTCTGACTGCTTCTTCCTAGATATTATTTGCTTAACATTTATCTGTCCCCTAAATGTTGAAGCTCCCTAGGGCTCCATCCTGGGTTTCTTCTTTTATACTACACCATTCTTAATTGAGATTATCCATTCCATGTCTCTGTATGACATCAGTTTGATCATACACACACATAATGCGTGTGCACACACACATACATACACATCTGCCAACTTCACATTTTGTTTAGATATTTCATAGACATCTAAACTTAACATGGTCAAAATTTCTTCCTCAAATGGAATTCTTCTATTATCTCCCCATCTCGGTAAATGGAACCTTCAGCCACTCAGTTACTTGTAAATCTGGGTATCATCTTATCTCCTTCCCCTCTTTCATCCCCCACATCCAATCTATTACCAAGTATTATTTATTAAAACATCAAGATGTATCTCATATGCACCTTCTTCTTCATGTCTGTTTAGTTTAAACCACCATTCTTTCTTGCCTACCCTACAGCCATAGCCTTCTAGCCAATGTCCTTTAAGTTTTTATTTTCTCAAAATCCCTTTAACAAACCAGTTTAAAGGGATTGTTTAGGATTATAAACCAGATTATGTTGTTGCTCGGTATAAGACTCTTCACTGATCTCTCATTGCCCTAGGAGTAAAATCCCAGACCTTAGCATGGACTATGAGGACCTTCCTGCTATGACTTCTTCCTTCTCCGCCAGCTTTACCTGTGCTGCTCATCTCCTCACTCACTGTCCTCTAGTCACTTGGGCCTTCTTATAGTCCTCTGAGAGGTCCAGTTTTTCCTGACTAAAATCTTTGCACTTATAAACTGCAAGAGGGCAGGGACTGTATCTTCTTGCGCTCAGTTATATACCCACGTTCAAGCATGTGTAAGCGCTCAATAAATACATGCTACATAAATGAATGATGTTTTTTAAGTTTCTTAGAATGTTCTTAGAATGTTCCCCACCTGGCTAAATCCTGTTTTTCTTTTAGATCTCATGTTATTTAAAATGTCACATTCTCAAAAAAGTCGTTTGCCTCCTCTCACCTCATCCTACCCTTCCTTCTTTAGGGAGCCACCATTCCTAGCTATGAGGATAGGAACTGATTTGGGGTGGGCCAACTTCAAGTATCCCATTCCTATGATTCATCTAATTTTTCTCTGATTTTCCTACCAGAAGATGAAAAGGAAGACGCTTTTGCCCTTGGACCAGAGAGCCACTCAGCTATGAAACATGTTCTCTGATGTGTGGAGAAAGTTTGTCTGTAGTAGGAGAGAATGAGGCCAACTCAGAGAGTCATGGAGGGAGAAATGGTGAGACCGAGAGAGTTCTGACAGTGTGCCAGTCTCTGAATCTTATCATCCATTTTCTCTCTCTTTTTTTTTTTTAATTTGAGACAGTCTGTCGCCTAGGCTGGAGTGCAGTGGTGCAATCTCTACTCACTGCAACCTCTGCCTCCCAGGTTCAAGCAATTTTCCTGCCTCAGCCTCCCGAGTAGCTGGGATTACAGTAGTGCACCACCATACCTGGCTAATTTTTCTGCTTTTAGTGGAGACGAGATTTCACCATGTTGGCCAGGCTGGTCTAGGCTCCTGACCTCAAGCGATCCACCCACCTTGGCCTCCCAAAGTGTTGGGATTACAAGCGTGAGTCACTGCACCCGGCCTTATTATCCACTCTTGCGGCCTTCTCAAAGCTGGGAGTGCCACCTCTTCCTTGCTTCTATGAACCACAGCAATATCTTTTCAATACGTTCTTTCTTTTTGCTTAAGCTTGTTCAGATTGAGTTTCTGTTATTTGTAATTGAAAGATTTCCCGACTAATATGCATTCCTTGACCTCCCAATATAAATCAGGTCCTCTTGTCATAGTTCTTAAAATGCTCTATGCTTTTCCTTCATAACACTTATCAGAACTTATGTTTGTATATTCATTCATTTAGCGCCTATCTCCTCATGGACGGTAGACACCATGTGTATTTTGTTCACTACTCTTTATCTGGCTCACAGTGTAGTGCTTTACCCATGGCAAGCACTCGATATATATTTGCTGAATTGATGAGTAAATAAATGACTCTGTAGTTGACTAGATATAAAGAGGGGGAAAAAAGGGAGGAGGCTTAGGATGACTTCACATTTTTCTGGTTTTTGCCAAGAGAAGCGAGGATGATATCATCGACTTGTATTGGGAACATATGTGGAGAAGCCCATGTTGGAGAGAAAGCACATGAGCTCAGTTTTAGAGGCGAGTTTAGGGCGCTCATGGCATATAGAGTGTAGCTTTCCAGCAAATAGGGGGTCCATCTGTATCCAGCTTAGAAGAGAGGACTAGGATGGAGATCTGATTTGGGAGGCCCTAGATAATAGGGAGTGTTGGAAACCTTAGGGGCTTATGAGATCCTCCAGGGAGCATTAAATATGGGAAAGAACTGATGACTGAGGAGAGGGACCTGAGAATAAAAAGAAACCCAGGCTGGTCTAGATGAAGAGCTGTCCAGTGGTCCTCAGAGTCTGCTTAATTCCTGTCTTCCAGCTGGGCCTGAAGAGCCACTGGCCAAGAAGGGTAGTCCTGACTTTGGAGGAGTCTGGAAGAAGGTAGTGTGAGGCTCAGTCCAACATCCTTGACTCTTGGGCAGACAAGTGCCCTCTTGGCCAGGGCAGAGGTTCCCACCCAGACACAGCCTCTGTCTATCTTCTCAGAACCGTGCATCCTCCACTTGGGGACTGTCTTAGGGTATCTAATATGTCAGGAACTTTAAAAACTTTTTCATATATGATCTCATTCTTTAACCTGGGTAAAAACTATTATGCCCATTTTACAGAGGAAGGACCAGACACTCAGGAAGGTAAAAAACTTGCCCTGGATCCAACATCTGGGATGGGTCCTGGCTGGGACTCCAGCGCTGTGATCATTCCATTATAGGCTTTCTCTTTATCACAGGTTTGTGCCTTGTGGAGGGAGAGTGGGTCCATCCCATGGGAGCTGTAAGAATAAAAGGCCCCAGAGGGCAAAGTCAGCAGCCTGAACACTAAACCATTGCTAACTCTTGCCAAGCCCACTTCAAGGAGTGAAGTCTAGGTCTGCAAACCTACCTCATGCTGGATTCTCTCCTTAGCTGCTGCCAGCTAGAGCTGCCATCATCTAGCCTGTTCAGGCTGGGGCCCTAATGAGGCCTACCTTCTCTGTGGCTTTCCAGGCTCCTTTTGTTTCCTGGATGAGCTGTTCCTCCATGGGTCTCCTTAGTTTCCCCCGAAAGATCATAGAAAACAGTGATCTAGCACTCTGTACTGAACAACACTTGGGTCCTAATTCTGGGAGTAGAATAATTCATTAGGAGAAGCAGTTTCTGGGAATTTAAAAGCAACAGACAAAGAAAATATCCTGTTAAAAGAAAAAAAAATTTTTTTGGAAAAATGAGCATGCCTTCAAGTACTTTTTGGATGCCATTGTTGATCTCAAGCCATTTTATTAGTTTAGAGCCACAGAACACATTATAACTCAGTTTGCTCCAAAGAGTTATCACATTTGGCATATTTGGAGACAAGCATGCTTGGGGAAGAAAAGGATAAAATACAGCAGAGAAAAGGGGATTCCTATATTTCCCCTTGAGTTTTCTAAGAAAACAAAAATTATTCTCAGAAAAAAAAATCTTTCCAATTCCCAGATTCTTCCAATTCTTATTGTGACCAGAAAAGTATACTCACAAAAGCCACCACTCCTAGTCAATAGCTACCATATATTTCCACACTGGAGGGAATACTATATTATCCACATGTGCCTCCACTCCAAGACCAGGGCCCACCAGGCTGAGGGGGACCCCATTGTCTTGAGAAGCCACACCCAAACCAGTGCCCCTTCCAGAAGAGAAGAGGGTGTGAGTTCTGGGCAGGAGCCACAGCCTAAGTTTCTAGCTAAGATACACAAACAGATAAGTGCCTAGGGGAAAATTCTTACTCCCATTTTATAGATTCACAATTCAACAAACATTTCCTGGGTTTCTTCTTTGCTAGGAGTAAAGCTAAGGAATGGAGTCATAAAAGTGAATATGCCACAGTGCTTTTCCTGAAGGATCTCATAGAGAAACAAATAAGCAAGCAATCAGCTCTGGCACAGTGTGGTGAGTGCAATGATTGAGATATGTGCAGGAGGCTTCATGTGCGAGTGAACCTGGCTGGGGGTGGGGACAGAGACAGGGAAGAATTCCTGGAGAAGGGTCTGCCCGAGTTGTGTCCTGTCGGACCAGAAGGAATTAGTCAAGAACAGTGGGGAGGAAAACATTCCAGGTATAGGGAACAGCATGTGACAAAAGAAACATGTATGAGGAAGAGCATTTGGCACTTTTCTGGAACTGTAAGTAGATTAGTATGCCTCATGCCATCAGAGTGAAGAAGGGAAGAGTAGAGATGAGGCTGGAGAGGAAGGCAGCCAACTCCCGATGAAGGGATTAGATTGTTGGAGTCAACAAATACTTTCTGTAAAGGAGCAAATAATACATATTTTAGGTTTCTTGAGTCATATCCTCTCTGTCGCAACTACTCAACTCTGCTACTATAGCACGAAAGTAACCATAGCCAGTATGTAAATCAGTGAGCATGTCTACATTCCAATAAAACTTTATTTACAAAAACAGGTGTAGAGGTGGATTGGCCTGTGGGCTGTAGTCTGCAGACTCCTGCTGTAAATCACAATTATCCAGAAACAGGCTGACCAACTCATTCCATCTGGCCCAGAACTTCTTCGATTTTAGCACTGAAAGCCCCAAGTTCTGGAAAACACCTCAGTCCCAGGTAAACTGGGACAATTGGTCGCCTAGGAAGCTTGTTAAAAATACGAATTCCTGAGCGGACTCCTGGCTCAATTAATCAAAATCCACTGGAGTTGGGAGAGCTACAGGTGATGGGGCGCCATCTATGGGCAAGAGAGTGATAAAATCAGATTTGTACCTCAAGTGGTTTGCTCTCAAGGCGAGAACACATTCCCCAATATTCCTACTCTTGATGGCAGGAGAAAATGGTCAATGTGGCTCTTTAAGAGGATAGAGTCAGCTGGCTAGCAGCAGCGGGTCTGAGACCGGGCATTAACTGGTTTGTGCAAATGGTTTTTCTCTAAGTAATCACTGCCCACTAAGGATAGAGGACAGTCCACAGAATCCAACGGTAAGGGCCCTTGGATAGACCATAGGAGGGGAGAAACCCGAAGAGCCTCTCTGTGTCCCCCTAGAGACCAGGGCTCATCATGCCAGTGGGAGCCTCACTGTTTGTCCAGAGCAGCTGCACCGAAACCAGTGCCCCTTCCAGAAGTAAAGAGGGGAATGAATCCTGGACGAGAGTTGCAAGCCACATTTCCAGCTAAGGCACATGGACAGATAAAGAAAAATAAACAGAGGGGAAGATAAACTTTTGGCCCCAGATGTCCATTTTTGGAAGGTTTTCATGGTCAGCTCTTATCAGCAATAGCTCTAAAAAGCCAGGTCTGAAATTTTCCTTTCTGAAGCAACAGGTGTTTGACTTCTGTTCAGAAATGGCAACTGTTTGGCTTGGGCAAACAAAGAGTTTGCACTAAAAGGACTAATAGTACTCTCTTTACTTTCCTTAATCAGCCCCTTTTGAATTTAACTTCACAGCCATGGGGGAATTTTCCACTTTAATTACAAATAGTGCTTCCTATCTTCTGGACTGCTCATTTCTAAAACAGGTGGCTCTTATTCTAAGAACGTCGATATATGAAAGCCTATGCTCACATTGCAGATAATATGAATTACATACAAATTCTTAACATCTGAAATAGGTTCTCTCTTATACATTGCAGAGCTTGTTTGTGGACCATTAAGACCATTAACAATTTGGCCAGCATTCTCTAGCTATTGCCAAATGAAGAACAATCAGAGATGAAGATAAAATATATTTTAAGTCAATGGAAAAATAAGTAGCTTTTTTTGTGGTACTAGGCAGCAGAGCTTGGTGGTTAAACGAAATGGGTCTTGAGTCAAACTGCCTCAGTTGGAATCCTTGATTTACTTCTCACTTGATGTGTGACTTTGGGCACGTTAATTCATCCTCCAAGCTTAATTTTCCTCGTCTGTGAAATAGGAATACTAATAATATTTCCCTATTGGGTTGTCACGCAGATTAAATAAGGTAATGTATGTAAAGTATGTAGCACAGAAAGCACATAATAAATGTTAGCTGTTAATATTACTCATATTAGGCAAATCATTTTAACTGTATGGGCTATGTTTTCTCATTAATGAAATGACAGAGTTGACCTCTAAAGTCTCTCTGTGAGTTACCAATTCTCCAGTGCATGTAGTAAAATCAAAAAGAAGGTAGAGAAGAGCTATGCGGATACGGAAATATCACTCCCCAGGACAACCCTATGAAAAGTGGCCTGGGGCAGGGAGTGGCGGGGGGGTGCCAACCAACACAGGGATAGAATATTTATTTGATAATAAAGTGAAGCAAAAACAGAAGAGATGTTGTAGGGCTAGTCTATCTGCTGCCTAGACAGAAGGAGGTCATAGATGATATTTTCCTGGTCTATACATGAAGCTAGCTCCGAAGCTAAGACATTGGATGTGATTGGGAAGTATGTGTTCTAAATTCTTTGCTGGACATTTCATTCTGCTAAAAGGAGAGCATCTGATAAGTTTTCAACCTACTTCACTGGCATTTTTATTGTGTAGTATGTGAATGCATTAACAAAGTTGATAATACACTGGACTTCATTTTTACCATCAAAGAGGAAGAAGTTGGTGATGTAAACATGGGAGGAGCACTGGGAGAAAATGACTATGTCATCTCCCATTTTATAAGCACAAGAGACAGAAATGATATGCCTATCAGACAGTACTCTGAATAGTGGTGATTTTCAAAATGAAACTTTACAATCACAAATTATATCCATAAAGGAGAAAAAAGAAAGAAGTTTTTGGTGATACTAGTTTACTCCAGGTATTATTGTGCACTTACAACCTTCCAAGTTCTATGCTACAGGGGAAACACATTTCTTTTAAAAGGCCCTTGTCCTAAATAAGAGCTTACAGTGTATAATTTATGGGGATGACCATCAGGTATCCAATCTCAGTATAGTTTTATTACTGCTAAGAGAGAAGTGTGCACAGGCTGCCAATAAAACCTATGAGAGGCACCTAGTGAGATTAGGAAGAGTCACAGAAAGCTCCCCAGTGGAGGTGAGAGCTGAGTTGAGTTTTAAAGAGTGCATAGAAATTACAAGGTAAGGAGATTCCATTCCGAATAAGTAGAATGTCTGAAAGACATCATAGTGGAACCTTGAAACAGTTTAACATTACTGTAAGACTGAGTTCAAATTAAGGAATAAAGGAAGATGAGCCTGGAAAGGTAGAGAGAGGGCCAGGTGATGGTGGGCCTTGTATAAAGAGAGCTTTGTCTGTAATCCCAGCACTTTGGGAGGCCGAGGTGAGTGGATCGCGAGGTCAGGAGATCAAGACCATCCTGGCTAACACGGTGAAACCCCGTCTCTACAAAAAATACAAAAAAATTAGCCAGGCGTGGTGGCGGGCACCTGTAGTCCCAGCCACTCAGGAGACTGAGGCAGTAGAATGGCGTGAACCTGGGAGGCGGAGATTGCAGTGAGCAGAGATGGCGCCATTGCACTCCAGCCTGGGCGACAGCGAGATTCCGTCTCAAAAAAAAAAAAAAAAAAAAAAGAAAGCTTTGTATAAAGGTCTTGCTACTAATGAACTTGGAAGTTATTCTGTAGGCAGTGAACACCATGGAAAAGTTTAAACTGATGGAGTGCCATGGTCTGATTTATATCTTAGATCTGTGGCATCGTATGGGATGAAGTTTACAGGTCAAAACTGAAAGTAGAGAGACCAGTGCTGAAGGTGTGGCAGAAGTCTAAAAGAGACCAGGCATAAATTAGGAAGTGGCAAGAGGATGAAGAAGAGGGATGGGTTGGGGTGATTTTAGGAGGTAGAATTGACATGATTTTGTTATGAATTGGATACAAGAGATAAGCAAAAAGGCCTGATGCTACTGCTGATGATAACGCAGAAGATAATATTAATGACTGAAAGACATGGATGAGATGGCCCAGGGAGAGTGCTGGGATAAAATGAAAAGAAGATGGAGGGTTGGCTGGAGCTCAAACCAAGAAGAAAGTTGACAAGAAGCAGGCGAAGAAGGAGGAAAGAAACCAGCAGAGAGCTGGCATGAAAAATTAAGAAATGCAAGAGTTGCAAGTAAAAAGCCATCAGTGTTCAAGTATTGAACTTTGCAATACCAGGGCAGTTTCAATCCAGTCAAGAGCAGGTCAATGGAGTCGTGAGAACACAAGCCAGATTGCAGGGAGCTGAGGGGGAGCGGGAGGAGAGGAAGTGGAGACAGAACACGGTCTGGTCTCTCAAGGCTCTTGGCTGTGAAGAAAGGACAGGTTTATAAAGAGGTTCCAGTCGAGGGAGGAATTTTTTAAAGGACATTGAGAGACCTGAGCACATTTATGTGGAGAAGAGAAGAGCCATCAGAGGAGGAAGGGTTGAAGATAGAGGCCAACTGTAAGGGGATCCACTCTGGCAATGGCCCATGCTGCCCCTCACAGGAATGAGCCCTCCATCACGAATGCTAGAGGAAGACTTCCTTGATCAGCCTAGCTCAATCCAGTAGCACCTTCTAACTCTAAGATTTTTCAACGTAACAGTGATTTATTGGAGCTTTCAGTATTTGCATTGCCTTACACTAACCCAGTGGAACACGCAGATAAATTGAAACCATAGCACCGATGGAATCATCCAGTTCTGAAGCAAGAGCTGTTGACCACTTGGCCACCCCTAGGCCTCTCTGATGCAGAGATTACAACGACTGAACTCAGGACTCCTTCAGAGGTGATGGTCAGGCCAGCCATCTCCTTAGTTACCTTTCCATGTCTCCTTTTGGGGGAAAGCCAGGAAAGGCCACTTCTTTCCAACTTCTAAAGCAATATTTGTCTTTGAACCCTGTTATTATAATTAAATTCAACTTCATTAGCGAGTCAAACACCCTCTGAGTGCACTGTCCCCTGGCTGCCTTGTGACAGGACACACAGCTTCTGCCCCCAAGAAACTCAGTACTTCCCTAGGCATTTATCTTTTCTGGAAACAGGAGATAAATAGAAGAAGAACTGATAGGACAACCAAGGTGGAGCTTAAAAAACATGTTTACAGGGCCTTCGGGTTCTAAGCGGGGCCTGCCCTAACCAACCAGGGGGTGGATGTAGGAGCAGTACAGACTCCAGGCTTTCCTACCCAGCTTCAAATCAAGTAGCTCTACTTTTATTCATTTTATATATTTGGGTTATCCTAAATTTTTGTTTGAACCAAGAAACCCACAGCTAAGGGATGCTTAAAACCCCACCAAAGTAATATTTGCTGATCAAAATCAAGAAAAGCATAACTCAATACTGAGTTACCAAAAAAAGGAGCTCGAAAGTCATTGAATAAAGGGGTTAATTTAATCTTCTTAAGCTCTATTCATGAACCTATTCATCCGGAAGACAAATACATACATAGCAGCAGGCCCTGTGCCAGTCCCGTGTGGGGCACTGGGGAGACAGGCGTGAAGAAAACCTGGTGTCTGCTCTCCAGAACCTCACAGGGAGACAGACAGGGGAATGATGGCTCTCTAGAGTGGTGTCCTGAGCAAGGTGTGGATTAAGGGCGGCGGGGAGACAGAGGTGACAAGGATTCACCCTGAGAAGTGGGGAGAGAGGCTTTGTCAGGGAGAACTTCACCAGAGTCCTAAGGGACGCCTACGGTCAGCCGGAGAGGGAGGAGGAGCGGTGTACCCGATTCCCACGGCTGCAGAAGGGGGCGCCGAAGGGTAAATGCATTTACTGGGCGAGGGAAGTCGCGGCTTTCTCCTCAGGCCCAACCTGGGCATCTGTCTCAGAGGCTAAAGCGCTTCAGAGCCTTCGTGTCTGTCAGGGGCTCCCGCACCGTGTCTTTCTGAGTACTGCCACCTAGTGGCCACTCTCAATTCCCACATTTCCCTGGAGAGCCTGGAGTCGTCTGTCTTCCCACTGATTTGAGGGTTGAGGAAACAGTGGGCACATACAGTGGAGAAGTGGCTTCTCCGGTAGCACACAGTTTGTGAGGCTGGGACTAGAATAGAACCTAGCTCTTGTGATCCCAGGACTAGGTCTGGTATGGTCCAGTTTGCCACTGGCCACACTCTGGCTTTGGCAGGTTGAGGCTGAAGGTCAAGTCAATTGGTGACTACTCTGGAGTGCACTTCAAATCCTCAACCCAGGATTTAAAGGGGTAAGGACACTTTAAGAGAGAAGGAATGTGGGAATCAGTGGATGAGCTAGAGAGAAAAGAAGATATATATTGTTTTCCCCACCTCACTCTCACCAGTCCAGCCTTCAAACCTATCTCAGCAATGAGAAAATGGGGCCAATGATGTTCTGGAACTGGATAGAGACCATCATTTCAGGCATTAGGGAGCCACCATGTCGAGAAGAGAGGGGAGGGGGCTCTCGCCATCTTTTTTTCTGAGGAATGGCTGGGGATGGGGGAGTCCCATGGCCACAGTCAAAGAATAATAGCAAGGTCCCAGGGACAGGGCTAGAAGTTTCTGAAACCACCTGTCGGTCGCTGAAGGTAAAACAAACAAACATACAAAAAACAAACAAACAAACAAAAGAGACCATACCAGACCTAATCCTATTTGAATCATATTTGAATATGATTCTCTGTGCAAGGTGACAGTTTGCATGCAATATGTTTCAGACGCCCATCTGGGTGTTACAAAATCCACTGTGGTTTCAACCTGTCCTTTCAATCAATCATCCTGGTTGGATTATGAAGACTTTACAATAAAAATCATAGGGATAATAAGGATAATAGGATTGACACAGTAGAAAAAACAAAATGAGGAATTAGATAGTAAAGGAGGTGGTAGACAAATCTATATATTGAACAACACAACTTTTGGCCGAGGAGGACTATAAAACTGAGCCTAATCTTTGGTCTTAGCATCCCACAGCCTGAGAGAGAAAAGAATGCCCTGAATGAGCACCAGGCATCCCGTTCATGTCCCATCAGGCAGGTATCTTCATCTTCATTTTGTAGAGGAGGAACCTAAACCTCATGGTGGTTATTTGGCTTTCCTGAGGTCATGCAGTTCTTACATGACAGAGGCACTCTGTGAAATGATAGATGCCTAACTTACTTCATTGGCAACCTGATCTGTTTACCTCCTGAATCCCAAGCTGTCTCTAATCCCACTTGCTTTTTTGTTTGTTTGTTTTTCAGAGTATTCCCAGCATGAAGCCTTCTGTTACAAAGAAAAAAAAGTTTTCTGGCTGGATGTAGTGAGAGCTGGGATAGTTTGGTTCATGATGGGTGGGGGGCATGGCCAAGGTGAGCTTACATGGGAACTTCCCTTCCCTCCTCCCAATAAAAAAAATCCCTGAGTTATTTCTGAATGTCCCATGCTTGAGGCTGGGCAGTGTGGCTAGGGATCAAAGTGCTTGAGCCTTTCCTTGTATCCATCAAGCTGAATTCACAGAGGGAGAGAGAGAAGAAGGGAGGAGGGGCTGGGGGCTGCTTCTGATTAGCCTGTCCTCTGCCAAAGTGAGATGTCCACTCTCCGTGGGCAATTAAATGGTTCTCACGAATCCACCATCTGGGCTCAGCAAAGTATGGTATGGCTGCTTGCTTTCTCCACCCGACCCCACCCCACCTCTGGCTCAGGAGCCAGGCCAATGAGATTCAGAAAATCTAGCCCTTCCCCCACCTCACCATCTCTCCCTTCCTACAAGGGCTGCTGCAAATGGCTACAGAGGGCTACACAGTTCTCCAGGGCTCCACTTCTCAGCAGATAAAGCCAGCCCAGGGGCACGGAAAAGTTCTTGAAGAAAATTAAAAGTGCTATTCCAGTGAACACATAGATGATAAGAAAGTGGAACAGCCTTAATGCTGATGTAGAAAAAGTTTTAGTGTTCTGGATAGAAGATCAAACCAACCACAACATTTCCCTTAAGCCAAAGCTTAATCCAGAACAAGACCTTAACTCTCTTCAATTCTGTGAAGGCTGAGAGAGATGAGGAAGCTGCAGAAGAAAAGTCTGAAGCTAGCAGAGGTTGGTTAATGAGGTTTAGGGAAAGAAGCCACCTCCATAACATAAAAGTACAAGGTGAAGCAGTCAATGCTTATGTAGAAGCTACAGCAAGTGATCCAGAAGCGCTAGCTAGGATAATTAATGAAAGCGGCTATACCAAATAATAGATTTTCAATATAGACAATACAGCCTTCCAACAGAATTGTAAGAAGATGCCATCTAGGACTTACATAACTAGAGAGGAGAAATCAATGCCTGGCTTCAAAGCTTCGAAGGACAGGCCAACTCTCTTCTTAGGGCCTAATGCAGCTGGTGACTAAGTTGAAACCAATGCCCATTTGCCATTCTGGAAAATCTGGTGATCATTGAGAATCATGCTAAATTTACCCTGCCTGTGCTGTATAAGTGGAACAACAAAGCCCGGATGATAGCACATCTGTTTATAGCATGGTTTATTTAATATTTTAAGCCCACTGTTGAGATCTACTACTCAGTAAAGAAGATTCACTTGTTATTGGTCTGTTCAGGTTTTTTAATTCTTCATGATTCAGTCTTGGTAGGTTGTATGTTTCCAGGAATTTATTCCTTTCTTTTGTGTTATCTAATTTGTTGATGTATAATTATTCATAGTAGTCTCTTATGATCCTTTATATTAGTTTAATGTTTCCTCTTTCATTTCTGATTTTATCTATTTTAGTTTCTTCATTTTTGTAGTCCGGTTAAAGGTTTACCAATTTTGTTTATCTTTTAAAACACCAACTCTTAGTTTCATGATATTTTCTATGTTTTCTCTTTATTTGATTTATTTCTGTCCTACTCTATTATTTCCTTTCTTCTGCTAACTTTGGGCTTAGTTTACTTTTCTTTTTCAAGTTCCTGGATGTATAAAGTTAGGTTGTTCATTTATGATCTTTATTTTCTTCACATAGGCATTTATCACCACTCACTTCCCTCTTAAAATTGCTTTTGCTGCATCCCATAAATTTTTGTATGTTGCGTTTTCATATTTGTTTGTCTTAATGTATTGTTTGATTTCCCTTTTGATTTCTTCTTTGACCCATTACTTGTTCAGGAATATGTTGTTTAATTTCTCCACGTTGTGAATTTTTCCATTTTTCTTCTGTTATTGATTTCTAGTTCCATGCCACTATTGTTGGGAAAGATACTTGATATATTTCAACCTTCCTAAATTTGTTAAGCCTTGTTTTGTGGGCTAACAAATGATCTATCCTGGGGGATGTTCTGCATGTGCTTGAAAAGGATGTATATTCTGTTGCTATTGAATGAAATTTTCTGTATATGTTTGTTAGGCCCATTTGGTCTATAGTGTTGTCCAACTTTGCTATTTTCTTATCGATTTTCTGTCTAGATGATCTATCCACCGTTGTAAGTCAAGTGTTGAAATCCCCCACTGCTATTGTATTGCTATCTACTTTTCCCTTCATTTATGTTAATATTTGTTTTACATATTTAGGTGTTCCATTGTTGGATGCACATATATTTATGATTAGTATATCCTCTCGATGAATTGATGCCTTTATCAGTATGTAATGACCTTCTTTGTCTTTTGTGACAGCTTTTGACTTAAAGTCTATTGTGTCCGATATAAGTTTAGTCACCTTTCAGTTACCATTTCTATATTTTTCCACCTCTTCCCCGTCAGTTTATGTATGTTTTAAAATCTAAAGTTAATCCCTTGTAAATAGCATATAGTTGATCTTATCCTTTAAAAAACTTTTTTGGCCAGGCGCAGTGACTCATGCCTGTAATCCCAGCACTTTGGGAGGCTGAGGCGAGCAGATCACCTGAGGTCAGGAGTTCAAAACTAGCCTGGCCAACATGGTGAAACTTCATCTCTACTAAAAATACAAAAATTAGCCAGGCATGGTGGCACATGCCTGTGGTCCCAGCTACTCAGGAGGCTGAGGGAGGAGAATCACTTGAACCCAGGAGGCAGAGCTTGCAGTGAGCTGAGATTGTGCCATTGCACTCCAGCCTGGGCAACAGAGCAAGAATCCATCTCAAAAAAAATTTTTTTTTTTTTAGAGGCAAGTTCTTTTTGTGTCACCCAGGCTGGAGGGCAGTCACATGATCTCAGCTCACTGTAGCCTCAACCTCCTAGGCTCAAGCGATTCTGTCACCTCAGCCTCCTGAGTGGTTGGGACCACAGATGTGCACCATCACACCTGGCTAATTTTAAAATTTTTTATGGAGACAGGATCTTGCTATGTTGCCAGGACTGGTCTTAAACTCCTGGGCTCAAGCAATACTCCTGCCTTGGCCTTCCAAAGCACTGGGATTATAGGCATAAGCCACTGCACCGAGATGATCTTATTCTTTTTAGCTATTCATTCTCTGTATATTTTTTAGTTACAACTCATCAAATATTTATTTTTTATTTTAGATTCAGGGGGTATATATGCATATTTGTTACATGCATATATTGTCTAATGATGGAGATTGGGTTTCTAGTGTACTCATCACCCAAATATTGAACATTGTATCCAATAGGTAATCTTCTAACCCTCACTCCCCTCACTTCCTCCCCTTTTTTGGAGTCCACCATATCTATTATTTCCGTCTTTATGTCCATGTGTACCCAATATTAAGCTCACACTTATAAGAGAGAATATGTGATACTCAATTTTCTGCTTCTAGGATAGTTCACCTAGGATAATGGCATCCAGCTCCATCCCTATTGCTGCAAAGGATATTATTTCATTTTCTTTGTAGTTGCATAATAGCCCATGGTGTATACATACCACATTTTCTTTATCCAGTCAACCCGCTGATGGACACTTAGGTTGGTTCTATGATGTTGCTATTGTGAATAGTGCTGTCATAAACATATGAGGTTGGGTGTCACTCTACATCTTTTTGTATTGTTATTATTTTACTTTAAGTTCCCGGGTACATGTGCACAACATGCAGGTTTGTTACATAGGTATACATGTGCCATGTTGGTTTGCTGCACCCATCAACTCCTCATTTACATTAGGTATTTCTCCTAACACTACCCCTCCCCCAGCCCCCGATCCCCCAAAAGGCCCTGGTGTGTGATGTTCCCCACCCTGTGTCCAAGTGTTCTCATTGTTCAATTCCCACCTATGAGTGAGAACATGTGGTGTTAGGTTTTCTGTCCTTTTGATAGTTTGCTGAGAATGATGGTTTCCAGCTTCATCCATGTCCCTGCAAAGACATTAACTCATCCTTTTTTAGGGCTGCATAGTATTCAATGGTGTATATGTGCTACATTTTCTTAATCCAGTTTATCATTGATGGACGTTGGGGTTGGTTCCAAGTCTTTGCCATTGTTTATAGTGCCACAATAAATACGTGTGTGCTTGTGTCTTTATAGTAGCATGATTTATGATCCTTTGGGAATATACCCAGGAATGGGATCGCTAGGTCAAATGGTATTTCTAGTTCTAGATCCTTGAGGAATCGCCACACTGTCCTCCACAATGGTTGAACTAATTTACACTCCCACCAACAGTGTAAAAGTGTTCCTATTTCTCCATATCATATCCTCTCCAGCATCTGTTGTTTCCTGACTTTTTAATGATCGCCATTCTAACTGGCGTGAGATTGTATCTCATTGTGGTTTTGATTTGCATTTCTCTGATGACCAGTGATAATGAGCATTTTTTCATGTGTCTGTTGGCTACATAAATGTCTTCTTTTGAGAAGTGTCTGTTCATATCCTTTGCCCTCTTTTTGATGGGGTTGTTTCTTGTAAATTTGTTTAAGTTCTTTGTAGATTCTGGATATTAGCCCTTTGTCAGACGGGTAGATTGCAAAAATTTTCTCCCATTCTGTGGGTTGCCTGTTCACCCTGATGGTAGTTTCTTTTGCCATGCAGAAGCCTTTTCATTTAATTAGATCCCATTTGTCTATTTTGGCTTTTGTTGCCATTGCTTTTGGTATTTTAGTCATGAAGTTCTTGTCCATACCTATGTCCTGAATGGTATTGCCTGGGTTTTCTTCTAGGGTTTTTATGATTTTAGGTCTAACATTTAAGTCTTTAATCCATCTTGAATTAATTTTTGTATAAGATGTAAGGAATGGATCCAGTTTTAGCATTCTACCTTTGGCTAGCCAGTTTTCCCAGCACCATTTATTAAATAGGGAATCCTTTCCCCATTTCTTGTTTTTGTCAGGTTTGTCAAAGATCAAATGGTTGTAGATGTGTGGTGTTATTTCTGAGGCCTCTGTTCTGTTCCATTGGTCTGTATATCTGTTTTGGTACCAGTACCATGCTGTTTTTGTTACTGTAGACTTGTAATATAGTTTGAAGTCAGGTAGCGTGATGCCTCCAGCTTTGTTCTTTTTGCTTAAGATTGTCTTGGCAATGCAGTCTCTTTCTTAGTTCCATATAAACTTTAAAGTAGTTTTTTCCAATTCTGTGAAGAAAGTCATTGGTAGCTTGAAGGGGATGGCATTGAATCTATAAATTACTTTGGGCAGTGTGGCCATTTTCATGATACTCTTTCTTCCTATTCATGAGCATGGAATGTTCCTCGATTTGTTTGTGTTCTCTTTTATTTCGTTGAGCAGTGGTTTGTAGTTCTCCTTGAAGAGGTCCTTCACATCCCTTGTAAGTTGGATTCCTAGGTGTTTTATTCTCTTTGTAGCAATTGTGAATGAGAGTTCACTCATGAGTTGGCTCTGTGTTTGTCTGTTTTTGGTGTATAGGAATGCTTGTGATTTTTGCATATTGGTTTTATATTCTGAGATATAAAATATATTTATATCCTGAGATATAAAATATATTCAGCAAAAAAACTTTGCTGAAGTTGCTTATCAGCTTAAGGAGATTTTGGGCTGAGATGATGGAGTTTTCTAAATATACAATCATGTCATCTGCAAACAGGGGCAATTTGACTTCCTCATTTCCTAATTGAATACCCTTTATTTCTTTCTCTTGCCTGACTGCCCTGGCCAGAACTTCCAACACTACGTTGAAAAGGAGTGGTGTGAGAGGGCATCCTTGCCTTGTGCTGGTTGTCAAAGGGAATGCTTCCAGTTTTTGCCCATTCAGTATGATATTGACTGTGGGTTTGTCATAAATAACTCTTATTATTTTGAGATATATTCCATCAATACCTAGTTTATTGAGAGTTTTATCATGAAGGACTGTTGAATTTTGTCGAATACCTTTTCTGCATCTATTGAGATAATCATGTGATTTTTGTTGTTGGTTCTGTTTATGTGATGGATTATGTTTATTGATTTGCATATGTTGAACCAGGCTTGCATCCCAGGGATGAAACCAACTTGATCATGGTGGATAAGCTTTTTGATGTGGTGCTGGATTTGGTTTGCCAGTATTTTATTGAGGGTTTTTGCATCGATGTGCATCAGGGATATTGGTCTACAATTCTCTTTTTATGTGTGTGTGTCTCTGCCAGCCTTTGGTATCAGGATGATGCTGGCCTCATAAAATGAGTTAGGGGGGATTCTCTCTTTTTCTATTGATTGGAATAGTTTCAGAAGGAATGGTACCAGCTCCTTTTTGTACCTCTGGTAGAATTTGAATCCGTCAGGTCCTGGGCTTTTTTTTTTTTTTATTGGTAGGCTATTAATTATTGCCTCAATTTCAGAGCCTGTTATTGGTCTATTCAGAGATTCAATTTCTTCCTGGTTTAGTCTTGGGAGGGTGCATGTGTCCAGGAATTTATCAATTTCTTCTAGATCTTCTAGTTTATTTGTGTAGAGATGTTTATCATACTCTTGAATGGTAGTTTGTATTTCTGTGGGATCAGTGGTGATATCCCTTTTATCATTTTTTATTGTGTCTATTTGATTCTACTCTTTTGTCTTCTATTTTAGTCTCACTAGTAGTCTATTTTGTTGATCTTTTCAGAAAACCATCTCTTGGATTCATTGACTTTTTGAAGAATTTTTTGTGTCTCTATCTCCTTCAGTTCTGCTCTGCTCTTAGTTATTTCTTGCCTTCTGCTAGCTTTTGGATGTGTTTTTCTTGCTTCTCTAGTTCTTTTATTTGTGATGTTAGGGTATTGATTTTAGATCTTTCCTGCTTTCTCTTGTGGGCATTTAGTGCTATAAATTTCCCTCTACACACTGCTTTAAATGTGTCCTAGAGATTCTGGTACATTGTGACTTTGTTCTCATTGATTCTAAAGAACATGTTTATTTCTACTTTTGTTTTGTTTTTTACCCAGTAGTCATTCAGGAGCAGGTTGTTCAGGAGCAGGTTGTTCAGTTTCCATGTAGTTGTACAGTTTTGAGTGGGTTTCTTAATCCTGAGTTCTAATTTGATTGCACTGTGGTCTGAGAGACAGTTTGTTGTGATTTCTCTTCTTTTAAATTTGCTGAGCAGTGCTTTACTTCCAATTATGTGATCAGTTTTAGAATAAGGGCAATGTGGTGCTGAGAAGAATGTATATTCTGTAGATTTGGGGTGGAGAGTTCTGTAGATTTCTATTAGGTCTGCTTGGTGCAGAGCTGAGTTCAAGTCCTGGATATCCTTGTTAACCTTCTGTCTCATTGATCTGTCTGATATTGACAGTGGGATGTTCAAGTCTCCCATTATTATTGTGTGGGAGTCTAAGTCTCTTTGTAGGTCTTTTAAGGACTTGCTTTGTGAATCTGGGTGCTCCTCTATTGGGTGCATATATATTTAGGAGAGTTAGCTCTTCTCATTGAATTGATCACTTTACCATTATGTAATGGCCTTCTTTGTCTCTTTTGATCTTTGTTGGTTTAAAGTCTGCTTTATCAGAGACTAAGATTGCAACCCCTGCTTTTTTTTTCTTTCCATTTGCTTGGTAGATCTTCCTCCATCCCTTTATTTTGAGCCTATGTTTGTCTCTGCATGTGAGATGGGTCTCGTGAATACAGCACACTGATGGGTCTTGACTCTTTATCCAATTTGCCAGTCTGTGTCTTTTTATTGGGGCATTTAGCCCATTTACATTTAAGGTTAATATTGTTATGTGTGAATTTGATCCTGTCATTATGATATTAGCTGGTTATTTTGCCCATTAATTGATGCAGTTTCATCATAGAATCAATGATCTTAACAATTTGGCATGTTTTTGCAGTGACTGGTACCTATTGTTCCTTTCCATCTTTAGTGCTTCCTTCAGGAGCTCTTGTAAGGCAGGCCTGGTCATGACAAACTCTCTCAGCATTCACTTGTCTGTAAAGAATTTTATTTCTCCTTCACTTGTGAAGCTTAGTTTGGCTGGATATGAAATTCTAGGTTGAAAATTCTTTTCTTTAAGAATGTTGAATATTGGCCCCCACTCTCTTCTGGCTTGTAGGGTTTCTACCAAGAGATCTGTTGTTAGTCTGAGGGGCTTCCCTTTGTGGGTAACACAACCTTTCTCTCTGGCTGCCCTTAACATTTTTTCCTTCATTTCAACTTTGGTGAATCTGACAATTACGTGTCTTGGAGTTGCCCTTCTCAAGGAGTATCTTGGTGGTGTTCTTTGTATTTGCTGAATTTGAATGTTGGCATGCCTTGCTAGGTTGGGGAAGTTCTCCTGGATAATATCCTGAAGAATGTTTTCCAACTTGGTTCCATTCTCCCTGTCACTTTCAGGTATACCAATCAATTGTAGATTTGATCTTTCACATAGTCCCATATTTCTTGGAGGCTTTGTTCATTTCTTTTTACTCTTTTTTTCCTCTAAACTTGCCTTCTTACTTTATTTCATTAATTTGATCTTCAGTCAATGATATCCTTTCTTCCACTTGATCGAATTGGCTATTGAAGCTTGTGCATGTGTCCCGAAATTCTCATGCCATGGTTTTCAGTTCCATCAGGTCATTTAAGGTCTTCTCTACAATGTTTATTCTAGTTAGCCATTCATCTAATCCTTTTTCAAGGTTTTTATATTCCTTGTAATGGGTTAGAACATGCTGCTTTAGTTTGGAGAAGTTTGTCATTACCAGCCTTCTGAAGCCTACTTCTGTCAACTCATCAAAGTCATTCTCTGTCCAGCTTTGTTCCATTGCTGGCAAGGAGCTGCAATTCTTTGGAGGAGAAGAGGTGTTCTGGTCTTTAGAATATTCATCTTTTCTGCTGTGGCTTCTCCTCATCTTTGTGGCTTTATCTACCTTTGGTCTTTGATGTTGGTGACCTACAGATGGGGTTTTGGTGTGGATGTCCTTTTTGTTGATGTTGATGCTATTTCTTTCTGTTTGTCAGTTTTCCTTCTAACAGTCAGGTACCTCAGCTGCGGGTCTGTTGGAGTTTGCTGGAGGCCCACTCCAGACCCTGTTTGCCTGGGTATCACCAGCAGAAGCTGCAGAGCAGCAAATATTGCAGAACAGCAAATTTTGCTGCCTGATCCTTCCTCTGGAAGCTTCATCCCAAAGGGGCACCCACCTGTATGAGGTGTCTGTTGGCCCCTACTGGGAGGTGTCTCCCAGTTAGGCTACATGGGGTTAGGGACCCACTTGAGGAGGCAGCTTGTCGGTTCTCTGAGCTCAAACGCCATGCTGGGAGAACCACTGCTCTCTTCAGAGCTCTCAGACAGGGAAGTTTAAGTCTGCAGAAGTTTCTGCTGCCTTTTGTTCAGTTATGCCCTGTGCACAGATGTGCAGTCTATAGAAGTAGTAGGCCTTGCTGAGCTGCAGTGGGCTCTGCCCAGTTCGAGCTTCTCAACCACTTTGTTTACCTACTGAAGCCTCAGCAATGGCAGATGTCCCTCCCCCCACCCGGTTGCAGCCTGGGAGGTTGATCTCAGGCTGCTGCACTAGCAGTGAGCAAGGCTCCATGGGCGTGGGACCCACCTAGCCAGGCCCAGGAGAGAATCTCCTGGTCTGCTGGTTGTTAAGACTGTGGGAAAAGGACAGTATTTGTGTGGGAGTGTCCCATTTTTCCAGGTACAGTCTGTCACAGCTTCCCTTGGCTAGGAAAGGGAAATCCCCTGATCCCTTGCACTTCCTGGGTGAGGCAACACCCTGCCCTGCTTTGTCTTGCCCTCCTTTGGCTGCACCCACTGTCCAACCAGTCCCAATGAAATGAACCAGGTACCTCAGTTGGAAATGCAGAAATCACCCGTCTTCTGTGTTGATCACGCTGGGAGCAGCAGACTGGAGTGGTTCCTATTCAGCCATGTTGGAACGGAGTCCTACATCTTTTGAGTGAAGAATTTAATCTACTCACTTTTAAAGTAAGTATTAAGCAAGGACTTACTATTGCCATTTTGTTAATTGTTTTCTGACTGTTTTGCAGTTCTTTTTTTCCTTTTTTTCATTATTGCTGTCTTCTTTTGAGATTTGATAATGTACATGGAGTGGTGTGCTTTGATTCTTTTCTCTTGTTCCTTTGTGTATTGACTACAGATTTTTTTCCTTGTGATTACCATGAGACTTACATAAAACATCTCATAGTTACAATAGTATATTTTAACCTGATAACAACTTAATTTCAATTGAATGCAAAAACTCTACACTTTTACTCCCCCCAAACATTTTATGTTATTGAAGTAACAGAGTCCATCTTATTATATTATGTGTTCATTAACAAATCATTTCAGATATAGTGATTTTGATACTTTTTTCATTTAACTTTTATACTAGAGTTAAAGGTGTACTACTATTACAATATTACAATATTCTGAATTTGACTATATACTTCCCTTTGCCAGTGAATTGTACACTTTCATGTTGATAGCATCCTTTCATTTAAACTTGAAGAACTCCCTTTAGGATTTCTTGTAAGGCATGTCTGGTGGTAATTAATTTCCTCAGCTTTTGTTTGTCTGGGAAAGTCTATATCTCTCATTTCTTAAGGATAACTTTGCTACATATGATATTCTTGACTGGCAGTATTTTTTCTTTCAACACTTATAATATATTATCCCAATATTTTCTGGCCTGCAAAGATTCTGCTGGGAAATATTCTGATAATTTTATGGTGGTTCCCTTATGGTTGATAAGTCATATTCAGAATTAATTAGTCATTCCCTTCCTCCTTTCCTCCCTCCCTCTCTCCCTCCATCTCTCCCTCTCTCTCTTCCTTCCTTCTTTCTATCCTTCCTTCCTTCCTTCCTTCTTCTTGTCTTTTGACAGTTTGATTACAATGTGGCTCAGTAAAGACCTCTTGATGTTCAATCTATTTGAGATTCTCTAGGCATCCTGCTCTGGATAATCATATCCCCAAACATGGAAGGTTTTCTGTCATGTCTTTCTTCCACTTTCTCATTCTCTAATCCTTCTGGGACTCACATAATGTGTACATTGGTTTGCCTGATAGTGTGCCATAGGTCATGTTGACATTCCTTACTCTTTCATTCTTTTTTCTTTTCATTCCTCTAACTGAATAATTTCAAATGACCTGTCTTTAAGGTACTAATTCTTTCTTCTGCATGAGAGAGTCCACTGTTAAGCTTTCTAACGAATTTTTTTAGTTCAGTCATTGTACTCTTCAGCTCCAGCATTTCTGTTGAGTTCTGTTTTATGGTTTCTATTTCTTTGTTAAGCTTCTAATTTTGCTCATTTTTTTTTTAAATTTTTGTTTAGTCATCTATCTGTGTTCTCTTGTAGTTCTTTCAGCCTCGTTAAGATTACTTTTAATTTTACTTTAAGATTAATTTTAATTTTTAAAATTTTTTTAGTATCATGGATCTCCATTTCTTTAGGGTTTATTACTGGTGCTTTATTAGTTTCCTTTACTGCTCTCATGTTTGCCTAATTCATCATGATCTGTGTAGTCTTGTATTGGTGTCTATGCATTCGAAGGAGAAGACACTTATTCCTGTCTTTATAAACTGATTTCAGTAGGTAAAGATTTTTTTCCTGCCACGTTCCTGGATGAACTACCTCCAGGATTATGGTTAGGTGGGGCTAGAGCCAGGTCTGATGGCTGTTTCCAGATTCACTGTCAGATCTGTGGTTGGCAAGCCTGTTACCAGGAACATGTTGAGGTATGGCTTCTTTGAGGCTCTAAGTATGCTCCTGTTAGGTAGCTGGGCTGGTCTCTGGGTGATCAGGACTGCCTTTGAACTTCAGTAAAATAGAATTGAAGCCAGGTCATAGGACTGCTTCAGTAACCACAGTTGGATTCAATGATGTCAGATCTGCTACCTGGTTGTTTTTTGGTGTGGCTTCCATTAGGTCCCTGGGCAGGTCCCTGGGTGGGCAAGACTGCCATGGACAATGATAGAATGGGGCTGAAGCCAGGTCATTTAATTGTTCCAGAGACCACAATCAGGTCCAAGGTTGGTAGGCTTGTTATGGGGAGCATAAATGGATATGACTTCTCCTAGGTCCCTTGGTGGAAGGGGCTGGTGTCAGGACTGTGAACAAGGGGTGCTGGAGCAGAGTTCATAGGGGAATGGAGCTCCTTCAGCCCACAGCTGGAACTCTGGCCAGTGAAACTGTCACCCATGTGTTGTCTTGCCTTCTCAAAGCAGCCCTCCCGAGTCTTGGGTGCCACCAGGCCTTTGCAACCTTCTGCCCAGATCCCCAAACTCCTACAAAGACACTTTCCCATAAATAGCTACCAAATATTTAAGAGGTTGTATATGTATGTGTGTGTGTGTGTGTGTGTGTGTGTAGGGTATGTGTGTGTGTAGGTTGGGGACCTCTATTTTGTCATCTTGCTGATATCATCTAGTTTGTCTTTTACGATTAGTCTGTCTACTATATGGAAAATAGATTGGGAGGCCAGTTTGGATGCTATTGTAAAATCAAGGCAAAAAGGACTTACCATCATGTTTATGAAGCTTATTTATATGGCTCTTCACTAGCACAAAGCTTTTATATGGCCCTGAGGGAGAGCCCAACAATAAGTTCTTATGCTCAGATGTTTTTGCAGAATTTGTGAGAACAACATAAAACTGCAGTTTCTTTCTACTCTAATTCAGCCTCCGTCACACTTGCCCTCATGACAGATGGCAGTGGTATAATTGTGAGTATTTTGTGATCTAGCTAAGTGGAAGTTGAATTGGGGGAATAATTTAGTGTGTGTTTGATGCGATATATTTTATGGTTCTATGAAGTCCTGCTAGCAAAGGTATAAGCAATAAGAGATCCCCTAAACATCCCTCTTTCCTGTTTTTACCTTCACTCTATACTTAATGAATACCCCACTGCCAATCAGTTTTGATCCAGGTTTCAGTCATTCAAATATTCTCCTAGTCTTCCTTTTCCAGTCCTGGCCCCTTTCAGCCCCTTCTCCACACTATCCCCAGAGAGGACTTCCTGAAAATATAGATTGGATATTATCATTTTCCTGATTAGAAACTTTGATGACAAAGGTTCATTACACGCACGGTAAAGTTTGGCTTCTGTAATCTATCTTTATTCTTTTTCCGTCTTTTCCTGGCTTACAGTGTTAAGAATTGCCCACTATTTCCTACTTAACAACTTGCAGTCTTACAAAATAATAGGTTACAAAAATTATAACTAAAGGGCAATGCTGACTCCTCTTCAATTTATCCACTCCTGGGCCTGGCGCTCTTGCTTCTCTGTGGCCACAACTCTGTTAAGTGTTTCTTCTACCCCTCACACCCCATTCACCTCTGGTTGTTTTGGTCAAGTAGTAGGGAGAAATGGTGTTGACTTGTGAGGGCAGAAGTACAACAGATTGCTTTCAACTATCACTATGCTAGGCAGCAGTGCTAATTTATTGGTTTAACAGAGAATTATCACTGAAAGAGTCTGTGAAGGTTCTGCTAGCAAGGGTTTAAAACCTGTTTGAATTGCTATACCTGGATTTGGGCAAGGAGTAGAGGAATAGGTTGGGGCTGGCAGAGAAAGGGTAGGAAAGCATGGCCATAAAATAGTAGCCAACTTAGTCTGATTGATGCTTCAACAGGTTCAAAGCTTTCTATTTGTCTGTTTAATATAATTGTTGATCCTCCCCGTAGTGCCAAAGTCTAAGAAACAAAACTACTCAACAAGAGTGATAAAATTCTGGCCAGACTCATCAGGAAGTTGAAAAGACACAAATTACCAATGTCAGTAATGAGAAAGGGTATATCACTATTGATTCTACAGATATTGAAAAGGCAATAAGGAAGTCTTTTGAACAAATTTATGCCAATAAATTTTACAACTTAGATGAAATGAACAAATTTCTTGAAAGACACAAACTACCAAAGAAGAACTACTATTCAAGAAGAAATTGGTATTGAATAGTCCAATATCTATTGAAGAAATTAAAGTTGAAAACTTTCCCACAAAGAAAACTCAATGCCAAAATGACATCTGAGGGGATTCTATCAAATATACAATGAAGAAGTGATATCAATTTCATGCAGACTCTTCCAGAAAGTTGAAGTAAAAGGAATACTTTCCAAATGACTCTATAAGCCTGGCATTACTTTGATACCGCAACCAAAGATATTTCAAGAATAAAACCACTATAGAACAATATCCATCATGAACAGAAATGCAAAATTTTTTAACAATTTTTTTTTAGCAAAGTGAATCCAACAATACATTAAAAGAATAATACAACATAACCAAGTAGTGTTTATCCCTAGAATGCAGGGTTTGATTTAACATTTGAAAATCAATCAATGGAATATATCATACTAAAGACTAACAAAGAAAATTCAATAAAATATTATCTCAATAGATGAAGAGGAAACATCTGACAAAATGTAACACCTATTTCTGATAAAAAGTCTCAGAAACTAAAAGCAACAAAGAACTTCCCCAACCTGACAGAGAACATCTATGTAAGCCAATGGTTAACATCAGACTCAATGGTGGAAGACTTAATGCTTTCCCTTTAAAACCAGGAACAAGGCAAAAATTGCCTGTTTTCATTGCTTTTATTCAATATTATGTTAGAGGTTCCAGTCAGTGCAATAAGGTAAGACAAGGAAATAAAAGACACTCAGATTGGAAAGGAAGAAGCAAAACTGTCTTTATTTGCAGATGACATGATTGTTTATGTATAATATTCAGTAGGGTCTACAAAAACACTACATATTATACAATATTATTAACACTTTTGGTTTACAGGTTTATAGAGAGTTGTTAACCATACTTGCTTCTTGGTGCATCACTTTCATGTTCCTACAAGGTCCCTCTTTTGTTTTTCCTTCATTCCAGATTCTGACTTCCATTCCCTCCCTTACCATACCACATACCACAAAGTCATTCATTCTAATATACTTTTTCCTGTCTTTAAATATTTGTGCAAAATATTTGTGAAAAATACAATTTTAAGGGTTATATGTTCATCTTACATTTTTATACATGCTATTGTGCCATACATCTCATCATTTTGTACTTTTTCCCAATCAACACTATGTTTTCAAAATATATGTTTATATTTTCCTTTTCAGGGCCATGGATGGAGTTGGAAGCCATTATCCTCAGCAAATTAACACAGGAACAGAAAACCAAACACTGCGTTTTCTCACTTAGAAGTGGGAGTCAAACAATGAGAACACATGGACACAAGGAGGGGAACAACATACACTGGGGCCTGCTGGGGGTGGGTAGGGGGAGGGAGAGAGCATCAGAATAAATAGCTAATGCATGCAGGGCTTAATTACTAGGTTGATAGGTGCAGCAAACCACCATGGCACACATTTACCTATGTAACAAAACTATACGTCCTGCACATGCATTCCAGAGCTTAAAATAAAATAAAATAAAATAAAATTTAAAAATATATATGTGTGTGTGTGTCTGTGTATTTTTGAATGAACCTCCAACTTGTGATTTATAGCCTGCATCCACCATACCTAATAATCATTGCTGAGACAAATTAAGAAGATCTACATAAATGCAGAGAGATGCTGTTTATGAATCAGAAGATGAAATATTCTTAAAATGTCAATTTTCCCTAAATTAATATATAGAATCAAAGAAAGCCCAATCAAAATCCCAGCAGGCCTTTTCTGGTAGTAATTGATAAGATGATTCTAAAATTTATTTGGAAATTCGTAACATCTGGAATAGCTAAAAACATCTTTGAGAAAGAAGGACACAGTTGGAGGATTAACACTACCTAACTTGCAGCCTTAATATAAAGTTATAGTAATCAGGTTGGGCATGCTGACTCACGCCTCTGGTCCTAGCACTGTGGGAGGCCAAGGCGGGTGGATCACCTGAGGCCAGAAGTTCAAGACCAGCCTGGCCAACATGGCAAAACCCCGTCTTTACTAAAAATACAAAAAAATTAGCCAGGCCTGGTGGCGGGCACCTCTAATCCCAGCTACTCGGGAGGCTGAGGTAGGAGAATCACTAGAGCCCTGGGGCAGAGGTTGTAGTGAGCCGAAATCGTGCCATTGCACTCCAGGGTGGGCGACAGAGCAAGACTCTGCCTCAAAAAAAAAAAAAAAAAAGTTACAGTAGTCAAAATAGTGTGATATTGAAGTCAAGATAGATCAACAAAAAGAAGAATAAAGAGTGCAGAAATAGACTCACATGCATATCATCAATTGAGTTTCAATGAAGATAGAAAGGGATTCAGTAGAGAAATGATAGTCTTTTCAACAGATGGTGTTGGAATAGTTGGATATCTATATGCCAAAAAAATGAACTTTAATACCTAATACTGTGTACAAAAATTAAGAAAACATAAGAGAAAGTCTTTGTGATCTTGAGTTAGGCAAAGATTTCTTAGATAAAATGCTAAAAGAAAAGAAATAATTGATTAATTGGGCTTCATCAAAATTAAATATTTACTTTTTAAAAGACACTTTCAAGAGAATGAGAAGATAAGTCATCAAGTGGGAGAAAATATCTGCAAACCTTCTATCTGAGAAAGCACTTGATCCAGGATGTAATGAAGCACTCTGAAAACTCAGTAATAACACGAAAAAGAATTTTTCAAAATGAGTGGAAGATTTAAGCAGACAGTTTATTGAAGAACATATTCAGATGGCATATAAGTATGTGAAAATATGCTAAATATCATTAATCATTAGAGAAATGCAATTAAAACCACAATAAGAGATAATTACTCTTCTGTTAGAATGGCTAAAATTTACAAGTCTGGCCATATCAAGTGTCAATGAAAATGTGGAGGAACTGGAACTCTTAATATATTTCTGGTTGAAATGTAAAACGGTACCCTTTGGAAAACATTTTGTCAGTTTCTTAAAGATTTAAATAGATGCCTACAGAACTTCTAGCCTTTCCACTCCTAGGTATTTACGCAAGAGAAATCAAAACATATAGCTATACAAAAACTTATACACAAATATATAACAGCATTATTTGTAACAGTCAAAAACTGGAAACAATTAAAATCTCCATTAACAGGTGAATGGGTGAACAAATTGTATACTACTCAACAATAAAAAAAAGCATGAACTATTGATGTATGAAAAAATATGGATGAATTCTAAAATAATTATGCTGAGTAAGAGAAGCCCGGCAAATAAAATCATGCATACTATATGATTCCATTTATATACAATTCTAGAAAATGCAAACAAATGTATTATAAAAGAAAAAAAACAGATCAGTCATTGCCTGTTGGCAGATGTGGGGTAGGGAAAGGCAAGACGGAGGGCATACAAAGGGGCCTAAGGAAACTTTTGTAAGTAATGTATATGTTTGTTGTCTTTTGTTTTTCTTTTTTTTGAGACAAGGTCTCAATCCGTCACTGAGACAAGAGCGCTACGGCGCAATCAGGGCTCACTGCAGCCTCAACTTCCTGGGCTGAGGCAATTTTCCGACCTCAACCTCAGCTGAAACTACAACGCGCATGCCACCATGTCCAACTAATTTTTGGTATTTTTTCATAGAGACGGGGTTTTGCCATGTTGCTCAGGTTGGTCTTGAGCTCCTGAGCTCAAGTGATCCTCCCTCCTTGGCCTCTCAAAGTGCTGGGATTACACGCATGAGACACTGCACTTGGCCTATTTGTTATCTTGATTGCAGCAATTGTAGTAACTGAAAAATTGTCAAATTTTACACTTTAAATATATACAACCAACTCTATGTCAACTGTAACTCTATAAAATGGTTTAACAAAATTCAAATGTAGCAAATCTTTTAATATCTCCTTGTAAATGTCTTGTCATCTTTCTTTTAATCTCTGTAAATGGAGAACAATTTTGTTCAGAAAGCATCATATAAATTAAACACTTATTTCCAGTCAAACTAGTTATTGATCCAGCAGACCATGCAGTTTTGTGTAGCCCATATGAGTACATGATTGATGTTTTATAGCGGGGAGGAACTGATGACAAGGTGTTCTCCAGACCAGCACTTCTCAACATTTCATGTGCATATAATTGCTCTGTGACTGTGCTGTGTAATATAGTAGCAACTAGCCACATGTGGTTATTTAAACTTAAATTAAATAAAATTACAATATAAATATAAAAATTAAATTTAAAAGTTACTTTTCAAATCATGCTAATATTCAATAGTCACATGTCTAGTGGCTACTGTATTGGACAGTGTAGATAAAGAACATTTCCATCTTCACTGAAAGTTCTACTGAACACTGCTGCTCTACAGTTTTTCTTTTTCTTTTTTAATTAATTAATTTATTTTTATTATACTTTAAGTTCTAGGGTACATGTGCACAACGTGCAGGTTTGTTACATATGTACACATGTGCCCTGTTAGTGTGCTGCACCCATCAACTCGTCATTTATATCGTGTATAACTCCCAATGCCATCCCTCCCCCTCCCCCCTCCTCACAATAGGCCTCGGTGTGTGATGTTCCCCTTCCCGTATCCAAGTGATCTCATTGTTCAGTTCCCACCTATGAGTGAGAACATGCGGTGTTTGGTTTTCTGTTCTTGCGATAGTTTGCTGAGAATGATAGTTTCCAGCTGCATCCATGTCCCTACAAAGGATACGAACTCATCTTTTTTATGGTTGCATAGTATTCCATGGTGTATATGTGCCACATTTTCTTAATCCAGTCTGTCACTGATGGACATTTGGGTTGATTCCAAGTCTTTCCTATTGTGAATAGTGCCACAATAAACATATGTGTGCATGTGTCTTTATAGCAGCAAGCTTTACAGCTTTTCTTTCCAAATGCATGGTCCATAGACCAACACTGGCATTACCTGGGAATTTGTTAGAGATTCAGAGTCTCCCTGCCCAGGAGATTTTATGCACTCTAAAGTTAAAGAAGCCCTACTCTAGACGGTCTAGAGGCACAGTGGGTTTTGAGGTACAGGGGGATACAGTGGTATTGCATTTGGTGATGGTGGAACAAGAGGCTTGGGCCTCTCCTCTGAGCTGCCAACTCAGAGTTAGGGAAAATAAAGAGACCATTCGTGAATCCAAGTGGGGTCCTGGATAGAGTCAGAACATTGTGGGGCAGGTACAGAACACAAGAAAGTACTGTTTGATCATAGGTGACTAGTCTCTTAGGCAAGGCCAGGAGCATGAGCGGCAGAACCAGAGGGGTTGTGGACACACCACCATTCCATTTTCACAGGCAGAGATGGGGCAGATAGGGCTCCAGAGCAGAAGCTGGGGCGGTTGTCACTATTTGCTTAAACACCTGGTGGCTCCTGGCTCTTTTTCTTTTAATCACAGAGACCCCCAAATCTCAAGGATGCAAGAACCCTTGGCTGCAACCCTCACTCCATTATCACTCGATGATCACAGATATACTTTCTGCATTTCTCTCACAATCACTGAGCACCTACTATACATTAGGTACTGTGCTAGGTGATGGGACCTCAAACATTCTAGAAGTCTGACACAAAAGTGCACAGATGCACACCCTTTTGTCTGAATGTTCAGGATAAATGTCTAAAATCCAATCTGGGCACTACTACCCTTTTTTCTTCTCCCTCTGACTGAATAAATGGGACAGTTATCATTTCACATGTATTGAACCATAACCACATACTTACAAAACTGGGCCTCTGTTCTGTTGGTCTTCCTCATTACCATGTTATGCTATTAAACATTATTTGTCCCTGGGGCAGCTCTTGGCCACCCTTATTTCCTACTCTTCCCCTCCAGCTATCACCCTTTCCCCACACCACCTTGAAGAGTGACTGTTTTTTAATTTAATATTGTGTCTTAGTTCACTTGCTGTTGTCATAACAGAATACCGCAGACTAGATAATTTATAAAGAAAAGAGATTTATTTGGCTCATGGTTCTAGAGTCTGGGAAGTCCCAGATTGAGGGGCTGCATTCGGTGAGGACCTTCTTGCTGCGTCATAACATGGTGGAGGGCATCACATGATGAGGAGGTGGGTACGCAAGACAGAGAGAAAGGTGGCCGAATGCCTGGAATAAAAAACCCACTCCCACAATAATGGCATAAACCCATTCAAGAAGGAAAAGCCCTCATGACTTCATCATTTCTTAAAAGTCCCACCTCTTAACACAGTCACAATGGCGATTAAATTTCAACATGAGTTTTAGGAGGAACATTCAAACCATAGTAGATTATTCTCCTAGGCTGTTTTGACCTAGGTTATTTCTAGCTCCTTTTCATAACTGCCTCAGTCCTGTTGGGTAACGTTCCTAGTTGATGTGTGCCTTGTCTCTAGTTGATGTGCTTTGTGCATTTTCTTGACATTTGTTTGTTCCTGCTTTCAAATCATTAGCAAAGATGTTAAATGAAACCAGACCTGACCCCACTCTCTGGGGAAGTGCACTTAGGCCCCTCCCCCCACTCTACTCACTGGAGCTGTTTCTGGGAACATATATCATTATTCTTCATTTATGATCTTCCCAGCCAGTTGTTGAGTCCATGTGACCACATTCTCATCCAAGGCAATTTAAGCTGGCCTTAGAGGAGAAATGGTGTGGCAGGGTGAGCAAAATTTTTTACCCAAGTTCCAAACCATTTACTAAAAACCTGGCCTCGCTCTGTTTTTCTCCTCTGCTGAGTTGCTTGAACTCACTTCTTTCCATAAATCCTCTGTTACCCTTTCCAGATGGCAATGGATTTTCACTGTTGACATTTGTTTTATTACTGTGACTATCTAATTTACTGGCCAGTAAATTCCACAATTAGCTTTCTTTTGCTTTCCTTTTTGAACATTAACACCATATTTATGGCATCTTCTTCCTCTCTAACCTTGATTTTCAACTCCCTTTTAAATTCTCCAATAATTTTTCAAATGCTTTACACTTTCTCCCAGGGTGGTAATGCTCAAGGCCCCACCTTCTTGGTGGCAGATCCAAGCATCAACAAAGGTGCTGCTTAACCTAAATCTGGAGATGTTGTTGCTTAAATCCATGTCCCCAGTTACTTATCTAGGTTGCTTTTTTGTAATTTTTTAACCTCACTCAGATAAAAAGAAAAAGGATAATTTTAATGATGATATTAATAGTAATTTTAGTTATCTAGAAGACATTTATGTAGTTACTCAGATATCTAGAATATAGTAAAAAAACAAACAAAAAAACCCCAAATCCCTGCCACCACTCCCCCAAAATAGAAATAAGCAGAAAAGCCATAGAGAGATCAGAAAAGACGTCATGTGTCATGAAGTCCACATATCACACGACATCAATCTTCCACATTGTGTTCCTGGTGTAATCTCAGTAGTTTCCTTATGCCCTCCATGGAGAGTAGGATGAGGGTTATCTTTAGTTTTTTAAGCCATTGCCTCTAGTGGCACTCTGGTAACCAGGTAACTACTTTGGTGTTTATCAGGCCTGCCTAGCACAAGGACCATGTGATTATTAGCCAGAGGATAAATGTGGGGACATATTCAGCCCAATCTACTCTAGCCCACATAGCTGGTAGCATTTAAAAACAAACAAACAAAAAACCAAACTCCTAGAATACTCTTCTTGTCTCTACTTAATATATCTTATTTATCCTTTGAAATCATTTGACTTTCAAATTACATCAGAACAAAAGAAGCAAATCAGAAGTAGGGTGGCGGTTGCTATTAGCAGTCACTCTGATAACTACAAAAAGTGATAGCTGCCAGGGAAAAGAGAGAAAATCTAAAAAGTAAACAAAACCCAAAGCCTCTGGAGGTTTAGCAGAATGGGAGTTATTTAGTGTAGAAGCAAATAACTCCACATTATTTTAATATTCTTTGTTGGAATCATGCTATTTAGTAGCAAGACAATAATGTTTATAATGAAGACTTTGATTCAGAAAGAAAAGTTAGGTTTAGCAACTATATTTAAGGAAGTAAGGAAGTGTGTCATCAATTTTAAATTAACACATAATTGATGAGCAGGATCCAAAATTCACAAATACATAGTGAGAAATCCATTTCCTCCCACCCTAATTCCCTGATCTCCCAGTTATCCTCCATGGATACAACTATAACCAATGTCTTTTGGAATTTTCCAGAGATATTTCAAGTGCTTTTAGAAAAGTGTGTTTTGTAAATCACTGAATTTTTTTTTTAGATTCTAATAGGTAAGCTCCAGTGATCCGGAAAATTCAGTTAGGTAGAACTGCTTATTGCCCAGCAATTCAGGATGAATTAGGCATTACTTAGTGCAAGTTGAATTTCCTAATTTTTTAGATTTTTGGGACAGAGAGGCCCTCATAGACCTCAGAGAGACTGTAGAAGAGACCTGATCTTGTCATTTGCAGGAGTGGGAATGTTCTAATTGTTACCCCTGATTTCTATGAGGATTGTTTTCTCATCTCCATTCCCCAAGTGTTTTCTTAATCCTACCATGTGCAAAGGCAGGGTAGTTGGAAGAAAACACAAGGGCTTTAGGGCTAAATGAGATATAAAGAAGAAGAAGACAGGATCCCCAGTACTTGGGGATCTAATTTTTTTTTTTTTTTGAAGTTAAGGGGGGGAAAAGGGTAAGGTGTGTACAAATTGCTGTAATAAAAGGTACAATGTTTGCTCTAGGAGAATTTAGAATTCTATGAGAAAAGATTATTTGGGACTGAAGGAATCCAGGAAAGTTTCATGAAAGAAGTAGCACTGGAGATAACTGCGGAATAAAAAGTAGGGATTCAACAGGAGAGAAGACAGAGAACATCCCAGGAAGAAGAAAAAGCATGAACAAAGATATGGAGCACTTCGGGCAAAACTGTTAATGGGATGATAATTTGCCATCCATTCAAGTCTTTTTCTGAAATACTTAAAGCTTGCTCCTAAGTCTGGTATTGGAGCTGGGACAGGACATTGGCCCACAGACCAAGGGGTGTCTTTGGGAAGGAGCCAAGGGGATCATGTCCAATAAGGCAAGGAGTATCAAACTGATTTGTTTGCGAGGAGAGCCAGCTGCCTCCTCCACCCTGACTCCAGCAAGTCTGCTCTTGGGGACAGATGCCTCTTTGCTGGCCCAGTGTGGCTAAGCCATGGGTCTAGGAACAATTCCTTGTTTTCCTGGAACTGTCTCTCATTTTTGTGGTAGTTCTTGGAGTAATATTCCTAGAATATTTCCAGAATGCCAGGCCATCTGCTCACTCCAGTTTGGGTTGGCTCACAGCTGCCTCACTTTCCCGAAGCAGAGAGTCTCTAAAGCAGCATCTAGAGCCATGCTTCCCACAATGCCAAAAGGTGAACTTTCCTGGAAATGGGTTTGCATTTTCTGACACAGTGTCTTCCACGCTTTCCTGAGAGGAAGCATGGCCTGAGAGAGAGCATGTGTTTGACATTTCCCTCTGGCAGAGGCCCACAAGAGCTCTCATGGACAAGATGGATTTGATTAATGAAGGAGACAGGCAAATTCTTTCGTTTGAAGCTGGAAGGGGGATTTTGTAGGTGTTGGGGTTCTTTTTCCTTCTGCACTCGGTCTACCAGTGTCAAGTTCCAGACAGAGAGGGCACAAAAGGAGTGTTTGTCTTATTAGAAGACAAAGGTGTTTTGTTTGTTTGTGTTTTTGTTTTTCTGGAATCATACATATATAGACCTTTAAAAGAGAACTCTGGGGTCACCTTGTTCAAATCTCTACTCTGTGTGGAAATCCCCAGTATCCTGGACATGCTACTATTAATAGAGTCCAAGACTCATGAGAATAGAGACCATATCTGATGTAGTTATTGCTATATTCTCAGTGTCTGGTTGTCTGGTTCATGGTAGGTGTTCAGTGAATAAGGATTGAATGAGGACAGTCCAGAGACTAAGGAATCAGTCCCTTTCAAGGCAGCCCATTCTATGTTTTCATACATTCTTTTTCATAGTGAACATATTTTGAAACTAATAAACTATGTCTTTGTCATTTTCAATCGTACATAATCATGTTTCTTTGCAACAACCATTACGGCTCGAAGGAAAAAATGAGGCCAAATGCTGTCTAGTGAAAGAGGATATTATGATGCAGTGCTCCTATTCTACAGAGGTAAAAATGAAAATGAAAGGAAAAACTAAAAACAACAACAAAACTTGTGATCCAAGTTAGGGGTGAGGTTGTGAAGGAGAAAAATGTTGCATATCAATTTTTAATCAGTTTGTCAATTTCTACCAGTCCCTTTAGAATTTTGTTTGTGATGGTGTTGAATTTTATAAATCAGTTTGGGGAGAATTGACATCATAATATCGAGTCTTTCAATTCATGAGCATTGTATATCTCTTCATTTATTTATGTCTTTAATTTTGGTCAGCAATGATTCAAAGTTTTAAGTGTACAGATATGCACATCTTTTGTCAAATTTATTTCTAAGTATTTCATATTTTGATGCTATTATAAATAGAATTTCATCTCAATTTCTGATCTTTGTCAATAGTATATGGAAATAAAACTAATTTTTGTAAATTACCCTTGTATCCTGAAAACTTGCTAAACTCACTTATAGTTCCAGTAACTTTTTTTTGTAGATTCTTTAGGATTTTAAACATGGATAATCATGTAATTTGTGAAGAAATATAGCTTTACCTCTTTCTTTCCAACTCTATGCTTTTTAATTCTTTTTATTTTCTTATAAAACTGGCTAGCACTTCCACTATAATGTTGAAGAGAAGAGGTAAAAGTGGACTTTATTTTATTTTATTTTATTTTGAGATGGAGTATTGCTCTGTTACTCAGGCTGGAGTGCAGTGGTGCGATCTAAGCTCACTGCAACCTCTGCCTCCCAGGTTCAAGTGATTCTTGTGCCTCAGCCTCCCAAGAAGCTGGGATTACAGGTGCATGCCACCAAACCTGGCTAATTTTTGTATTTTTAGTAAAGACAGAGTTTTGCCATGTTGTCCAGGATGATCTCGAACACCTGGCCTCAAGTGATCTGCCCACCTCAGCCTCCCAAAGTGCTGGGATTACAGGTGTGAGCCACCACACCTGGCCAAGAATGGACATTTTAACCTTTTTCCTGAATTCAGGAGAGAAGCATTTAATCTTTCACCATTATGATATTTTGTCATATGATACTGTAGATACCCCTTATCAGGAGGAGAAAACTCCCTTTCATTTCTAGTTTGCTAGAGTTTTTATCATAGATGTATCTTAAATTTTCAAATCCATATTTCATATCCATTGAGATAAATGTATGAATTTTATTCTGTTAATGTAGTAAATTGTGCTGATTGACTTTTTAAATGCTACGCCAACCCTGCAATCCTGGGATAAATCCCACATGGTCATGTTATATTATCATTTCTCTATGCTGTTGCTAAAATTTTGTTAAGAATTTTCCATCTGTGTTTATGAGGGATTTTTGTATGTAGTTTCCTTATATTTTATTGGTTTTGTACCACGGTAATGCTGGCCTCATAACATGAGTTGGGAGGTATGCCTTCCTTTTCTATTTTCTGGAAGAGTTTTCATAGAAGTGTTATGATTTTTCCCTTCACTGTTTTATAGCATTCACCAATAGAGCCATATGAGCCTGTAGAGTGTGTGTGTGTGTGTGTGTGTGTGTGTGTGTGTTTTCTGGCTATTTTTAATATTTTCTTTTTTAATTATACTTTAAGTTCTAGGGTACATGTGCACAACATGTAGGTTTGTTACATATGTATATACATGTGCCATGTTGGTGTGCTGCATCCATTAACTCGTCATTTACAAATATTTTCTTTTTAACTTTTGATTACAGATGTTTGACTGTGCAGTGTTTTAGGTATAGACTTATTTGTATTTATGCTACTTAAAGTTCTACTAAGCTTTTTCATATCTGGGTGTTGATGAGTTTTATCAATTTTGGGAAATTCTCAGCTATTTTCTCTTCAAATATTTCTTCTGCCTTCTTATTGTTCTCTGTTTCTGTCTCTGAATCTGTCTTTTTCTTTCTCCTTTCTCTTACTATGACTTTATACATTTTTCTCTGTCCTTTTTAGTTTGGATGATTTACATTGACCAGTCTTTGGTTTCACTAAATCCCTTTCCTCCTTTTCCCAACAAATGACTTCTTCATTTCAGACACTGTATATCTCAGTTTTACAATTTTCATTTCTTTCTTTTTGGGATTTCTATTTATCTCAATCAATCCACCATTTTTTCATTCATTTTGTATATCTCTTGCTCTTTGTTTTAAATATACTTGTAAAAGTTATTTTAATGTCCATGCTTGATAATTCTAGGCCATTTGTGCGTCTGGTTTATTTGACTTATTCTCTTGATTGTATGTCACATCTCATGATTCTTTGCTTGCCTGGTGACTTTTTTATTGCATGGCAGAAGTTATAAATATGAGAATGGTAGAGGCAGAATTAGATATTTACCCACAGAAAAGCCTTGCCCTTTCCTCTTTCAGGTGGGTGGTATGTAAGGCTTACCTCTTCTATCTAGTCAAGAACTGATTGATTGGGTTGAGTTAAACTTCACCCTTTAGTTCACCTCTTATTTTAAATGTCAGGGCTTTGAGATATAAGTATCACAAAACTATGAAATCTTTCCTGTGTTTCATTTCTAGACCAGCCTCATCGCTGCTCACTCAACAGAAGTCTGGTGAGGAAAACTTGGTGGGTAACAAGACCTAGCTGTGTGTTTGGGACTCCACCAGATTCCAAGCTACCATGCCAGCCCACGTGCACTGACAAGAGCTCAGCTAGCTTGTCCTTGACCTAACCAAGTATCTTCACCAATGGTAGTTCACTGCTTAGCCCACCTGTGCCCCCAGGTAGAGGTAATGCCCTCAGGGATGATAGCAGCTGCCACCTCTGCTCATGTAGGCAAGCCCCATTTCTTTCTGGGATTTATTTGTACTTCTTTGTGTCCACAGCTCTTCAGTGGCTTTCAACAATGTATGGTTTTTTTTCATGTAGCTGGTATTTTTCTCTAGTTACAGCAGTAGTGATGCAACCATCTTCATCCCAACAATAAGTAAAACTCTGCTGTTGCATTTTTAATTTTATTACACCTATTTTTTTATTTTAACCAACTGTCTTCCAGTCTCCTCCTTCACTTAGCCTATTTTTCCTTTGGGTTTCTGGCTTTTAGTTCATAGAAGCCACATCCTCTTTTGTCTTTTGGAGGACTTTCAGGATTTTTTTTTTTTTCTTGAGAAAAATTATCTTCCTCTGAGCTTTTGGGACTATGCTATATTTTTCCTATGATACAGTAATTTTTCATAACACATATTTTGTTTTCCTCACTGTCTTCTTGGTAGCCTACAGCTTCCCTCTTTCAAATTTAAACCTGAAAGTGAGGGTGATGTTCTTCACGTCCAGTTCAGTTTGCACTGCTTAGCAATAATTCATCTAGTAAGGTCTGCAGAACTGAAGGGAGATCTTCTCCAGCTCCCACTCTCTTAGTTTTGGGCTACTGTCAGATGCAGTTTGCTGTTGGAAAGATTTTATAGAATGCATCGTTCAGTTCCCAGCATATTTTTTCTAGTTACTAAATGTGTCAAATGACGATTCAGTCTTTGCTTATTTATCTCTTTTCTTACGGCCAGGTTGTTTGCCAGGAGTAAGCGGAAGATAACACAGGTTGAAGGCTGAGTAGGAAAAAGAAGAATGCTTCCAACATGCTGACTGTAATGTGAGGTGGACATGGGAATAGAGTTTACAGCCTGATGTGTCTCTTGTCAACTTCCTGTTGAAATACAACCGTGAAGAAACATCCAAGGCAAAAACAATACATAAACATTGTCAAAAATGACAATAAATGAACTACAGATTAAAGAAGACTGGATACAATGTCTGGGAAAGTTTCTTTTAGCCAAATTAACAATGGGAAAGAGATGAGAAGAATAAGGCCCAAAGAAGGTGGGGAAGATTCACCTTTGCCATATACAGCTAACTCATCTTCTATCTTGTTACTAGACTGAAACCACTCTTACAGACACTGACCACTTGCTCACCAACTTCAGAGGGCACTTTGAAATCCTTGTTTTATTTGACTTCCTAATGCTTTTAGATATTGTTACCCACTCCCTCCTAGTTGAAATTCTCTTCTCTCTTGGCTTCTAGGACAAACACTCTGTGACCACTTCTTGCCAGTCTTACCATTGTGAGCTTTTCTCCCTCCAATAACCCTTACCTATTTCTTTTCTTTCTTTTTACTGTTACTCTATACAATCTCACTGTCACACCTGCATAGATTATTTGTTATGTTCTGCTCACCAAACTCATATCTCTAGACCCAACTGTTTTCTCAGATATCAGATGCAGATTTCCAGATAACCATTGATTATGTCCATTGGGATTCTCACTGGTACTTCAAATTAGACATGTCCCAAACTGAACTCATATTTTCTGCTCTTCCAAAGCAACTTCTCTATTTCCCCTCCCATTCTGGTGAATATCACCATCTACTTAGTTCAGCAAGCCATATCCTCCCTTGAATCTTCTTAAAACTCTCCCTCTTCATCATCTCACAAATTCAACTGAGTCTGGTCAACATTTTCCAAACGTTTCTCAAATATATCCCTTCTCTTTATTCCCTTCTACTGATTTATTTTCATTCCTGATAATCTCCTAATTGGCTTCTCTGTTTGAAGACTTTTCTCTCTCCATGCTATTCTCCCCACAACAATCAGAATACTTTTTTAAAAATACTACTTGGGGGCCGTGTATGGTGGCTCACACCTGTAATCCTGACACTTTGGGAGGCAGAGGCGGGTGGATTACGAAGTCAGGAGATTGAGACTATCCTGGCTAACACGGTGAAATCCCATCTCTACTAAAAATACAAAAAATTAGCTGGATGTGGTGGAGGGTGCCTGCAGTCCCAGCTACTCTGGAGGCTGAGTTGGGAAAATTGCTTGAACTTGGGAGGCGGAGGTTGCAGTGAGCTGAGATTGCGCCACTGTACTCCAGCTTGGGCAACAGAGCAAGACTCCAAAAAAAAAAAAAAAAAAAAAAAAAGCTACTTGACCTCAGGGACCCATAGAAGAAAGTATACAGTCCTTGTATGATTTACGGAACCCCTTCATTACCTGGCTTCTGCCTTCCTTTCCAGCCTTCTCTTTTACTGCTTCCCCAATGATTCTGCTCCCAACCAGCACTGGAATCCGGCTATGCTGAATAGCTTGCAACTCTCAAATATGCCACACGGATTCTTTGCATACGATGAATAAAATTCTATTTGTTTCTTGTTTGGCTGGAGAATTCCTCCAAAATTTTTACATTGACCTAACTGACTGTACATGATCTTCACACCCCTTCCCACCAACTCCTTACCCCTCTGGTCTTGTTTCCTATTAATCTTTCACTCACTCACTCTGCTTCAACCACATTAGCTTTTTAAAAATATACCAGGCATGCTTCTGTCTCAGGGCCTTTGCACTTATTGTTACCTTTCTAGAACATGTCCCTTCCTCAGATATTCAAGGGACTTGCTTCCTCACCTCCTTCAAGGCTTTGCTTATTTTTTTTTTTTAATTGCAGTGAAGCCTTCTCTGGCCACCTTATCTAAAATTTTAACATACATATGTGCACACACATGCACATACAATATTCCCCATTGCACTTTCCCGTTTTCCTTTCCTCCTTATTACTCATCATCATCTAATATGTTGTGTATTTTACTTATTTATCTTATTTATTGTCTACCTCTCACTACTGAAATATAAGCTCCATGAGGGCAGATTGTAGAGTGAGGGACTGAAATATAGACATCACATAGTTATTTCAGTAACTGCTCAATAAAATTGTTTTCCATATATGGAAACGAATTGATTCCCTGCAGACTATTTTTATTGTGATAAAATACACATAACATAAAAGTTACCATTTGAACCATTTTTAAATGCACAGTTCAGTGGCATTTGTCACATTGCTGTGAAACCATACCACCGTCCATCTCCAGAATTCCTTTTACTTTGCAAAACTGAAACTTTGTACCCATTAATTAATAACTCTTTATTCTCTCCTCCAATCAGCCCCTGGAAATCACCAGTATACTTTCTGTCTCTGAATTCTACTACTTTAAGTACCTCATAGGTGGAGTAATACAGTATTTGTGCTTTTGTGTCTGGCTTATTTCACTTGGCATGCTGCCTTCAAGGTTAATCCATGTTGTAGCATGTTTCGGAATTTCCATCATTTTAAAGGCTGAATAATATTGAATTGTATGTGTATCTCACTTTTATTAATCCATTCATTCATCAGTGAACACTTGGGTTTCTTCCATCTTTTGGCTATTGTGAATAATGGTGTTGTAAACATTGGTGTTTTTGTTTTTAAGTCTCTGCTTTCAATTCTTTTGGTTATATACCCACAAGTGGAATTGCCAGATTATATGGTAATTCTATGTTTAATTTTTTGAGAAACCACCATACTATTTTCCACATAGCTGCACCATTTTTATATTCCATACATCCCAGCAATGAACAAGGGCTTCAATTTCTCACATCCTCACCAACACTTGTTATTTTGTCTTTTTTACATAATAGCCATTCATCCCGATGAGTGTGAAGTGGTAGCTTATGGTGGTTTTGATTAGCATTTCCTAAGTGACTGGAGATGTTGAGCATATTTTCATGTGTATATCTTCTTTAGAGAAATATCTATTCGAGTCTGTGATGGTTAATTTTATATGCTGACTGAGCTAAAGGATGGCCCAGATATCTGGTAACACATCATTTCTGGGTGTGTCTGTGAGGGTGTTTCCAGGAGAGATTAGCATTTGAATTTGGAGACTGAGTACAGAAGATCACCCTCATCAATGTGGGTGAACATCATCCAATGTCTTGAGGGCCTTAATAGAACAAAAAGGTGAAGGAAGAGTGAATTTGCTCTCTCTTCTTGAGCTAGGACATCTGTCTTCTCCTGTCCTCAGACAATGGTGCTCCTGGTTGCTGGGCCTTTGGATTTCTACTGGGACTACATCAGTGGCTCCCCTGGGTCTCAGGCCTTCCGGTGTAGACTGGAACTACATCACTAGCTTTCCTGGGCCTCCAGCTTATAGATGGCAAAATATGGGATTTCTCAGCCTCCACAACTATATGAGTTTATAATAATAAATCTCTTTCTATACATCTATGTATATCCTACCGTTTCTGTTTCTCCGGAGAACCCCACCAATACAAAGTCCTTCGCCCATTTTTTAATTGGGTTTTTTGTTGTTGTAGTGGTAGAGCAGTTCTTTATATATTTTGGATATTTATCCCTTATCAGATATATGATTTGCAAATATTTTCTTCTATTCTCTGAGTTCCCTTCTCACTCTGTTGGTAGTATCTTTTAGTGTACAGAAGCTGTTAATTTTGATGAAGTTCAATTTATCTGTTTTTTTTTTTATATTGTTGCCTGTGCTTTTGATGTTACATCCCATAAATCATTGCCAAATCTAGTGTCACAAAAGTTTTTCCATATGTTTTCCTCTAAGAGTTTTGTAATTTTAGTTCTTACATTAAGGTCTTCGATGTATTTGGATATAATTTTTGAATATGATGTAAGGTAAGGGTTCAACTTCATTATTTTGTATGTAGATATCCAGTTTTTTCAGCACCATTTGCTGAGACGCTAAAATTTTATATGGCATTTTTTACTTCATTAGGAGCATAAGATACTTCAGTAAAGGTACAATGTGTTTATATCATAGTTTGTGTCCTTTGTGTGTAAATTTGGCAAAACTACCAAATCTAAGAATTGCTCATTTCTGGGAATAGTAAATTTCATTTTTTCTACAAGATTAGCTTCATCTAGAAAAGACAAAGAACTACATAGGAATTCAAAATAATAGAGGATGAAGGCATTAGAAGAAAGATCTGATGGTGAAGATGTGGTCTGCTTGGTTTAAAGGTGCAGGGTCTGAATGGAAAGACAGGATATCATGAGCTTTAGGTGGACTTTGAATCAGGTCTGCAGGAACACTGGGTTAGAAGGGCCTGTCTGGAGGTGGGAAAATGCCAGTTCTGATTCACAGCTCTGGGAGCCCTGGAGGTGGGAGGATGAGCCCCTCCCTAAAGGTTGTTGAGGGAGTTGGGAGTAGGACAGAGAACTATTAGAGGAGTGTCAAGAAGAGGTTTAAAATGATGGAAGAAAGTGTGAAAGAGTGTAATGGAAAGAATTCCTGCCATAGGAATGGAGGCCATAATGGCAGGAAGCCCAAAAAGAAGGAGTGAGAAGAATGAAGCTGAACATAAATAGAGAATAGAGTTCCTGTATTAGTCCATTTTCACACTAGTATAAAGAAATACCGGAAACTGGGTAATTTATGAAGAGAAGTGATTTAATTGGCTCACATTTTCACAGGCTGTACAGGAAGCATGACTGGGGAGGCCTCAGGAAACTTACAATCATGGCTGAAGGCAAAGGGGGAGAAGGCACATCTTACATGGACGGAGCAGGGGGAAGAAGAGGATGGTGCCACCCACTTTTAAACAACCAAATCTCTTGCGTACTCACTCACTATCACAAAAATAGGAAAGGGGAAATCTGCCCCCCATGATCCAATCACCTCGTACTAGATCCCTCCTCCAACATTGCGGATTACAATTCAATGTGAGATTTGGGCAGGGATGCAAAACCAAACCATATCAGGGCCCAAGGGAGATGTATTTGGTCAGCAACTAGAATGAGGAAAAGAGTAAAAGAGGGGACCAAAAGTATCAAGATGGAATTAACCATCTTTAGGATTCTGTAAATAACTTTAGTGTTTCTTAGGGTCTTGATGTCATAAAGGTGACAAGATGGGTACGGGAAAAAGTTACATAATAATAAAATAATTATTCATCAAATATAAGTTGATCCCTGCTCAAGTCAATGTGTTCTGTCATTGTTCAACAAAAAAACTAAATGATAGGAAAACAACAGTAGCGTTCCGTCTGCAGCTTGAGTGCTAACGAGGGCCTCCAGCGCTTCAGGAATTGAGGGGTAAATGGAGCGCTCAAAAGTCCATCCATCTGGTGTCGTGTGCTTACTGGCACATTCTTTCTATCACTATGGGAAGCTGTAGTAGGGTGGCCACAGATGGCTCTAATAATTACACCCCTTTCTCCCTCTGGATGAGACAGATTTATGCACCTGGTCACTGACAGAGGCCTTGCTTTGTAGGGACAAGACTTTTGCTACAGAGCTGAAGAGTGCATCACAGTGTTATCTTTTTGCCATGCTGCAGATCTGAAGAGGGGTCTTAAAAGAGGCAGAATCATCCACACTCAAGACCATTTCTCAAATTCATCTACGACATAAGTCCATTCTCCTCCTTAGAGGAAAAGGTAGGAGTATGACCCTAATGGAAATCCCTCTGCATGAAAACTTGAGCAGTGGGAAACCAGTTTTCCTTTTCACAAGGGCAAACCAGGAAAAGAAATGCCTTATAATGGAATCATAACTTTAGAAGTTCCCTAGGGACTAGTTATCTCCCAATTTAAACATGTAAAGCAGAGCCTAGAAATCTAATAAAGGCATAGCAATGTGGAAGACAGTTGGTGCCCTATAAGTGGCATTTACCAATCTGAGGTAGCAACGGTGACTGAAAGAGTCGAGAGAAAGCACAGAATTTAGAGAAAGAGGAGACAAAAACTGTCTGTTGTTGCGTCTCCAGCACTCAGTCTCCTGGGGCAATAGAGATGCATTAAGAGCTCAGCTCGCTCCTAGCTAAATTCCATGCTCATGAAGTAACTTTCTGATAATAATTTGGCTTTCCATGTAGACTTTCAAACAGAGGAGAGATGGTGCTGACCAGCCAACAGGGATATTCACATTTTCTCAGAGACTATATATATTGGGAGCTAGTTTCTTGTGCGTTGTTTGATATAATCAGTCCCCCTGAGCCCAGTCATTTCCGTGTAAGCTAAAACGGTTGAGTTGTGGGCCTTGCAAAGCTGAGGAGGAGACCTAGATTACGGTTCCCACGGCAGGATGGTAGGTTCTCTTCGGGAAATTTTAGAGTCTTCATTCTAAATTGAACTTCTCTATGTGTCTTCACCCAGAAAGGGACTCAATACTTGATGGGTTTGTGCCAAACTTTTGTATTAACTTTGGCTACATCATAGTAAATTATAAAAGTTAATGACCTATAATTATATTTTCTCTGGTGAAGCACCTAGAACCAAGTAATTGCCACATACAAGTGAAATAAAAGCCAGCAGCAGCTAGAATTTTCACCCAGTTTTTCTATATTTCTAGGCCTTTCTAAGCTCAGAGCAGCAACTTCCCTCTCCCTTTCTCTAGTCTTCTTGCTTCTCTTCCATCTTCTCGCTCAGCTACAATGAACCCCTCCACAACATTAAATGCCTTTAAACTCTTCCACATGAGATTCGATTTGGCTCTGAGGAGTTAAACCAAAGTGCAAGTTATAAATGTCCTAAGTGTTCTTCCACAGGGAGTATTTTAGTTGATGTCTTCAAACATACCACACTCAGAAAAGCAAATATTTCAAAGACAGAAGTGCAACTGCTGGCAATTGGCAGTAATTGCAATGTGGCAAAAATTCTGCATGCAGTAGTAAGACAAATTTGTGAATAAAAATGCACATTTCTAATCATATAAACTTTTAAAAAAGATGTTTAATTGAGCATGTATTGAGAAACTAGGTTCAGAATCTGATTCCGGGTCAGGGGCTATAGCTTGTTCACATCACTCTGTGAGAGGACTGCTTCACTCTCACCACCAGGCTGACTAGTGCTCTGTGGTCACAATCAATTGTCCCAGCAGGGTTGGTGCATGGGAAAGCCTTTCTTGGCCTTATCTAAAGCTCAGCCTGGGAGGTTGGCCTGGGGGCTGACCAAGCGCAAAATAGAAAAGCCACTAATAAGATCCAGCTGGAACAAATAACCTCTATTTATTTTAGGAAACTAATGATATGTCATCATGACACATATCTAACCTTAGTATTTCCGATTGGACAGGCCAGTTATGTGGGCTATAATTCAAGCTATGGTTACTTCTTGTGCTGGAAGAAGGATTCATCTGGTTTTGTGGTCTTGCTCTTCAGGTATTCCTTGCATTAAGTAATCATGTTATACAAAATTTTATGTCTCAAGTACTGGAAATTTAGGGGGGTGCTTATTTTACATTAAAAAAGATTCGAATCAAGGAATTTTCAAGAAGTGACCAATGATTAGTTTAATGGCAATATTGTCTATTGACATTGTTCTGCTGTTATTTTAGAAACTGTAATCGTTATCTATCCTGAGGAGGGAGGAATCACTGTTTCGGTAGAGAAGAATTAGGTATAACCTAGACAAGTGAGACATTTCTATGGCTTGGGTCTGAGAAAACATGACGGGAAAGAAAGAGAAGGGCTGCAAGGCCACGGGCTCCAAGTGGAGGCTGCTGAAGGTCGAACGTATTACAAAGTGTTATGAAATGAACTGACTTGCTAGGAAGGTACAATACCCAGCATTACAGAAGGACTGCTCCACCCTAGCCACGTCCAGCTGAATAACTGGCCACTACGTGACCCTCCACACCTCCAGGGTGGAGGCAGAGCTTGCAAGCTTGTGGCCTGCAGACCTAAAGTGGCCCAAAGATGTATTCTTTTTGAGCCCTCTCCCCACAAGTGATTTGAAAAATTAAGCCACACTAAAACAACAGGAGATTTCACACACACAAATTGAGATTTCTAGCGTCTCTTAAAAGAAAACAAAGAAATAAGCACTTAAAACTGAACTCATATTCCACATGGCAGCACCAACTGGCCAAGATTCAGTGGCTGCTGCTCCTTTGTTTGTTTTCTGTTTTTTGTTGAGACGGAGTCTCGGTCTGTCACCCAGGCTTGAGTGCAGTGGCATGGTCTTGGCTCACTGCAGGCTCTGCCTCCTGGGTTCACGCCATTCTCCTGCCTCAGTCTCCCGAGTAGCTGGAACTACAGGTGCCTGTCACTACGCCCGGCTAATTTTTTTGTATTTTTAGTAGAGATGGGGTTTCAGTGTGTTAGCCAGGATGGTCTCGATCTCCTGACCTCGTGATCTGCCCGCCTCGGCCTCCCAAAGTGCTGGGATTACAGGCGTGAGCCACTGCGTCTGGCCTCTGCTGCTCCTTTACAGAGCAACAGCGATGCTTCTGTGCCAGTGTGTGACAGTGAAAGCAGGACCCTGGGGCTGCCCTGCCTAACTGCCCTCCAACTCCACCCCTTACTAGCTGTGGGAACTTGTTAACTGTTCTGTTCCTCCGTTTACTCATAAGTAAAATGCGACTCATAATTGTGCTTATCTCATAGGTTGTTGTAAAGATTAAATAAATTAACAAGTATACTGCGCTTCAACTAGTGCCATGTAAATATAGTAGTCTGTATTACAAAAGCCTTAGCTATTATTATAATGTAGTATTAATACCTTGTCTTCTCAATTATTTAGTTATGTTAATCCTCCTAACAATCCTATAAGGTAGGTGAAGAAACTGAGGCATGGAGAGGTTAGAAAACCTACCTAAACTTGTCACATGGTCACATTGCACATTACTAGTAAGCAGTGAAACCTCCTCAGGGGTCAGTGATCTAAACCACCACACTACAGAATGACATTCCTTTAGGTGGGACCGGCACTCTCCAGTTTTCCATAGTACTCACCATTTCCACAGCATGTGCATATAAATGTGCACATTCCTTTTCTATCTTCCCACCCACTGCCCTGTCCTCCTTTGGGTTATCTCCCTGGCCTCTGCATGCATTTGAGTTTGGAACCCCTAGTCTAGAAAAGTGGATATGCTGAATAGCTGACTGTGTCCTCCAGGTAGATTAGCTCTCCCAATAAAGCTTTTATGAAGAGCCAAAGAGAAGACAAATTGTGTCCGGTGAGGGTCTATTTTAGCATGTATAGTCTGTGATAGCAGACAAGCAGCATCCTGTCACCTGAAACATGTAAGCAATGAAAATTATCTGGCTCCCACTCCAGACCTACTGAATCTGAATATCTGGTGTAGAGCCCAGAATTATGTGGTCTACTAAGCCCGCCAGGTGATTCTGATGCAGGCTAAAATTTGGAAACCACTGCCTTAGAAGGTCAATTTTTTTTTTTTTTTTTTTTTTTTGAGGCAAAGTTTCACTCTTGTTGCCCAGGCTGGAGTGCAATCTCGGCTCACTGGAACCTCTGCCTCCCAGGTTCAAGCGATTCTCCTGCCTCAGCCTCCCGAGTAGCTGGGATTACAAGCATGCGCCACCACACCCAGCTAATATTGTATTTTTGGTAGAGACAGGGTTTCTCCATGTTGGTCAGGCTGGTCTCGAACTCCCAGCCTCAGGTGGCCCACCTGCCTCAGTCTACCAAAGTGCTGGGATTACAGGCGTGAGCCACCTCCCCCGGCCAGAAGGTAATTTTTTTCAGGAAAATAATAATAAGACTTCCATGGGAAGGAATAGTTATCTGCTCATACAGAGCTGGCCCAGAGGTATGCAGAATAAACCCAAAAACACTCTAATGAGAGGACTAGTTGGGAAGAATCTAGCTTTACAGTGAAGCCATCAGGATAAAATAGCAAATTGTGTGCTTAGGTGATTGATTAAATTGCACTTCTCTTTGTTATCATGTAAATGACATGCTATTTATAGGATAACCAATTAACACTTGGAGACCAACTGCTCAAAACAATGATCTTAATTTTAAAATAGTTCTTATTTTCTGCAAAAGTTAGATAAATGGTTCAATTGTCTGCAGAGGCCAGTGTAAAAGAGAACTCATTATCTATTAACTCTCTATGGCAGACAACCTACGTGGAGGTCATCCTACAGCTGCTTTGAATAACTACAGTTTGTCTGGACTGTGGTTGTAATTGACAGAAACACAACTCACTCTAGCCTAAGCAAAACAGGAAAAATGCTGTAAAAGTCATTTTGACCACATTTAGGTTCAGAAAATGAAGATGTTTTGGTGTATGCAACAAGAAATAATTTTGTATGGGTTGAAACCTAGTCAGAAGAATATTTGCAATTACTAACTCTGACTTTCTTATGTTTGAGTTAATCCTAATTAGATCCCTACTGGCATGGCCGGATCTTAGAAGGAAATAAGCCAGTGAGAGATAAAATCTACTTGTGAGGTTACAGCCTTAGCAGAGAAGATCCAGGAAATACCTAGTTCGACTGAAGGACAGTAGAGACAGGAGGGGCTACATAATGCGAGTCTGAGGCCTGGTTATTAACCAGGCTCTCACTGTTTGGTGTAATAGACATGCTATTTGGATTATGCCCTGACTCAACTCCACTCCTCTTTCTCTCCTAACATGGACATTTGGGGATCTTGCTGTTGGTTCGGTATCTAGGAGGAGCCATTAATACAGTATCTGCTGTTAGCCTAATTCATCTGGATGGAAGGAATGCCTAAACCTTGAAAGCATTCCATTAGGGAGTTTGGGTTTTATCCCAAGGACAGTAGAAAACATTGAATGGTCTTAAGAAGAAGAATGACACCATCAGACTTGAGTATCAGAAAAATGAACTCTGGCTGCCATGTGGAGATTAGAATTTTTGGAGTGTTCAAGGCAATAGTAGATAGTGGATTGTAAAGTCTTATATTCCAGGCATAACTTAGAGATATTGCAGGTTCCGTTCCAGACTACAGCAATAAAATGTATATTGCAAAAACACAAGCAGTCAATTTTTTTGCTTCCCAGTGTATATAAAAGTTATGTTGTACTATACTGTATTCTATTAAGTGTACAATAGCCTTATGTTGAAAAAACCAAGGTACAATGTAATTTTTAAAATATTTTATTGCAAAAAAAAAATGCTAACAATCATCAGAGCCTTCAGCTAGTTGTAATCTTGTAATCTTTTTGCTGGTGGAAGGTCTTGCGTTGATGTTCATGGCTGCTCACTGATCAGGGTGGTGGTTGCTGAAAGTTGGAGTGACTGAGGTAATTAAAAAAAAAAGACCATAATAAAGTTTGCCCCAACAGTTGACTTTCTTTCATGAAAGATTTCTCTGTAGCATGCAATGCTGTTTGATAGCATTTTGCCCATGGTAGAACTTCTTTTACAATTACAGTCCATCCTCTCAAACCCTGCTACTGCTTTACCAACTAAGTTTGTGTAATATTCTAAATCCTTGTCATTTCAACCACATTCACAGCATCTTCACCCGTTGATTCCACTCAAAAACCACTTTCTTTGCTCATCCATAAGAAGCAGCTCCTTATGCATTAAAGTTTTGTCATGAGATTGCAGCAATTCAGTCACATCTTCAGGCTCCATTTCTAATTCAAGTTCTCTTGCTATTTCTATCACATCTGCAGTTAATTTCTCCACTGACATCTTGAACCCCTCAAAGTCATCCATGAGGATTGGAATCCACATCCAAACTCCTGTTAACATTGGCATTTTGACCTCTTCTCATGAACCACAAACGTTCTTTTTGGCATCTAGAATGGTGAATTCTTTCCAGAAGGTTTTCAATGGACTTTGCTGAGTTTCATCAGAGGAATCACTCTCTATGGAAGCTATAGCCTTATAAAATGCATTTCATAAATAGTAAGACTTGAAAGTCAAAATTACTCCTTGATCCATGGACTGCAGAATGGATGTTGTGTTAGCCAGCATGAAAACAACATTCATCCCCTGGTACATCTCCATCAGAGATCCTGGGTAACAGGTGCATTGCCAGTAAGCAGTAATATTTTTAAAAGAATCTTTTTTGTCTGAGCAGCAGGTCTCAACAGTGGGCTTAAAATATTCAGTAAACCATGCTATAAACAGATGCACTGTCCTCCAGGCTTTGTTCTTCCATTTATATAGCCAGCGGGTAGATTTAGCATAATTCTCAAGGGCCATAGGATTTTCAGAATGGTAAATGAGCATTGGCTTCAACTTAAAGCACCAGCTGCATTAGCCCCTAATAAGAGAGTCAGTCTGTCCTTTGAAGCTTTAAGGCATTGACTTCTCTCTAGCTATGAAAATCCTAAATGGCATCCTCTTCCAATAGAAGGCTGTATTGTTTACACTGAAAATCTATTGTTTAGTGTAGCCACCTTCATTATTTATCTTAACTAGATCTCCTGGATTACTCACTGCAGTTTCTACATCAGCACTTAGTGCTTTACCTGTAACTTTTATGTTATGGAGGTGGCTTCTTTCCTTAAACCTCATGAACCAACCTCTACTGGCTTCAGATTTTTCTTCTGCAGCTTTCTCTTCTCTCAGGCTTCACAGTATTGAAGAGAGTTAGGGTCTTTCTCTGGATTAAGCTTTGGCTTAGTGAATGTTGACATTGGTTTGATCTTCTATCCAGACCACCAAAACGTTTTCAATATCAGCAGTAAGGCTGTTTCACTTTCTTATCATTTGTGTGTTTCCTGGAGTAGCACATTTAATTTCCTTCAAGAACTCATGGACATTTACAACTTGGTTAACTGTTTGCCTTTGGGTAAGAAGTCTAGCTTTTGGCCCATCTCAGCTTTTGACATGCTTTTCTCCCTAAACTTAATCATTTCTAGCTTTTGATTAAAATAAGAGATGTATGACTCTTCCTTTCACTTGAGCACTTAGAGGCCATTGTCGAGTTATTAACTGGCCTAATTTCAATATTGCTGTGTCTCAGGGATTAGGGAGGCCTGAAAAGAGGGAGAGAGATGGGGGAGCAGCTGGTCAGTGGAGCAGTCAGAACACACACAACATTTATCCATTAAGCTTGCCTTCTTATACGGGTGCAGTTCGTGGCACCCCAAACAATGACAAAGCAACATCAAAGATCACTGATCACAGGTCACCATAACAGATATAATAATAACGAAAAAAGCTTTAAATATTGAAAGAATTACCAAAATGTGACACAGAGACACAAACTGAGCACAACCTGTTGAAAAAATGATACCAATAGACTTGCTCAACACAAGGTTGCTACAAACTTTCATTTTGTTTAAAAAATAAAAATAAAAGACCCAGCGGGTGCGGTGACTCATGCCTGTAGTCTCAGCACTTTGGGAGGCCAAGGTGGGTGGATCACTAGAGGTCAGGAGTTCGATACCAGCCTGGTCAACATACAGAAACCCCATCTCTACTAAAAACACAAAAATTAGTTGGGTGTGGCGGTGCACCAGTAATCTCAGCTACTGAAAAGGCTGAGGCAGGAGAATCACTTGAACCTAGGAAGAAGAGGTTGCAGTGAGCTGATATTGTGCCACTGCATTCCAGCCTAGGCAACAGAGTGGGACTCTGTCTTTAAAAAAAATCCAACAAACCGTAATATCTTCAGGCACAATAAAGTGAAGTGCAATAAAATGACATATGCCTGTATTCTTAGCAGATTCTGCTCCTCTTGTAAAATATCAGACTGATACACCAAGACCTATAATGTGTTAGAATAAATGTGCATGGAGCTTCGCTGAAATACTAGAAAAGTTAATAATCTACAGTAGAAGATTGTCAATTTTTAAAAAGTGTGATAGATTATGGCCTTTGTTCCATAGAGGTGGGTTCAAACTTGTGAGTTAACTAAATGAAATGATAAAAATCAGAGCTCATCAGTTAATACAAGCTTTGGGTGGTGCTACTGGAAAAATACATTCTGATCATTTAATTTCATATTTTAACCAAGTAGCCTACATAAAGATATGCTAATGGGTCAAGATAATGGCCTTAGAACTTTCGAGCTGAAAAAAATCAGGCCTCTCGGGCATAGACTTAAATCTGTATTTCAAGAACTCTTTCAACCAGAACTATGCCTTGGACTATGACCCTAAATGTATTCTCACTACTGCTTTACAAAACCAGGCCTGTGACCTTCTCCAAGTATCTATTATGCATAGGTATTTTAGAGGTAATGAGTTTATGATAATATTTAAATTTCATCAGTTCTTGGGTCATGAAGGGGGAACATTCTACCTCATTCTCTTTTACTATTCAGCATGTCTTCTAGGTAGAATTTTTTTTTTATTTGTTTTTCCTTTGGCGTCCTAATGTTCTTGTCAAATCAGAGACTGAGGGATTAAGATACACATACCCAAGAATGGAACAGATGAGCTGGAACCAGTTTATCAATAGATCCTTTGTAAGAGGAAAAAGAAAATGACTCTCTTCTGAGGTCAGAGAAAGAAAATCAAATGATTAAGCAGTGAGGAAGACTATGGTTCACTCTACAAATATTGGAAATTACATTAAGATGGTATACGTATAGGCAACTTTTATGTCCTTAGAAATGTGAGTATTTTGCCTGTGACATCCAAGCCAGCTGCAGTGGTGGGCAAAGCAGCCTCACTACGTTCTTTGTATGTCAGATCCCTCTTGAGTTGAGGTCTTGCCCCCAATTAAATCAATTCCGAGCTTTTTATAAATCAAGTCCTTCATAAAACTTGCAGTAAAATTTCATTCTCTTTGCTCTCCTGCCTCTTAGTGAGGGTAGCTTCAGGCATTTCCAGATCTTCCTGTTCAGCTGAGCCCTCTTGAGGAGATGTGTACAATTCTTCCTTTTGTTTCCCTCTATTTATGAAAAATCCTGGCTTCCTCCAGGACATCTGTGTACCATCTCTACCCGAGAGGAAACCCTTGTCCTCCACCCACACTCAGGGCTGCAAGGGATAGGTTCACAGCAGGACAGCTGGTTGATTAGTCATGTAATTCAAAATTACTAGGTACTCAAACTTAGACCAGTGAAATACAAAATGTGCTCTCGTGTTTGGTGTTATATAAGCTTATATTATCATAGAATTTAGATTCTTGTAGAATGGCATAAGCCACAGAGAAGCAGGGGACTTAGAAATCAAAAGCCACTTGGCCTATTTGAAACGATCATGTGATACTAGTAAGGCCCACCAATGCAGAAAGGAGTAGCTGGCAGAGTTCTGCAGGGATGAGCTCGTGCAGAGTCTCACCTAGTGGCATCAAATGCTGCTCCTCACACAGATGCTAAACTAGATAGATGTTTATTTCAAAGCCAAGAGCCCTCAGATAGACCATCCACATGGCAAGCCTGTGATTTCCTCTCCTGGAATATGAAGTGGCTTCTTTTCAAACGTTTATGAGCAACATAAAATTTTAGTTTGCTTTCTCAAGTGAATAATAATTACTCTGGTTGGGGCAGATTCATCCAGAGACAGAAAAACATCCCCAGTCACTATTAATTAAAAGAAATCTACTAAGACATATATCACTTTGGCTAGAAAGCAATAGCATTCCTTATTCTAACTATATCACAGGGCTTGCCAAGTCTCAGTGAAAAGGGGAATTAATTTGACCCAGAAAGGCTTAATCAGAGAGGCATCCACTAGTGCTGAGCTGTTGTCAGACTAACAAAAACAGTGTGGAAGAACAAGAGTCAGGGTAAGAATGATCTAAGAGAGGTTTTCTGAAGCCAGCACTATCAGGTTGAAGACAGTGAGATTCATTCAACAAGAGAATTCAAGATTTTGAAAACTGGCACACGCAGAAGCCTAAGCAGTGACACAGTAAGTAGGAAACAGAGGATGACCACAATATTTTGGTCAATTCATATAAAGGGTCCACTGGATGATATGTGCTATGTCTTATTGACAAAGGTCAGGCTGGACTAAGGTCTAGAGCAAATATGTCCTTACTCAAACCTCTTCAGAAGTAGAAATAAGGCTGGGTGCGGTGGCTCATGCCTGTAATCCCACCACTTTGGGAAGCTGAGGCGGTTGGATCGCCTGAGCTCAGGAGTTTGAGACCAGCCTGGGCAACATGGAGAAACACTGTCTCTACCCAAAATTAGCCAGGTGTGATGGCACAGGTCTGTAGTCCCAGATGCTCAGGAGGCTGAGGTGGGAGGATTGCTTGAGCCTAGGAGGTCAAGGCTGTAGTGAGCCATGTTTGCACCACTGCACTCCAACCTGGGCAACAGAGTGAGATCCTGTCTCAAAAAGAAAGAAAGAAAGAAAGAAAGTAGAAACACTCAAGTACCCAAGTGTCCATCAAGATAAATGAATAAACAGAATGTGGTGTGTACACACGATGGGATATTTTTCAACTTTCATAAGGAAAAAAATTCTGGCATATGCTATGACACAGATGATCCTTGAAGACATTACACTAAGTGAAATGAGCCAATCACACAAAAAAAATACTGCATAATTCCACTTATATGGGTTATATAGAGTAGTCAAATTCATAGAAACAGAGAGTAGAATGGAGGTTGCCAGAGTGTGGGGGAGGTGGAAATGAGGAGCTGCTGTATGGTGGATATAGAGTTTTAGTTTTGTAAGATGAAATTGTTCTGGAGATTGGTTGCACAGCAATGTAAATATACTTAACACTATTGAACTACACATTTAAAATTGTTAAGATGGTAAATTTTATGTTAGGTGCATTTTACCACATTTAAGAAATTTTTTAACTTATACAATTATACAATATATATGTACAGTTTATTATATGTCAGTTGTACCTCAATAAAACTATCTTTTTAAGATAAATAAATAAAAAAATAAAATAGATAAAACAAAACAAAACAAAAATCAACTCCAGGTGGCCCATATGAGGTCACAGGGATGAGCCTGTTTTTTCTGCATAGTCAGAAAATGCTGCAGTGCCGATCCACCTGGGTTGCCTATGCTACCTGGGTGCAACTGGACTCATGGGGTTAACTCTGAAGTACTTAACACTAATCGTTCTAATTTCCTGAGTTTAGTTCTTCATTTTTTCTTTACTATATGTTTTCAAGATCTTCCTAAATTGCTTCTGTAAGTACGCAAGCTAATGGATTTGGTGAATAGTGACCTCTGAAAGAGTAGGTTCAGTAGGGGAGGTAAAATGTAGATTTTAAGACATAATTATCATCACTAAAATTTACTGAGCTGGTTTTACTTGTCTATTTTCACTTAAACCTCACAAGAATCGTATAAGATTATACACATGCACATTGTACAGGTTAAGTCAGAGGTCAGAGTAGTTAAGTAACTCATCAAATGTCCCTGACTATTGTGTCAGATAGAGTCTGTCTCAATCCATTTCACATTGCTATAAAAGAATAATTGAGGCTGGGTAATTTTGAAAGAAAAGAGGCTTATTTGGCTGACATTTCTGGAGACTGTACAAGAAGCATGGTACCAGTATCTGCTTCCGGTGAGGGCTGTAGGAAGCTTCCACTCATGGAAGAAGGGGAAGGGGAGCTGGTATGTCTCATGGTAAGAGAGGGAGCAAGAGAGAGAAGGGGTAGACTCTTTTTGACAACCAAATATCAAGGAAATGAATAGAGCAAGAACTCACTCATTACCACAGGAGGGCACCAAGCCATTCATGAGGGATGAATGACCCAAAAACATCTCACCAGGTCCCACTTTCAATATTGGGGATCAAATTTCAACATAAGACTTGGAGGGACAAATATTCAAATTATATCAACATCTTAGCAGAAGGCAGATTTTTACTTAGATGTTCAAAGTAAAGACATATTAATGAATGGGCCACTTCCTGAGGTGTGTAAGTTGAAGGTAGGCAAGTTTAAGGAAACCAGGAAGGAATGTCAAAGCACCCAGAGTCTAATACAAATGAAAATCCAGTACTAGCCCTCTATGTGAAGGAGAAAGGGGAGGTCAAATTTGGATAGTTATAAAATTAACATACATGAGAATGTTTATAAACTGAGGAGAAGAAAATATTAGAAAGAGAGAAGTGGTGGCTCATGCCTGTAACCCCAGCACTTTGGGAGGCTGAGGCGGGTGGATCACTCGAGGCCTGGAGTTAGAGACCAGCCTGGCCAACATGGCAAAACCCCATCTCTACTAAAAATACAAAAATTAGCTGGATGTGGTCGCACACATCTGTAATCTAGGCTACTCTGGAGACTGAGGTACAGGAATTGCTTGAACCTAGGAGGCAGAGGTTGCAGAGAGCCAAGATCATGCCACTGTACCACAGCCTGGGCAAAAAAGTGAAACTCTGTCGGGGGGCGGCGGGGGGGAGAGAGAGAGAGATTAAAAAGGGAATAACTAAGAAGGCATAGGCTGGAGAAAACAAGAATGGATGTTTGCATTGGAAAAGAGAAAGAATACATCCTCCCATGAGACAGGAAAGAAGATTGGGAAAAGAATGAAGGGAAAATTGTTACTTATAAAGCAGATGGTGAGACTTCGATCTGAGAGAAAGGAGCCTGGGGTGATGTAGGAAAGAGAAGAGCTGACCCAGAGCTGTTTTGGTAATTTCAGAGGAGCTCAACTGGGGGATAATTAGTGCACAGTACTATGGGCCACACAAATGCCCAAGTAACCCAAATTGGCAACATATTCAGTCTGCATTGTTACAAGCAAACATAACAGATCACCCATTTTTTTAATCTCAATTTTTCTTTAAGAAAATGCTCTAAAAAACAGGGTTGAAATAGTTAAGAAGCTGTTTAAGTTATTTTTACTTCTGGAATTATGACTGCTAGTATTTCAAGATATCCTTTTATCTCAGAATAACTAGGTCCTGAATAGAATGCATATTTAGAGATATTGCTGATCTGTCAGGAAAGAATCTTCTATGGCCCTCTCCATTCATTGACAGAGAGAGAGAAAGAGAGAGACAGAGAGAAAATGAACTATGGTACTTTGGCAGCCAGGTAGGGTGGGGTTGCCTTGAGGACAAATGACAATAGCTGCACTTATCTCAAAATATTGAGCTTAGACTGATGCTAAAACAAAGGAAGCATATAAAACAATATATACAACAAACACTGATACAATTTAAAGACGGAATTGACAAGTTTTTCATCAAATTAGGTTTTAACACATCTCTTTGAAACATTATAGGTTACACATGCCAAAAGAACATAGTAATGTAGATGATTTGAGTAAATAAACTTGAACTAATATATAGATCACACATAGAACTCTGCTCCCTCAAACTGGAGAATTACCTTTTTCTCAACATTCACAAAAGTTGATCATAATCGTGTTAAGCAAGCTGCAACAAATTTAAAACTTGGTACGTAAAGACCACATTCTCTGACAAGAGTGCAATTTGGTGAAAGTCAATAACAAAATGATGAAAAATCCTCATACATTTGAAAATTTTAAAACACTCTTCCAAACAAATTGTGGGCCAAAGAACAAATTGCGTTGCATATTTAATTACTCAGATCAGCATAATAATGAAAATAATACATATCAAAACATGACACATAGCTAAAACAGAACTTGGAGAGTAATTTATAATCTTAAATGTTTATTTTGGAAAAGAAGAAGGCTTAAATGTAATGAGCTTAAGAAATTAGAAACAGAACAAGAGAATACACTCAAAGAAAGGAAAGAGACAATGAAGATAAGAGTAGAAATCAATGAAATAGAAAACAAAGATACAACCAAGAGGATCAAGAAAGCCAGAACTTAAATCTTTGAAAAGGTTAATAAAATTGCTTAATGTCTGTCAATATTGATAAGGAATAAAAAAGAAAATGCATAATTAAACAATATTAAACATAATTACATATGGCAGTGATTAGAAAGAAAAGCTATTATGAACAACTTTATGCCAATACATTTGAAAATAGATATATAAAATGGATAAATTCCTAGGACTTTAAAACTGACTCTAGAAAAAATAGAAAGCCTGAATTTTTCTATCCTTATACAATAAGTTGAAGCAGTATTTAAAACTTTTCTCATAAAGAAAGCAACATAGCCTATGGTTGTACAGGTGAAATTCTACCAAATTTTCAAGGGGCAGATCATTCCCATTTTATAGAAGCTCTTCCATAAAATATAAGGAAAAGGAATATTCCCCAATGTATTTTATGTGGCCAGAATAATGTCAATACCAAAATCAGAGAAATACAATACAAAAAGTAAAACTACAGGACAAAACCACTAATGAATGTACACACAAAAATTCTCAATAAAATATTAATGAACTAAATCTTTCATTAAAAAATAGAATACAAGGGGATTGACTGCAAAGAGGCATAAGGACATTTTTGGGGTGAAGGAAATGATCTATATGTTGATTGTAGTGGTGGTATATAACTGCATATATTTGTGAAAATTTATTGAACTGCACATCTAAAATGTGAATTTAATTTTTTGTAAATTATATCTCAGTAAACTTTTTTTTAAAAAAAGAGATTTTTCTAGAATTCCACACCCATTCCATGATTCTTAGTAAATTATATGAATAAAAGAAAATATTATTATCCTAATAAGGACTATCTAGCAAAAATTTACATCAAATATTATTGTTAATGAGGGAAGCCAGAAGCATTAGAAAGAAGACAAGGATGTCCACCATTATGGCTTCTATTCAACATTGTACTAAGGATTCTAGCTGCATGACAAGGCAACAAAAAGCAAATAGAAGCATAAGAATAGAAAAGAAACCAAAATTGATAATTTCAGATAATAGATTTGTTTACACTGAAAATCCCAAACAGTAGAATTAGAAATAATAGAATTTAGCAAGGCGACCAACTTAAAAAGCAAAATAAAAGGTAAATGTATACATCTATGTGCCAGCAAGAAACAAAAGGATTTTTAGAAAGGAAATAATTTGTAAGACCAATAAAAAATAAGGTACTTAAGAATAAATACAACAAAAGATGTACAAGAGTTGTAGTTAGAAATTTTAAAAATTAAATAAGAAGAAAGGAAACTTAAATGGAGATATTGTTTAGTTTATAAATAGAAGGATTCATTGCCATAAATATGTTAAGTATCTCCAAACTGATTGATTCATGCAGCTTCAATCACACTTCTAACTGGTTTGGAACTCAACAGGCTGATTCTAAAATGTACACGTAAGAGGAAAGAGACAATAAAGAGGGAGTATATTGGAATCTTTGCCTTACCAGTTGTTAAGACTTATAAAGCTATGGATATAGACAAATAGATTACTAGATGAAAATAGAGAACCCAGAAAAAAGCCTACATGTATATGGAACTTTGATAAATGATATAGACGATGCCACAAATTTGTTGGGGGAAGAAAGAACTGTTCAACGAATGGTGCTGGGACAATTGATTATTTACATAGAAAAATATTAAGTGGGTTCCCTAGAATTCTCCATACATAAAATCAAATATAGATGTATTATAAAATAAAACATAAAAGATGAAACTTTAAAAATGCAAAGTGAAAAGTGGAGAATGTCTTTCTGACCTTGGGATAAGAAAGAATGTCTTAAGACAAAACACACTGGAAATGATAAACATTAAAAACTTCTCTTCATCCAAAAATACTACAAAGAAAGAGAAAATAAAAATCACACTGTAGGAGTGGAGAATGATACAAGCACTTTGAAAAACAATTTGGTTATTCTTATTAGAGGAACATTTGTTTATCCTGTGGTCTATCAATTCCACATCTAGCTATGGATACTCTTGCTTTTGTGCACTAGGAGGCAAGGACAAGAACATTCAAGCAGCACTGTTGGTAAAAGCAAATAGCTGGCAACCTACGACCATAGTAAGGATTAGACTGATTTAGAGTTGCTCCACAAAGCCTAGCATGGTTTGGTAAAAGGAATCTTCAGGAAAGCAGATTTTCTTTCAGTGAAAAGAACTTTTTAACATTCAAAACCATCCAAAGGCTTAGTAGACTGCTTCCCACAGAAAGAGTTTCCCTGACTGGAAGTGATCAAGGTGTTGCAGAGAGAATTCCACCAGTGGGTGGAAGGTTTTACTAAATGAATAGCAAGATTTTTACCAGCTGTTAAGGTTCAGGAATTCTACACATAATCCTTACAAAAACTCAGCCATGCTACTGAGCTGATATTAGAAATACATTATTTGTACATCAGTTGGCTCCAGAAATTCCTCTTAAAAGCACAGTTGCTTCTGGGAGTGGTGGGCTTTAAGCAATTAATACATAACACTGACTAAATCTATCAAAGACTGGCAACATAGTGGACTTAAAAATCTGGAAAGAAAGAGAACAAAATAAAAACATTACTTTTATTAACAAAATATGACCATAATAACTGTAAAAGAATTTTTATGACAGGAAAAGTCACCCTTACCCTATTGTCTTAAAACTTTAATGTAACCCTTCCTTGCATTTTTTTCTCTGCCCACTGGGGCTTTAAAAAAGAAATGTAATGGTAATCAGAAATATTTTGATCAGAGAAGACTGGGGGAGTCAGTTTAGGGTCAGCAGCCTGGCTTAGAATGTGGGTAGACTACTGCTGAGGGATATTTGGGGAGAATCCTAAAGCCTAGAAGTGAAAGGTGAGGAGGCTGTAGGAGGAGAGGGACTGGCTGGGTTAAAGCCCAGAACCTTGTAAAGCACCTGCTTTTGGGTGGTGGTTCTCGACCTCCTGGGTCCTGCCTTAACCAGATCAAATGGCTACTCTCTCCTTAGGCACAAACCACATGCCTTCTGCCCACTTGCTGCCTCTGGTGGCCTTGCACCCTCTCTGCTGCTCTCCCTCCTGGAGTTCTTCCTGCAGGGAAATCCAGCCAAGTAAGCCTCTTTTTTTTTTTTTTTTTTTGCAATATGACCAGTCATGCTTTCAGTTCCAGATGTTGCTGGCATCAGTTGAACAAACCTCCCGAAAGTCATAAAGCCAAACACAAACCCCAGATTAACTGTTTTAGATGTTTTCTCTTTCTGAGAATTGGGGCAGGGCTCTCAATCTTCTTCGTGCCTCTCTTAGTTCAATCAATGTGGGGACAAGTGAAAGTCACAATTTTCAACCAGTTGTTAATCGTAATTGTGTAAGAATAGTGTAGGGCCCAGTCGAATCTAGTGAACATTACCGAGGATCCAGACATAGTGCAGTAGGAATTGGATCATTGCCGTTCCGTACAGTGAGATGGTGATCTAATTTGCCAAGAGGCCACAGAGCATCTAGAAAGGTGACAGATAGGAATTTTGAGACTTTTTTTTTTTACCTTAAGGACATAACCTTAAACATTAGCATGATATAGACAAATATCTCTCAGCTAATAGAAGGTCAAGTCAGGCCAGGGTTAGGAGGACCCACAGCCCATGTCAGGAGCATTAGGAAGAGAAAAGAATGATTCCACAGTGAAGCAACACCAGAAATGTACCTTCCCAGGCAGAGTCCGAGATCTCATGGAAGGGCAGCTACCACCTGTGCTACTAGGCTTCTGGTAGGGCCTGAAGTCTTGGGCACCATAGGTACATCTGCATGTGCCACAAGTCAAGGAAGACAGAGACATACTTTTTTCCAACCCCATAACTCTCTCTTAAGCCTCTAGGCCAGTATATATGTTGCTCCTCTGCCTACAACTCCTTCCCTGTCCTAGATCCTTTTTCCTGGCTCCTAGTTGTCTTTTAAAATTCATCTTGATGTTACTTCTCCAGGAAGCTTTCCTAAACCATCACTTCCAAATCCAAGTTCCCACAGCACCCTGGGCTCTATGACTATGTTATGTGTTATTTTTGTTTCTCTCCTACCTAGCGTGAAGCCTCCTCTAAAGTCAAGACTATTTCTTATTCACTCTGCCCACATAGGAGCTGCTCAACATGCTCTTTGAATAATTGAATAAATGAATGGCATCCTGGGATTGCCTGAGGAGCATCAGCAATAGTAGCAGACATGGTCTAAAAATAGTATGTCATCAGAAAGGAGCAGTAAGCCAGGGACTCCAAGACCAACAGTTTTCATCTAGGTCAAGGATGAGAAAGAGACTGGAGACCCAGGATGGCTCAGAGACCATCACGATATTAAAATGAATATGCAGAGTGCTGTAGTAGTTCAGAGGCAACTTCCAGAGCAATGATGATGAAGAACATGTTTTAAGTTATGATCTGGCCTCCACACAGCACTGGGAGGGGACCCTTGAGACATCTGAGTACTACAGCGCCTCAGAGATGTTTCCAGAGCAAGACCAATAGGAGCCCCAGTTAATCTGTGTTCTGTTGCCAGATATGAGGCAGCATCCAACCAACCATGGGGATAGTCACGGTGGTGGTGGTAGTGGGGGAGGGGGGGTACGGGGCTGAAGTAAAGAAGACATGGGCAGAATCTGGCACTATTTTGAGTCTGTCAAGTTGCCATACATGAAGTAAAGCACATAATTCCTGGAAGTGTAAGTAATATATTATATCTCAATATATGACAGACTAGTCATAGTCATTATTATGTTATTATTAATATTATTATTAATGAATAATCCTCAAATTAATTAATTAATCTGCAAATTAAAATGATCCTAACATTACATAGCCAATTATTTGTGGGTGGAGGGGTTGACTACTCATGACCCGAGTGGTTTTATTGTTAGATGAAAAGGATGCAGAGTGAGTGGAAGCCATGAACTCTATCCTGGGCGTGATCAGCAAAGGGCTGCAGGAACCTTGCATTCTACCAGTCAATATGTTCCCCTTTAGAGAAAAGCTACAGAGATTTGTATTAATGGATTCCTGATCAACTTCCATTACATTTTTGTTTCTGTTCCTGTAACACCAAGAAGCTCTCGCTGAGTGGAGTGGTGAGAAAACGAAAGGGCTTTTGTCTAGGGAATTATTGCCCTGCTTCAACCAGCGGAGAAGAGCTCCACCGCTTGCTCTCTCTCCTGGAGCAGGAACACCCTCGTCACTATGGGGGTGACTGATCTGCTCTGTGGGTGCAAGAAAGGAATCATGTCTCCTTTTGTTACGGACCTCTCTGTTGTATGGCCCTCACAAATGTCTTTCAAAGGCTCAAGAAACTTCTGAAGAAAACATCCAAGAACCACTTCTGCATACCAGAACCATGGCAGCCTGGTCTGGGTCACAGTCAAAAAACTTTTTCTGTAAATAGCTGGAGAGTAAATATTTTATGCTTTTTGCAGACCATGAGGTTTCTATCACAGCTACTCAACTCTGGCTTGTAGCAGAAAAGCAGCCATAGACACTATGTAAATGAATGGATGTGACTGTGTTTCAATAAAAGTTTACTGGGCCATAGTTTGCTGATCCCTGAGTTAGATCAACAAAAGGCCGTCTTTACGGGAAGTTACTTCCAGATTACACCAGGTTACCAGAGTGTTCTGGGTTCCTCTGGGGAACTATGTTGAGGGTGGTTGACCTGGAAGGCAGTAGGTCAGCAGCAGGTCAACAGCCATACCCTGACTGCTGCTCTCAAAGCCACTCTGCTGCAGGGAGCAGAGAGAAGGGACTGATCAGGGTAGTGAGGGGAAGGGGGAAAGGAAAGTTAAAATGTATGGTAAGAAAAGGGACTCTGAGTTCCCTGGATCTGAGGGATTGGGACAGAGGAGGGAATTGGGGAGAAGTAGGGGAGGTAGGAGTAGGACAGGCTAGTGGGTGGGGATCTCTGCTTTAGCCAGCTCCCTTTCCCTGGGGCAGAAACTGTAAAAAACAAAATAAAAAAAATGTATCTGTGACAGAGATGGCTACTCCCAGCAGCTCCTGGACAAAGCCTCTAGCAACTGCAACTGGACCAACTCTCTGATGATCCATGACCTTATAGATTAAAGACCTGGTCCATTATTTATGTTGACTCATTTCTTGTATCACCTCAAAACTCACTAAAGCAGATTTACTTTCAATTGCACTCAATCAAATAGATGGTGTGCTTAGAGGTATCATGGGGGCAGATCCCCTTTGCAGCCTTGCCCTCACTCTCCACTTTTGTAGAGTTAATCTTTAGAAATACTGAGTCCCCAGGCTTGTCATGTTCTCCTGGTAGGGTGAGAGGAAATACTCAGTGATTGTTTCTTTCCTGTGCTTCTGCTTCTCTTCCTATGTGGAAAATTCTGTTCTGTTTGCTGCTGATAACTCCCAAATAATGAATGGTCAGGTCGTGGGATGACTTCAGAAATGGCAACCACTGAATGACAAAGAAAGTCCTTCCAAGTGTGTTTGTATCATCCAGAGCCTACATCATGCCTATACAAGAACTTCAGGTAGAGGATTACACAGGGCATGCAGCTCCACAGTTAGGAATTCTGAGCAAATACTGCACCAGAAGGAAGCATATAGAATTGTTTTCAGGAAGCTTTCTCTTCCCTCTTCTGGTTGCTATGGTCTAAATATTGGTGTCCCCCCAAAATTCATGTTGAAAACCTAATCACTGGCTGGGCGCGGTGGCTCAAGCCTGTAATCCCAGCACTTTGGGAGGCCGAAGGCGGGCGGATCACAAGGCCAGGAGATCGAGACCATCCTGGCTAACACGGTGAAACCCCGTCTCTACTAAAAAATACAAAAAAACTAGCCGGGCGAAGTGGCGGGCGCCTGTAGTCCCAGCTACTCGGGAGGCTGAAGCAGGAGAATGGCGTGAACCCGGGGGGTCGGAGCTTGCAGTGAGCGGAGATCGCGCCACTGCACTCCAGCCTGGGCGACAGATCAAGACTCCGTCTCAAAAAAAAAAAAAAAAAAAAAAGAAAACCTAATCACCAATGAGATGATATTAGGAGGTAGGGCCTTTGGAATGTGATTAGATCATGAGGGCACATTCCTTCTAAATGCAGTTAGTGTCTTTAGAGACTTCAGAGAGCTGCCTTGCCCCTTTCACCATGGAAGGACACAATGAGAGGGAACCAAAAAAAATGGGCCCTCATCAGACACTGAATCTGCCAGCACCTTGATCTTGTACTTTCCAGCCCCCAGAACAGTGAGAACTAACTTTATGTTGTTTATAAGCTACTCAGTCTAAGGTATTTTGTTATTGTAGCCCAAACGGACTAAGACACTGGTCAAGGTGGCTTTTACACAGACATAGTGGAGAGTGGTAGTGTGTTTAAGAAGGTGTGCTCTAGAGGCTGATGACTTGGGCCCTAAATCACTGCCCTGACACATTCTAGCTGTCAATGACTTTGGGCAAATTACTGAACTCCTCTGATCTGTATCTGCCTCCTCTTTAAAGTGAGCAGACTAATAGTATCTAATTTAGAGGACTAATATGAGAATTAAATGGAAATCATCTGTGTGAATTGCTTAGGTTAGTAAGTTTCTTTTTCTTCCCCTTCCTATTATTATTACATGGACATGAATGAAAGGATGCAGAGAAAGTCCCATACAAACCCCAGACCTCCTCCTCTGAGCCTATTCTAGCTGTACAAATTCTACCCTTGCAGATTTCTTTGGAATAAATGTAAATCTCTTTGGAGATAGAACAAGGTACATTATCAGCCATTTATATTTCAGGGAGCACACATATGCTTCTCTATATGCATTACTCTTCACTTTCACATGCGTTAACATATTCAGGACTTGGACAGGCCTGAAAAAGTAAGGCTCAGGAGGGATCTTCTCTTCATTTTACAAAGGGAAAAATATAAGTCACATAATCTAAGTCATTCTGTGGGAGCCTGGACAGAAACCAAGTGCTATTGCACTAGGGTAGTGTTTTTCAAAGTGTGGGCCAAGGTTGCCCTCTGCTCCAGAAGCCTTTGTCAGGGTTTGTGTCAGGATCAAGCCCCAGCTGAGGTCTGAGGGGAGTGGGTGGACTGGGGGCAGGGAGCTGGAAGAACTCTCACAAGACAGCAGGTAGATGAGACATGGCTTTATATAGTAGCTCTTTCACAGTGTCTGTGTTACATTCAAACACCTCACAAACAGTAGTGGCTAAGAGCCAGGTCATGAGCATCTCCATGTTATGTCTACATAGCTGTGATTATATAAGGCATGGGAATGTGCACCTGCACTCCAATCCTGCTGAGCCATGCAGGATGTTTACCTCGGCCTATGACTGCTTGGTTGCAGTGCAGCCGGTTTCCTACGCTCCACCCCCTAGGCCAAGGGGATCCTCTTAGTGGGGACCTGAGCACACAGGGAAGCCCCCTGGACTTATAGGCCACAACAACAATACAGAGAGCAACAACCTACTACTAATATTCCTGCTATGCTATCTATGATTATGAGAGCCCAACTTAGACCCTAGCTCAGAGATGCCCACTGTCTCTGCAGGGGGTTGTCAGTAAGGTTCTCAATCACCTTAATCTCCTGTGACACCACTTGTAATGCTGTCGTTATGTTCTGGTAGTTGTCAGGGATGAATGTACAACATTGTGTCCCTACAAGGGCACAGATGCTAGCTTAGGCAGCTGTACCTATGTCTAAGGCCATCCGGTTTTGCAGCACCACTTTCCTGATCTGATTAACCTCATCAGTTAGCAAAAGGAGGGCAATTCAGGTGTAATTTAGGCCCCAAGCTGCATGCTCTGCAAGGCTGTAACCTGTATTTCTACAGTGATGACACTTGCCCCAGGGATAGTTACTGCTAAGGGATAGAACCACCAAGGGGCCCGCTACACTCGCAAAAAGCGGAAATGCAGCACCTCCCAGTTATGCGGGTGACTAGGCAGTGTGGGAGCACAGTGGCAGGCATATAAGGTCACCCCCAGGTACAATGTCCAGTCCCGTTGGCTGGCAGATACAGCCATCCTGAGTTCCCACAGACTCATAAACTCCCAGGGGCTACAAAGTCCATGGGGGCCCAGTCTTGGCAAGGTGTGTGGCATGTGTTATGTTTGCACAGGCTTCAGCCAGCAGCCATCCACCGTGACTTTATCCCAGTGTTACTCTATCCGTCATGGTACTTGCAATGAGGGCACTGTGTGTTCTCCCATTAGCCAGCCCTCATGGACGTTATGAGTCAGCCAGGGGCAAGTTTGCCATGGGTTTTGTGACGTCCCCTATCCAAAACCTACCATGTTGGATCCCACCCATTGTCCGTGGGACCCCAAGTCTTTAGTCATGTCCAGTTCTGCACAGAAGCTGGATGCACGTGCCAGGGCAAGTTGTCTGCAGCTGCAGTTGGAAGGGTGGTGCAGATCCAACAGTTGGAGACATTGCTCACCTCGGTGTAGGTGTAGGCCCAGTCCATGATGCTGCTGGAGCATGCCAACCTACAGCCGAAATGACAAAGCAGGCACAGGTACCTACAGTGGTAAATAACATCACTCAGGCAAAATATAGGCCTACTTTTTATCTCTGGATAACAATGCAGCTACCAAGGGCTTCTGCCCTGGCTGATGATACCACACCTTCTTAGCTCCCATAGTTCTTTTGGGTCTTATAGCCATGCTAAAATCACAGGGGAGCTCATAATAGGCCACACAGACTGTACATATGTTTCCCAGAGGAGGGTCCCTTCCCTACTTTTCCCCTACCAATGGTCAATCATGAAGGCCACACATTAAATACCGGAGTCACATGTAAGTCATACTGCATGCCCTCCCTCAAGTGGGCTACAATAGCCAACCATCTGTAATGCGGGACTTGGAGGGTCCATGGCCAACACCAGGTTTTCTGTTCCCCTCCCTTCAGGGGCATCAGAGCAGGCAACAACAGATGACCATTTGTCCCCATACTTGGTCGGAGGAGGTCATTCTTGTTGTGTATCTGTAGCAGGATGGTGGGGCGGCAGGCTGCTGTAACAGTGCCTCTGCCAGGGCCAGGCTGCCTTTCTGTGGTCACTTATTCAAGATTTGAAGCACCAGGTCCAACCTGCAACTTCAGCTCCTAAAGACAGGGGAGTAACATGCAAACATAACCTGTTCTTCAGGAGTCCGTTATATTGCTCAATCATGCCGGTGGCTTGTGGGTTACAAGGAACGTGGAACTTCCATTGTATGTCCATCTGCTGTGCTCCCTGTCGTACTTGATGTCCAGTAAAATGTGTTCCCCTATCACTTTCAGTGGCCAGAGGAAGGCCGTATAAGGCACATAAGTGTTGCAGGACTCAAATGGTGTGGTCAGCCACCCTGCAAGGGTAGGTGAACAACAAGCCGGTGGCTATGTCTACAGCCATCAGTGCATATGTGTAGCCCTGCAAGTTTGGCAGTGGCTCAGTGTAATCTATTTGCCATCTGGACAAAGGCATCTGCCCTACTGTCACTTGTTGTGTTACATTGAGCAGTTGTCTCTGTCTTAGGTATGCCTGAGCACACGCTGGGCACTTCTGGCAGGCCTCCAAAATGTCCTGTGAAGGCAAAGATAGACGCGAGCACCTATTGACCTGTTGCATCAGTTAACTTCCACTTATCCCAGTTTCCTGAGTAGTCACAAGGCTACATCTCATGTAGGTGCCAACTCTAACCACTAGACCTTGGCGAAGGCATCTGCCTCGTCATTACGGGGTGGGGGGCCAAAGACATATGGCCTGATACATGATAGTTACATATTTCTGATGACCTGTTTCCCAGAGGTCTTGCCACGTAGTTTGGCCCCAAATGGGCCGATGGCCTACAAGCCAGTTCTGTGACTTCCAGGGAGTCAAACATGAGGTTAAACCTCGATAGACTGCCTAGCTATTGGTGCAAAGTACCCATAGATGACTCTTCTCTGGGAATCACCATCCACACCACTCTGAGTTCAGCCCATTGACTGCTTTGTCCACACCCGGTATCAAACTATATGGTGTCAGTGCAGGCTAGATTGCCACAGCAGTACAGGCAGCCATAACACCCTGGCTGGACCCATCTGTATATCATGCGCCATCAGGAATGGGAGGATACCCTTTCTTTAACAGTGATGGCTCAGAGTCTAGGGGTGCCTCAGGCCCCATGGCCTTATCTTCCATTAGAACTATAGGTCCCAAGACTTCTTGTAACTCTGCTGCTAAGGGACTTGTACTCAGCATACTCTGCTGTTCCAAGTAGTCACCCCACTTCGCTAAAGTGGATGTCTGTACTGTCCCAGTCTGGGGGTTCATTACTCAGGAATGTACTCACCCCACTATTGGGTAAGTCATCTGCATGATGATCATAGCCCATCCTGTCATACTCTCATAAGCCTGAAGAACAGCATATGCAACAGCTAATTGCTTCTCTATTAATGAATACTCAAGCTCAGCTCCCTTCCACAGCCAAGACCAAAAACCTACTGGTGTTCTAAAGCACTCTGTGTGCTGCCATAGGACCCAGCCAAAACCATCTCTGGTTACATGTACATCAAGTTCAAATATGTGCCCCTGATCAATTACTTGTAAGACCTGTGTTTGCTAAATGGCCCACTTGGCAGCCAGAAAGTCTGTTTCAGCCTCATTATCCCAATCCCAGGTAGCCCCCTTTTTTGATAACCTGTACAATGGTTTTATCATTTGAGCCAGATGGGGCACAAATGGCCACCAATTCAGGCCTACAAAAGTCTGCAGCTGCTTCACCATGGTGGGTTAGGGGTATGCCTGGATTTTATCAATGATGGCCTCTGGTATGGCCTTTGTCTTACTCAACCAAATAACTCCCAAGAATTTGGCAGATAATCCAGGCCCCTGGACCTTGGATTCATTGATGGCCCAACCACATGCTGCCAAATGTTGCCACAAGAGGGGCGCTGCCCCTTCTAAATCTGCAAGAGAACCAGAGGTTAACATAATATCATCAATGTAATGAAACAGGAGGACCCCTTTTGGACATTTCCAGGCAGCTAATTCCATGGCAACAAGACCATGACAAACGGTGGGGTTATGCACATAGCCCTGTGGCAGCATGATAAAAGTCCATTGTCATCCTTCCCATGTGAAGGCGAACTGTTCCTGGCTCTCTGGAGCAATGTCAATGAAGAAGAATGCATTAGCTAAGTTCACCACAAAGTGATACTGTCCTAGTTCCATTGTCAAGTGGTCCATCAAATCCATGATGGAGGGTACAGCTGCATGCAGAGGAGGTGTCACCTTATTCAGTTCCTGATCATCCACTGTCATCCGCCAAGTTCCATCTGGCTTTCTGACTGGCCATACCAGGGAATTGTAGGGGCTATCAGTGCTACACACTACACCTCCTCTAACTTCTTAGTAGTCTCAGTTATCTCTGTATGTCCCCCTGGCAAATGGTATTGATGAGTGGAGGTAACCTGTCAGGGCTGTGGCAGAGCTCGGGACTGGTGATGTGTATGTCCATGCAGTACCAGCTTTACTATACAAACTTGGAGTCTGAATTCTGTGGCCGTGATGTGTAAATCAAGATCATGCAAAATGTCCACCCCCAGAAAATATTCACGTATAGGAGAGACATACACAGCATATAGGTGGGGATCCAAGTGGCCAATGCCAAGATGCAGAGACAGGTTTCACCTTCACTGGTCGGTCCCCATAACTGTCAATGAATGCAGTTTTGCCCAGAAACTTACCCGGGTTCCCAAAAACTAGACTGCAGTCTGCACCAGTATCTACCAGCGCCAAGACCCGCTGTACATTAGTTGGGGAGCAGTGGATTGCCAGCTCCACATGTGGCCTCTGGTCATCCACCCCCCACCCCCACAAAGCTAGGCATCTTGGCCAGTTCCCTAGTCAAACAAGAAAGATTCCATATCTTCCCCTGTCTGCAAATAGCCGTTGAGTTGTAGCGTCTAGACAGGATTAGGTTGAACAACAGTGTTTTGCCCCTTCTTGGGCATTTTCCAGAATTGTTGCTCTGGGGACAATTGCCTCCACAGAGCCAACAGCATTTCACTGGGTTGCCTGTCAATCGTCTCTTGAGCAACCCTAGCTGAAAGTAAATCAGACCACATTTGCTTGTGGGTCACCCACTGGGCCCATTGTTATCTCCTGGGGTAGTTACCTGTGGAGGGGGCACCTTCCTCTTCTTTATGGCATGGACTCCCTGGTCCTGCCAATGGCCTTCTGCCTCCCCAAAGACTGCCATAGCAGTAGTCACTTCATGGATACAGTGTGCCACATATGGGGTGACAACAGAGGCCAGAGAGCCAAGAGAGTTTGGGGGTGCTGAGCCCAACACAAGATCCCTTATGTGGGAGGTAAAGCATTCATCATCTGGTCCCCAGGTATTCAGATCAAACGCAGCCTGCTACATACCCATCTCCTAGAGTATCTGCACCAAATCAGTGTATGATTGCCATTTACTCACAGTTTCTGGTATTTCTCTGGCATCATTCCAAAGAGTCCATATGGCTGCCATTAGCCACTCAATTAAAGTGTGGTCATCTTGTCGCTATGCTGACCATTGGCACAGCTGCAGCCACTGATGAAGGGAGGGGTGAGTTGTGATAGAAGCCAGCTTCTCTATCTCAGAGATGGAGCAGGGAATGTTGTCAGCTCTTTTGTCCCAAAGTTGGAGTAACCAGGCAGGGAGGGGCTGCTGGCACTGTTTACCTAACTACCACAACTCAGTGGGGGTAGAAGCACTATAAGAGGTGTGTTCCACCACTGTGGGGATTCCCTGGGTTCTCCCTTGGGGTTCCACTGGCTGCTCATGTTGTACCTTCTGATGGATCATGGGGCGAGCCAGCAGCAGAAGAGCCTCCTCCTCCTTGGCATCAGACCAAATGAGAGTGTCCAGCTGGGAGGATGGGCTCAAGCTCGCGCTAACAGCTGTTGCTAACTCCTATTCCAGGCTGTTTATTTGGGCCTCTAAGCACCCTGCTTGAGCCTGGAAGTCCTTCATCCCCAGGCTGTGCTCCAGTCTGTGGGTTTGGGCCCCCAGGCACTCAGCTTGTGCCTGAAGATCCCTTACCTGCACTGTGTCCTGCAAGGACTGAGTATGTACTTCACACAGTGCATGCCCATCGACTCTGCCGGCAAAGGTGCATTCCTTCTTGGAGCTGTGTGCTTCCAGCTGCTCCAGTGTCTTCTCCACACTCGTGGGAGACCCATCCACTGCCTCCTACATTTCCAATGGGGCCCATCCAAGCAGCACCTCTGCCACTGGGTACCACAGCCCATGCTGTGGCCACAGAGCTGACCTGGGAGCCTCAGGGAATGAAGACCCACTCACCTCATCCTGCCGACTACGCCAATTGTCAGGTTCAAGCCCCAGCTGAGGTCTGAGGGGAGTGGGTGGATAGGGGGCAGGAAGCTGGAAGAACACTTGAGAGACAGCAGGTAGATGAGACATGGCTTTATTTAGCAGCTCTTTCACAGTGTCAGTGTTACATTTATACACCTTACAAACAATAGTGGCTGAGAGCCAGGTCATGAGCTTCTCTACGTTATGTTTTGATAGCTGTGATTATATAAGGCATAGGAATGTGCACCTGCACTCCAATCCTGCTGAGTCATGAAGGGTGTTTACCTCAGTCTATGCCTGCTTGGCTGCAGCACAGCCATCTTTCTTACAGCTTGCTAAAAATACACATTCCTGGGTCACATCTGAGACCTGCTGAATTAGACTCACTCGATGTGGGGCTTGGTAATCTGTATTCTTAGCACCCTCTTCATGCAATTTAGATATATGTAACAGTTTAAAAATCATTGCTCTTGGGTCAAGACCAGTGGCTCTCAATCCCTATTAAACATCTCAATTACCTGCGGAGGATTTACTTAACAAAAACACATTCAAGCATGCCTGGGTCCCGCTTCCCAGAATTCTGATACAGTAGGTTCAGAGTGAATCCCTGGCATCCTCAGTGATTCTGATTCCCAGCCAAAGTTGAAAGTTACTGATCTAAATCAGTGGTTTAAAATTTTGCTGCACATTAAAACGACCTGCACTGGCTGCACCATAAACCAATGAAATCAGAATCCCTGGGAACAGAACCCAGCCATCGATATTTTTAAAATGTCTCCCAGGAGTTCCTAAAGTGTAATCATGATTGAGAACAAGTGATCTAGATCAGATATCAGCAAACCTTTTGCTTAAAGGTCCAGAAAATAAATATTTTAGACTTTGTGGGCTATGTGGTCTCTGTCACAACTACTCAATGCTGCCATTATAGCATGGAAGCAATCATAGACCATATGTAAATAAGTGGCTGTGACTGTGTTTTAATAAGATTTTATTTGCAAAATTAAGTGGTGGGCCAGACTTGGCCTGTGTTTGCCATTTGTAGATAAGTGCTTCTCAAATTATTTGTGGTACAGAATCATTTTTTAAAAGAATTTTCAATCTGTGGCAGACTGATTCTTATGTAAAATACAATAAAAATAAATTACTAGAAAAATGAAATGAAAAAGACAAAATATGAGCCTACTGCTTATGCAGTTGGATGTTATAGCAATATTAAATTGCTATGATATTTCTAAATACTTACACTCAATTTCTTTACTTATCTTGCATGAACTGACAACAACCATCTCAGACTAGACTCATTCAAAAACTACACTTTGAGTAGCATGGGTATAATCAAATCAATCATCTTCCTGTTTAAGGAAGAAATGTGAACACAGTTGGGTAAAAGTAAGTGGTATAAACTTCATAGAGAAAGAACCTTTGAATCCAACTTTGAAAAAGGAGATGGACCTCGACTAGTGAAGAAGCAATGACTAGCCATCGTAGCCCAATACTTACCACTCAATAAAGCGAGCCGAATTGAATCAGGGAGTGAAAAGCAAGGTTTATTTGTTAAGAAGATAGAGAGAAGTGTGTGTGCCACTGTAACTAGAGGAGTGCTGATGGACTCCCAAGAGAAAGCATGTTGAAGGGCTTTGAAATCAGAAAGGATTTGAAATCAGCTACTGGCATTGCCACTTAGCAGCTGAATTTGTGGCAATTACTGACTATTTCAAGCCTTGGTGACCTCATTTATAAAGTCAAGAATATTGTTAACTTCCTAGGATTGCTGAGGGAATTTGAGTTTTATAGTCAAAGTGCTCAGTATATGGTGCTCAATACAGACAGTGATTATTGTTGGGGAGCCACAAGGGGCAGTGGAGAGAATGCCAGCCACTTCAGAGTCAGGCAGAGTTGGATGTGAATTCTGGCTCTACCACTTGTGTGACATTGGGTCATTTAACCTCAGTGAATCTCAGTTTCTTCATCTATAAAACAGAGACATTCATACCTACCTTTCAAGTTAAACTAAGAATTTGAGATTATCAAAATGTGTAAAGTACCTGGCACAAAAGAAGTCTCAAGAAATGGTAGCTATCATTTTCTCATGTCATTTTTTATTCATATATAATCCACATGCCATAAAATTCATCCTTTAAAATGTATAATTTAGTAGTTTTTAGTATATTCACAAAGTTGTTCAACCACCACCACTATCTAATTTTAAAATAGCTATTGATTTTAAACTATTTAAATTCAATAACCCTAGGTTGGCCTCTGTCCTTCCATATCCCAAAACCTTCACTGGAGCTTGATGGGGAGAAATCATATCATACAACACTTAGCAATAATTGCATGTAGTCTCTTTCTAAAGTCTCACATCTTATAGCAGCTGCTCAAACCTTTTCTCTTTCTTCCAGAACTCCAACTTGGGTGGCTCTCCTCATCCTTGTCCCTTCTCTTGGAGTTTTTGTAAGTCTAGCTTCCCTATAGTTCCACGTCTTTTCTCACACCCAGTAACGTATCCTATTTCCTCAGTTTCTTTGGTTTGCCACTGCCAGGCATCACTTCTCTGTGCTCTGAGGTCTGTGCTCCATTCTCATACTGAGAAGGTCTTGCAGAGGGCGCTCTGGCCAGGAGCTACACTTTTTTTTTTTTTTTTTAAACACAAAAAATGTTTAATAATGAATCTCTAATATTTTCACTAATATTATCAACTATGGTTAGTATTCCAATTTCCCAGATTCTTTTCTTTCTTTTTTTTTTTAATTAATTAATTATTATTATACTTTAAGTTGTAGGGTACATGTGCATAACGTGCAGGTTTGTTACATATGTATACTTGTGCCATGTTGGTGTGCTGCACCCATCAACTCGTCACCTACATCAGGTATAACTCCCAATGCAATCCCTCCCCCCCCCCACTCCCCATGATAGGCCCCGGTGTGTGATGTTCCCCTTCCTGAGTCCAAGTGATCTCATTGTTCAGTTCCCACCTATGAGTGAGAACATGCGGTGTTTGGTTTTCTGTTCTTGTGATAGTTTGCTGAGAATGATGGTTTCCAGCTGCATCCATGTCCCTACAAAGGACACAAACTCATCCTTTTTTATGGCTGCATAGTAGGAGCTAAACTTTTAAACTCCCCTTGTGTCTAGTAGGAGCTACACTTTTAAACTCCCCTTGTGTCTGGGTAGAGCCACATGGACTAAGTAGAATAGTCCCCACCACAGGGAGGTGAGCAGAAATGATGAGTGTCACTTCCAGACCAAAGTGATTAAGAAGTGGGTATGTCTCCTCTAGCTTCTCTCTTCTTGTCTTCCAGCTAAAAGCAAAGGACTCCAAGACTCAAGAAAATAGCTAACTCTCCAACCAGGAGGAGGCTGGGCCCATGGTCCACAAATTATCACATGAGAGGCCACCCATTGAGTACCTGATTGGGATTAACATGAGCAAGAAAAAAATCTACTCTGTTTATGCTACTGAGAGTTGGAAGATTGTTAGAGAAGCCAGTTTTGCCTTTACTGAGAGCAACAACTTGCGGTGATGTCAGTGTCAAAGTCAGTGGTAGCATTCCTCTGGCATTGTCCCAGGGAGGCCAGGGATTTGGTGGGACCAAAGAGCCAGAGGTCCTTGGATGCTATGGGGACTGTGGTTAAGAAAGACAAAGTCTTTGGCAGTGGCTGCTCTGTCTCCCAGCAGGACTAGGGTGGAGCCGATTGGCAAAGTATAAAAGCACAGTGAGAAGCAAATGCCAGAGTTCAGCTGGCTGCTCCAAAGCACTAGTGAGTGGGCTCTGACTGACTCCAGATAGGGACAACACCTCTCTCTCTGAAGTTGGCTGAATAGTCCCAGTAGAATCCTTCCTCGGAGACAGGCACTGGGGCTAAATTTCAATATTTAGATCTGGCTCTCTCCCCTTTCCACTTCTTTTTCCCTCAGTTCAGTGGCCTTGGTCCAGCAGGGCAGGTAAAACATTGGTCAGACCCTCCCAGAGCTGCTCTGTCAGAGAAAACCCCATGGTATCACATGAGAGGAGGCCAGCACACCTTTCTCTAGTGTTACAGAATGAAACTGTTGTATGTGTGTTAGGTCATGGGTAATTCTCCTGCCACTAAGTGGGAACCTCTGGTAGAGATGCTAGGTATTCAGGCTGCTACTACTTCTCAGTTTTCTCCTCAGAAAATAAATCGAGAGGACCATGTTTCCCATAGCCCAGTGGGAAGACAAAAACAGTTTGAAATACACCTAAGATCTAATCCTGGGGCAGCTCTGGGGCCAGGTAGCTCAAGGGTTTGGGTCAAAACTCACAACCACACAGGGAAGACATAGTGTTTCTTCCCTACAAAATGATGAGAGATAGAATGGGAGGATGGGGTGGAGGAACAAAATCCCAACTCCATCCAGTCTCCCCAGATGGTCTTGCAAGCAGGCTTGAAGTGCCTGGCCTGTTGCCCTGGCTGGTTCCAAACCCCTGAAGCAGGCTCTGTGGGAAGCAGCCTTTGTCCCCTACAACCTTAGGAAAGTTATTTTTCCCATCTCAACTGACCCTCTGAGTATGCTTTCAGCGTTTCCCTTAGTCTGTCCCTGGGACCAGTGATTGCAGAGCATGCTACCTAAGTGTTTGTGCCCCAGGGACTCAGCTATTCCCACAGGGAACCAGCAAAAGCCTCACTGACCAGATGTCTGACACCAAACTCCTTTTTATCCTGCCTAGACCTGGACAGATGGAGTTTTCAGGTGCCCAGTGGCAAAACAGTGGTCTCCCTGTGGCTAGTCCCTTCTGTGTGAGATGTTTCCTTTAGGGAACTCATTAAATGATGCTGCCGGGAAAGTAAATTGCCTAAGGTCACCATGATCCAGGAGTTGGCCCTCAGGTTTGCTGGGTTGGGAACTTAATTCCATAAGTTCCTCAGAGATAAGCAGGCTATGGGGAACTGATTCTCTAAATAAGAGCCTGATTGACAAATGAATACAGACTTATCAATGAGGGTACGAGGTAAGATCATAAGTGCCCAACCTGTTCTGAGAGTGCTTCTGAGGATGAATAATCTTACTTGGGATGCTGAAATATAAAGGAGATATTGATATAGACAAAAGCAGAGCAAAGATTCAAGAGTGTTCTCGTTTATAAGGCTATTTCATCATTCTAGAGTGGATTCACTGCCTCTCTGCACTCTGGAGACATTTCTGAATAAAAAGTACTGGTTCTCAGAATTTGAGGGCTCTCACCCTGCACAGTGCTTGAGGACACCCACCAGTTTAGAGAGTATTCATGCAGACCATCTGTGATGCCAGATATAATAGGGCACAATTGGGTAGATGACAACTTTTATAAGCTAGGGCTTTCTAATTTTTTGTAAATAATGCACTCATGCAACAATACTCATATGAATTGACAGAAGGACTCTAGCCATCCCAGGTCCTGTTCTGCCACCCTGAGATCTACAGGAAGTAAAAATCCCCACATATCTGTGACTCATTGTTGCTCATCAGTTGGCCCGGACAGATCTGTTGGAAAACTCTGGCACATACCATGGTCTTCTTTACTAGATTTTGGAGCATTTAGCAGAGATGATAAATATTCTAGTCTTATCAGCAACACATTTTCTCTTAGGATCAGATTCTTTTGATATTGTGTCTTAGGGTTTTCTGTCTCTACTTTCAGCAGGTGAATTTTTCTGACCCTGCCCCCACCATCCCAAATCTGGAATGTCTTCTGTGGACAATACTCTCATATTATGTCCAGATCCCCACTTCAGGGCTGAAGCACCAGCCTCCAGTTGCTGATGGCTCACAGCTGTGTCCCTTCCTAGGCAATGACCTTGGCAGAGAACTATCTGGCTGCAGACTAAGGCCTCTCCCAGGGTTGGCTCAATAGCCAATGACTGCCTGATGCAGAGATACAACGGTTGGGCCCCTTGGCTTTAGTAGGAGACAATTCTGAAGGCTCATCTCAGCTCCAGCGCTCCCTGTAGCATTGGTAAGGCCTCAGTTACAACATATGAAGGGTCAATTTCTCCCTCTCACCAATCCTTGTAAATGTATCTCTGGAAACATACCCATAAACCTTCTGCTTGCTAGTCTCTGTCACCAAGTCTGCTCTCAGGGAACCCAACCTAAGCCACACTCTCTTTGAGGTCTCTTGAGCATTTTAGTGTCATATACTTTCTACAGTACAAAATGACCAGATTTACGTAAACACATGGAGTAAATTGTTAAAAGTTAATGGGCAAGTGAACAGCTAAAACATCTGGGAAAAATACAATTCAAGAGAAAAATCTGAGTCTTCCTTTGGGAAGGGAGGGAGAATCCAGAGAGACCAAATGGTGACCTGTTCTCCGTGTCTTCTAGGACAAGTCACCTTCTCTCTCTGGGCCTTTCTTTCTCCATCCATCACATGATCAGGTGCATATCTAATTTCTCTATTCAGACTTCTGTGGCTCCACATTTCTCTGTTTCTCTAACACAGTGGTTCTCCAACTTGAGTGTATATCAAAATCACTTTAGAGGCATTTTAAAACACAGATTTCTGGGCCCCACCTTCAGAGGTGATCATTCAGTAGATCAGGAATGCTGCCCTAGAATTTGTATTTCTAACAGGTGCCAGGAGACGCAGATGGCAGTGCTGTTAGTCTGGGGTCCACACTTCAAAAACCATAGTTTCAGTGGTATCTAAGAGCTGTTTGTTCTCTCTGATGGAAGAAGGACCATATCACAAGTTATAATAGCAGCGGTATTATTACTCAGGGACTTTAAATAGTTAATTCAGCTTCTTTATTTGCTTAGTGAGAAACTCTCTGTTAAGAAAAATTTTTCCAGCCCAGTTGAAACCAAACTATCTAAAGCTAAATCTTATGTGAAAAAGAGGTCACTTTTTCCAGAGGAGGTAGCAAAGATTATAAACCACATAGATTTTGATTAATGGCAAACTCTCCAAAGAAGAAGAAAGGAGGGAGGGGAAAAAGTGTCTTTTGGAGAGTGTCTTTCTTGAAGACCCTTGCCACCTGAACATGATCTGGATGCTGACAGGGTCTGATATGAGCCTCGCTTGTGCAAAAGATCTCAGTCTCCAGCCCCTGGGGACTCTGGGAGCTGTGCTATAGCCTTTAAGGCATGCTCATTGCCAGCAAAAGTCATCCACACAGGGCTGCACTGCTGGAAGCACTTTCCCTTCTCTGGCCCCGGGCCTCACCACCCAGTGTGTTTTTACTGGACATTGCTGAGGCCTGAGAGCCCAGGCGTCAGGGCACTTCCCTCTTAGGAGTGTAGTGTCTGGGATGCTGAGCCCAGGCCTGCCAGTTCCCATGCTCGCCTCCAGGCCATGACGTAGCCCTGCTGGCTAGAGGAAGGCAGGCTTTGCCTGTTCTCACCGAGTGTGTGGTTGGATAATGCCCTGGACTGTCCTCTGAAAGCACTTGGACACTGCATGGGATCAAGAAAATCTTTAAATAATTCTTCCCCTTTGTACCAAAGGCAGTTTACCCATCTTTAAAGCATCAGATGATTTCAGGACTCAGAGGGATCTTGAGAGACCATCCAGTCCAGCTCTTTCTCTTTAATAATCATGAAGCCCTGTTCTTTGTAATGATGCTAACATTTCAAGTGTATGAAGTTTACAGAGTGCTTTCATATATATCACATTTTTCTTATGTTGTCCATTGAATCTGTTAGAAACCCCTGTTGACTTATCCTAAAAAATATGCCCTATAGATCTGTCCATTTCTCTTCATCCTTTCTGCTATACCCTAGCCACCATAATCTCTTGCCTGGACACAGTGCTGGCCTCCAGACATGTTTCTTCTCTTGTTCCCTGGCTTCCCCATGGTCTTAGTCCACTCAGGCTACTATAACAAAACACCATATACTGGGTGGCTTATAAATAGAAGAAATTTGTTTCTTACAGTTCTGAAGGCTGGGAAGTCCAAGATCAAAATGCCAGCAGAAACAGTGCCCCATTTCCTGGTTCACAGAGAGCACCTTCTTTCTGTGTCCTTACATGGTGAAAGAGCAAGGCAAGCTGGACATGGTGGCTCACACCTGCAATCTCAGCACTTTGGGATGCTGATGTAGGAGGATCACTTAAATCCAGAAGGTCCAGATCAGTCTGGGTAATATGATGACACCTCATCTTTATTAAAAAAGAAAGAAAAAATGAGAGAGGAAGGCAGTACTCTGGAGTTTCTTTTATTAGGGCACAAATTCCATTCACTAGGGTTCCTGACCTGATCACCTCCCAAAGGATCTCCATCCTAACACCATCACATTGGACATTAAGATTTTCATATGAACTTGGGTGGGACACAGACATTCAGACTGTAGGACCACACCACTATCTCTTTTCCACATAGCAACCAGAAGGATGTTTTTACAATATAAATCAGTGGCAGTTGCACAACATTATGAATGCACTAAGTGTCACTGAAAATGTTTACTTCAAAATGGTTTATTTTACGTTATGTAAATTTCACTTCAATTTAAGATATCTATGTGTGATATGGTTTAGTTATTTGTCCTGCCTATAGCCTACATTACATGTTGAAATATAATCCCCAGTGTTGGAAGTGGGGCCTAGTGGGAGATAATTGGATCATGGGGGCAGATCCCTCCTGCCTTGGAGCTGTCCTCACAATAGTGAGTACTTGTGAGATTTGATTGTTTAAAAGTGTGTGTCACCTCCTCCCTGCCCCTTGCTCCTGCTTTTGCCATGTAATGTGTGGGTTTCCACTATGCCTTCTGCCATCAGTAAAAGCTCCCTGACGCCTCCCCAGAAGCTGAGCAGAAACCAGCACCATGCTTCCTATAAAATGGAACTGTAAGCCAAATGAAACCTCTTTTCTTCATACATTACCCAGTCTCAGATTTGAGTGGTTGGTTGTTTGTTTTTGTTTTTTAACTTAGAGTTCATTTTGACTTGTACCAATCTCAGGTATTTCTTTTCTTTTCTGTCTTGTTTTGTTTTGTTTTAAGATGGAGTCTCACCCTGTCACCCAGGCTGGAGTGCAGTGGCATGATCTCAACTCACTGCAACCTCCACCTTCCAGATTCAAGTGATTCTCCTGCCTCAGCCTCCTGAGTAGCTGCGATTACGGGCATGTGCCACCACGCCCAGCTACTTTTTGTATTTTTAGTAGAGATGAGGTTTCACTGCCAGGCTGGTCTTGAACTCCTGACCTCAGGTGACTGCCTGCCTTGGCCTCCCAAACTGCTGGGATTTCAGGCATTAGCCACCCTGCCCAGCCACAGGTATTTCTTTATAGAAATGTAAGAACAGGCTAACACAGAACATTTGTAACAGGAGTGGGGTCTTGCTATAAAGAAAACTGATAACGTGGAAGCACCTTTGGAACTGGGTAATGGGCAGAGGTTGGACGAGTGAGGAGACTCAAAAGAAGACAGGAAGATGAGGGAAAGTTTGGAACATCTTTGAGACTGGTTAAATGGTTGTGACCAAATTGGTGATAGTGATATGGACAGTGAAGTTCAGGCTGACAAGGTCTCAGATGGAAATGAGGAACTTATTGAGAACTGGAGCAAAAGTCACCTTTGTTATGCCTTAGCAAAGAACTCAGCTATACTGTGTTCATGCCCTGGGGATCTGTGGAAATTTGAACTTAAGATTAATGATTTAGGGTATCTGGTGAAAGAAATCTCTAAGCAGCAAAGCATTCAAGATGTGGTGTGGCTGCTTTTAACAGCCTAACTCAGATGCAGGAGCAAAGAAATTACCTAAAGTTGGAATTGATATTTAAAAGAGAAGCAGAGCATAAAAATTTGGAAAATTTGCAGCCTAGCCCATAGCAAAGAAAGAAAAGGCTTCTATAGGGGAAGAATCCAAGCAGGTTGTGGAGTGACTACTTGTTAGAAAGATTTTCATGATTAAAAAGAGTCAGGGACTGATAGCCAAGACAATGAGAAGAAGGCCTGGAGATCTTTGAGGCAGCCCCGCCCATCACAGGTCCAGAGGCGTAGGAGGAAAAAATGGCTCGAGAAACCCACTGCCCTGTGCAGCCTCAGGACACTGCTCCCCACATCTTGGTCACTTTAGCTTCAGCCATGCCTCAAAAAGGCCCAAGCACAGCTTGGGACTCTGTGATGGAGGGCACAAGCCACAAGGCTTGGTGGTTTCTACGTGGTGGTAGGCCTGTAGGTGTGGAGAATGCAGGAGTAAAGAAGGTTTGGCAGCCTTCACCTGGATTTTAGAGGATATATGAGTAAGCCTGGTTGTCCAGGTGGAAGCCTGCTGCATGGGTGGAGCCCTCACAGAGAACCTCAACTAGGGCAATGTGGAGGGGAAATTTGGGGTTGGAGATACCACACAATGTCCCCACTGGGGCACTGCCTAATGGAGCTGTGGGAAGGGGGTCATTATACCCCAGACCACAGAATTATAGGCTTACTAGCAGCTTGCACCTTGTACCTGGAGAAGCTACAGGCACTTAACTCCAACCCACAGAGGCTGTGGCTAAGGGAAACAGAGGAATGGAGCTGTCCAAGGTCTGGGAAGACCATCCCTCACACCAGTGTCCTGAATGTGGTGCATGGAGTCAATGGAGATTATTTTGGAGTTTTAAGATTTAATGACTGCCCTGCTGGGTTCCAGACTTGCATGGAGTGTGCAGCTTCTTCCTTTTAGCCAATTTCCACTATTTGAAATGGGAATGTTTACCCAAGGCCTATACCCCATTGTATCTTAGAAGCAAATAATTTGTTTTAATTTTACAGGTTTATAAGTGGAAGAAACTCATCTCCAGATGAGACTTTGGATTTGGACTTGGCACTTAGGACTTTTGAGTTGATGTTGAAATGAGTTAGGACTTAGGGGGACCATTAGGAAGGCATAATTGTATGACTCAATGTGAGAAGGACATAAGATTTGGGGGACCAGGTGTGGAATGATATGGTTTAGATATTCATCCCACCTAAATCTCATGTTAAAATGTAATCCTTGGTGTTGGAGGTGGGGCCTGGTGGGAGGTGATTGGATCATGGGGGCACATCCCTCATGGTTTGGTGCTGTCCTCACAATAGTGAGGATCTGGTTAAACAACCACAAGATCTGGTTGTTTAAAAGTTTGTGGCACCTCCCCCTTCCTCTTGTTTTCACCATGTGATGTACTGCTTTGCCTTCTGCCATGAGTAAAAGGTCCCTGAGGCCTCCACAGAAGCTGAGCAGATGCTGACCCATACTTGTTGAGCCTGCAGAATCATGAGCCAATTGAACTTCTTTTCATTACAAATTACCCAGTCTCAGGTAGTTCTTTATAATAATGCAGGAACAACTTAACACAATATCTGTCTATCTATCTCAGAGAGAGAAAAAGAGAGAAGACAGCATGGCACCAAATCCTTCAGTGGTTTCCAATTGCACTTAGAATACAATGTAAATTCTTTACCACGAGAATACTAGGCCTACTTGATGTAGACCTTGCAACATTACCTCCCTCATCTCCTATCACACTTTCTCTCACCTGCACTGTTCCCAGGCACACTGTCTTCCTCTCCGTTCAAGCACCTTGTACCTGGAGAAGCTGCAGGTGCTCAAGCTGCAAGCTGTTGAACTTGTTCCTGAAAACCATTACAATTTCCTGTCGTTAATATGCTTCATCCAGGCCCACTCAATCCAAAGAAGCTTCCCTACTCACTATTAGTACCTCATCTTATTTTATTCATGTCACTACCTGATATTGCCTTATTTGCTTATTTATTGTTTGACTCCCTCTCCACAAAAATATCTGTTCCCTGAGAGACCTTGTCTGATTCAGTGCATCCCCAGGGCCTAGAACAGTGCCTGACTCATAGTAAGTGTATTAGTCAAGGTTCTCCAGAGAAACAGAACCAATAGGAGTATAGCCTCCACTGTATGTGTGTGTGTGTATACATATACATATACACACACACACACACACATACACACACATACACATATATAGTCATCCCTCGGTATCCACAGGGGTTTGGCTCTAGAACCTCCCTCAGAAATGCAAATCTGCAGCTATTCAAGTCCCTGACATAAAATGGCATAGTATTTGCATATAACCTATACATATTCTCCCATATACTTTTAAATTACCTCTAGATATGGCATTACTTGTAATACCTAATACAATGGAAATACTATGTAAATAATTGTTATACTGTATTGTTTAGAAAATAATGACCAAAAAAGTCTCTACATGTTCAGTATAGATGCACTTTTTTTCAGATATTTTTGATTCATGGTTGAATTCACAGATGTGAAACCCATGGCTATGGAGGGCTGAGCATATGGAAAGAAATGTATGATAGGAATTGGTTCATGCAGTTATGGAGGATGGCAAGTCAAAAATCTGCAGCATGCTGGAGACCCAGGAGAGTGGCCAGGAGGCAGAGACCCTGAGAGCTGATGGCAGTCTGCTGATTTGATGAGACTCACCTACATCTGGAGGGCAATCTTCTTCCTCAGAGTTCACTGATTTAAACATTAATCTCATGCAAAAACACTCTCCAAGTTGACATAAAATTAACCATCACAGTGAGTATCCTATAAGTGTTTGTTCACTGAATTATCTAATTTGATCATTGGAAATCCCATGAGGTAGGAATTTCTAGCCCACTTTGCAGGTGTCTCTGGAGCAAGGCTGTGAGCTTATTTGTTTAAGAATATACGGCTGAAAAGGCTATGTTGAGCCCACTCTCTCATCAAGTCCAGAACTTACTTTAACAACTGCAGTGCACTTTGTATGCACTTCATCTCATTTGCTATACCAAGTAGGACTGAATCCTGAGCAATCTGGCCTTTTGAGAGAAAGAGTTTCTCAATTCTTCCCTGGAAGTTTTTCCTTACACCTACAAAAACTTCCTGCTAGGACAGTGGGGAAGAAGAGAAGTTAAGAGTCTGAGGAAATAATCATGGTGCTTTTTCCTAGTACTCTAAACCTTTTTGGGGTTTGTGTGTCTTTTGTCCCTTACTCTCTTTGCAGCAACCAAGTCAATCAACAACACATGAAAGAAAAAAAAAGTCTATTTCTCATTCTAGCCCACTATTGTTAAGATAGCTAGCATTTATCAGACATCTACTATATGTCAGATAACTCTAAAGAGTAGATATTATTAACTGTGTTTTGCATTTGAGAAAATTGAAGTTCAGATGATAAGTAACCTGCCAAGGTCACAATTTGTAAGTAGCAAGATATATTCAAATCTAGTCTGAATCCAAAACTATAGTCTTCTCCCTTTACTACAGGGCTTCTTAATGGAAGTCAAATCTGCTGACTCTGTACTAATTCATTCCACCCAAAACCCGGACCCATTTCTGGGCATTTCTTTGCCAAACTGAAGCAGCATGGCATAGTGGATACACCAGACATCCTGGAGAGAGAAACCCTGGACCCTTTCCAGGCTGTCTGAACAAGTCATTTAGTCTATTATTCTACAGTTTATTTATGTATAAAATGAGGAAAAGAAGAAAAGTACCAACATTCAGATTAAAAGACATGATGTCTGTGATGCTGAGGACTTGACAGTACCGAATGCATTAGCTAATATTGTTAAAATCCATATACATTGCTTCTTTCTAAATCTACAGTAAAAACTTGCGGGAATCCTGTTCTGATTAATACAAACCCATTTAATCACTTGTTTATTTGCCTTGAGCATTAGCAAGTAATTATGAGCTTATTTTCAAACAAATTTGGTGTTTGCTTTGTTTTCTCAAATGGACTGTTCAGCAAGGCAGGGAATGAATTTTCTATTTCTTTTATATCCTTTTATCATGCCTAATACAGGAATCTTCATTTAACAGGAGCTCAGTAAGTCCAGGTTGAACAACTGACTCAAGAATAAGAAATTGTAGGAAAAGTCAAGAAGTTGTTTTGTTCACGGGGTGTAAGACATTTGATGAAGACTGAGGTCTGGTGAATGCAGAAAGTATACATTAAGTTGGAAAGGCAGCTGTGTCCCTAAGTGGATTGGCAAGGATAAATGGGGACACTGAGAGGGGAAAAGTCTTGAAATCTCAATGCTTACATGTTTTGAGAGGATGGGTATTGGTTCTTTCTGCTTTAGAGCTGGCATGGTGCATTTCAAAAAATTATTAAATTAGAAGTCAAAAATCCTGGGCTGTGTTCTAACATTTGTAAGTCATTTAACAGCCTTAAGTCAATTTTAAAACTTGGAACATGATAGTGCTGAACTAGATTATTGTAGGGTTATTTCCAGCTAAAAAATGTTATAATACATCCGACAAGAGGCTAACTTTAATATATAAAGGCCTCCTACAAATCATCTATAAAAAAAGCCAGTAATGCTTGCAGTGAGCAGAGATCGTGCCACTGCACTCCAACCTGGGCAACAGAGTGAGACTCCATTGAAAAAAAAAAAAAAAAAGCCAGTAGTGCAACAGACAGGGTGAAGAATATAAGCAGAGAGTTCACAGAAAAGAAAATATGACAACTGTTAAACAAAAGAGCAGTGTAAAAAATTAAGACTGCAAAGAAATTCAATGTTTTCAACTATCAGATTGGAAATGATCAAAGAGTTATATAATGCATTGTGTAGCTCAGAGTCTGAGGAAGCCAGCACTTAAAAAAATTATCCTCCAAGGCCGGGCGCAGTGTCTGAAGCCTATAATCCCAGCGCTTTGGGAGGTTGGCAAACCGAATCCAGCAGCACATCAAAAAGCTTATCCACCATGATCAAGTGGGCTTCATCCCTGGGATGCAAGGCTGGTTCAACATATGCAAATCAATAAACATAATCCAGCATATAAACAGAACCAAAGACAAAAACCACATGATTATCTCAATAGATGCAGAAAAGGCTTTTGGCAAAATTCAACAGCCCTTCATGCTAAAAACTCTCAATAAATTTGGTATTGATGGAAAGTATCTCAAAATAATAAGAGCTATTTATAACAAACCCACAGCCAATATCATACTGAATGGGTAAAAACTGGAAAAATTCCCTTTGAAAACTGGCACAAGACAGGGATGCCCTCTCTCACCACTCCTATTCACCATAGTGTTGGAAGTTCTGGCTAGGGCAATCAGGCAAGAGAAAGAAATCAAGGGTATTCAGTTAGGAAAAGAAGAAGTCAAATTGTCCCTGTTTGCAGATGACATGATTGTATATTTAGAAGACCCCATCATCTCAGCCCAAAATCTCCTTAAGCTGATAAGCAACTTCAGCAAAGTCTCAGGATACAAAATCAATGTGCAGAAATCACAAGCATTCTTATACACCAGTAACAGACAAATGGAGAGCCAAATCATGAATGAACTTCCATTCACAATTGCTTCAAAGAGAATAAAATAGGAATCCAACTTACAAGGGATGTAAAGGACCTTTTCAAGGAGAACTACAAACCACTGCTCAGTGAAATAAAAGAGGACACAAAGAAATGGAAGAACATACCATGCTCATGGATAGGAAGAATCAATATTGTGAAAATGGCCATACTGCCCAAGGTAATTTGTAGATTCAATGCCATTCCCATGAAGCTACCAATGACTTTCTTCACAGAATTGGAAAAAACTGCTTTAAAGTTCATATGGAACCAAAAAAGACCCCACATTGCCAAGACAATCCTAAGTCAAAAGAACAAAGCTGGAGGCATCACGCTACCTGACTTCAAACTGTACTACAAGGCTACAGTAACCAAAACAGCATGATACTAGTACCAAAACAGAGATATAGACCAGTGGAAGAGAACAGAGCCCTCAGAAATAATACCACACATCTACAACCATCTGATCTTTGATAAACCTGAGAAAAACAAGAAATGGGGAAAGGATTCCCTATTTAATAAATAGTACTGGGAAAATTGGCTAGCCATAAGTAGAAAGCTGAAACTGGATCATTTCCTTACTCCATATACAAAAATTAATTCAAGATGGATTAGAGACTTAAATGTTAGACCTAAAACCATAAAAACCCTAGAAGAAAACCTAGGTAATACCATTCAGGACATAGGCATGCATGGGCAAGGACTTCATGTCTAAAACACCAAAAGCAACAACAACAAAAGCCAAAATTGACAAATGGGATCTAATTAAACTAAAGAGCTTCTGCACAGCAAAAGAAACTACCATCAGAGTGAACAGGCAACCTACAGAATGGGAGAACATTTTTGCAATCTACTCATCTGATAAAGGGCTAATATCCAGAACCTACAAAGAACTCAAACAAATTTACAAGAAAAAAACAAACAACCCCATCAAAAAGTGGGCAAAGGATATGAACAGACATTTCTCAAAAGAAGACATGCATATAGCCAACAGGCACATGAAAAAATGCTCGTCATCACTGGCCATCAGAGAAATGCAAATCAAAACCACAATGAGATGCCATCTCACACCAGTTAGAATGGCAATCATTACAAAGTCAGGAAACAACAGGTGCTGGAGAGGATGTGGAGAAATAGGAACACTTTTACACTGTTGGTGGGATTGTAAACTGGTTCAACCATTATGGAAAACAGTATGGCGAATCCTCAAGGATCTAGAACTAGAAATACCATATGACCCAGCCATCCCATTACTGGGTATATACCCAAAGGATTATAAATCATGCTGCTATAAAGACACATGCACACGTATGTTTATTGCGGCACTATTCACAATAGCGAAGACTTGGAATCAACCCAAATGTCCATCAGTGACAGACTGGATTAAGAAAATGTGGCACATATACACCTTGGAATACTATGCAGCCATAAAAAAGGATGAGTTTGTGTCCTTTGCAGGGACATGGATGCAGCTGGAAACCATCATTCTCAGCAAACTATTGCAAGAACAGAAAACCAAACACCACATGTTCTCACTCATAGGTGGGAATTGAACAATGAGATCACTTGGACTCTGGAAGAGGAACATCACACACTGGGGCCTATTATGGGGAGGGGGGAGGGGGGAGGGATGGCATTGGGAGTTATACCTGATATAAATGATGAGTTGATGGGTGCTGATGAATTGATGGGTGCAGCACACCAACATGGCACAAGTATACATATGTAACAAACCTGCACGTTGTGCACACGTACCCTAGAGCTTAGAGTATAATAAAAAATAAATAAATAAATAAATAAAATTGCCTGTCCCTTGGCAATTGTCACAAATGCAGAAAAATATTTAAGCTTATGCATATACAAAATTAGAATAAGAAAAAGAAATTAACTATAGAGATTTTATATGATAAAATATAATTTTACACTAATAATTTAAAAACCTCAGTAAAATAGATGATTTTCTTGGAAAATAGAGATGACCAAAACTGACTCAAGAATTAGAAGAAAAACTGTTTACTAACTCCAGAGAAAGGGTCTGGGCTTAGATATGGTATTAGTCCTGGGCCTTCTGTCCCTAGATCACTCTGTAACCTTCTCCATCTAGGCATTATCCTCCTGAGGCTGGCCCTTGCATGGCATGCTTCCAAGGCTCCTGTGTCAGCTAGCTTCTGGTATATTCAGGAATTGGGAGGTAACAGCAAGAGGCTGGAAACCAGGGGAGGGGGTAAGCCAGGGTTTTGGGTTTTTGTTTGTTTGTTTTTGTCCCATTCTACTCTGCCTCTGGTGGAGACTCCCACACTGGTTACCTCCTTTCTTAGTTTCAGCTTCTTCTAGTCACATCAACATGGTTCCAGCTTCCACCTGATGACTTCAACCTTGTATCACCTCCTCCTTTTGTTCCCTCCTGGTTAGAAGTGGCAGGGCATCTGCTATTGCAAATTCCATTTTCAGCTCCTTCCATCAAGTGTATAATTAATTCCCTGCATTAAATTCCTTCTGTATTAGTCCATTTTCATACTGCTATAAAAAAACTGTTCAAGACTGGGTAGTTTATAAAAGAAAGAGGTTTAATTGACTCACAGTTCTGCATGGCTGGGGAGACCTCAGGAAACTTACAATCATGGCGGAAGATGAAGGGGAAGCAAGGCACCTTCTTCATAAGGCAGCAGGAAGGAGAAGTGTCAAGTGAAGCGGGAATAGCCCCTTATTAAACCATCAGATCTCATGAGAGCTCACTCACTGTCACAAGAATAGCATGGGGGAACTGTCCCCATGATTCAATTACCTCCACCTGGTCTCCCCCTTGACACACGGGGATTATGGGGATTACAATTCAAGATGAGATTTGGGTGGGGACACAAAGCCTAACCATATCACCTTTTTTTTAAATACTCAAGTGGTTTCTGTTTCCTTGATTGGACACTGACTGGATAAAGACAGCTTTAAGGTTAAGTATTTCATTTGTTTTTTACCTTATCCCCCATGTAGAACTAAGGGTTGAGGATTTCAAAATTTTAAAGAACATATAATTTCCAAAGTACAAATGTTTCAGAGCATATAAAGGAGACCCCCTGGTCTCTACTTATTTTATGAGATCAGCACAATCTTTATATAAAATCTATAAACATGGCAAAGAAAAATTACAAATGAAGTATAAGAAATGGTTTTTATTTAGTCACTTGATTTGTGACAAGGGGGCCATTGCAATTGAGTGCAAGAGAAGCCAGTCTTCTCACTGAACAGTATTGGGTCAATTGGAATCCATTAAAATAAAAAGAAGCATTAATCCTCTACTTCACATCATACCAAAATAAAAATTGTGATAGCTTACATATGAAAACTAAAGCTATGAAACTTCTAGAAAAAAAATCTTCATGATTTTAGATAGGTTAAAACACTTTAAACAAGATATAAAAAGTGCTAAAGAGAAAAGCTTAATAAATTGGATTTCATTAAGAACTATTCAACAAAAGACAAGAGAATGAAATGGCAAGCCACAGACTGTGAGAAAATTTTTGGAAGATATGTAATACATATGACAAGGGATTTATAGTCAGAACTACAAATTTAAAGAATTCAATAAAGAGGGGGAAATACTGGAAATAGACACATAACAAAAGAGTGTTTTCAAATGACTGATAAGCATATGAAAAAGGAAGTTTATATCATTAGACATCAGAAAAATGCAAATGAAAACCACATTGTGACACCACTACACTACCATCAAATGGTTAAAATTAAAGGCACTAATTAAGATCAATTTTTGGTAAAGATGTGGTAGACAACTAGAATTCTCACACATTGCTGATAGGAATTTAAAATAGTTCAACCACTTTGGAAAACTTCAGTCATTTTTAAAAATTTTTTAACAGCTTTCAGTGTAATTCATATACAATCAATTGCACATTCTTTTTTTTTTTTTGAAACAGAGTGTCGCTCTGTCACCCAGGCTGGAGTGCAGTCGCGTGATCTCGGCTCACTGCAAGCTCCACCTCCTGGATTCATGCCATTCTCCTGCCTCAGCCTCTCAAGTAGCTGGGACTACAGGGGCCTGCCACCATGCCTGGCTAATTTTTATTATTTTTTTTTTATTTTTAGTAGAGATGGGGTTTTACTGTGTTAGCCAGGATGGTCTCAATCTCCTGACCTTGTGATCCGCCCATCTCAGCCTCCCAAAGTGCTGGAATTACAGGTATGAGCCACCATGCCCGGCCCAACTGCACATTCTTAACGTGTACAATTTGATACATTTTTATTTTAACATATATACACACACACACACACACACACACATACACACACACACGTACATACCCATGAATCCACCATGCCAAAAAAAATGAACATGTCCACATTCCCAGAAGTTTCCTCATGCCTTTTGCAATTCTTCCCTTTCTCTCTAATCAATCCGCACTATACCCAGGTAACCACTGATCTGCTTTCTAGCACTATGAATTAGCTTGTATTGTTTAGAATTTTATATACATGAAATCACATAGTATGTACTCTTTGTGTCTAGCTTCTTTTACCCAAAACAATTATTTTGAGATTCATTCAATTGTGTGTATCAGTAGTTGTTTTGTTTGCTTTGTTTTTTATTGAATGTTATTCTGTCGTATGGCTACACATCAATTTGTTTATCCATTCACCTGCTGGTGAACATTTGGGTTGTTTCTGGTTCTTTGCTGTTACAAATAAAGCTGCTATAAATATTAATTTGCAAGTCTTTGTGTGTGCGGATGTATGCTTTATTTTCTCTTGGATAAACACCAGAAATGGAATGGCTGAGTCATAGTATGTGTATGTGTAAGTTTTAAGGAAATATACAGCAATTTTAAATAAAGCTAAAGATACATATTCCCTTTGATCAAGCAAGTCCCAAGAGAACTCTATTTCTCTGTGTATATTCCTAAAAGAAATAAATGCATATGTCCACCCAAAGATATGTATAAAAATATTCATATAAGGTTTATTAATAATAGCTCAAAATTGGACACATGTCCAAATGTCCATCAATGGTAGCCAGGGATTCACTTCCCACTGTGGTGTCCTGAGTTGCCTCAGGCCAGCAGAGGTATTTTGCTGTTCACAAAATCTGTTATAATTACTGCATTACATACACTTTCAATTCCTTTGACTCTCTCTCTTTTCACTGTCCTTTTCTGTCTAACCCTAACACTCATAAACCCAGATTTTACATAGTCCCTGCCAACATTTGAACGTGACTGAAGAAAACTATGCAACTTTGTGATTAGTCTCTTTGTGGTCCTCAACCAGGAAAGGTTCAGTTCCCTGGGAAGTGTTTGGAAGTGGGGCAGAGAATATTTTGATCAGCACAATGATTGAGGGGTACTACCAAGGGCCAGGGATGCTAAATGCCAAGGAACATGCCTGCCTGAAACACTGACAGCATCTCCACTGAAAAACATTGCTTGACCACAAACCTTAATGGTCACAGCTGTCTGAAATCATACTATCATTCTCTCATCAATTTCCTTTCCCACTCTCCTAGAAAAACTTGTATCTCTTCTCTTTTCAAACCTACAATGTCTTCTGCCTCCTCCTCATTTTTACCCGTAAACCATTTTTATCTGTAAACCATACTTCCTATTCAATAGAAAAATAGAAAAGTTCAGAAGAAAACTTCCACATGCTCTTGATATCTGCCAGTCTACCTACATCTATACCCACACACTCAGTGTCCCATCCTGTTACCATAGGTAAATTGTCTAGGCTAGTTTCTAAGTCCTCTATTTGTGTACTGGATTTTACCCCCTTTTACCTACTCAATAACTTCCCTCTTACAATCAATGCATCATCGATTTTCCCCTCTGCTCTATTATTTCCATCAGGACATAGGCAATCTACACTATTTCATGACCACCAAATACTCTCCCCTGACATCATATTTCCCTCCACATTTTAGAAGGTGGTAATTTACAGGGAGTCAGGTGACCTAGCTCTGCCACCATCTCACCAATGACCTTGGGTGGCTGGCCTTTGCACATTTCAGTTTCCTCATGTTAAAATGAAGAGATGATGCTAGTTAATCTCTGAGGTCCCTTCCATGGTTAACATCTGACATCTATGACATATTGCTTCACAATGTGCATATGTGGCAAGAGACAGAGCCCATCTAGCCTGTGTTACGAAGATGCCAGGCTAGGCACCATAGGGAGTGGAGGAATGGATAAGGCATGCTGTTCTCTGCCTGTGGAAACAAAGGGGGATCCAAGACAGGAACACAAGCAACTCTTCTACAAGGTGAAGGATAAGGGCCTAAAAATAGGGATCAAGTTCAGAGCAGAGCAGCAGAGGCAGATCAATGAGGTTAGAAGAACTGAGCAAAGCTTTATGGAGGGTAGTGCTTATGATGGGACTTAAAGGATACTTGAAGGAACAGTATGCATTCAAAGAGATGAAGAAGCTCTGGGTTAAATTCAGTCTAATTTGTTTTGAGGTAAAATTAAGCAAAGTAGAGGGGGAGGGCAAGATGGCCAACTAGACACAGCCAGGTGGAATCGTTCGCACCAAGGGACTGAGACGACTAGTGTGCTCCTAACAGACCTTCAGAGGGAAGACACTGGGAATGAAGGGAAGACATAGAAGCTGGGCTGAAAGGGGAGAAAGCTGGAAACCTTACATGGGGATACAGCACACTTGGACTCGCTCCTGATTCCCAATGGCTTTGGGGGAACGAATGAGTTGAACTGACAAGTAGCAACCCACTCTCACCGTGGGCTTCTGGAACCCTGGCAGGAAGAGACCTCTCAACCACCATGGACACTCGAATTGGCAGAGAGAGCTGCTTAGAGAAGTGGTAGGGACAGCCAGCTGAAGTGGAGCCCACAGGGTTTGGTGTGGGAGTATCTGCAGCAGAGCACAGTCAGGGACAGCTATCCCCCTAGGCTTGACCTGTTCCTATAGGAGACTTTAGCCCAGGGGAACTATCGGTCCCGAATTCTGCAGGGCAATCTTGCCCATCAGATGGGGCCAGTGTGACCTGAGCAACCCTTGGTCTGGTGGCCTCTCCTGGGGCCCCAGCCTGGCCACACCTGCTCACAGGACAGTCTCAGGTACCCTTAGGGCCCACACCATGGTTTTTGTGGTGGCAGACCATGCCTGACTGGCAGAGAGCTCCAACAGGGTGGCTCCTACTACCACATACCAGCCCACATGCTTCCTCCCCATACTGCGGCTTCCCCCACAGGGCCCATGGCAATTCCCCAAATTGTTTTGCTGGTGTGTGTTTGCATGAGTGGGTTTTGCTTTCATTGCCCTGCTAGCACATGAGAGTGCAGTCTGCCTCACCTCATTCTGCTGACTGCCATTGCAGATGGAGCCTTGGTGGGCACAAAGCCAGCCAGCCCCACCCCTTACAGTACCCCACCCTTGTGCTAACACTGTGCAGAGAACAGCAGATCCTCCTCCACCCTGAGCAACCACTCCTGCTTGCAGAGCACAGAGAAGGCACCTAGACTTGTGTCCACTAGTATCCTGCTCCTGCGTCAACACCACCTCCAACATGACCATGCACACAGTTATCAGCAGGGGCCCCTCTGGCTGTCTTCCCCAACAGCTGCATTACCTCTACCACTATATAGGGAGGCAGGCACCCTGCTGCTGCTACCACTGCTGCTGACATGTGTGAATGAGGATGGATCCTGCTGTCACTGCAGTATAAAATGCTTTGGATGACACCACCCATTGAAGTGTAGTGACAAGCAGTCTGGGAGCACCTTGGCCACCCCCAGCACAGTTGATTTTTAACCTTAAGGAGCCAGACAACAAAGTCAAGGCCCCAATACAAGTTCCCCAGAGTTAGAGCACAGAGGCCAGGAGGTGGGAGCTGAGCACTGACCCCCTAAAATCTTCCAGAATTGAAGTCAGTCAGCTGAATCCACCTCATATCACTATCACAATTTGATAACAATCAAGGTAATCAAATAGGATACCCATTCAAATAAAATAAACCCATCTAAAGGTCAGCAACCTCAAAGACCGAAATAAGATACATCCACAAAAATAAAGAAAGAATTAGTGCAAGAACGCTGACAACTCAAAAAACCAGAGTGCCTTATTTCTTTCAAATGATGGTATCTCCTCTCCAGCAAGGGTGCTGAACCAAGCTGAGATGGCTGAAATGACAGAAATACAATTCAGAATATGGATAGGAACAAAGATCATTGAGCTACAGGAATATATTAAAATCCAATCCAAGGAAGCTAAAAATCATAATAAAACAATGTAGTAACCAACAGACAAAATAGCCAGTATAGAAAAGAATGTAACCAATCTGACAGAGCTTAAAAACACTCTACAAGAATTTCATAATGGAATCACAAGTATTAATAGCAGAATAGACCAAGTGAGGAAAGAATCTCAAGGGCTTGAAGACTGGCTTCTCAAATAACACAGAGAAGAATGGAGAAAAAAGAACGAAAATGAATAAACAAAACCTCTGAGAAATATGAAATTATATAAAGAGACCAAATCTATGACTCACTCGTGTTCCTGAAAGAGATAGGGAGAATTGAACCAACTTGGAAAACATTTTTCACGATATCCACCATGAGAACTTCCCTAATCTAGCTAGAGAGGCCAACATTCAAATTCAGGAAATGCAGAGAACCCCCAAAGTTACTTTGCAAGAAGATTATCCCCAAGACACATAATTAGCAGATTCTCCAAGGTCAAAATGAAAGAAAAAATATTAAAGGCAGGTAGAGAGAAAGGTCAGGTCACCTACAAAGCGATGCTCATCAGACTAACAGCAGACCTGTCAACAGAAACCCTACAAGTCAGAACAGATTGGGGGCCAATATTCAACATTCTTATAGAAAAGAGATTCCGACCCAGAATCTCATATCCAGCCAAACTAAGCTTCATAAATGAAGGAGAAATAAGATACTTTTCAGACAAGCAAACACTTAGGAAATTTGTTACCACCTGATCTGTCTTACCAAAGCTTCTGAAAGAAGCACTAAATATGGAAAGGAAAGACCATTACCAGGCACTACAAAAACACACTGAAGTACACAGACCGGTGACACTACAAAGCAACCATATAAATAAGTCTGCAAAATAACCAGCTAACAGCATGATGACAGGATCAAATCCATACATATTAATACTAACCTTGAATGTAAATGATTTAAATGCATCAATTAAGAGACACAGAGTGTAGCAACCTGGATAAAGAAACAAGGCCCATCGGTATGCTGTCTTCAACAGTTCCACCTCACATGTAATGACATATATAGGCTCAAAACAAAGGGATGAAGAAAAGTCTACCAAGCAAATGGAAAACAGAAAAAATGCAGGTGTTGCAATTCTAGTTTCAGACAAAACAGTCTTTAAACCAACAAAGATGAAAAAAAGACAAGGAATCGCATTAGTAATGGTAAGGGTTCAATTCGTCAAGAAGATCTAACTATCCTAAATATAAATGTATGCAACGCAAGAGCATCCAGATTCATAAAGTAAGTTCTTAGAGACCTTCAAAGAGACATAAAGTCTCCCACTATTATTGTGTGGGAGTCTAACACCCACTGACAATATTAGACAGATAATCAAGACAGAAAATTAACAAAGATATTCAGGACCCGAACTCAGCACTGGATCAAATGGACCTGATAGAAATCTACCAAATTCTCCATCCCCAAGAAACAGAATGTACATTCTTCTTATGCCACATGGCATATATTTGAAAACTGATCACATAATCAGCAGTAAAACACTCCTCAGCACATGCAAAAGAAATGAAATCATTACAAACAATCTCTTGGACGACAGCACAATCAAATTAGAAATCAAGACAATGCAATTTCACTCAAAACCATACAAGTACATGGACATTGAATAATCTGCTTCTGAATGACTTTTGGGTAAATAATGAAATTAAGACAGAAATCAAGAAGTCCTGGCTGGGTGCGGTGGCTCACGCCTATAATCCCCACACTTTGGGAGGCCAAGGTGGGTGGATTACCTCAGCTCAGGAGTTTGAGACCAGCCTGGCCAACATGTTGAAACCCTGTCTCTACTAAAAATACAAAAATTAGCTGGGTGTGATGATGGGTGCCTGTAATCCCAGCTACTCAGGAGGCTGAGGCAAAAGAATTGCTTGAACCCTGGAGATGGAGGTTGCAGTGAGCCGAGATTGTGCCATTGCATTCCAGCCTGGGCCACAAGGGCGAAACTCCATCTCAAAAAGAAAGAAATCAAGAAGTCCTATGAAACTAAGGAGAACAATGATACAACATACCAGAATCTCTGGAACACAGCTAAGGCAGTGTTAAGAGGGAAATTTATGGCACTAAATGCCCACATCAAAAAAGTTAGAAAGATCTCAATTTAATAACCTAACATCACAACCAGAGAACCAAGAGTAAACCAATCCCAAAACTAGCAAAAGACAATCAATAACCAAAATCAGAGCTGAACTGAAGGAGATTGAGGCACGAAAAACCATTCAAAAGATCAACAAATCCAGGAGCTGGTTTTCTGAAAAAAATTCATAAAACAGACCACTAGCTAGATTAATAAAGAAGAAAAAAGATTCAAATAAATACAATCAGAAACAACAAGGGGGATATTACCACTGACCCCACAGAAATACGAATAGCCATCAGAGTATATTATGAACACTTTTATGCACATAAACTAGAAAATCTAGAAGAAATGGATAAATTCCTGGACACATACACCCTCCCAACAGTGAACCAGGGAGAAATTAAATCCTGAACAGACCAATAACGAGCTCTGAAACTGCGTCAGTAATAAATAGCTTGCCAAACATAAAAAGCCCAGAACCAGATAGATTCACAGCTGAATTCTACAAAAGAAGAGCTAGTACCATTCCTGCTGAAACTATTCCAAAAAATTGAGTAGGAGGGACTCCTCCCTAACTCATTCTATGAGGCCAGCATTGTCCTGATATTAAAACCTGGCAGAGACACAACAAAAGAAGAAAACTTCAGGCCAATATCATTTATGAACATCGATGTAAAAATCCTCAACAAAATACTGGCAAACTGAATCCAACAGCACATCAAAACAGTTTTTAATCCTAAGAGGTTGAAAAAGAGTCAGAGCCTATTGATTTACTCAGGAGAAAGTGCTTTGGGGACCATGTAGTGGGAGGGCCTGAGGAAATTTTTATTAACAAAATTTTCTGTATAAAAGATGGAGAACAGTCATTTTCTATTATTAAATACTTTCCTCACGTCTGGAGCTAACATAGTTAAAAATTCAATTCAGGAGTGACCACAGGAATACTTTTAGACATGTTAAAAATTCACTCAAGTTCCGCATCCTCCGGAAATACTCTGGAAAAATCTTTGCAAGGTCACGCCTCACTAGAATTTTGACCAAACAAAGGCATCCTATGTAGAGTGATTACTACATAATCTCCCCGGAATACCCTCAAATGCAATAAAGTTCTAGTCTCCTCAAATGCTCACTTGCAACTGTCATACCACACGTGCAAAATTTTAATTTGAAAACTTTTCTAACTATAAGAAAAGAAAGTACAGTATAATATTTCTGTCCATAGTTCACCCAGAATATTACGCATTTAGCAAAGGTCAGGACTAACAGTTCTCTGCAGGAATGTTTGTTTTCAATACTTCATAGCAAAATAAGATTTTCAAATAATACAGCAATAATCTGGTATGGAGATAGTCAAATCTTCTGGCTTTTATTCTGAACGCAGTATCAGTCTACTCCAACTCATTTCATGACGTATCTACTTGAGGAAACTTGATGCTTTTGTCACTTCTTTTCTCCATCTCCCACCTCCAGGTCAGTTGCCAAACCATGTTAACTCCAACAGGATGTAATCATTGGCCAAGACTCAGAGGACTTTCTGAACTGTTTCTGTGGCACTGTGTTCTTTTCAGGAATTTGCCTGGGCAAAGTCCTTGCATTTATTATATTAGATTTGGGCTGACAGAGGCCATTCCTCAAAGATATAATTCTGGCAATTTCTTAAAATATCTAGGGTGATGGGGTTGGTCTTGATTTGCAAAGGATGTGATGGTGATGATGACAATGAGACTTAGATAGTTGGATATAGTGCTTCATAGTTTACAATTTACCTGCAGCTATATTTTGAGGGGATAAGAAGAGAACAAAGTCCAGAGATAAAGGCTACATAAAAAACAAAAAACAAAACAAAACAAAACAAAAAAACGCTGAGAAGCTAGGGTCTTCTGATTTTAGAGCATGTATTCTTTCTGAAAGACTCAATCAAGGTAAGTGCTATAAACAAGCAAACCAAGGAGTGGTAGCAGTAGAAGAAAAAATCTTCAAGCCCTGAAACACAGCACAATATTAAGGCATTCTTTCCAAAATGGGACAAACACTCTTTCATTCACCAAATAATGAATTTTTAGTGAGAATATATCCACCCTTTCAATCTTCTTTACAAATAACTCACTCAATACAAGAAATTATATTAACCTTATATTTAAATATTTAGACAAGGGCAAGACATTGATTTTCTTGTCTTCTCTTCTTCCTACCTTCACCACATAATTTTAAGAGATGGCTTTATAATGTGTGGCTTTTCATAAGAAAATTGATAACTTTCAATATTATATACTATATAAAGTCAAACAAAACCTAAAAATGGGTGTGAAACAGTTAAACACCACTCGCATGTATACTGGCAATGAATAAGTCATTAAAAAAGTAATGTAGTGAAGGATTACATATTTATATACCATACAAGAAGTAACTATAAAAAGCAGGGCTTTCAATAAATGTGAGAATCCAAGGTGGTACTTAGCCCCATCAGCTAGTGAAAAAAAAAAAAATCCACATATTAAATGCCAGTATTCTGCTCAGCACTGGATAGTGTTTGAAACAGACACTGCACAGTTTGCCCTACTGAAGTTCACCATCTAGGTGGGAAGTTGCTGTCTTTCACCAAAACCCATCTAGAGGATTAATAAAACTCCTCTTATTACTGTAGCAATTCAAAGAAAATATTTTGTAGCATAACTCAATAACCTATTTGCAGATTTGGAGAAGACTGGCAAATCTAATGACTGCAAGGATTGCCCAAATAGTAAATAGGTAGAGAAATGGCTGCAGTAATAGAAATACAGCTGCTAAGATTCTGTACTGTGAAGCCTGAAATTAGAGCAGTTGTCAGAGTGACAACTGAAATTAATTGCTACGTTCACGAGAAGGTCACCGGTCTCCAGTGAACCAGAGGGATCCCACACTAACTGGATCACACAAGCAGCTGAATGATACAAACCAGCATGATGAAAGGGAGAGGATCTAAAAGGAAATGAGGCTTTCATAAATCATACGTTAGCCTCTTGATTGTTGGAACGGGGAGTGGTAAGCAGAGAAGGAATCATCATAAATACAAGTAGGAAGTTGGTGGCTCCCCTTCTGAGGATGAGAATGTGGTCGCAAAACAAGTTCGAAGGGCAGATGTTCATACAGGATTACAGAGTATAATATGGGAAGTTCTGTACAAGGATGATTTTCAGAATCATAGGAAAGGCTGTTTAAATGCACAGTAAGAGAGTCTAGAATCACAGTCGAGACTTGATAAAGCAGAAAGTCTATATCACCATGCTGTATGTGGACCAATGACTCCATCTGCTTCCAAACACTGAAATATCAAACATAGGGAAGCCATACAGAATTAGACAAATACAAGGCATATAAGCTGTTACTATAAGATTTCAGTACCTTTTTCTGTTCAATACAGGATGTTGTGATGGTCATTTTCAACAGAGTGATGCAAGCAGCTGTGATCAGTTAGCATTCAAAATAACCTTTCTGCAATACCTGGAGTAGGCTTTTTCTAGACCTCTCTTATGAGTAGGGAAAGATATATTAATATGTTGCCTATCAAGATTCTCATTGGATGGAGGACCAAGTGAAGAGGAGCTCTTAGGTGGCTGATTACATTTTAGTGCACATATGTGTAAGGTATTTTAAAAATTTAACATCACCATCAAGCTATAAGATACATAAAGCTAAGGACTAAGAAGTATTTTTGAGCAAATCTGCTATTTAGTTGGACACAGTAGTGTGGGTTCAGTTACTGACAGCTATAATTGATTCTCATTATTTGCAGTCACGTTTTATAAAGTCATCATAAACACTGAAGTAGTGAATACTGAAACACTGTTCCTAGGGGAAATACAGAGACAGGTTCCTGTGAGCCTCTGGTCACAACATTTTCATCAACTCGTTAATACATAATATTGTTTTATGTGTGTTTCTGTTTGAAGACATCTTATTTAACAAATACTGTTGATTCATTAACACTGAACTCAACAGCACTAAACTCATGCCTAAACAAAGCTTATCTAACACGTCTTTTCTCTGTAAAAGCACATCAAAGCACTTAGGAAGACCAGACAGCACTTCAGCACTATACTTGGGACCATTTTAAACAGCAAAATTATCAAAAAAGGAGCAAAAAAGAAACAAACAAACAAACCCCAAAAATCATGGCACTAAATAGACCATGCAAAGGAAACTTGTTGATGAGAGCTGGAACAAGAGGGCAGAGCATCACCTTGTTCTACCTGAGTTATTTTGCTGTCCTGAGAAAGACAAAACAGAAACTCTTTGGTGCAATTAGGGGTAGAAATGGATCCAAAAAATAGTCTGTGGTGTCTATCCACATGCCCAGCAGTTCCCCAAGAAAATGGGGCCTGATTAAGAATTATTTTTATCTTTGGACGGCTACATAAAGAAGGACACATTAGGAAGATGATCATGGAACTAAATGAACATCAAAATGTAAAATGCCATGTTTAGCAGGTACTACTAGAACGTTTAAAAAGGCATATTTAGAACAAATAGGTTATACATCAACAAGTAAAAATAAAGAAGGGGTAGAACGGGCTAGAAATATGTTCAGAAGAAGTTCAGGGACAGTCACAGGTGGCTATTAAGAAAAGGCAGGAAGTATCAGATAACTTTTTAATAACATGCCACACTAAATTCTTTGGATTCGCTAAGGTGAGGTGAAATGCATGTGTTTCTTCTTTGTTTCCTAGCCTAGGAAAGGAGACATGTTGATGATGGTGCCCAGGTTTGTGAAGGTGAGCTTCATCTATGGGTAGCTCCACAAGTAGATATTAAGCACCCATTGGTGCTCATTCTTTCTCTCGTGCGTGTGCAGAGGCCCAGCTGTCAGGAAGGACAGGAACAGCTCTGGCCAGTTAGGCTTAATGACTCATTTCAGCTATTTTGGGTGATTGACTCTCCACAATTACAGAAGGCTGCTCAAACTCCTTGGCAAGATTGCCTCATCATCACCTCACAGCCTTACCATAGGCCTCCATGCCTTGTAGGCTTAAAGTGTAAGCCAACTATCTCCTGGCCTAGTATCTGGTCATTAATGAGGCAATTAATGGGAAAAACAAAAGCTTTAAGGGTTCACGCTGTGAAGCAAGGCTCCAAACTGAGGGAAAGACCATTTGGTTGTCTCCAAAAAGGTATCCTAACTTAACTTGTATGGCTCCCTTGCTCTTATGACTCACCCAGTGGTTTCCAAATCCTGATTGATCAAGTGGTTCCCTTGTCTTAGATCTTTTTTGGTACCATATGCAAAAGCACACGTCATTTATTTTTTCAATAATTATTTGAGAGCCCACTATATGTCAGAAACTGTTCAAGGAGACATTGGGGATAATGCAATGAACAAAACAGAGAAGTCTATGCCTCTAGTCATTCATATATATATATATATGAATATATATATGGTGATATATATATGAATATATATGGGGATATATATATGTGTATATATATGGTGAGAGAGATATATATTTTTTATATATATATGGTGATAAATAGGTATGATATCTAAACTGGCATGGCACTGGCACTGACCAATCAGAAGAGATGTTGGCCATAGTTTTGGAGTGGGGTCCTGGAAGGACATGAGGTATTAACTTTTTGATTGTTGGATTGTGGGGAGATCCATGGAATCTGGAGGAAGGGGGATGGGAAGCAAAGGGTACTTAGCTCAGGACAGCAACTATTTATCAGCTTATACGTAAGGAAGTATTTCAGCATTTTTAACAATTGATGTGGCTGAATAGGAGCCTGGTGATAAGTGTCATGGGGAAAATGATGGCACAGAATGAACAAAATGTGAAGAGAATGACTTATCCCAGGGACAGTGAAAGAAAATACTTAGGTTTTACAATGGAACTTTTTAGAGGAATGCAGTAAAATAAAGTTGGAAAGGGGGAGTAGGTGAGAACAGTACTTTAACTTTTTCTAAGCAATAGATTTTGTTTTTATACCATTCTGTGAAAACAAAACACCCTTAATCTTATTTACCTGGAGTGCATCATGATCTCAAGGTCCTGATGTAAATGATAAGGGTACGAAAACAACAGATGCTTTACAGGAGAACAAATATAAACCAATAACACCTGAACTTAGTAACATTTGAATATTGATAACTTCCTCTCATTGATATAACAGGAAGCAATGGAGTAGAAAATAAAGCTATAAGTCATGACAAGAAGCAGAAGCAGCAGGTCTGTTCTGAGCAACATACTAGTCTCAGACTTGGTTGGCCTTTAGGCATTGAAGGGTGGATATTTCTCTAACAGCTCTATTTCTGAAGACAAAAAATTGCATGTTAGGCTTAATAGGCTTCTCACTTTTCATTTTGAAGTAGTTTGGATCCAACAAAAGTCATTTTTAAGTATTAGTTTTTGAGAAGGTGACATTTAAGAGACTCAAGAGTTTTACTGTAATCCCAGCATTTTGGGAGGCCGAGGTGGCAGATCACGAGGTCAGGAGATCGAGACCACCCTGGCTAACACAGTGAAACCCCGTCTCTACTAAAAAAATACAAAAAATTATTTTTGTGGTGGCAGGCCCCTGTAGTCCCAGCCATTCGGGAGGCTGAGGCAGGAGAATGGTATGAACCCGGAAGGCGGAGCTTGCAGTGAGCTGAGATCGCGCCACTGCACTCCAGCCTGGGCGGAAAAAAAAAAAAAGAAAAAAGAGACTCAAGAGTTTTAAAAGTATGACCAAGAGCTATGAGCAGACTATAGACAGAGAAAAAAACATTTTAGGCCTTTTAGGCCTAGGCCTATGTAATGCCCTTAACATAAACACAGGAAAAAGAAAGAAACAAGACATCTAAAAATCCTGTTTCCATGCCTATGAAAAGAATTCTAATCAAGGTTATTCAGAGTGTGGTGAATAGCATCTTCTTTCAATAGTCTGCCAAATCCTAAATGCAAAGTTTCTCAGTTTGAGATCTGATTTATCTGGAAGGATGATCCATAACTTTAAGATTTTTTCAAAGCCATCCCTAACCTAAGATTCAGAACCAATGGCATAAATTTATTCATTTATTCAACAAGTATTTATTCGGTGCCTACTATATGCCAGGTACTAGTCTGAGCACTGGGGTAATGCAGAGCAAGTCCAGTGAGGTCTCCATTCTCATGGAATTTCCATTCTATTAAGGAGGTTGGAAGAGTTTATGAGAGTTTGAGTCAAACGCATTTGGGCTTAGACACTGGTGTGGCAACCTGGAACAGGTTTTTTTTGGCTCCCTGAACTTCCATTTCTTACTCTATAAAGTAGGAATAAAAAGACTAGAATTAAAATGATTTAAATATCTAGCATAGGGATAAAAATTCAGTAATTTAATTATTATTATTAAACTCCCTTCACCAGGAAAAAGTAGGTATGGGTTGGAGATATATCATTACTCCATTTTTATAGATGAAAAGGGTAAGCTCAGAGGGGTTGCATGAATTGTGTTAGGCAAGGGAGTGATTTATATAGCTGTGCTCTGGGCTAACTAGCTGATAGATTGGCTGGCTCTTGATTTCTCTCTTCCACAATGCTTTTCCCTAATTAGGGCTCTGCTGGATTCATCAGCTTTAAAGAACCATTGAATTATTTAAAACAGGGATTGGCAAACTATGACATGCTGCTTGTTTTTATATGGCCCTCAAGTTAAGTGTGGTTTCTACATTTTTAAGTGGTTGAACACACACAAAAAAATAGTATTTTGTTTATACCTGAAAAGTATTAGAAATCTATGTTCCAGTCTCCATAAATAAAGTCTTACTGGAACATTGCACAACCATTTGTTAATGTACTGTTCTATAATGGCTTTCATGCTACAACAGCATATTTGAGTAGTTGTGACAAGAGACCATATGGCCTGCAAGGCTTAAAATATTTACTATCTGGCCCTTTACTAAAAAAGTATGCCAACCCTGATTTAAAATGTCATTTTCTCTTGTAGGACAGACATACCAAATATACATCTTCTAAATGAGTAATGGATATACCTTAAAATTAAAAAATCCAGTGTATCTGATAAGTATGCAGAGTGAAACATTTTGATCACAGCAATTGGAATATTTAAATGAGACAATAAATATGTATGAGTATTTTAGAAGTATTAAGTCATCTGAGTTTCACAACAACTCTAAGAAGCAAGTACTTTTTACATCTGAGAGAAGTGAAACTCAACAAGGTTGGGAAATATATCAGAGGCCACAAAGCTATTAAATAGCTGGGCTGCAACTGGAATTGAAGCCTATACTTCTATCTCCCAGACCAATATCACATAATGGATAGCCCAACAGCGCCTGTAGTCCCAGCTACTCGGGAGGCTGAGGCAGGAGAATGGCGTAAACCCGGGAGGCGGAGCTTGCAGTGAGCTGAGATCCGGCCACTGCACTCCAGCCTGGGCGACAGAGCGAGACTCCGTCTCAAAAAAAAAAAAAAGAAGCTATGCATAGGCAGGCTTACCTAATCTCTGCCTTTCCAAAATCTATTCCCTGATATTACCTTATAGCTAGTTTCATTACTTCTCTAAGATACTTTTTTCCTTCTGTAAAATGAGAAAAATACCTAACTTGAGAAATTTTTTCATTCATTTGTTTTTCGGTTTTCATTCTCATTTTTTTCATAATAGTCAATAAAATTGCCAGGTTACTGTAAAGACTTAATATATTTACAATGTCCTACATGTATCAATATATCACATGTAACCCCAAAATATGTGCAATTATTATGAATCAATCAAAAATGATCATATATTAGGTCACATAGAAACCTCAATAAACTAGTATGTGTGTGTGTATATATATACACACATGCATATGTATATTACAATGCCTGGATGCTATATTATATATATATGTTACAATGCAAAAAAATACATTTTACAATGCCTGGCATACGATAAATGATAGCTGCTACTATGTCATTACTATTGTATAGGAGATATTTTCTTAGGATGCACATGCATAGCAAATCTGCTAAGCCAACTCTGGGGGCAGAGGGAGGTGGCAGCTGTAATAATTGCAAAGACAATTAAATATGTTCCTTAGTCCCTGAAAGAAGGCCTAGCAATCATTCCCAGGCTTTCAGTGCTTGTTAGACAGCTTCTCCTGGAGGAGCAGTTTCTGCACCCACGGTAAAGTAAAGGAGTGACAAATACTGCTGAGGTTGGGATGAGGAGCTAGTAATCCATCCTAGGTCAGTTCTTCATAGTTGATGGATGGTGTCTGCCTATAAGAAAGTGTGTGCTCTACAGGAAGAATCAACGTTAGCATGTGGAGAAGAAACAGCTATTATGTAGAAATAGGAGAGGCAGCAGTTGTGAGGAAAGGTAAGTACAGTAGTTGTAATTTTTACTTTAGAATTCTCTTCTTTGAAAAAGGAAACTAGAGAGACTGAGGCACTGAAACATGCTGTGACGTTACTTTAAACCCCTAGCGGGGGAAATACCTGCTACAAGATTTCCTTAATCTCTAATCTGGTAGCAGATACTTTCCCCTGGTCATGAAGCTAGGAGTTTATCTTCCATTGATGAACAAACAATAGTTACCTTCCTAGTGCGGGCCAGGCACTGTTGCCAAGTACTGTGATCAGATCTCCTCAACTGATTCTCACAACTACCCTGTGAAGTAGATGTTGATATCTCCATTTTATAGATGTGAAAACAGACTTGGAAGGGGCAAGTGACGCTGAACCTGGCCCAACACTGCTGGTAAGAATCAGAGTTAGGATTGAATCAAGTCTTTTGACACCTATTCCACTGCGCTTTCAACTAATCCTTAGCTACCACTCATGGCTAGTGTTCTATGTGGATATAATGCCCTATATGTATCAAAATATCACAGGTACCCCCATGTGTTAATTTGTTAGTTCATTAAACAAATACTTATGAGACACATCACGAAGAAGTGTCTTAAGAGGGAGCACACACTGCAGTAAAATCCAGACATGGGAGGAAGCATGGAGGACAGTGGGAATGAGGAATGACTGCAAATGGGTATGGAGTTTTTTAGTATGTTGAAACTGTTCTAAAAGTAGATTGTGGTGATGGTTATACAACTCTTGGAGTTTACTACAAATGATTGGACTGTACACTTTAAATGGATATTTATAATATGTAAATTATATCTCAATAAATCTGCTAAAAAAGAAGAAAATAAAAATAAATATACCAAGAAAGGATATACTCTATAAGATTAGAATAGAAATAGGCATATGTCATATGAGTCTTTATATCAAAAGAGGATACTGCACAGGATTATATTATAGTTTGATTTTGGTACATGCCACAATAAGTGATTATAAACATAAGAACAAAACAAATAAATAAAAAACCCCAGGTACAGCCAGATGCAATGGCTCATGCCTAGAATCCCAACACTTGGGGAGGTAGGTGGGGGCAGGAGGATCACTTGAGCCCAGGAGTTTGAGGCCAGCCTGGGCGACACAGCGAGACTCTGTCTCTACAAAATAAAAAAATTAGCCAGGTGTGCTGAGGCATGCCTATAGTCCCAGCTACTCAGGAGGCTGGGGTGGGAGAATTGCTTCAGTTGCTTCAATCCGGGAGGTCGAAGGAAGCTGCAGTGAGCTATCATTATGCCACTGCACTCCAGCCTGGGTAACAAAGTGAGACTCTGTCTCAAAAAAAAAAAAAAAAAAAAAAGGGATTCTTAATTTTTTCGTGTGTAACTCCCACAGGTGTTATGCTAGGCTCAAAATTAGGTTTGCTGCCCAGGTGTGGTGGCTCATGCTGCAATCCCAGCATTTTGGGAAGCTTAGGCAGAAGGATCGCTTGAGGTCTGGAGTTTTGAGACTAGCCCAGGCAACATAGCGAGACCCAGACTCTACAAAATAAATAAATAAATAAATAAATACATAAATAAATAGAAATAAAAAAATAGGTTTGCTAGGACACCTTTTTCCATTGCTAGGACACCTTATTTCCAAAAAGATACATTTAATAAGAAAGCATTGATCACCTTTTAGTTCCGATCTTGTACTAAAAGCTTTACAAAGAAAACAACTGTGAAGCATGCTCATGCTTCCTTTCCAAACTTTAAGTTCATTTCTCTGTAAATTGAGAAGCAGGGTCTGAATGCATAGGAATATATAAAAATTTTGACATAGATGGGAACAGAAAAGAGTTCCCTATTAATATGAAAAGTTCCCACTGATTCATGATTCCAACCAATCAATGGTACAATTCAACAATTGAGGTTACAGTTTGTACCTTATTCCTATTTGAACTCAAATGTAAATGGTGCTAGATTTGCTCCTTTCCTTGAGTAAAAGCTGTAAGAATTAAGGCCTTTCAATTTCTTTTCCAGTTTTACAGAATTTGATGAGCCTAAAGTAAGCCATCCCACCACATCAGTAAACATACCATAATTAAACTGGAATTTTAACATTATAATTTACTTTTAGAAAAAGAGGCAAAAGCCAAGTAAGCTTATAGTAGGAACTTACTTTAAAGATGCTCTGGAAGTCCCAGACTGTGTTCTTAGGGCAGTACAGATTCTGCTCTATCTGATAACCTTCTACACTGACCACACAGGATGAAGTGAAACAGTATGAGAAGGATGAGCCCGAGACACTGAAAGACCTGGATGTGCTTTCCAAATCATTACATAAGACAAACATGAAACTTAATACATTATACTTACTAAACGACGCACAAAGATTATATATACTAAAACATGTTTTCAAGAAAGTTGAAAACCAGGTTATCTTCTCTTTGCACAAAATTATTCTATATATAAATATCCATTTCACCCATTTCAGCTAATCTAGGGTTACAACATATTATGACTAAAGTCCATTAAGCAGCCAGTGTCCTTCAAGGTTTGACAAATTAGTAGATTGTTTCTGTGTACATTTTTAAGTTTATAACTTGATAATTCATTAATTGAAGTTATGGCCATTTGTCTGTATTAGGGCAAACACTATTTGCTGACTTCAGAAACGTTTATTTTTCCTGTGCTTACTCATCTCTAAGGAACAAAGACTAAACCATATGAATAAAAATCCTCCCCAACATTTCAATAGACTAAAAATCCTTAATATGACAAAAATAAGGATAAGGGTTCAAAGAGGATGAGTTTGAATACTTAGAATTTGAAAGCTGTATCCCCTTACAGTTGTTTTTGAAAGTACTTAGCATGTGAAATAACCAATGCTTACCAAGCAAGAGGTGTTATTTAACATTTGTGTACATTATCTCTAGAGAGAGACCCCAATATCCAATTACATGCACCCTGTCTGCCTGCACTCCACCCCCTGTTTTACAGTTGACAAAGTGGAGACAGAGATTATGCAATCTAACATCACACTGCTAGTAAATGTCAGAGCCGGGATTACAAGGACTCTTAAACCTTGATGTGAATGTAAATTGCCTGGGGCATCTTGATAAAATGGAACCTGATTCTGTAGTGCTGGGGTTGGGGTTGAGAGTCTATATTCCTAACGTGTCAATGTTCCTGATCCACAGACCTTCCTTTGAGTACTAAGATTATTACAAGGTTCAGTAAAGAATGTCTAGATGCTCCTCCATCCCGTTTGGAGTATTGGCATACATCATATTATCGTGTTTTGCTTTATTGTGCTTGGCAAAAATAATTTTTTTTAATTGAAGGTTTGTGGCAATTCTGCACCAAGCACGTCTATCAGTGCCATTTTTTCCCAACAGCATGTGCTCAATTCATGTCTCTGTCACATTTTGCAAGACATGCAAGACATTGCAATACTGATGTGTCAATATTGCAAGACTATTTCAATTTTTTTCATTATTACTACACTAATATGGTGATCTTTGATGTTGCTATTGTAATCATTTCGGGGCCACAGACTGCACCCATATAAGATGGAAAACCTAATCAATGAATGTTTTGTGTTCTGACTGCTCCGCTGACTGGCTGTTCCACTGTATCTCGCCCTCTCTGGGTTTCCCTATTCCCTGAGACACAGCAATATTGAAATTAGGCCAATTAATAACCTTACAATGCCTTCTAAGTATTCATCTGAAAGGAAGAGTCACATATTTGTCACTTCAAATCAAAAGCTAGAAATGATTAAGCTTAGGGAGAAAGGCATGTCAAAAGCCAAGACAGGCTGAAAGCTAGGTTTCTTGCTCCAAACAACTAAGCTGTGAATGCGGGAAAAAAAAAAAAAAAAGAGTTCTTGAGGAAAATTAAAAGTGCACTCCAGTGAGAACAAAATGTGATGAAATTGAAACAGTCTTCTTACTGATAGGGACAAAGTTTTAGTGGTCTGAATATAAGATTAAACCAGCTATGACATTCCCTTAAGCCAAAGCTTAATCTACAGCAAGACCCTAACTCTCTTCAGTTCTATGAAGGCTGAGAGAAGTGAGAAAGCTGCAGAAGAAAAGTCTTGACACTTGCCGAGGTTGGTTCATGAGGTTTAAGCAAAGAAGCCACCTCCATAACATAAAAGTGCAAGGTAAAGCAGCAAGTATTGATGTAGAAGCTGCAGCAAGTTATCCAGAAGATCTAGCTAACTGATGAAGGTAGCTACACTGAACAATAGATTTTCAAAGTAGACAATATAGACTTCTATTGGAAGAAGATGACTCTAGGACATTCATAGCTAGAGATAAGTTAATACCTGGCTTCAAAGGTTCAAAGGAAAAGTCTGACTCTCTCATTAGGGGCTAATGCAGCTGGTGACTTTAAGCTGAAGCCAATGTTCATTTGCCATTCCAGAAATTCTATGGCCCTTAAGAATTATGCTAAATATACTCTACTTGTGCTCTATAAAGGGAACAACAAAGCCCAGATGACAGCCTGTTTACAGCATGGTTTATTGAATATTATTATTATTTTTTTGAGACATAGTCTCACTTTGTTGCCCAGGCTGAAGTGCAGTCGTGCAATCTCGGCTCACTGCAGCCTCTGCCTCCCAGGTTCAAGCAATTCTCCTGCCTCAGCCTCCAGAGTAGCTGGGACTACAGGTGTGCACCACCACGCTTGGATAATTTTTGTATTTTTAGTAGAGACGAGGTTTCACCATGTTGGCTAGGCTGGTCTCGAACTCCTGACCTCATGATCCACCTGCCTCAGCCTCCCAAAAGTGCTGAGATTACAGGTGTGAGCCACCGTGACCGGCTGGTTTACTGAATATTTTAAGCCATTGTTGAGATCTACCTCTTAGAAAAGAAGAGTTCTTTTAAAATATTACTGCTCATTGGTAATTCACCTGGTCACCCAAAGTCTCTAATGGAGATTTACAAGATGAAATTTTCATGCTTGTTATACATCCATTCTGCAGCCCATGAATCAACGAGTGAATTCAACTTTCAAGTCTTATTACTTATGAAATACATTTTTTTGTAAGGCAATAGTTGCAATAGATAGTAATCCCTCTGACGGATCTGGACAAAGTCCACTGAAAGCCTTCTGTGAAAGACTAGCCATTCTAGATGCCATTGAGAACATTTGTGATTCATGGGAAGAGGTCAACATATCAATATTAATAGGAGTTTGGGAGTAGATCCCAAACCTCATGGATGACTTTGAGGAGTTCAATGTTTCCATGGAAAAAGTAACTGCAGACGTGGTTGAAATAGCAAGAGAACTTGAATTAGAAGTGAAGCCTGAAGATGTGACTGAATTGCTGCAATCTCATGAGAAAACTTTAATGCATAAGGAGATGTTTCTTATGGATGAGCAAACAGAATGAGTTCTTGAGATGGAATATATTGAAGATGCTGTGAACATTGCTGGTATGACAACAAGGATTTAGAAAATTTCACAAACTTAGTTGGTAAAGCACTGGCAGGGTTTGAGAGGACTGATTCCAATTTTGAAAGAAGTTCTACTCTGAGTAAAATGCTATAGGACAGCATTGCATGCTACAGAGAAATCGTTTGTGAAAGGAACAGTCAATGGATGCGGAAAACTTCATTGCTATTTTATTTTAAGAAATTGTCACAGTCACTCCAACCTTTAGTAGCCACCACCTTGAGCAGTCAGCAGCCACCGACATCAAGTCAGGACCCTCCACCAGCAAAATTACAACTCGCTGAAGGCTCAGATGATCGTTAGCATTTTTTCACAACAAAGAATTTTTAAATTAAGGTATGTACATTGGCTTTTAAAAAACATAATGCTATTGCACACTTAATACGCTACAGTATAAACATAACTTTTATATGCACTGGGAAATTAAAACATTCTGGTGACTTGCTTTATTGCAACATTCACTTTACTGCAGTTACCTGAAACGGAACACACGATACTTACAAGCTATTAGCCTGTGTGTGCACATATGGTGATAGGGATTCAAGAAACTAAGAGCTTCAGTTCAGTGTCCCAAGTTATGCCACAGGATTTTGTTTGAGGCAAAACTGTGATCATGAGTCATTTGACTTACTCTGTGAAATGACATTTGATATATCTCTAGTGAGGCATTTCTTTCACTATGTTGCAATTTATTTCCACTTAGCTGGAATATCTCTTTTATAATTTTATGTTTCCAGCACGAACAGACAGCCCAAAAGTTTATTGCAGAAAGCTGAGCACCAAACTCTTATTCTCTTCTTCCTGGGCCCACAGACTGCATTTCCTAGCCTCCTAAACTTGCACTTAAGTGTAGCCAAGTGACTGAGTTCTACATAATGGCATTTGAACAGAAGTGGTATGTGCCACCTCCAGTTCTGACATATAAAAACTTTGTGGGCAGGTCCTCCATGCTGTTTTCCCATCTGCCAGCTTGAAGTAGAAAAGCACAAATCCTTTGGGAGCCACATGTTGAAACTGGCGGGGCCCCAATACTGAAGACACTTAGGTCTCTGAATCGGGACTTGGAGAAGAGCTGCTTGCTCATCAGGAACATCTGTTTAGGCTATGTGAAAAACATACTTCTATTGTGGGTAAGTCATTATGCATTTTCAGATTGTTTGTTATAGCAGCTAGCATTACTTCAACATAGAGATCCTTAGTAATGATTTGCTGAATGAGTGGAAGAAGTATCGAGTTTCTCTGTATTGTGATCTTGCCCATTTCAGGCAGGAACAAGCTAGAATTTCCATGCTATCAAATTAACGTCAGAAAAATGAGTTCACAGGTAAGAATTCAGTTTCTCCTGTGAGAGCCTCCACAATTTTATTATGAAGCTTATCCTGGCACACTCTTGGCACTTGATAGTATCACAGCCAAAGTCTGCACAGTTTTCTAGGTGGCATAAGTTTATGATATTCAGATGAACATTTTCTTAGTGTTACTTGGTTGCCCAAGAGGTGGTTCTAAATGCTGCTTTTCTGTTTAACTTTGCTGAAAGGAGGAATTTCTATTTAAGGGATGAGACAGTAAATGAACATTTGTGTTAAAAAAAAAAATCCCAAATGTTTAAATTTAACTTAACATTAAGCCCACCTCAAAATATTTTCACAGTCCCAGAATGATGATTGCTAACCTCTGCTGCTAGTTCCTGAACTCTGGTCCTCCCCTGGAACTTGGCTAAGCAAGTGTCATGTAAACAAAAAATAAATAATGAATTTTTAAAACCCCCTCTTCTTTAGAGGACATAAGAGGGAATGTTAAAATCTAACAGCTGTGCAAATGTAGTTATCAACTAAACAGCTCAAGCTATCAGTGGCAATGTCACCCTGACACTACCTAGAATCTACATGATTTGGCTATTAGTCCAATTTGGTTTAAACTGCCGGAGCCTCCATTTCTTCATTTGTAAAATTAGAGGTTTCAGTGATTCCTAACTGTCTGAGAACCAGTATCCCCTTTCATAATACATTTTAACACCTAATTTACTATTAGAAATAAAATCGATAACCCACCTATTTCAAAAAATACATTTTATAATTTATATTATTTCAAAATGTAAATACCAGACACATCTAAACTAGAAAACATAAATAGTCAAATGCTTTATAAACCTACTAATAAACAATAAGTTTGGATTTTAAAGAAACAAAAGAGTAAAGGAAGAGTTATATAAAAATGTCTTATTTGTATTCAATAAGAGAAAGAGGAACATAACTTAACTGAACTAGGTTTACAATTCAAGTCAAATAACATTGTTGAAATGAAGAAAATTAGGAAGACTGGGCTGTATCTATAAATGTTATGCCAGAGCAATTTTTTCTTTTTTTGTTTGGAGACAGTCTCTCACTCTGTCATTCAGGCTAGAGTGCAGTGGCATGATCTTGGCTACTGTAACCTCTGCCTCCCAGGTTCAAGCGATTTTCCTGCCTCAGCCTCCTGAGTAGCTGGGACTACAGGCGTGTACCACCACGCCCGGCTAATTTTTGTAGAGACAGGGTTTCACCATGTTGGCCAGGCTGGTCTCAAACTCCTGACCTCAGGTGATCCACCTGCCTCGGCCTCCCAAAATGCTGCGATTACAGGTGTGAGTCACTGTGCCCGGCCAAGCAATTTTCTTATGGTATTACATGTTGAGGCAGTGATGAACTATTACAGAAAACATATGTTCTATCTTGATAACTCACACATATGGAGAGAAATTCATTCATTAAACTTGAAGACTCTGGAGATGTAGAAAAGAGGCTGCAATGGAAAAGAATCAATAATTTCCACAACATAGATTATTATTATTGTGTTGTTATCTAGAATGGGATAAAGGGACACATTTTAAAAATAATCTTAATTAATGAAATTCAATAACAGCCTCATATTTCATGTTCCCACTATTTTAATAATTTGTGCAAATTTATGTTTTAGTAAGTAGAGAACATTTTTAAATTTGATACCTACCATCTTCATTAATAAATAATTACTGGAGTAGTTCCTTTTGCAACTCTCTCCTAGTACTTTCTCCCATTACCCAAACAGAGATGAAGCAAAACAAACAAATATCCAGCCTACAGTTATGTTTCTCCATTTTTACGGAACTGCAGACTTTACCTTAGCAAACTAAGAGAAAACTGACTAGAAACTAAAGTTTTGAAAGATGTTTTACATATGAACATTAAGATGTTTGCACACTATTTCACAAAACTGACATGGAATATCAGAATAATACTGATGGAGGGGAATGCTTCTTCTGCAAAAAAAGCTGTATCGCAATTCAGGGAGAATCTCATGTTATTAGTTACTGATCATAAATATGCAAGAGAATAATAATGCTAAGTTGAGCCCAATGGTCCAAATATTCCTTTACTGTAGCACAATCTGGCATGACTGCCTTTAAATGAAATCTATACTTCATGTCAATTTGAAATCAGCACATCATAAAATTTGTAAAAGGAAATTTAGCTATTTACCCCTCTACAGAATCACTAATTTGATAATAAATATTTTTGAGAAAATATAAGACAAAAACTTTCTAAATAAGCAATTTACATTGATATTCTATATTTAAATTATTTTTTATAAAAGCATGAGCTTTGGAGTCAGATCTGGATTTGAATCCTGATTCTACCACTCAATATATAATATATATAAAGAGCTTAGCAACGTTCAAGGCACATAGTAAATCCTCAACTGTTAGCTGTTATTAATTTTAATCAAAGCAGTGGTGGCTATTTATAAACACAACTATGCAAGCTTTATGTACATTATTGCATTTGTTCCTCCTAATTATTCAATTAGTATTATCTCTGTTGAATACATGAAAACACTAGGGTTCGGAAAAAGTTGACAAACAGGCCCAAGGTCTGAGTGTGTCAGAAGCCAAAGAGCCAATGCTACTGACTACTAAATTGTTGCTTCTTAAACGGGTCCATGAGAAATCCTTGTGGAGCATGTATGTGTTGGGTGTAGGAAAGTGCCCATGAACTTACTATGAGAATTAAGCATTATTCGTGTTGATGAAACATTTTAAAATAATATTCATGTTCTGAATTATTTGGATAATTGTATTAAAACCAAATACTGGCACAACCATTTCAGTGCTTAGGTTTGCATCTGTATTGACTTCCCTGTTAAGGCCCAGTTCTACATTAGTGGTGGAAGGTTTATGGAGAACAGAGGTTGCTTTAATAGGGGAATGATGCATTCAGGCTAGATGAGGACCAAATAACATCACTATGTGCTGAACAAATTAAAGTAACAGTCTGAATAGAAAAAAAACAGGGTGAATTGGGTCATCACACAGCACACAGCACATGCCTGTTGAACTGAAAAGAGCTTGTACTGTAGCACTCAGTACCATAATCACATTACAAGTGACGATTTCATTTTGTCAAAACATCACTATTTAATACTATTTTAAATTTTATTAGTTTTATAGTTTTGGTTTTATACTTGTTTTGGTTTTATACTTGTGCAAGACGTACGAACATAAAGCATTTATTCCTAGTTTTATGTTTATATATATTTAGATAATATTATAATAAATATAAATTAAGCAAAAACTGAGCTAAGAGATTTTTTTCCTTATTAAAAAATGAAGTACATTATTCATGTTTGAGAAAACTGGTCTACACGGTCAGTCCCACTTGTGAGTGTCATCTTCAGCAGGTAACTTCTATTATCACCAACCTCACAGGATTTGTAAGAGGATTAGAAGAGATGATGAACTTTAGAGTGCCTGGACCACAGGAGGAATTACAATGATAGTTCTGTCTCCTTTCCTTGAAGGAGAAAATCTGCAAGCTAAATGCAATCTACGCTCCTTTACTCTAACTATGGTCTGGGGACCAGGAAAATTGATAATACCTAAGAGCTTGTTAGAAACTGATAATCCCAGAGGCCACTCCAGAACTACTGAATTGGAATCTCCATTTAATAATATAGTCAGCTGATTTGTTATATGCACATGAAAGTCTGGGAATCACTAGTCCAGGTCTCCACAGAGAATGCTGACTAACATTCACTGAGTTTTTAACTACTCTCCAGGTTAACTTTGGTAATTAGAGAAAGACCTGAGGTAAATGGTCAAAAAATAATGTCTCATCCTGGGGTTCAATATAAACACTATTATTTCACTATTGGTTCTTCATAGGCTATATTTGTATAAAGTGAGACCCTCTTTAAAAGGGTTCTAACTTCTAATTCAGAATGAGAAAAAAAGTTTAAAACGCAAAGTTTTCATAAAAGCTTTCTGAATTTTCAGTAAGCAAATTGTAAGATCTGCCAATTTAAGCATTTTTAGGTTTCCTTCACCCAACAGCAATTAAAATCATTTATATATGTTAAGCTCTTAAATATTTAGCTCACAAGATCTGGTCTAACAAAGTCCTGTCTCAGTCTGTGATGACTGTGTGCTTACATTAACCAAACACATTATCAAAAAAATGGTGACTGTATACAAAATGTATTAGCTTTACTGTCTAACAAAAGTATCAGATCACATTCTGCAGTTGTGATTTTGTTAGTGTAATTCACCTAGAGAATACCTATGCTTTTCTTCCTGAACTCAGTGGTCCTATACATTTAAGGCATACTGTACTTGAAAAGATTCAAAGATGCTCTTCTTGAAAGTGTAAAAAATAATAACTAATAAACAAGAGAGTCACTAATATCTAAAAATGATCTTGATACCATCTATTTAAGGACTAGTTCAGTAAGACTCAAAGCTTGAACTAGTTTATTGATTGCTCTATGTTCTTCACATATGGACCACAGAAGTCAGACTCAAACAATGTAAAGCAAGGCAGATTATGCATATATGTGTGTGTGCATGTATGTATATGTATATATGGTTAGGCCTACCAGGCAATCCTTATCATCTCTGGGGTTATGATATGACCTAGATTATAGGTATGTTATGAACTCAATGCTTATGTTCTCTCTCACCTGCAAATTCTTATGTTGAAACTCTAACATACAAAATGATGGCATATGGAGGTGGGGCCTCTGGGTGCTAATCATGTCATGAGGGTGGAGCCCTCACGAATGGGATTAGTGGCCTTACAAGAAGAGACAGGAAAGTAACGATGTCTCTCTCTCTCTCTCTGCCAAGTGAGAATATAGCAAGAAGCAGATCATCCACAAACCAGAAGAGGGCCTTCATCAGGAATTGCATTGGATGGCACCTTGATCTTGGGGTTTCTCAGCCTCCAACTGTGAGAAATGAATGTATGTTGTTATGCCACCTAGTTTACGGTATTCACTCAAAATGACTAAGGTAAGGTAAAGCCCTCCTTCATTCTTCATGGTCTCAGGCAATTGCAAAACAAGAGTTAATTATATGCCAAGAAGTATTAGTGCCAGCACAGTGAAAACACTCTAGCACATGTTAATTATGATGATTACAACTTAAGAAAACTATAATCAGAAACCTGGCCAGGCAAGGTGGCTTATGCCTGTAATCCGGCACTTTGGGAGGCCGAGGTGGGCAGATGAATTCGAGAGCAGCCTGGCCAACATGGTGAAACCCCGTCTCTACTAAAAATACAAAAATTAGCTGGGTGTGGTGGTGCATGCCTGTAATCTCACTTACTGGGGAGGCTGAGACAGGAGAATCGCTTGAACCCAGGAGACAGAGATTACAGTGAGCTGAGATCGTGCCATTGCACTACAGCCTGGGCGACAAAAAAAAAAAAAAAAAAAGGTATAGTAAGGCCCTTAAAAAAAAAAACACAACCTAACTCACTCCAGTTTTCAAGGTGTTTTTATATTATCCTGTAGTTCTTTTGGTCCTTAATACAATCAATTCACTGCCACTAGAACCATATAACTCTCCTCTATCAAGTACTTCAAATTCTAATCATTTCTGCTCATATATTAAGCAATTTAAACTCTATATACATACATACAGTCAATGTATCATAGGAAATACAAAGAGTGATCTTTAGTTTATGCTGAATACTTAATTTTATCACTTCTCCATTAACTGTTATAAAGACAAGACTAAACCTACAGTTTGAAATCATTAAACAACATCCAAGTAAACAGAAAAGAGGAAGAAAATAGGCAAGCCATATTTTTCTACTGGAGTGACTACACTTACCCCTCTTTAGAAAGAAGTGATATTTTCTTTTCAATTTCAGAAATTTGATAAAAACTCTACATTTATTTTTCCTACCAAAAATACTCTAAAAATCCTCTGCTAATTACTCTCAAAATACTGCAGATGTATTCCTTTGGAAAAGGAAATATAGGATGGGCATGGTGGCTCATACTGGTAAACCCAACACTTTGGGAGGCCAAGGTGGGTGGATCACTTGAGGTCAGGAGTTTGAGACCAGTCTGGCCAACATGGTAAAACCCTGTCTCTACTGAAAAAAAAAAAAATACAAAAAATTAGCCAGGCATGGTGACACAAACCTGTAGTCCCAGCTACTAGGGAGGCTGAGGCAGGAGAACTGCTTAAACCTGGGAGGCAGAGGCTGCAGTGAGCCGAGATCACACCATTGCACTCCAGCCTAGGTGACAGAGCAAGACTCTGTCTCCAAAAAAAAAAAAAAAAAAAAGAAAAGAAAAAGAAAAAAGAAATATAAAGCATCCACCAATGATATATAATATATATTAAAGGAAAAAAATCTTTAAAATATGTACCATTTGCCCTCACGGGTCTAATGAAGGTTGAATTTTTTTTAAGATGTAATTTTCACTATCAAGAAACTTGGATATAGATGAATTAAGAACCCAAATACATGTGGAAACAAGAAGTGTACTTGTTTTAAAAATCATATTAGGCCTTGCATGATTAATAAAAATTTTATAATTTGTGTCTTCAACAATTCAATTAGCATTTAGCATGACCAAAGTTTAATTAAATTAAAGACTTGGCGATGCTTTGAATTAACATCAGACGCTGGTGGTCATCTCCACTCTCCCTTTATCTTCTAATATGTCCTTGAAAATGGCATGTATTATTCAGGCTAAACCTTTTCATAAAGGCAGACTGGTATACCAAATGTTGCTTAATTATTTCAATGTCAAGGTCACTAAGTTTCTCCTCTAGGATTTGATACTTTGAAGCAACTTCATTCTATAACACTATAGACATCTGTAAAAGCATCAAATTTAGTTTCAGTGAGAAAAGTGGTCCTTATCTTTCTTTAGACATTATTGAATCATAAAACACAGTTGATATGTATATAGTTCTGTACCACCTTTAAATCCTAGGACATCAATTGTACTAAAATCTCAGCATATGTAGAATCCTGCTTGTGTTACTAAACATTAATATACTGGTATGAATATAGCAAAGGAACATCCTTTCAAAATTACTACTGCCTGTAAGAAATTGTATATATAAATTTGCTTCCTTTCAAATTGGCAAAGTAGCTTATGGACTCTATTATCTATACAGAAAATGGTTTGGGCCAGATTCTTGAGGTAGCCAAGTTCCCCTTTAATAAGGAAAAGTTGGCAGACTTTCATAGCTGCTCCTTGTGAAGAAGATACCTCAAATATGATCTCACAATTGACTGTAGAAGATGAAGTTAAAGTTTCAGACTTTTAAGGTACAGGGCCCAAGGGGTTAAAAAAAAGTACTATTTGAGAGAAAGCTTAACATCTGACATCTGACTGGCTGCCTGGATGCGATGACCTAGGGGACATAAGAGAGGACCTTAACATAGATGTATATATAAGGATCGAGTAATTTTGAAGTCTGACACAAAGAAAATGTTTTCAATACATGCAAAAGATAAGAACCTTTATCTAAAAAATGTAAAGTCCCTTCTTGTTTATATGGGAAAATACAGGATGAATTTAATGCAACTACAGGGAGATTTCTCTATCATAAATGAAGAGAATATGTTTCTTTGATCTCCAATGAAGAATTAGTTTGGGCAGAAAAGAATGGGACTCTTGGAAATACTGATCTGGAGCACATGATAGAACAGAAAGGTTCTGTTTTTTTTTTCTCTGAACTGCCAACTTATGTGATAGGTTGAGGAAGATGGGGCCATCGGGAGGTGGCTGCAGGCATCAAAAAAAAGTACAAAGCTACCTAGATGGGAATAATAATGGTTTGACCTTAATTCAAGAAGAAATGTTTAAAATGGCCAACAGATGCCTCTCATTGAAGTATAGCATCGGGGGATGAGCAGGCCAGAAGAGATTCTGGACAAAAGAGGAAGGATGTCATCAGGGTTGGAATTTTAGACTAACAGGTCTTGCCCCACAAAAAGAAAAATCACTCAAATGGTATCAAGGACAGGAGGAGTGCTGTGTAGCATTCCCTCAGATATATTTATTCCCATTTAAAAACTAACTGAAGATACCCCACCACAATAAAGCCCTTTCTAAATGCTATCTTCATGATACCTCTGTGAGGTAGGCAGCATAATTATAATTCTTACTCATAAGCAAGCTAAGGCACAAATAGAGCCTGAGTGGTAAAAGTGGTCTTTTGCCAATTATCAGCCCCCTGGATTTATTCACTGTGACACACTTCCTCCACACTGATGCAGGCAACTCAAAAGATGCGGCTATGAAATGTCCTTAGAGGTAGTAGACCTGATAGCTAAACAAAATCAATCATGACTCTGGAAGACAACACACTCTCTAAATGCTCACTGCTGGAGTCTTGGAAGATGTTCTTAAGAGTACTAATATGTGCAGTCCTTGTGAATAAGACCAAATCATCCATGATTATAGGAAAAAGGCTGAGGATACAGTCTTCTTGTTTCCCCACACTGTTGAGATCAGAACTGTGGCAATCTTAACAAATCATATAATCCAAGGAACCTTAGTCCTTAAACTTTAGTCTTAACTTGTGCATTAACATTCTAAGCCCTATATTTTGCTAATGATTTTGATGTTTTTGTCAGATACATTTCCACATTCTTGGTCCCAGATAATTCTCTTTCAACATAGCCGAATTATCTTTATAAAACGTACATGGTATTAACACCATGGATCTGAAGCAAACAATGCATCTGGTTAGCATACATTGGTTCTGTGTATTTCGAGAATCACTTAAGTACACAAAGGAACCGTGCAATGTTAGAGAGATGACGTGAACAGTCTTGGTGGTTTATCTAATGGAGAATTCGGTGTCCTTCAGGAAACTAAAGATACTCAAAAGTTGCTCCCCAATTTCTATTAACAATCTAAAAATGAACATTTCCATTTGATATAAATATACAAATTTAAAATGTGTGCAGTTCATAATGGCCTACCATTTTTAGATTGCTTATGTGCCCGAAAATATACAGTCAATAAAAAAATACCAGAGAGGTGGGGACAAAAGGCTCTCTGGATCTGTACAGCAAAAATGAGTATCACTTCAACAGGTAGCATTCGTGGAGGAAGTGGCATCCTGGGAACCAAGAAGCACTGAAAGATGGCAGGTCACAAATCTGGTGATGGGGGATATGATGTATAGTAAGGCCCATTTTCCTGTGGAAAGAAAAAAGCACAAGAACATTTAAGTAACAGAACCAATTTAACTGGAAGTGTGAAAAAAAGGGATTTACAGTCATTGAGGTAGTGATATAAAATGTCTAGCACATGTCTGGCACTAAGCAGGCCCTCACCCATTAGGTAGTTCAACTAGTATCACTCAGAGTGTAAGGTAGGCAAAGGCAATAGAATCATAATATTTTTTAAGAATAATACCACTTATTGAATATTTTATATGCCAGACAATTTATAGGCGCTTTTAGTCATCCCTTTAAATCTTCACGTAATGCCATGAAGTAGGTAACATCCTCACTTTACAGAAGAGGAAAGTGAGGATCACACAGATTGCATAATTTACCTAAAGTTACCTAGTTAGTAACCAGCACAGCCTGAATGTAAATTCAAATCTATTTGAATCTAACATCCAGATTCTTTTTTGTTAGACTGTGTTGTCTTACTGTGTGCCAAATCTTAATTTAGAGTTATGAAAACAAAGAAGCTATCACAGAGGAATTTAATAGCTATAACTATTTTGGCAGAAGTGAGTCTTCATGACATGCTTGAGTGGCAAGGCTTGTAACCATTACAGTTCTCAGGAAATTTAGTTCAAGATCAAGACGGAGAATTAAATGCCAAACCTTTAATGTCAATGTAAGGGCAACAAATTAGTGTAAGGGGGGATTTTTTGGCCCTTATTTTGGCTAATCTCAATAAAAATCAAGACAGGTTCATGATAGAAGGATCCTCAATTAGATTTATGAGACTTAAGACTGGTTTCTCATTTTTAAGGAAAGTATTTCTTTGACAAATAATTTGTTTTTCAGCAAATCACAAACAGATAATGCTTAGCGCTAGTATAAGACGATAGCTTGAAATGAAGAGTAAGTAGAAGGAAATAGCATTTCTTCATGGTACATTTACATTATAGCTATTATAGAGCATTAAACCTACCAGGTCTTGAACACAGTAGGCAGTGAAATTGTTTGAGACTAAATAAATCAGGTACTCTGCCATTCTTCAGCACAAATGCTTTGGAGCAAGACTTGATCTTGGGCCATAACCAGGATAACAAGACATCTAGGAAAACTTACCTTCCAATTATAAACCTAACCATGTATTAAACAAAATTAAAAAAAAAAAATAGGTAGAAACAAATCCTAGGATAGGCTACATTTCTAAAAACTTGAAAAACTTTAACAAAACCTTTTTTAAAATTGAAAAATCGGATCTAACTAAACTAAAGAGATTCTGCACAGCAAACAAAATTATCATCAGAGTGAACAGACAACCTACAGAATGGGAGAAAATTTCTGCAATCTATCTATCTGACAAAGGGCTAATATCCAGAATCTACAAGGAACTTCTGTAAATTTATAAGAAAAAAAAAACCCCATTAAAAAGTGGGCAAAAGATATGAACAGAAACTTCTCAAAAAAAAGACATATATGTGGCAATGAACATTTAAAAAAAACAGCTCAACATCACTGATCATCAGAGAAATGCAAATCAAAACCACAATGAGATACCATCTTATGCCAGTCAGAATGGCAATTACTAAAAAGTCAAGAAACAACAAATGCTGGTGAGGCTGTGGAGAAATAGGAACACTTTTACACTGTTGGTGGGAATGTAAATTAGTTCAACCATTGTGGAGGACAGTGTGGTGATTCCTCAAAGACTTAGAACCAGAAATATCATTTCACCCAGCAATCCCATTACTAGGTATATACTCAAAGGAATATAAATCATCCTATTATAAAGATACATGCACGTGTATGTTTACTGCAGTACTATTCCCAAAAGCAAAGACATGGAATCAACCCAAATGCCCATCAATGATAAACCAGATAAAGAAAATGTGGTACATATACGCCATGGAATACTATGCAGCCATAAAAAGGAATGAGATCATGTCCTTTGCAGAGACATAGATGAAGCTGGAAGCCATTATTCTCAACAAACTAATGCAGGAACAGAAACCCAAACACCACATGTTCTCACTTGTAAGTAGGAGCTGAACAATGAGAACACATGGACACAGGGAGCGGAACACTTACTGGGGCCTGTTGGGGTGGGGGAGGGGGAGAGAATTAGGGAAACAAGCTAATGCATGCTGGGCTTAATACCCAGGTGACATGCCTGAGTGGTAAGGTTGATAGGCACAGCAAACCACCATGGCACATGTTTACCTATGTAACAAACCTGCACATCCTACACATGTACCTCAGAACTTAAAAAACTAAAAAAAAAATACTTTTATATAAAAAAGAAATCCCAATAAAAATGTTTCATTAACCAAATCCTTTATCTTCAATATGCATGGAAGCTACACTTACAGAAACATGCCCTGAAGAGATGAATCTATTCTGAGTTTCATCTGAAAAGTTCACTGTCTTTAAGAGTTCTCTATTCTATTCTATTACCACTTTTTTTCTAAGTTTCTCACATCTACATTAAATTATGACAAACTAAGAAGAGCAAGTTCAATACTTAATGCCATGAAATAGAATTTCCATTATTAATTTCACACTGGGCAAGAGACTGCTGAGCAATCAAATATTTTTTCTATTTCTGGAAACAATCATAGAAATTTAAAGAATTGTTGCCAGGAAAAACTGTATATTCTCTGCTGTGTGTTTTTTTAAGAATGCCAACTCACTCTCTTTCTGAAATGGTCTCAGTATCACTGTTACCTAGATAGATTAAACAATAGCTTCTGATTGCCTTCAAAGGTCCCTTTTATGTTGCTATTCCAAGTCACAGAAATCCCAGAAAAATAGAAGCCCACTGAAATGGGTTTCTATTTTTTTTTTTAAACAGATACTAATCACTTCACTCCTTAACCAAATAAAGAACCTTCTATATGCAAGGCACAATTTGAACATGATAATGAAATTAACCAACTCTATACTCATTTCTTTTCTCTGATCATACTTTTAATTTTTCCTAACAAAGGAAAATGTTTCCTTACAAAGTAACATGCAGCTACCTACTGGTATCTCCATTTCAATGTCTGACGGGCTCAAACTTATTATGTCACAAACTGAACACAGTACCTGTCCCGCCCCCCGCCAATCCTTCAATCTTTTTCCTCCAAATTGCTTCTCTGTGGTGATAGCAACACCATCCACCAAGTCTCCCAAAGCAGAAACTTACTTTCTGCTTCATCCTTAGCGGCTACTCAGTCACCAAATGCTGTGAATTTTATTTCCTAAAATGTCTATTTCTAAATCTCTCTAAAATCTTCAAATCTCTGCCATTATCACTATTACTGCCCTAACAATATAGTCTCGTTTCTCCTCCAGGCTTTACTAATAGAATCTCATCTTTTCCCCCATGGACTTACCCTTCCCCCTCTAGTCATTCTCTATACTGTTTCTATAGTCATTGTCTAAACAGCAATGCAATGGCAATTCTCCCTTGCAGAACACTCTTCCCGGACTACAAAGCCAAAGACCTGCAGCACTAATATGTAAAGTTACTGTATTCAGTGATGTGCTCTCTGCCTGCCCCTTCCACATCATCTCCTGATATCTTCTGCTATAGTTTGAATATCCGACCTTCCAAACCTCATGTTGAAATGTGATCCCCATGCGGGAGGTAGGGCCTAGTGGGAGGTGTTTGGGTCATGGGGCAGATCCCTCATAAATGTCTTGGTGCTGTCCTTGTGGTAGTAAGTTCTCACTCTGTTAGTTCCTATGAAAGCTTGTTGTTAAAAAGGGACTGGCATGCCCCTTCCTTCTCTCTCTTGCTTTCTCTTTTGCCATGTGATCTCTACACCCACCGGCTCCCCTTACCCTTCGACCATGAGTGGAAGCAGCCTGAGTCCCTCACCTAAAGTAGATGCTGGTGTCATGCTTCTTGTACAGCCTGCAGAAATGTGAGCCAAATAAACCTCTGCCTCAGGTATTCCTTTATGGCAACATAAAAATGGATGAAAACAGAAAATTGGTACTGAGGGGTGGGGTGTTGCTATAAAGAGACCTGAAAATATGGAAGCAGCTTTGGAACCGGGTAATGGGCAGAGGCTGAAAGAGTTTGCAAGGAACAGAAGATGACAGAAAGACTTAGGGAAAGTTTGAAACTTCTTAGAGATTGGTTAAGTTGTTGTGACCAAAATGCTGATAGAAATACAGTCAGTAAAGGCCACGCTGATAAGGTCTCAGATGGAAATGGGGAACTTAAGAATTAGAGCAAAGGTCATCCTTGTTACACCCTAGCAAAGAACTTGGCCGCACTGTGTCCATCCCCTAGAGTTTTATGGAAGGACAAACAATACTGGTACCCTATGGCATCTGGTGGAAGAAATTTCTAAGCAGTAAAGCATTCAAGAAGTGGTGTGGCTGCTTTTAACAGCTTATAATCAGATATGAGAGCAAAGAAATGACATAAAGTTGGAATTTATAATTAAAAGGATGCAGAAGGCCGGGCGCGGTGGCTCAAGCCTGTAATCCCACCACTTTGGGAGGCCGAGACGGGCGGATCATGAGGTCAGGAGATCAAGACCATCCTGGCTAATACGGTGAAACCCCATCTCTACTAAAAAATACAAAAAAAACTAGCTGGGCGAGGTGGTGGGCACCTGTAGTCCCAGCTACTCGGGAGGCTGAGGCAGGGGAATGGCGTAAACCCAGGAGGTGGAGCTTGCAGTGAGCTGAGATCTAACCACTGCACTCCAGCCTGGGCGACAGAGCGAGACTCCGTCTCAAAAAAAAAAAAAAAAGGATGCCGAACATAAAATTTTAGAAACTCTCAGCCTAGGCATGTGGTAGAGAAGGAAAGAACATTTTCAAGAGAGGAATCTAAGGATGCTGTGGAGCAACCACTTGCTAGAGAGATTAGCAAGGATAAATCTTTGAGGTAGCTCCTCACATCACGGGCCCAGAGGACTAGGAAGACAGAATGGTTTGGGAGGGACAAGGCTTTAACACTTCAGGATGCTGCTCTCTGCATCCCAGCCCCTTCTGGTTCCAGCAATGGCTCAAAGGATCCCAGGTACTGCTCGGGCAACAGCTCTGGAGGGTGCAAGCTGTAAGCTTTGGTGGCTTCCATGTGGTGTTAAGTCTGCATGCAGCATGCAAGAGTGGTGGAGGCTTGGCAGCTTGTAACTAGATTTCAGAGAATATATCAGAAAGCCTGGGTTCTCAGGCAGAAGTCTGCTCCAGTGGTGGAGCACCTCCAGGTAGTCCTCACTGGGGCATTGCCTAGTGGAGCTGTGGGGTTGTGTTGCTCCCGTCCAGACCCCAGAATCATCCTGGAAAAACCTCTGGCATTCAGCTTCAACCTGTGAGAGCAAGACATGTGGGTGGCAACTGGCAAAGCCATGGGGGTAGGGGTGCCCAAGGCCTTGGGAGCCCACCCTTTGTACCAGTGTGCCTGGTATGCAGAACATGAAGCCAAAGGAGATTATTTTGGAGATTTAAGATTTAATGTCTGCCCTGATAGGTTTTGGACTTACAAGGGGCCAGTTACCCCTTTCTTTTGGCCTTTTCCTCTTATTCCACCCTTTTGGAATGGGAATGTTTACTCAATGCCTGTACAATCATTATATCTTGGAAGCAAATAACTTGATTTTGATTTTACAGATTTACAGCTGTGAGGAACTTGCCTTGAGTCTCGGATGAGACTGGATTTCTGAGTCGGTGCTGGAACAAGTTAAGACTATTGGGGACTGCTGGGATGGAATGATTATATTTTGCATGTGTGAAGAACATGAGGTTTGGGTGGCTAGGGGCGAAATGCTACATTTTGGATATTTGACCCTCTAAACCTCATGTTAAAATTTGATCCCCAGTGTTGGAGGTGGGGTCTAATGCCAGGTGTTTGAGTCATGGTGTGGGGTGGATCTCTCATAAATGGCTTGGTGCTGACCTTGTGGTAATAAGTAAGTCCTTGCTCTATTAGTTCCTGTGAAAGCTGGTTGTTAAAAAGAGCCTGACACCTCCCTTCCCTCTCTCTTGTTTCCCTTCCCACCATGTGACCTCTGTGCACACTGGCTCCCCCTTACACTTCTGCTATGAGTGGAAGCAGCCTGAGTCCCTCACCAGAAGCAGATGCTGGTGCCCTTCTTCTCATACAGCCTGCAGAACCATGAACCAAATAAATCTGTTCTTTATACTTAGCCTCAGGTACTCCCTTATAGCAACAAAGAAATGGACTAAGAAACCGTCTTTTGCTTCTTCCCCATTTTTATGCCTCTCTTTGATCTAACATCTCAATTTTAGAAAGCTCTAGCATAGGTACAGAGAGCAATCCAATGAGCCAAGTGTTAGATTGTAAGTTAGTCTACTTAATTTTGATTAATTACATTATTATGCTTGTATTTATATAAAAATATAACAGCTAAAATACACAACCAAACAAAACAAAAAACAAAACCAAGCTTGAGTGTGGTGAAGCTATATTTAATATTTAATGAAAGCCTGCTTTATAGGCCCGTAAGTATATAAAAAATGCTTTGGCTTAAAATACAGTCCTTTAGGTTTTCTAATCAACACCCAACTTGTATGTTTCTATCCCAGAAAATAAATGATAAATCCAGATACTAGCTATGAATTGTCATTCGAAATTTTAAGTATAAGAATGTTTCTTAGTGTCTTTCACATTTTCTGCTATCCATTTTTTAAGCATTAAGATGAGTGATGTAGAGTTCAAAGAAAAAACACTAAGATCATTTTCTACTCCAGCAACCTGCAGTAAATACAAACTAATGTACTATTTTCCCTTCCCTGTATTCAACAATTTTTGTATCTATGATCCAGCTGCTCCAATTACAAATCCTCTCTGTATAACAGTCAAACATGAAATTTTATTAGCCATTAGATCACATTATACACTTTACTCTGCACATAAGGGAAAAAAAATTATAGCTAAAGTTAGAAAAATGTTAGAGAGAAATTGTGTTGCAGAATTTTTATTTTGCTGTATACACATTGCACAATAATTAGGGAAGAATAATTTATTTCAAACTGAATATAACTTTCAAATATATCCCCTGGTTCATGAATAAAGATATGCAATCAACAACAGTTAAACAATGAGCTTGATGAGCTTTTGGCCAAGTGTGTTACTTTTTTTTTTTTTTCCAAAAATTACTAAGGTGAAACCATGAATAAACACAATAGAATAAATTGATGAAATTCACGAATAGTCCTTTGACTAGTGCTTATGTAACAGATCCATAAACGCATCTATAAATAATATTATCAGATGATGCTCTTAAAAACATTATACAAACTTTAAGAAAAATGAAACTTTTGGCAGGGTAAAGACTACTGAGATAGGCTACATGATTTACAATTAATTCTAAAAGTGATGACCAATAAATTCTTCTGGCTCTGTGTGGATGGAAAGCCATTCAATCTTAAGAAAATTACGTAGAGGTATCTGTTTTAAATATAGTAGAAAACTTACAATACAAATGAAATTGGTTCCGAATTCACAGCAGAGAGATCTCCCACTGAAATGTTCATATGGGGAAAATGTCTCTCTTGGGACAAACCCTTTTCCTAACGTTATCATGGGGAAAGGATGTTAAATGATATTACCAAGTTTACTAAGATTCACTAATTTACATTAATATCCGGTAATGACAGGATGTTGTGCTCGTAAGTGCTGCTCTATAGAACAGTTAGTATACCATACCAGGTGAGGGAGAACTTCTGGTACTTCTTACCCTGGCATCATATTCAAGGACAAAAGGAGGAAAGTCGATCTGTTCTGGTGATATGGCAGAAAACAGCTGGTGGAGGCTGTCCACATGGTGGATTTTGTCCTTCAGTCCTGAGACAGAAAAGGTGGTAAAAAACCATGTTGACACCTGATTAATAGAAGAGAAAAAATAATTTAAGCTAGTTGTCATAGTTAGAAACATAAACACAATTTGGAAAATTTATAGTAGATAAAAACTATATTTCAAAATCTTAAAATAACTAGTGTTTTTCAAAGTGCAATTTGAGTTGTGCAATCATCAGTTTAGTTGATTATTAATAACATTGAAAAGAAGAAACAAGGATAACACTGACTAGAGACTATAAGAAGAATGAGCTTTGTTTCATGAAGCTTTTGTTTCCACTACATGTATATAAGTTCCCATGCGTGCAGTGTGTTAGTGCTGTACTACATGCTTCTTACTGTGGGTTGTAGTCAAAACCGTTGCATTATTTGGTAGAATAATTGGTGTTCCAGTCTTCTGAAAATGGTTAATTATCTCCAAATCTCACACTGTGAATTTTTCAAATGAGACTGAAAAGAAAATTTGTGCCAATATTTGGGACTTTTTCAGCTGATGCTTGGCATGAGTTTCTTTCTCGAAGTCCATCAAAGTAAATCACTTGTAGATGTGATGTCATCTTTGTTCATTTCACCTGACAACATGCAATCCCTCTCTAAAAGCTAGTATGCAAAATTTGTTGGTTCCCCAAAAAAGGATAAAAAATTCTTGATACCAAACAATACTGACATAAACTAGTAATGGCTTGAACTTAAAATTTATTGTTTATCTAAATTGGCAATCACAAATTAGTCCATGTTTATCAACATACTATATACAATAGTCCTATGAGGCAGGTATGATACTGTTGCTATCCCCATTTTACTTACAGAAGAAGGTAATGTATGTAGGAAACAGCAAACTTTTTTGAAAAGGACCATTATAGTAAATAGTGCAGGCTTCTTATAACAACATTATCAGAAAATTGTTCACAAGGCATGCCTGAAGGCCCTTGGAGCAGTGCAATATTGGAGGCAGGACAACATGAAAATTACTCAGGAGGCTGCTGTGTCATTTCAAGTAAAAGCTGACAGTGGGATGAACTAATGTAGAGGCAGTGGGAATAAAGACACAGACATAAATTTGAGCAATTGTAAACACACAGAACTGATGCAATGTGCTAGGAGATGAGGTAGAGAAAGTGCTCCAGAAAGGCTCTCTGGTTTCTGGCTTAGGCACTTGGGTAGGCGGTAGTCCCATTTACTAACACAGAGAACACAAACAGCAGTTCGGGAATAGGTGGAAGAGGAGTACATGAGGAGTTCTGTTTAAAAATGTTGAACTTCAGGGTCCTATAAGATACCTAAGTAGAGCTATCTAATCAGTAGTTCAATACCAAGGTCAAAGCCTAAGAACGATAATGATGATGATGATGATGATAATAATGAAAATGATGATGATAGCTTACATTTAACTGAGCACTTATTATATGTCAGGTAATGTTTTAAGTATTTTACATGTATTAACTCATTTCATCTTTCAATAACCCTAAAAGATAGGCGCTATTATTATTCCCATTTTATAGGGGATAAAATTAAAGCATAGAGAAATTATACTACTTGCCTGAGATGACAAATTGGTAACTGGTAGAGCTGGGATTAGAACCCAGGTCATCTGAATCTTGAAACCATAGTTCTAAACATTAGGCTTTATTGCCTCCCCAGATATATGTTTGAAGATTGCATATATTTTTGAGGGTCACTGAAGAAATGGGAATAAAAAAGGTATAGAATTAAAGATGAGGGTGGAGAAACATGGAAACACTAACACTCAAAGGATGCAAGCAGGAAGCCAGGGGCAGTGGCTCATGCCAGTAATCCCAGCACTTTGGGAGGCCAAGGTGGGAGGATTACTTGAGGCCAAAAGTGTGAGCCCAGCCTTGGCAACACAGCAAGACCCCATCTCTATAAAAATACAAAATAAAAAAAATTAGCCAGGCATGATGGTGCATGTCTGCAGTCCTAGCTACTCCGGAGGCCAATGTGGGAGGATCCCTTGACGCCGGGAGTTCTAGGTTACAGAGAGCTATAATCATACCACTGCACTCCAGTGTGGGTGACAGAGTGAGACCGTCTCTAAAAAGAGATGAGAAGAGAAAGAGAGGCCGACAAATGAGACTGAGAAGCAGCAGCTAGAAGTAGCAGAGATACCAGGCAAGGTAAATTTCAAAGAAGCCAAGACAAAGTGTGTCAAGGAAGAAGTGATCAATTGTGCTTAAGGCTGTAGGGAATGCAGGTAACATAGAGAGAGAAAAGTGTCTATTAGATTTAGTGACCCAGAAATTATGAATGATTTTGGTGTGAAAAGCTTCAGCTGGCACAGCAGGATAACCACACTGGAGTAATTTAAAAGGTACATGAGAAATGGAGATGGTGAGCATAGAACAAAGATTATACTAAACAATTTTGGTTGTAAATTAGAGGAGAGAAAAATAGATCTTAGCATTTTTAAAAGTTGGTAATTTGGATCCAGCAAAGCGGGAGAGGAGAAAGACGCTAACCGTTGAAGAGAGTTTTCTAAGGAAATGGAAATATACTCTGTAGTTTATGGTCTGGGAAAAAATGCCTAGATTCAAATCTAGCCTTTGCTACTAACTGTTGGTTATCTTGGTTCCTTAATCTCTCTAAGCATCAATTTCCTTACCAGTATAGTGGGACAACTACTGCTAACTATTTCACAGGTATACTGCAAAGCTTAGGCAAGATAATTCACAGGAGGAATGGGCAGATAGCAAGTGCTCAGAAAACTTAAGCTAATGTCATTACTACGGGATCCACAGCACAGGGAGAGGGGCTGTCCTTCGTTAAGAAGGACATTAATGAAATGTGTTCATTAAGATGGAACACATTTTTGTGACAGAGAAAAAGGGGGCAATGATAAGAACAGTTAGCAAGTAGGTTTGGAGTGGGAAGGTAAAGATAAAGAGCTCCTTACTAGTGACTTATATGAGTGAAGAAAGCAGTACAATGGATTATTTCAAGTTTAGGTTTTGATGGTCAGGTGCGATGAAAGGGTAAGAGGTCCTAGGTTAATTTAGGGTGACTGACAAGAGTGGATGAAGTGATGAAATGTCAGTTTTTAGCTTGACAGAGAAGAAAATAAAGGCAAGATGATATTTTCAGAAAGAGTACAAAGACCAAGAGACTAGATGTCTTGATGAAGTCAAGATGTAGGCTTAGGTAGTGGGAATATAATTGTGAGCAAGACTGCTATATTCTAGCCCTCATGGATCTTGCTGGCTCATATACAAGGAAGAAAATTAAACATGCAACTAAAATAAAAACATAACAATGATATAAGACTACAGAATCTAAAGGGGTTACAATGCAAGAACAGCTACTAGCTGCAGGATTGGTCAGGGAAGAATTTCTATAGAAAGTAGAGCTGAGACCTGAAGGTCAAGCAGGAGGTAGCCATGGGCAGAGGAGGTAAGTGTATTCTGTAACAACAGCATAAACAAGGCCCAGATGAACAAAGATCAAGAAAAGAGGCAGGGACTGATGGGCTAATGGCTTATAAGGGTTGCCCACAAAGGCGTTGGAGTCACATACAACCAAAACATCAGGACCACAACTCAAGGTCACTTAGAAACCAGGAAATTAGCAGTCACAATGGTGACAGCAACAATTAAGTTGCTGAGCTATTATCTTAATACTCTGGGCATGTAGGACACATAAATTCTAGATTTAGACAAAGAGAAAAATACCGTACCTTTGAACGAAATGTGGGATGAACAAAATAAACAGCCTTCAAATTCCTCTTGTACCTGATCCAAAAATAAAATGACAAAAAAATTAGTATAAGTTCATGCCTAAAACCAACTACTATCATAGACTATTAACTACTTGCCTAGGTATATAAACATAATCAGAGAAAAATAAAGGCAGTTATAATTTACAGATTGAATTTTAGGTGAGAGTCAAAAACAAACCAGAGAACATTTCATTTTTTAAAGTATCTGTTTTATAGGAGATATTAAGTGCTTCTGTCAGCTGAGCTAGAGCCACCTATAGGTAGGATAAAGTTAAGCACATTTGTATTTGACAAATTTATTGTGTGTCATTTTTTAATATGATGCTAGAATCTCTGGGATCAGAGTTAAACAGCAGCTAAATCACTTAAAATTAGAGCAAAAATTTAAACTAAAAGTTTCAATGGTCATATCACAACAACTAGCAGAATCTGCTGTGTCCCAGAAATTATAGAGGCCTACTTAAATTCTCCTAACAATTGTATGAGCACAGTACTATTACTGCGGGTATTTTAGCCCTCCCAAAGTCACCCAGCCATCATGTGGCAGAGCCAGGAACTGAACCCAGGCAATACCGCTCCAGAATCATACTCCTATCCACTATTCCATCTGGCTTCTCTATGTGTGCCTGAGACTTTTTTCAACAGTTCAATAATCAACATCGGGTCATGTGAGGTTAATTGGAAAGGACTTCAGAGAAATAGTACAAACTATTTCACAGCTGAGGCCTGTTCCACATTAAAGAACTGGTTAGCGGTAGAAGCAGAACTACAGTGGAGTGAAGCTTCCTTTCATATATACAATCCACATTCAGAGAAAGCTAAAAAGGTGTCTATTGGGTAATGAAAGCTTTAATATTCCTAAATAAGATGAGATTTAATGGGAGAAGAAGGATAGCTGGAAATTTACAGTAACTTGCCTTCTTTGTACCCTAACTGCAAAATGGGCTTCTCAATGCAATCCACACAGACATTGTGATGCTACAAATAACAAAACAGCTAACAGGAGGGTTGAGTGCCACTTTTTATTCAGAAAAAAATGTTAATAAGAAAAAATGTAAAACACTACATTTCATCTTTGCTACAGTGGGGTGTCATATATTTTCTGGTTAAAATTTCCATTATTGGCCGGGTGCAGTGGCTCAAGCCTGTAATCCCAGCACTTTGGGAGGCCGAGACAGGTGGACCACGAGGTCAGGAGATCGAGACCATCCTGGCTAACAAGGTGATATCCCGTCTCTACTAAAAAAATACAAAAAACTAGCCGGTCGTGGTGGCGAGCGCCTGTAGTCCCAGCTACTCGGGAGGCTGAGGCAGGAGAATGGCGTAAACCCGGGGGGCGGAGCTTGCAGTGAGCTGAGATCCAGCCACTGCACTCCAGCCTGGGCGACAGAGTGACACTCCGTCTCAAAAAAAAAAAATTTCCATTATCATTTCAAGGGAAATATGCTTTAATGAAAATAATTTTCTAGCTCCAAGTCAGTAACCTGGGTTCAAGTCCAAATTCTGCATTTACTGTTGTGAGACTTTGGGCACATACTTCACTTTGCAGAATGTCAATGTCTTCCATTTTTCAAATACAGATAATATTTCTCCTAACCAACTCCTGGGTTAAAGGATCCAAGTAAATAATGTTTATAAATGTATTTTGATAAGTATAATACATCATATAAATAGAAGGTAGTATTTTTGTTATTTTATACACAAAGATTGGTAATGTAAAAAGTTTACATATGAATTTACTTTAATGCAAAATAGGTTTCAGTTAGGGAGGGTCTCCTATGATTGAAATATCTAATCTATGTGTGATAAAAGTCTTTCTTACATGAAATATCCTTTCACAGAATACAAAGCAATGTTTGCCACTGCTTAATATTAGAAAAGAAAGAAACTATTTCCCCTTCATAATTTGCAAAAATAACTAACTTGACATCAACAACATCGTAGAGTTTCTTCAGGAAGTCAGAGTCCAGATGATTGTATTCGCTGGTCAGTGTGTGAAAATACACTAATACATACTCCTTCACAGCAATGTGATCCATCACATGAATGAAGTATAAGAGAGCCTAAAAAAGGGGGAATAAAGGTGAAGATCATTTTGAACAGTAGTCTATTTCACAGAGGCCAAGAAAAAAACAAAACAAAACAGAAAATTAACCTACTCTTTGCCCTAGTCATTACAGATGGATAACTCAGAGTGATAAGTATCCATTCTCTTTAAAAAGATCTCCAGGAAAGTGAATCATCCCAGTGTTTTAATAATTCTCATAAGTGCTACAGTACAATTCCTTTCTGTCTTGTTCTAAGTGATAGAGCAGAACAATCAGTCTCTATCCTCTAAAACAATTCTTCATATACTGGAAAAAGTTCTTAGATCAACGATCAGGTTTTCCCTCTCTAGGAAAACAGTATCAAAATCATTAGAAGTAGAATTTCTATACTTTTAATAATTTTTGAAGTTTCTGCTTGAATTCAATCAAAGTCTTTGCAGTCTGTACTCAGAAATAGACTCATGGCCTGCACATAACCAAGAATTACTATAGAAAGATATAATGAGTGATGCCTCACATGATTCACGTTGAGAGCTAGTATTTTTAGATCTTTAGTGCCAATCTGAAGGAGGACATTGAGAGCAGGTTGAATCAGTAGATGGCAATAGGTTGGGAAGCATTTCTAGAGCTCTGAAAGATTCAAATTCAGTGTGACCCAGATCGTTTATAGAAATATTCCATTACAAAAATGATGAATTTAAGAGAAACACTAAAAGCAAAACAGAGATACAATATAGGCAGGGCCAGTATGACCCAGTGGTTTAGCTGTAAACATTCACATGGAAAAAGCTAAGAGGTAACAACTGAGGGATTACTATAAAACAAACTGTTTTCCAATTCCTCTTCAGGTGAGTCCTTGACATTAACATGGTTGGATTAACATGGACTAGGATCTAACTGCTACCAGAGCAGACAGAGAAGGGTATTAAGAAAACACAGCATCTTTCCATTCATTACCTGCTTTGGTAACAATTATTATTATCATCATCTATTTCAGTATTTTACAGGAAATGATATATCATGAATATCCAGAACCCCAGGCAAGTACACACCAAAATCAAATGCAAGGATTTATGGCTTTATTGGTATTAATCAAATTATTGATTATGAAAATGAATATCACACTGATTATTAAGAACATAAATGATTACAGATAGAAACATACTAATGGTATAATTTTCATCAGTTATTCCCTCCGTGTGTGTGTGTGTGTGTGTGTGTTTTGTTTGTTCGAGACAGGGTCGCTCTCTGTCACCCAGGCTGGAGTGCAATGGCATGATCTTGGTTTTGGAGATCTTGCAACCTCTGCATCCTGGGCTCAAATGATCCTCCTGCCTCAGTCTCCCAAGTAGCTGGGACTACAGGAATTGCCCACCATGCCTAGCTAATTTTTGTATTTTTCGTACAGATAGGATTTCACCATGTGCCCAGGCTGGTCTCGAACTCCTGGACTCAAGCAATATGCCTGCCTCAGTCTCCCAAAGTTCTGGGATTATAGCATGAGCTACCACACCTGGCTATGTGCATATTTTTATTATTCTTTATTATTCTTTTTTCACCTCTTACCAGATTGCTGCTTCATCCTTTCTGTCCATTCTCCAACCCCCACCCTAGGGCAATTAGGATACTCCTTTTGGGCTTTGAATTCAACTTAAGTTTTTTCACTATATAACCATATCACTGTATCACTATATATGACGAAAAAATGTGAAAGACAAATTCTCCCCCAAACCACGAAATCCCTTTCCTTATTTTCCTTGTTTCTGTGCTTAAAAACAAACAAATAAACAACCCAGTGAAGGTCAATGTAGATACAAATTAATGTATCACTGTTTCTCCTATTAAATTGTATTCTAAACACTTCTCTACAGTACTTGCCTCTATAACCATAATTTATAAGGTCACAGAATATCCTATTTGAATGCACCGTAATTATCTGTGAGGAATTTAAGTTTTACTTGTTGCTACAAATGACCCTGCGAATAATATGCCAGGTTCAGTGCTTTCACAGTTTTTTTACCCAAACAACAGTGACTGAGAGTCTAAGGACTTAGCCAGAAGTAATTATCAGCTTTTGTCCAACTGGTTTATCTGAAATTCTGTGTAATTCTGCATTTTTAAGTATACAATTTTTTTTACTATGGTTAATAATTACTGATCAGTTCAGGTTATTATCCTTTGAAGTCAGTTCCTAACAAAACTGATATTCTAAGATTCTCTATATATTTATCTTGTGGGTTCAATTGTTCCTTGTATGAGTATTCTGATTTGAATAATGTCAGGGCCTATAGCTACTTCCATACTTTGGGTTATTTCCTTAGTATAAGTTTTCAGAAATGGAATTAATGGATCAATGGGTGTGATCACTTTTATAGTTTCATCTTTGATGACAATAATTATTTAAGAGTTAAGGTACCTCATTTTAATTCACCTTTTTTGGACTACTAATCACGCTGAATATTTTCTTATTTTTATCTACCAGTTCCATTTTTCTTTTATGAATCATCTATTTCTGTTCTTTGCCTCCAAATGAAGGGATTATAGAATTACGCTATCTTGGGTAAACTACATTTCTGTTTTTTTCTCTTCTAATAGATACTCAAAAATTAATTTTTCTTTTTTCAAAAAAGAATTTGATTACACAATTATAATACAGAATGATTCCAACCACTTACTAGTTACATCATATCCAAAACAAAGCAGCAGTGGTTTTGGAGATCATATTATGGTACTCCAGTATTTTTATTTCTTGGACAGAGAAAAATCAAACCCCTAATTGAACTGAAATGATACAGGTCCACTCACAGAACCAGGTCTGCTCCTCTGTCAGTGATACACAATTCAGCCGTGATTCACATTGTAGGCCTTGATTCCAAATTCATATACAACTTATTTTTTCAATCAACATTATTTGTAAAACAGAGCCTTTTTATGGCTTACCTTGTCCATATCTATTAATGTTACAGGAATGTTTCTTCCAACTACCACCATCACTGTTCGACCACAGTTATCAACACCTATAAACAGGAAATGTAATCAGCACCCAGAAACTTCATTCCAAGAATATTATTTGTCTTAGGCTCTGACTTGATAAAATATTCTATGTGAACTTAAAAGACTGAAAACAAGGAAGTATAAGTTGCTCAAATTTCATCTTCCAATTTTTCTACTCTGCAGATGACAACACCTTTTTTTTAAAGCTTCATGACGCTTTTGATCACTGCCCTTTTAAGAGAAGACCTCTTAAAGATTTTAAATCAAGAACAGCCAAAGATCTTTTAAAATGTTTTATTATTTTCTAGAGACAGGATCTTGCTATATCTCTAGGCTGGAGTACAGTGGAGTGATCATAGTTTACTGCAGCCTCTATCTCCAACTCCTGGGCTCAAGCAATCCTCCTATCTCAGCCTCCAAAGCAGCTGGGACTACAGGCATGCACCACCATGCCTGGCTAATTTTTTCATTTTTTTGTAGAGATGGGGGTCTCGCTATATTGCCCAGTCTGGTATTGAACTCCTAGTCTAAAATGATCCTCCTGTCTCCACCTCCCAAAGTGCTGCGATTACAGATATGAGTCACCATGCCCAGCCCCCAAAACCTTTTATAAACAGCTTTTTGCTTACGCTCACTACAACTTTTAATAACATTAGTGATCTAGGAAAAACTAAATAGCACTCAAATCTGAAAATTACTAAAAAGTACTGTCTGTAAAAGAAATAGAATGGAGAAAGGGTGGGAATCTGGGAACTTTCACTCTCTCCATCATATATTTATGTAAGGTTTGAATTTTGTAGTAGCAAGTATATGGTACTTTTAAAAGCAGAAACATTTTTTAAAAGAAAAGGGACACTAGCATGAAATCAAGTTGGCTAATGCAGAACTATAAGTTGAAAATTTTATAGATTGGGATGTTATTTTTAAGATCTTGATGACAGGCAAAACTATCTTCATTAGTACAAAACCATTTTGTTCATAGATACAATAAATGAAATCAGAGAAAAACGAATTCTCAAATAGCATGATTGGTAGGGCTCTAAATTAGTGAAAGAATAAGTTACCATATATTTAAGCTCACCTGTTTGGTATAAGGCTTTTAGAGAAGCAATATCAGACAGATCCTCAGATCTTGCTTGACATAACCAGCGATTATAACTAGGGAAATAAATGATATAATCATTATAATAAACCCTTGGAAATTAAATTTACAAATGGGACCAATTTTTGATACCTTTCCCTGACCCTAAAAATTTTCAAGTATATATTCCATTATAATTGGGAAGGAGTTAAAGAAGCATTAAACCATGTAGAATCTCTACTACATGTTATTGATAAAATAAACACAAATGAATTATTGAGAAAGGAAGGTGTTCATTATTTTAAAAATCCTTATGATTAAATGAAGATTGTACAGGTAAATGGCTAAGATACCAAGTATCCAAACTAACCTTGTTTTAAAACACTATTGTTTTCCTTTACTAAAAACATGCATAGAGAAAGTCTAAACCAATGGCAGAGCTCCAAAACAGATGCTCACTCACTCAACAAGGATTCGAGTGGTTACTCTACGATAGTCACTGAGAATACTATCATGAAAGGACATGGTTGCCTCCCTCAAGAAGTTCACTTTTCAGGGGAAAAACAGGCAAGTGCTGTACATGTTATGTGGGATCACAAAGGAGTTGGGTAAATTTATCTGGGAAGTTCTGGCATATTTAATCATCAGTTAAACGAACTAGTTGTAGTGATATCCCACAGACCAAATCATATGGACTGCAGTTTGGCTTTGGCTTTGGCTAAGAGGATGTTAAAGCTGGAAGAGACATTAAAAGACCTTGCAGAGGGAAATGACATGCAAAAGATTAATGGTCAAGTTCATCTCAGACTTTCCAGCCTATTAAATGGTAGAGTTGAATGTGAAGTTGCACTCAGGTCTCTAGATTTCCGGAAAGGTCAGTGCTTTTTCTACTGTATCATACTAATTTCTTGAAATTAAAAGTGCCACTTACTTGATTGTGAACAAGCTTTCAAGACACCTAAATGTATGAAAAGAAACTCTGAAGTGTCTAGATCACATATGGCAATATCCAGTAACAACAACATCAAAAAGCTTAACTAAGAGAGGGGAGATGTGGCTTCTTTTTTTTTTTTTGAGACGGAGTCTCGCTCTGTCACCCAGGCTGGAGTGCAGTGGCCGGATCTCAGCTCACTGCAAGCTCCGCCTCCCGGGTTTACGCCATTCTCCTGCCTCAGCCTCCCGAGTAGCTGGGACTACAGGCGCCCGCCACCTCGCCCGGCTAAGTTTTTGTATTTTTAGTAGAGACGGGGTTTCACTGTGTTAGCCAGGATGGTCTCGATCTCCTGACCTCGTGATCCGCCCGTCTCGGCCTCCCAAAGTGCTGGGATTACAGGCTTGAGCCACCGCGCCCGGCCTGGCTTCTAATCCTACCGCTTTTGGTGCAAACTTACTGAAGTCATTTACCTTTATGGAATTCAGTTTCCTCACCTGCAAAATGGTGTTCATATGGGAGGGGCACCTTTCAGCTATAAAGTACAATTGCACAACTAAAAATATTTAATGGGAAGTCTATCACATACAGACTGAAATCAACAAGCGACATGCCTGTTAGTTACACAGATATTGTTACTGCTTATGAAAAACATAGTGGTACTGCATTACTTCTATAGACAGCCTTCTCAAATTTGTGATTTACCAATCTATGCAAATTGAAAAGTCAAAGACAGTAGCTTTTAACAAATCAACAGTTGGGAAGAAACAGTAAAAGCAAAAGATTGTTAGTCTTCTCACTCAATAGACAATACCCTCTTTTTTTTTCTAAACTTCATTATTCAAAGAATATTTCATGTTTTCTATTACATTTCTTATAAACAGCACCTCACTTTTTGCTATAGAGTTTTGTTTTGTTTAAATAAAGACCTGGAATCTTTTGTTCCAATCCAAAAATCAAAACAAAGCTAAAAGGAAAATATGAACTCAAAATAGTTTCTGGGTTTCCTACAGGATATTTCCCAAATATCCTATATAGAATATTTTCTTATTCCAAATAAACAAACTTTTCTATTATTTTATGGGTAAACATAATAATCATGGATAAATAATAATACAAAATATGTCAAAATGGCAGAAAAAAGTAGCCACTAGAGTGCTCTAAAGGCAGAAATACTAATTAGTTTCTCAATGGGTTGCAACCGACTGAGGTTGGACACTGTTCTCACAAAGCTAATATAAGCCAATTATTTTCCAGTTAATAAATTACCATCCACCTGTACAGCCAACAGCTGAATGACAAAAAAATTTTAAACTATATCATTCTTAAAAGACTAATAACCAACCCATCTGTGTAAAATCATAGCGCAGGAAAAATTCTGTCTTTGGAATTAACACAGGCTTTCCCAGATCTTATACAACTGACCCATCCTAGATTTAGTTAAGATCCTTGTTGTATCCTCTTATTGACCCTGTACAGTAATTTAAACAATTATTCATATAACTAATTAGTTTAACATTTTTCTCCTCTGCAAGACCCTAAGCTCCATGCAGGAGGGTGCTGTATCTGTCTTGCTTGTCACTTTATTACTAGTAGTATCCAGCACAACATTTGGCACATTAGTAAAAGCCTATTAAGTATTTAATAATGAACAAGATAATGATTTTGTTGAGAAAAATGACATAAGGGTCACAGGCAATTGAATCTTAAGCCAGTCAAGTAATACTAATAAAAAAGGAAATAAAATATTCCTGTAAAATAACTTGAAGAGTTTCAAAAGCAGTATTTTTGAAAAAGAATATCTAGGTTGATTCCTAATTTTGGTAAGTAAACTAATGTCTACCTTATGATACACCCAAATCAGAATCACAACTGGATGACAGACCTGGATTAGAAAACACGTCTAATTTTTCACATGTTAAAAACAATTATTTTGAAGAGACACTGAGATGGCAAGGCAGTGTTACGAAAGGAGTGACATAAAACTATTGCCAATCCATGTGACCTTTAGTTTTGTTACTGATGGAAGAACTGAAGGCTTTCGAAAAGATATTTACTAACTAAAAACCTACTTACTTTTACATTTGTTCAACCTAAGTAATTAACATAATCAACAGAAGCCAGACTCAATATGTGAAAATAAAAGCCTGATTCAGAGATATCAAGAGAAAGAAATTTTTAAAACTATAACCTACAATCTCAAATACAGCTGAGCATGCAAACAGATGACTATATAGCTTAGTTATATCATAAACTCCTCAACAAACAGCCATCAAAAACTTTTTGGTCTCAGGACCAAAATATATCTATATAAAACACAGACATTTTTATGTTTTTATAAATTATTGAGGACCTTAAACATCTTTTGTTTGTGTCATTTATATCTACCAGTTCTCACATTAGAAATAAAAAGAGAAATTTTAAAAATATTCATTAATTTAAAAACGATGAAAAACCTATTTTGTGAACATAACTTTTTTTAAAAAGTTGTATTTAGAGAAAAGAGTTGTATTTTTTAACTTGCAAATCTCTTTAATTTCTGCTAGATTCTCATATGTGCGTTTGCATTTAAATTACTGCAATATCACATACTGAGTGGCCTCCAGAAAACTCCATTGAACACTGTGAGAGAATGTGAATGAAAAAGAAAAGTACGTCTCAGTAACATTATGATTTTTTCCTTTCTTTTTGTTTTTTTGAGACAAGGTCTCTCTCGCCCAGGCAGGAGTACAGTGGTGTGATCACAGCTCACTGCAACCTCCACCACCTCCTGGGCTCCTCAGCCTCCTGCGTAGTTGGGAACAGAGGCATGCGCCACCATGTCTGGCCATTTTTTTTTTTCTTAAGAGACAGGGTTTCAGGAACTGGACTCAAGCAATCTAACCTCCTTGGCCTCCCAATGTGCTGGAATTACAGGCATGAGCCACCACGCCTGGCCACATTATAAAAATAGTTTATCAGGTTCCCTGGATCACACTTTTGAGAAGAAAACAGAGTATCAGGTTCCTCCCTGGACCATAGTTTTGAGAATTGGTTATCACTGTTAAAACAAAATAGCAAGAGACCAATTAGCTTAGGGTTGTTTCTGTACCAGGAACCCTTACATAACCATATCACAACTTAACTTAGAAGAATCCCTTGTAACTGATTAATTTTAGAAACAAACAAACAAAAAGCAACTAAACTGAGTTTCAGCCAATCACAAATGGCAAACTAGCTGGATCATACCCAAATAAGGCAAATGCCTAGCTGTAGCCAATCAAGTAATTTCTCTACTTCGCTTCTGCAATCAGCCTATAAAAGTCTGCTGCTCATGCTGCTATAGTGAAGTTCTCTGAACTGCTTCTGGTTTTGAGTGCTGTCTGATTCATGAATACTACTTTGCTCAAATAAACTCCATTAAGTTTATTTTTTCTAAAGTTTTTAACATCACTCTGAAGTAGTCTGCTTTACAGATACAAGAGAAGACCTCATCTTCAATCATCACAGACACTGGGCACGTAAATGGGAAATCAGAAAAATCTTTTGGTCAGACATAGCTCCTTACTCAAGCAAATAGCTTTGGGAGCCATAGGTTATGCTCTTCTCCAAGCCTGCAACTATGTGTTGACTTCACACACACAACCTGACTGCAGTTCTGAACTTCTGTCTCAATACCTCTGACATCTCAAGGTAGTGTGGCTCATTCATGGACTTCCACAGGATGGGGAGTACTTTATCTCTGTGTACTTGCAACTAGAATATTTTCTTGTAGAATAAGTGTTCATTGTTTCCTAAACAAAATGGAAAAAGTCAACTGTGTTACAAATGTGACTCTCAAGATCAAGGTCCTCTACCAATACAAAGGATAATGCTTTACATGCTATAGGACTCCTTTCCAGAAAGTGTGGGATCAGTGAATATAAATGTATTTTAATACTGGCTTAAACTAAGTTACTAAGTAAAACTAATCAACTGACTTAGAAAAACAACAACAACAACAACAACAAAACCAGCAACCAGCCCAAAGATAAACTTAAAACTTCCAGATATCTGTACCATTTCATGGAAAAATGAGTTAGGTATGTACTAAGTTTGTGTGTATTTGTGTGTGTGTGTGTGTGTGTGAGTGAGAGAGAAAGAGAAAATGGACAGAAGAGAACAGGTTGACTGATTTGAGAAGGGTGATAATTATGTGGTTCTTTGTATGTGAATATAAAAAGTCTCTAGTCCTTTTCCAACTGCTCTGACATTGGCTTGTGTAAATGGGTTGAAGGTGAGTAGAGAAGGGAGATATGCTACAGAGGCAACGTTGAAGGATCTTCCTTATGTAGCTGTAACTGTGGGCAAGCCACTCCGTGGGATCAATTTACTTCATGTAACATAAAGGAGTCACACTAGGTCAGTGATTTAGGGCCCAAAAGGATCATCTAAGAAACTTTAGAAAGAAGATTTCTCAGTCCTTTCCATGGAGGACAGGAAGTTTGATATAGGAAGTTTGGTGTGGGGCACAGATTTTTAACAAGCACTCTTAGTGATTCTAATGCTGATAGACTGTGGACCCCATTTTGGAAAACTATTAACAAATGATCATCAAAATTCCTTCTAACTATAAAGTACTGGTGAGAGATCACAGACCAGTGATTTTCAAAGTGTAGTCTGTAGACTCCTAAAGAGATCCTGACATGCCTTTAGGAGGTTGTAAGATCAAAACTATTTTTGCAATAACATTGTTAGAGTTTTTGAATGCGTGAACATTTACATTGATAGTGCAAAAGCAACTGATGGGTAAAAACAGCTGGTAATAGCCTTACCACAAATCAAGGCAGTGGCACCAATAAACAAAAAAGGCCAGCTGCATTTAAGAATGCCTTCGATGGAGAAGTAAAGATTATTAATTTTATTAAATCAGTTCTTGAGACCTCATCTTTTTAAATTAATGCAAGACAAAATGGGAAGAACACATAAAGCACTTTTGCATATTGAAGTGTGAGGCTGCCTTGAAGAAAGTCGCTATGTGATTGAGTTGTGAGCTGGACTAGTTGCTTTTTTTCATGCAGCACCATTTTTACTTCAAAGAATGACTGGTAAACTATAGTTATTCAACATGAATATTTGGCAGGTGTTTTCCCAAAAATGAATAAAGTGACCCTGACATTTCAAGAAAAATAACCAACAGTATTTGTTGCCAACGATAAAACTCGAGCTTTAAAGCTTTAAATATATATATATTTGAAACATTTTTATTGTCATCAGAAGCTTGGCAGTTCCTAATATTAAATACTTTTCTGATGAGATTGGTGATACTGTACAATTGATACTAACAAATATAATTTTTTGATACTGTGTAATGAAATGTGTCAATATTTGGAGCTCTGAATAATTCAATGAATCGATACTTTGCAAAAAGCTAATGTATCATGTTATAAAGCCATGCTATACATTCCTATTATAAAATCTGTTCAAAGTACAGAACAACACATTTTAATATAATAGAATTAAAAAATTCATGGATACAGTTTGAGATTCTGCATTACAACTATATTTTAAAACACTACTGTTTATCAAATTGTGATATGGTATCAAAGAATATTCCAATTATTTTAAAAGGCTATTAAAATACTCCTCTATTTTCCAATTATAATCTCAGTGAGGTCAGATTTTCTTCATATACATTAGTCAAAACAACTTATTGCAGCAGTTTGAATGCTGATATAAGAATCCGGCTGTCTTTGATTAAGTCAAACATTGAACAATTTGCAAGACTAAAAAAAAAACCACCATCTTTCTCATTAAATTAAAAAACAGTTATTTTAAAATAAATAATTTCTCATGTGATAAATATTGATAGATATAACCCATAAAAACAAAAGCTCTCTGGGGTCTTCAACAATTTCTGAGTGCAAAAGAGACTCGATACTAAAGAAGTCCCAGATCCCAGTAATGTGAGGAGACCAGGCACCGCATTTAATGAAAAATGTCTATCAGATGAATCTTAAACATATGGCCAAGTTTAGAAACCACTGAAAGTATCATTTGACTGTGACTACTTCACTTGGAAAAGCTGTTCCTTGGTGCCCCCTAGTGGCTCATATGCTTTTGTTTTTAAATTAAAATCAGAATAAAGGAAGACCTGAGATTGAGGAGACACAAAATGCTAATTCTGTAAGGGACTCGAGAGATCATGTAGTCCAACTCCCACTTTATCAGTGGAGACAGATAGCATGGAGACATCACTATAATACAGCGTGAAAAATGCTATGCTATGCTTTGGGTGAGAACAGGGTAGGAAAAAAAGCATACAGGAGGTGGCATCTATTCCAGACTTTGGAGGTAGGTCTCCAGAGGCAATTGCTTTTGAAATCTGGATAGAAATTGAAGGATGAGAGTAGCCCATTCAAAAGGAATGGCAAGTACCAAAGTTCAAAGATAAAACAAGCCATGATTTGCTCAGTACAACAGTGAACAATTTTAAGAGCTTGACAAGTACCAGGTTCTGTGCTAAAGCTCATTACATTACCTCATTTAATGCTCACAAAAACCCTATGAGGTGCTAACCCTCAATCAACCCTATAAGGTAATGGATAGTAGACATTTATAGTTTTTTTTTTTAAATTTTCTTTAGACTTTTTTTAAAAGCAGCTAGCTTTACAAAGACTGGATCTTTAGGAAAGCTTACCCAAAAGTACAAAGCTGCTTCTATGTTTTTAAAAGGATTTATTCAAAATTGCTTTAGAAGACATATGGAAGAAATGGAATGGTTTGGATGTCTTATAAGGTCCTTGGGATAAGTCAGGGAGAAATAAAGCTCTTTTAAATTTAATTAAACTGTAGATTATGCTTTAATTATAAACATAGTAGAGCTAAATAAAAGCTTTATAACTCCCTTTCCCTTTTCCTAATTTCTCCTTTTAGAATATAAACCTGTATTATGGAGGCACTACAATTATAGTAGACAGGGTAGGAGCTCTGAAATCAGACATGTATCTGAACACTGGTTTCACCACATATTAACTGTGGCCACTGATAGCTTTCTTAACTTTGAGTTTTTGCACCTCCGAAGTGAGGACGATCTCTTCCTCACTGATTGTCATGAAAAATACATTGGAATGCATTATGTATACACGTAGCTCATGCATCAGATGTAAGGTCCCGTTCCTGCTTCTGATGTCCTTATGTATCTAACAGTCCTGAAGGGTTGTCTTACTTTCTTTGATGCTGCTTCTGCAGAGCTGCCTCTGATAATTGTCCCTGAAGGATCAGTTTTCTTTGCTTGTCAATATCTCCTTCCATTCGAGCAAAAGCGTGAGAACCAATGAAAGAGAGATCAACTCCCAAGCCTTCATCCTCCTCTTCTTGGTTATCTGTAACAAAAATGCTACTATCAACAGAGAGCTTATGCTAAAACTAGACAGTAAATGAAACAGATTGTGAATGCTGTAGTAAGGATGACAGTGAGGTAACTCAAAAAACTGGGGTCAAGGTTATTTTTGAGAATGAAACTGTAATCAGATTTAGGCATCTGTAAAACTGAAATAATGAAACTGCCTGTCCATGTGTGACAGAAACTGCCTGTCCATGTGTGACAAAGGTTTAGCAACATGTGAGATCCAATCAGGGTGACCTGGGTGTAACCCTAGGAAGAAAAGAGTAGAATGTAATCACACACAAAAAGACGGAAGTAATTAGATTGTATCTGGGTTTAACGATGGCTCATTGCACAGCATCTGACAAAAAGAAGTATAAAAAACAAGCATTTAGGAAGGTTTATATAGCACTGTTGAAAGAGGAAGCATTTGATTGCATAAACCTCAGCTGTTCTGTCAGGTAACATCCCAAGATGGATGTACCAGGATCACAGAGTATGATCCACATTCCTTAAGAAATATTTCAGTTATAATTTAGCATCCTGGTTTTCTACACTGTCATACAAACCTAGTTATTATATAATTTAGCATCCTGGTTTTCTACACTGTCATACAAACCTAGTTATTTTGATCCATAAGAGTTACAGTTCTCACTACAAATTAATAAATTAACTTTCTAATCTGTCCACACAACCACTGTGAATTGGATGAGTAGAAATCAGTCTCTTGGGAACAGATTATCTCTTAGTGTGGTATTCACTGCCTTGGTAGATGTTACGCAAAAACAAAACAAAACAAAACAAACCTTGTACCATGGGGGACATTCCCAAGGCAATGCCAGCACTTGAATTCCAACCTGGTGGACAATCAGCTGGAGTTTCCCCACGTCTACTTCACTGCTCCTCAAACTGACAGGCCAATAGATTGGAAAGGCCCGCTTTCATTAAAAACACCCCTCAAGTAAAGCTTGGTTACACATATTTTAACAGATTTAACATTCTACTTGAAAATAAGAATGCTAAGGTGTACATCTATCACAAAAAGTATTTTCTGAGATATGAATGCAAATCAAACACTCTGGGAATGGTGGATAGAAGAGAATCTTTTAGCAAATCAGTGAGTCTTATCTACTGTCCAGCACTCAAAGTGGTTTTGCTGTTCACCACTCATTATCACACTAAATGCATTTTATGAAAGAAAAATTTTATGGTAGTCACAGGCATGAGGATTTCAAAACAACTCTTTGCATTATTTCAAGGATATACTATACTGGAGGCTCACCCAAAGTGCATGGGCACCCCTTCAGCAAAGCTTGGTTTCCAGATATTTCTCATTTTCTGATGCTAGACCACTTTTAATTCTCTCCACTTGATGAAAGTCTATGTACTTGTGATAAAATCTTGAGTCGCTTCCTACCAATTTTGGCTTGGTGCTCATTTTTAAAAGAAATATTCACCCTAGGAATTTCATAGTAATTCCCTAAACTGCTGGATTACAAGATTCAGTCCCAGCACCGAAGCGTGTGAGGCATATCTCCACAGAAGGGACTTAAGACCTTAAACATGTACACACGACCATCACTACAAGATGTCACGCAGAGTAGATTCAGAAGGTCCCCATCCTAACACATTCTACCTACTGCTCCAACCTACGACAGTACATAACCCGAAGAAACAAAATGAAGGGTTATAATATTCTTGTCTTAGTATTTAATGTTAGGTATGATTTTTAGAGGATACTGAAAGCTGTTCAAAATGTTAGACAATAACGTACTTTACTATCTCAACAGTGTCCTGCATGAAACTATAACCTCCATCAGGGTGAGAATGTTGTTATAGCCACCTCTTAATCTGCACTGTCTAACACAGACTTGACATCTATCTATCTATCTATCTATCTATCTATCTATCTATCTATCTATCTATCTATCAATCATCTAAATTGTATTTGTAATTTCAAGAATAGAACTCAAAAACTTCTACTCTGGTCTTGATAGTAGTGTCATGGTAACAGAGAGCTTTCCAAAGGTCAAGCTGAATCTCTTACTTCTTTGGTGATTGGTGCCTTATCTTTGCTCCTTAAGAGGGAGATTTAAAAAGTTAGAGCTCTAGAGCTCACCTTCTGGAGCGCCAGGTTTCTCGCTTATTCTAATCTGTCGTTCAGGTACCACAGGCTCCCCTTCTGCATTTCCAATATCTGCAGGTAGGTACGGCAATGATCGATTCTCCTCTTTTAATGACCTTGGGAAGTACAGAGGTAGCAGCTTTTGGTAAGTAGCCTGTGTCAGAAAAGCAAGACATTCTGTGAAAAATAGCACAAAACACAGAAGACCTCAGCAGTACTTAGCTGAGCTGTTCATACACTGTGAAGACAACCTCTATCAAGAATAAAGACTTTACGACTTCTGAGCTCAGACTAGATACTGTCTGGAAACCTCAATCAGCTTTTGTGTTAAAGATAAGGATATTGTTATCTAGTCAAGTTAAATGTGATGCCTGCCCATCCTAACAATTTCAGGTCACTGAACCTGGAATGCATAAGTCCTACCACTCCTGTCCCTATCCGTACCTTCACTTCCTAACGATACCAGTCTCTCAAGATTTGGCTCAGATGCTAGCTACTTCCTTAACCCTCAGTGTGCCATCAGGGTCCGTTCAACCAGGTTTAGCTTCTGAGTTGTTTGTGAAGGATTTCTCTTTCATGATATTTATTCTTTCTTAAAAATATTTTCAAAGAACAAAGATGTACTTAAAAAAAAAAACAGAATAAAACTCATCTTATCTTGTAATTCCCATATTGATTGGTCCACTGGACTAATAAATCTGCAATACATTAAAGGCATGTATGCTCTTATTTGTCCTACATCTTGAAGCATTTTGCTTTTTCATCTTCCTAGGAATCGTTTTCTCATTACCTAGAATTACTCATCAATTATTACAAACTATACTAAAAAAGACAAACAAAATAAAAAGAAAAAAATTATGGAATCACCTAGGACAATGAACTCATTCAAGAAATCATTATCTTTCAGCTTCATATTGTGTTGCCCGTAGCAAAAAACTGAGATGGAATTCACATACTATAAAATTCACCCTTTTAAAGTATACAAGTATACAATTCAGTGTTTGTTTTTGTTTTCTTTTTTGAGATGAGTGCTGCTATGCTGCCCAGGTTGTTCTCAAACTCCTGGGCTCAAGCATTTTTCTCATCTCAACTTCCCAAGTAGCTGGGATTACAGGTGTACACCACCAAACCCAGTTTCAGTGATTTTTTCATACACAATATTCACAAAGGAGGTACAATCACCACCACTATTTAATTCCAGAACATTTTCATCACTCTAAAACCCATCAGCAATCATTCACCATTCCTTCCTCTCCCACTCCTGGCAATTACTAATCTTCTTTCTGTCACTATGAATTTGCCTATTTTTGGACATTTCACAAAAATAGAATACAGGGCCAGGCACGGTGGCTCACAGCTGTAATCCCAGCATTCTGGGAGGCCGAAGCAGGGGGATCACGAGGTCAGATCGATATCTACCTGACCAATATGGTGAGACCCCATCTCTACTAAAATACAAAAAAATTAGCCGGGCATGGTGGCACACGCCTGTAGTTCCAGCTACTCGAGAGGCTGAGGCAGGGCAATCACTGGAACTCAGGAGGTGGAGGTTGCAGTGAGCCAAGATTGCACCACTGCACTCCAGCCTAGTGACAAGGTAAGACTCTGTCTCAAAAAATAAAATAAAATAAAATAAAATAAAAAAGGCCAGGCTCGGTGGCTCACGCCTGTAATCCCAGCACTTTGGGAGGCTAAGGCGGACAGATCATGAAGTAAGGAGATGGAGACCATCCTGGCTAACACAGTGAAATCCCATCTCTACTAAACATACAAAAAATTAGCCAGGTGTGGTGGCATGCGCCTATAGTCCCAGCTACTTGGGAGGCTGAGGCAGGAGAATCACTTGAACCTGGGATTTGGAGGTTGTAGTGAGCCGAGATCGTGCCACTGCACTCCAGCCTGGGCGACAGGACGAGACTCTGTCTCAAAAAATAAATAAATAAATAAATAAATAAATAAATAAATAAATAAATATAAAAATGGAATACAGTATGTGGCATTTTGTGTCTGGCTTCTTTCACTTAGCATGATGTTTTCAAGGTTCACCCATGTTGTAGCATGTATTAATACTTCATTCCTTTTTTATGGCTGAATAATATTCTAACACACATGCACGCACACATACACACACCACATTTTTTTATATCAATTCATCACTTGATGACATTTCAGTTGTTTCTATTTTTTGGCTATTATAAAGAATGCTACTACAGATATTTGTGTACAAATTTTTGTGTGGACATAAATGTTTTCAACTCTCTTCTGTATACAACTAAGAGTCAAACTGCTGCATTATAGGGTAACTCTATGTTTAACTTTTTCATGAACTGCCAGACTGTTTTCCAAAGTAGCTGTGCCATTTTTACATTCCAATTAACTACCTATGAGGGTTCCAATTTCTCCACATCCTCACCAACACTTGTTATTGTCTCCCTTCATAATTCTAGCCATGTTAGTGGTGTGAAGTGGTATCCACTGTGGTTTTTACTTGTATTTCTCTAATGGTTAATGGTGTGGAGCACTTTTGCAGTGTTTACTGGCTATCTGTATATCGTCTTTAAATAAATGTATGTTAATTACGTTTCTTTTTTTTTTTTTTTTCTATTTTATGATGTTTTTCACATCTTAAAAAGCTTTCTGGCCTGGGAAGACTGTCCTTGTAAGGGATAACTAATTCCTAAAGATAGTAAAAAGTACATCTTGCATATGCCAACCAACCAATCCCAAATCTACAGTTCTAATCATTTCCTTATCTAACTCTTACATACCATGCAAATATTTCTCTTGGTCTAAATAATCAAGGGCCAGGTATCAGGAATCTAGAGATTACTCCTATAGTCCAGAGTCTGCTGGAATTATTCAAACTAGCCAGTCCTAAACTATAAGTCCTGCCCTGCCTTGAACTCCTGACCTCAGGTGATCCACCTGCCTCAGCCTCCCAAAGTACTGGGATTACAGGCATGAGCCACTGTGTATTTCTAAGGACAAAAGAAAATATGGTATTCTCATTCCGTCATTCAACAGGAAGAACTTAATCACATACTATTTTGTGATAGGAACCTGGACAATCTCATTTTACTAAAAGGATGTGTGACAGTATTCTTTCATTTTTTATGTTTGTGCAACAGTATTTACTTGATACAAAGAGGTTTGTTATGTTTAAATTCTTACTAAAATGTCTAATAAACTTGCTTTTCATTATCCCTTTATTCTTCTATAAATTATTCACAAATGACTTGAGAAAAAGATGGTAAATGTTGATTACTTTCCCAGGTATACTGAGGGCAAAGACTTTTATTCTCTGTTCCTCTAAATCTGAGTCAGGTGTCAAGTTGCCAGGGCACTGTGGTGCATACCTTAGAGGAGCATTTGCCACACTGTAGGGTGATCTTTGTTTATCTGGTTGTCTCAGCATTAGTCTGCCAACTCCCTGAGAGCAAGAGCCATATCTCATTTGTATCCTATCCTATGAAAATGGACAAATCTCTAACCTAGACTTCACTCCTCAGCTTCAGACTGATAAGCACAATGGTTTGCTGAGCCTCTGCCCTGATGATCCACTGATCCTCTAAGACTCAACGTGTTCAGAAAATAATTTGTCTTCATCCCATCTCCAAAACTTTTCCCACTTTCTATTTGCTATCTCAATGGCGGCATCATTACCTAGTCACTCAAGCCAAAAACCTAGAAGTCATGTTTACCTCCTTTTCCCGTATGTATTTAATCAACCACCAACTCCAGTTGAATTTATTTACTAAATGTTTAAAATTTTAACACTACCAGTACCCTTGTTCAGGCCTGATCATTTCTCATGTGGAGTACTGCAAGCACCTGTTATCTCTTCTTGCCATTAGTCTTTCTCTTTCCAAACCATCCTCCACACAGCTAAAACAGAAATTAGATGACATCATTTGTTTGTGTAAAGCTCTTCTGTTTCCCATTGCATAATTAATAAAGTCTAAATTTTACAGGATGTGACACAAGGCCTTGAATGATCTTATCCCTATCTAACTTTCATTTTTGCCACTCTCAGCCTCACATTTTATGCAACACCAATACTAAACACTCGATGCTACATCTTATTTCCATGTCTTTGCTCAGGCTTGTAGGACTGTTGCCACTTGCCTCTCTCCCTTGGCAAATCTTATATACCTTTTACAATTATTTCAACTTATGTATCACTTCCTATGGGAAGCATTTCCTAACCCCGTGCCAGGTTAAAGTTATGTCCTATCCTTCCCATACCTCCATTAATGCACTTATCACAATTATCTGAATGTATCTGAATTATCTATTTCCATAAAAGGATAAAGGCTCCTTGAGGAAACAACCATGCTTTTTTCACTGGTATATTCCCAGGACCTAATATAGTAAACCTGATATATGCAAACACTCAGTAAAAGATCACTGGAAGATTCTATGTATAAATAAACCAGATGAAACAAGAGATAAAGTAAATGTGCCTTTTTTTCAGCAAATTCAAAGGTACATATATATTATATATGTAACTATATATGCCTTGAATAGATACTTCACTAATAGATAGCTAATATGAATATACTAGCTCATTTTATTATCAAGAAAAACCTGATAGAGGTACTATCAGTATTTCTATTTTACTGAAGCAGAGAGGTTAACTTGCTCAATAATACAAAACTGGGAAATATTAGAAGCTGAACTAGACAAATCACTCTAAAATTAAAGTGTAATGAGATAAGAATAAACTGATTTTCTAAAATGGCTTGACATTAAATTGAAATATATTAAACTGAACTACATATAACAAAACATATAAACCTCACAGTACCAGCCACTGGGCTAGGCTGTCACCTGCTCAGGCACACACCAAAGCTTTTCTGGCATAGTAGTTTCCAGTTATGCTCCCCAAACACTCAGTGCTTAGAAGGTGTTGCTTTGAGAGCTAACACAGGGGCCAAGCAAAACAACTCCACTTTGTAAGATTTCACTCACAGCGACAACAGTTTAGCCATAAAAAATATGAACAAAATGCTCCTTCTTGACTTGTTTTTCGTTGCCAATATAGTCTTTTTCAATGAATGATGGTAAGACCCACTCTCAAATACATACATAGATCATTAGGATTTGTCTGCTGGAAACTCAGTAAATATATAGCGATAAGCCAAAGGCAAATGCTTAAAGGTAGAAATAAGATTTAAATAATGTAACAATTAGCAAAATACCTCTTCAAGATCAGAGACAGCAAATACTACTTTTTCAATGGTTTCCCCATGAATCTCTAGGAATCTCCTTACAGTGCCTAAGGAAAAGAATAGAAAGATTACTCAATAAATAAAAAACTACTTATACATAAAGAAAAATCAAACTCCTCAATGTTTTATTTTTGTAATGGATCACTTCTCACTTCATTCAGGACTCTGCTTAGTAATACCCTATCAGTGAAGCCTGCTCAGACTACTTGTATAAAAACTCTTCTCTGATTTGCTTTCCTCCAGAGCAACTGTGATAGACATTTTATGAAGTTACTTGTGTTTTGTTATCCTCCCTGCCCTCTCCACCTCATTCACTAGAATGAAAGCTCCATAACAGAAGACACTTTATTGTATTTCTTGCTCTATTTCCAATGCCAAGAACAGTGACTGGCCGTAGAAGATGCTGACTCCAGATAATTCTCTCTTATCCAGTATATTCTTATTCCCTGGGGCCTCTCTCGGCCAGAATGATCCAGCACAAGTGTCTTTCCATTCATTCAGTTACAGTATTAGATATCCTACCCAGCCCTTCAGACCCTGAAAAAACTCCACAAAACCAAAGCTCAATTATTTTTTTCTTAATTTCTATGTTATCCTAATTCTTCTTTATCAGCTTCCTAATAACAAGACCTACTGGCCTTTTCTTCAGTTCTTAACTCATTGGATCTCTCCCTAGCTTTAATCCTTAACACACATGCCCTCACCTTTTAAAAATGTTGTCCTCCAGGGTTCTGCCTTCAATATTTTTTATTTTTTTGATATACTTATTCTCCTTGGCTCACGAATGTGCTGGATAGGTATTACCTCAAATGCTGATGGCTTCCAAATCTTTATATTCTTTTTTCTGAGGAAAAGACCCGAATTACCTGACGCCTATTGGGTATATCTGATCAGATAACTCACAGAGACCTCAAATTCAGTGTAGCCAAACCTGACCCCAACAGGTCCAAATCCTGACCACCATCTTTTTCTCAACAAACCTGGTCCTTTTTACCTATATTCCTTATTTTGGTTACATATCAACATCCAACCAATCATCCAAGCTAGAATCCTGAATTGTCTTTGATGCTTCCTTTACCTCTTCCTTCACACTGCATTTTCAAATAGTTCCTATGGCTTTTAATTCTATTGCTAATATTTCTAACATTTATTCATTTCTTTTGGCTGCTTTCAGGTTCTCAAGGCTCACACAGACTTTGGTAACAAGCTCTTAACTGCTCTCCTTGTGTCTTTCTTCCCCAAGTCTACATACTCACTGTTGCCTGAGTTATCTTCTCATGGTACCCTCTTTACTAAACACTGGTGATGCTCTGCACTGCTTACAGGTTAAGATTCAAAAACCCTAGCACAACTCTCTATACTCCAACCCCAACTATCCACTTTTCCCCACTCAGCTCTTTAGTCCTATTTTCAATTATTCCTCCCACATCTTATGCTTTAGCCAAATCTACTTTGCTGTATTCAAAACATACCACTTACTTGATGCCCTGCCTCTGCTTGCATGCCTACCTTTGACTAGAATACCACTCATCCACCATTCTCTTCTTTTGGTGAACTCCTACTCATTTTTCAAGACCCAGCCGAGAGCCATCTCCACCCTTCCTTGTGCCCCCTCTAGAATCTTTTGAACACCCTTCATTTTAAAGAATTTCTCACATTTTATAGCTAGACTAAGCTTTTTGAAGACCAAGCATATTTTATATTAATATTACTTTAATTTGGGGCCTAGCACACCTTACGGATGTGATATGCAATCATTCAAAAGTAGTAACTGAATTAACAATTTATGGCTCAGTTACATATTGCCTGCTTTGTTCAACATTGTAGCTCAAGAACCTGACAAAGCAAACCCATTTGTTAAAGGATTAAACAAACACTCATAACTCTCCTCCTGTTGGATAACAAATATACTTTTCATTTTTCCCTCTATTCTGCTTTAAAGCTTCTTCAAAATGAACTTTCAAAAAAAGATTTTCAGCAGGGTGTGGGGCTCATGGCTATAATCCCAGCACTTTGGGAGGTGAGGGCAAGACGATTACTTGAGCCTGAGTTCAAGACTAGTTTGGGAACACAGTGAGACCCTGTGTTTACCACATTTTTTTTTTAAATTAGCTAGGTATGGTGGCACATGCCTGTAGTCCTAGCTACCTAGGAGGCTAACAAGGGAGGATCACTTGAGCCCAGGAGGTTGAGGCTGCATTGAGCTGTGTTTGCCCCACTGCACTGCAGCCTGGGTGACACTGTATGACTCTATCTCAAAAAACAAAACAAAACAAAACAAAACATAAAGATTTTCTGTTTCCTATTTACTTTGACATCAAGTTTTAATGTTCATGCATAATAGTTTCCCAGAATATAATTATATTATTTCCTTTGGAAGATAAAATACAATACCAAATAGCAACCAAACTGAATTCTCTCAGTGGAACTCATGTAGAAAATTAACTCTGCAAAAGCGGTGAAGAAGAATGATGTCATGACTCTACGGTTTTAGTACTAAAGGTCAGACCACGCTCCTCCTTTCAAAATTTCATCTATCTCTGCAACCAATCATGATGTCCTGTGCTTAAACATCTAGTGAATACTCTATAAATTGTAAGAATGATATCTAGGACATTATAATTCTCCATCTGGAAACACCGCAAGAACAAACACCTTCATCTTATTTCTCGCCACTGTATTATTTTGTATACAGTACATAGTAGTCACTCAAATTTTTATTGGATGAATAAATAACCTGATAAATTTATTTCAATGCAGATACTACTTCTGGAGAAAAACAAACTGCACATGAACTAAGAAAAAAAAAGCACAAGTCTTAATATATCTATCAAAAACATATTACTTAGGCTTCAAATGAAATAAATTTTGATAAGAGTTTAATAAGAAAGCTTTTGATACCAAGTACTTAGAGTTATATCATTAGATCTGTTCTTGGCCCATATATGTTACTAAAGTGTACAAGTCATTTGTTTTCCAAATGCCTGATAAAATATTCAAGCAAAAGGCATTATCTTCTGTGTGTTTGAATGAGATGCTACAGTTTTGCCACTAGATTTAAGGCCTAATAAGTCAAATGTGCCCACTTTTTAAGAGTTCTACATTTCCTTTTTGCTAATCATATTTCTAGAAATTGCTTCATCAAAGTCCCTTATACCCATTATCGATCTTTATCTGCTGCTACTCTCAAAGTTGACGTCTCTTATAGTACTGTATCAAGTGATTTGTCTGGGGCCACAGAGCTAGAGCTGGACTGGTAGAATTAGAACTAAAAACCAGTCTTCTTAACTCCCTATTAAGAACCTTTTATACAAAATAATGCTGCCTCTTTAAAATACAATCCTTACGATTACCTTCATAAAAAATAGATATATAAAAGAAGCTATGAGATGACAGGACAAGGACTAAGTAAAATCAGAGAATGCAGAGACCAGTCAAAAGCCTTGTCAGGAGCAATGATATCAAGGCAGGAATTTTGCTTTGGTTAGGTACCATTTAGAAGACAGGCATGTAATAACAAAGTAGTCTTCCACTGAAGCAGTTCTAACTCAAGCATAATGAATCATCTAGTATAGCAGACAGGTTACTAGACTTGGGAGTCAGAAGGTCTGGATATATGCTCCAAGTCTGCGTAACTCTCACAATAGGAGAAATTTCTGAGCCTCTTTATTTGTACAATGGACACCATACTACCTAAAACACAGGGTTGTTAAGTAAAGTAAGTGGAATTTACTTGTCCTTTTTAAAAATACTTATTTCTTGAGCAAGTACCATATGTCAAGCATTCAAGATAAAAAGGTAAGATTCCTGCCCCCCAAGCTCAGTCTAGTATAATGTATATAAGCTTAATTATAAAATATACAAATTTACTATAAAATCCTTGAGTAATTAGAATATTGGTTTTTAAAATAGTTTATAATTAAATAAGACTAAGACTGAACAGAGCCTCACCCTAAACTCTAGGCTACATAATAATAATTTATACATTCAAATATCTTTGTGGTATTTGTGGATATAAGGCTTTCAGCTCTTCAACTTTAAATTCTAGAGATAACAGGGGGTCTTAAAGATCATTTAGTATCATTTGTCTTTGAAATGAGAAGTGTTTTCTATAATAGCTGCAACAAATGGTCATGTAACCTCTGCATGAATGTTCCTAGTGACAAGAAGATCGCTAAAATACTTTTCTGTTACAGTTAGTACTACTTCAAGTGGGACCAACATTTTCTTCCTTATAACTTAGTCTTAGACCTTGCCTTGTACAGTTGGAGTTCTTATCTATAATCCTGATGAGGATCTGTAAACTTCCTGAAATAACATGCAAATTCTGTATTTATGCACATTTTTCTTGACAATGGGTTCACAGTGTTCTTTCACCAGATGCTCATTGTAGTTTATGACAATACCCGAAAGAACTGCTGCCTGAAAAATGTAGCACAGAATAAGTTCACAATGAGACTCCTTCAGATATCTGAAGATGGACATCATATTTTCTAAAAGCATGCTCTTCTTTAGAAGAAACACCACTACTGTTTCAAACTGTTTGCCCTCCTGTTTGTCAGTGTCTCATGAAATATGACACACAGAAATAAATATAAAACTTGAGATGTGGTCTAAATCTGCATATATACAGTGAGATCATGGAAATATGACACACAGAAATAAATATAAAACTCGAGATGTGGTCTAAATCTGCATATATACAGTGAGATCATGGACTCTCTTTAGCTGAATGCCATATTTTTATGTCACATACAGACATTTGGCTCACATTGATTGAGCCCAGTCTTTTGAAAACCTAAATGTAGTTTTACATTCAAACAGCATGTGTGAATGTGGCTATTTAAACTGCCAAGTGTTATACAAATATGGTATCATGAAATCAGACTGCATTTATTGCACTGTTAAGATTATTCTAAATTGTGATTTAACTACTCAATGCATTAGCCATACTTTCTAACTTAGCATCACTTTCAAATTCAAGAGGCTAGCTGTTCTGAACCTACACAGGTTTTGGGGGCTGCCCAACTCCAGACTCGTTCTTTGCTCAATCAAATTCTGTTAAATTAAAAAAACTAATAGGCAAGTCTTCTAACCCTTTATTCAAATGGATGAAAATGTCAACCTGAAAAAGTAAATTGAGAGCTCTGCAGCTTGCCAATAAAAACTTCCCTCCAGGGTGCTACAATCACTTAACCAACGAATATTCTTTGGCTATAACTATTTAATGATTTAAAAAAAAACACTTTTTTTTTTTTTTTTTTGAGATGAGGTCTCACTACATGTTGCTCAGACTGGAGTGCAGTGGCTATTCATAGATGCAATCACAGCTCGCTGCAGCCTTAAACTTCTGGCCTCAAGTGATCCCCCTGCCTCAGCCTCCCAAGTTGCTGGAATTACAGGTGTGAGCCACCATGCCCAGAATTTTAAAAATTTTAAAGATTCAATTCATGTACAGCTTCTCCAACATTACTTACGAAGTGCTATGTGTGTTGCATCCTCTAAAGGATAACCACGTTTTGCAGAATTGATGACACAGAAGCCAACAGAAGACATTGACTGCTCTCTGCAACCAAAGGGAAAACACAAAAATTGCACTACAAACATCTGTAATACATATACAATACATAACTAATTTCAAAATCTAGCTCAACTTCTCCTTTCCTCTCCAACAAATCTACTATAAAAGCTAACCCAACTGTACTACTCAAAAATTATATTAATATACAATTTAATTGCACTCTTTGGAGGACACATATTTCACATAAAAACTGAATAAAAAATGGGAAAAGGTTAAATTCTCAAGTCACTCAAATCTATCCCATTTATCCTGCTAAGTTTGAAAAGATAATTCTATTGTCAGGGTCCTCCTAAATCACCTAAAATTTGACATCCACTGCTAGGTTTTTAATCTTTAAAAACTGGGGCCTTTGTCTTTAAAAAACTGGGGCCTTTAACAATGTCTGATATGCTATGTCCAGAAAATGAGTAGACCATACTTTGCTAGTTGAAGTACGTTTCTGTAGCAGCTATAAAGGGAACTCTCAGCTGCTGTGCGATAGCGGCTCTTATACTTAGGTCCCACTGTGTGAATGATGAACCGGGCAGCTAGATTGAATCCTTTTGTCAATTTTGCTTCACCTGTTCGGCAACCTGGAAACAATGGAAACATACCTAAGTTTGGACGTGTTAGGAAAACAAAAACAAAAACAAATGAAAGCATGAAACAGAGAAAGTACTGAGAACTTTGAGAAATTTCAGTTAAAAATACAGACTGAACATAAGCATTTATCTCTGTTCCTTCTGTTGGATAATGACAGTGAAGCAGTACAACAGGTATAAGCACAGCGACAGATAAAAAGAATGAGAAAGAACATGAAGCAGATAAGCATCATCAAAATTTTGGAAGGTAGAATGTCAACTGACTAGTAACTGACTCAACAGAGCAGAGAAACCTAACTGCTTGTAGAAATGAGATAACTAATACGAAGCAAGTTGATCTGTACTAAAGAGCCGTGTTGGATACATGACAGACAGCTTTGATTCAAATCCTGAGTCTACCACGTTCCTGTCAAGACACTCTGGGCAGGGGCTTGGCCTCGTCACAACTCAATTTCCTATTTAAGAGGGATCTAGTAGTACTTACTTCACAGGATTAAACGAGTATATGCAAAGTGTGTACATGCATCAGCAATTATTGTTATTATTACTAGAGAAAGCTAAAAAGGCTCAGAAATTGGAGCCCTAAGTACTTGTAAAGGCTATGCTGTGAAGTGGGATGTGGCGCTAAAAAGAGGAGGCCCGGTTAAAAGTTTGTATAAAGACAGTCAAATCTGCAACAACCCCTCCCCCAGCCAGCACAGTAAGGCTATGTTTTTTTTTTTTTACCACCAGAGCAGCAGGGAAGAAGTTTATTCTCTGGAGATGCTCAACTAGAGAGTTTCTGGATTCCAGAACCCCAGGCACAGCTGAAAAGAGGGGATTTAGTTAAAGTGTTATACTTAACAGTGAAAGGTCTAGCCCTCAGCCCCCAAATGGCTTTCAAAACAGACATCTAGGCTTACGCTCATGGAGGATTCCTTTCCAAGAAATTGAGAGGCCCAAACCTAAAGGACCTACAGATTATGATAAACGGGGAAAGTTCCCCAATAAAATAACAGGCAGGAGTCCCATTCTGTCATATGCTTCAAGACCCACCAGGCAATAACCTTTGCCCACTGTTGTGAACTGAATGCGTGGGTTCCCTCAAAATTTGTATGTTAAAACCCTACCCCCTAATGTGATGGTGTTAGCAGGTAGGGTCTCTGGGAGGTAATTAGAATTAGATAAGCTCATGAGGGCAGAGCCCTCATGAAAGAGATTTGAATCCTTGTAAGAGTCTCCAGAAAGTCTGCTCCCTCTCTCTGCCACATGAAAACACAATGAAAACTCAGCAGTCTGCAGCCAGGAAGACAGCCCTTAGCAGAACCTGACCATGCTGGCACCCTGATCTTGGATTTTAGTCTCCAGAAATTTCTGTTCTTCCTAAGCCACTCAGCCTATGATACTTTGTTATAGCAGCCTGAACTGACTTAGACACCCATCTGTACAAAGTTTCCCATGAACTTTTCAGTTCTTCCATCTTAAATACAGCTAACACTTAAGGACCACCAGAAAGAGAGAAAAGCCTCTAACAAAAACTAAAAGGGGAGACTAAACACATGCTCAAGAAATGGACAACACAGGGAAAAAAAAACTTTAAACAAAATCAGAATGTCATAAAAACAGACTATTCAGAGAACAGGAAATGGCACTTACCTAGAGCCAAGTGAAAAATATGACAGCAGAAATGATAAGTTCAATAGAAGGGTTCAAACTAAACTTGAAGAAATCCAGAAAATAAAACAAAAATAAATTGAAAATAAGAGATAACAGATGAGAAAACTGAAAAATTAAATAAGAAAATACAACATCCAACAGGATTTCTTCAGAGAGAACAGAGAATAAAGAAGAAAGGAAATTATTAATGAAATAAAACAAAAAATTTTACCAGGATGGAAAGACATGAGTTTCTAGATTCAAAGAGCCCATAAAACACCCAAACCATATGAAGGCACATCCCTGTAAAATTTAAGAGCACTAAGAAACACAGATGAGATCATAAGCTTTCCAGAAAGAAACCAGTAGCATACAATCAGGGATAAGAACAGCATGAGACTTCTTAACAGCACTAATCAAAGTAGAAAACAAAGGAGTAGTGCCTTCAAATTTCTAGAAAATGATTTCCAAACTAGAATTCTATTTCTAAGCAAATTACCAACTAAGTACGAAGGTGGAAGTAAAATCTCAGTAGTTTTGCCCTATTGTATCCTTCTTTAAAATCTCCTGGTAGATTTACTCACAAAAATGAGAGATCCAGGCCAGATGCGGTGGCTCACGCATGTAATCCCAGCACTTTGGGAGGCCGAGGCAGGCGGATCACAAGGTCAGGAGATGGAGACCATCCTGGCTAACACGGTGAAACCCCATCTCTACTAAAAATACAAAAAGTTAGCTGGGCGTGGTGGCGGGCGCCTGTAGTCCCAGCTACTCGGGAGGCTGAGGCAGGAGAATGGCGTGAACCCAGGAGGCGGAGCTTGCCGAGATCGTGCCACTGCACTCCAGCCTGGGCAACAGAGCGAGACTCCATCAAAAATAAAATAAAATAAAATAAAATAAGAGATCTAATCTATCAAACAGAAAAAAGGATTTCCCAGGATGATGTTAAAAAAAAGTTCCAGAACAGACACTGCGCAGCAGGCATAGAGAACAGTCTAGAGAGGAAAGGGAGGATGGAGGGTTCCAGGAGGGACCTTGGCAAGAAAAAAATGGAAGGATCAAACTGTTGTCTTCACTTCAATTAAGAGAGCCATCTTAGTATGAGTAATGGCCCACTAATAGGTCTAACACGATACAACATTAAGTAGACAACACAACATCATCTATGTAATATTTTAGGCAAAACTTGACTCCATTAGACATAATGTCAAGTTTATAGGAAATACAAACTAAATGGCACTTCAAGTAAATCAGACAAATCTAGAAGGAGGAATACTGTGAAAAATAATTGGCCTTGTTCAGTCAACAAGTCAGTGTCATAGACAGGAGACCGTACTGGATTACAAAATACCACACACACAGAGACAAATTAATAAACATAACAAAAAAGATGCAATGTGTGGTCCTGGATTGGATGCTGGTTTGGATAAAATAGCTGCTACAAAGGACATTTTTGGATCAGCTGGAAATTTTAAATATGGTTTGGGTAGTGGATGTAATTTCTGAAATTAAAAGGTGGAATTCATTTGCTGAAGAAGGCAAATTGCAGAATACGTACATGATTACCTTATTTTGAGAATAGCATACACATAATTACTTTATTTTGGTATGAAAAGATATAAGAGTGTATGTATACATCCACACCCACATACAGGTTCAAACAACAAACAAACCTCACACAGGTTTAGTTTCATAAAATTTCTAAATTCACAAAGTGAATATAAGACTGATTTTTTTTCAGGGGGGAAATTTGGGCACAATAAGCCAACTCTGCCTATTCTAATTTTAGTATTGATGCTTAGATACTAACTGAACTGACATACAGTTTTATGTATCTTCTTATCAAGGATTCTAGGTACCCACTATGATTATCATTCTCCCTCTTCAATATGATCCTTTTTCAAGTATTTGAGAATAAGTACTGTTTCCCCCAAATATTCTCTTCTCTATGCTAATCCTAGCTCTTTAAATAATGTGGTTTCCACAATGTTAGTAATTTTCTGTTAAGTGTACTCCAATTTATTACTCCTAAAAAGTAATAAAAGACATACAGTTCTTGTCCATACGGAGTTTACAGTTTAATGGGGATACAGTTATCACAAGACAATTTACAAGATTACAACTGTGATAAGCAAACAAGAGAGAAGTACTGCAGGCTGGGAGCATATACTATGGGTGGTCTGATCTATTCTGAAGTAAAAAGAAATAGTGCTTTGAGGAAGAGATATGAACCAAGACTTAAGAATAAAGGTTGACAACTGAGAGAAAGAACAACAGCAAGTGCAAAACTGGAAAGGAGCTTGGATGGCAAGGTAGTGAGAAGAGATCAGTTTGGCTTAAGCATGGTAAGGAAGGGAAAAGGGGGCATGGGATAAGCCTGGAGAAAAGTGAGTGAAATCTTGCAAGGACATGGGGATCAGTTTAAGGAGTTTAGAATTTAAGTTTAATGAGAGGTCACTAAATAGTTTGAAGTTCAGGAACAATAAGAAGGGGTTTACACTTACTGGTTGTGTGTGGACTATGGATTTAAGAAACGAAGAATAGATGTAGCAAGACCAGTTGGGACAGAGGATATGGCTGTAGTCTAGGCGGGGAATGATGGTTGCATACGCTAGCTGCTGGAGACAGTGGTAACAGACAGAAATAGATTTAAGATTAATTTAGGGCATGACGATAGACTTTATGTGAGGGATAAGAAAGAGGGAAGTGTTAACACTAGGGTTCCTAGAAAAGAAAAATGGAATGGGAGGCTGGACATGGTGGCTTACGCCTATAATCCCAGCATTTTGGGAGGCTGAAGCAGGCAGATCACTTGAGGTCAGGAGTTCAAGACCAGCCTGGCCAGCATGGTGAAACCCCATCTCCAATAAAAATACAAAAATCAGCCAGGTATGGTGGCACACACCTGTAGTCCCAGCTACTCGGGAGGGTGAGGCAGGAGAATCACTTGAACCTGGGAGGTGGAGGTTGTGGTGAGCCAAGATCATACCACTGCACTCTAGCCTGGGTGACAGAGTGAGACTCTGTCTCAGGAAAAAAAAAAAAAAAAAGAAAAAGAAAAATGGAATGGAAAATAATGCCATTTTACTGAGACATAAAGTGTTAAACAAATGATGTTTCCCATCATTTTAAACTTACTGCAAAACTTTAATATTCATCTCCGTTAATTTTTTCATTTTTTGGCTTATACTTCTAGTCACATGAAAATCTTTAGTCTATCATCCAGTATGTCCTGTTACTCTTTTAGCTTTCTATCATCTACAAATTTGGTAAGTCATGCTTGTTTTTATTAAGTCATTAATAAAAATGTAAAAAGGGGATAGGATTAAGTATGCAGCCCTTTAGTAATAACCTAAAGGTTGGCACTGATTCATTAAACTTAAACATACAACTGGGGCCTAATAACTAACACCAGAAATAATACTTGTTGAACACTTAGGATGTGCTTAGCACCTAATGTCCATTATTTAATTTAGTCTTCAAGATATTAGTTTTTTCCATCTCTAAATGTTAAGCTCTTGCTATATGTCAGGAACTAAGTTAGGAACTACCATTACTATCCCCATTTTAGAGATAAGGAAACTCAGACTCAGAGGTGAAGTAACCGGTCGTAAGTCACACAGTTAGTAAAGGGCAGAGTTATATAATATGAATCTCAGCTTGGAGATGCTCAAACACGCAGTTTAATATGGAGGTTTTACTTGTATATTTGTGTTAAATTTTCTTATTTTCTTTATTATTCATAAGTCTAGCTCTAAGGTGTATGTAAGCATACACACACATGCCATTAGGAATTTTTTCAGACCAACTTCTCTGTTCCTTTTAGCAAAGAACTTCTCAGTATTATCTTCAATATCTTTTCTAGTTTCTACATGTTCTTCACGGTATCTTGTTTTGCAGTTTAGTTACGATCATTTCCCCCATTCTGTCCTTACAGTCAAAATTCAGTTTCTGGATCAAAAAATGCAATTCTTCCCATTCTATCCCTTCCTTCATAGAGTCAGCACTTATCAGTATTCCTGATCAAGTTCTAATATTTTTATTAGGTTAGAAACCAGTTGTCAGTGTTAAATGATAGAAGGGAAGGGAAGCAAGATTTTATACAGGTTAACTTTGCTGTTTACATTTTAAGCAACATTGCTGTATTTCATAAATAGTTTTTATACAATGGGAAGACTGAATTTCACAGTATTTCATTTGGGCTCAAATAACAAAGGGCTGCAAAGTTGGTAATTTAACAGCTTTTCAGTTCAGGAGGATAGTCATCTCATAAGGCTTTTCTTGCATGTTTTGTGCAAGAAAATATGCAGCCAAGAAAATGCTACCAAAGATCTAATCAGCTACAGTGATTGTCATTTAAAATTCAGGACAGGACAAAGAAGTTTTACTGCTAGTAAATTCTCAGGACTCAGTTTTTAACACATTTCAAAATGTAATAAATTTTGCTAAAATGGAGCTTTCAAAAGCAGTTTTTATTTAGTTTCAACAAAAGAAAAACAGCTACATCTATATAATTTTCCCACAAAACATGCCTCTTCAAGGTAGAGGACATCAAAATGAATGTTTCCTAAACAATAACATACGAAAGAAAATTCACTCACCTTTAAGTTTCTGGAGATCTTCCTTCAAATCAGGCCCTGCAAGCATGAAGATACTTTCTGACACGGGATTCTTATCTGTGAGACTTTCATTGCTGGTATTCACAATGGCTGTACAGTTCAGTAATGCCACATCTCCTTTCCTGAAGAAACAGTAAAGAACGAACAAATGTGGGGAAGAAGAAGAAAAGAAACCTAGTTTCTAATTATTTCAAAACATTTTATCCTTGTCTTTTTCAAAATGTTGGTCTTGCTAGCTCACAAGCTAAGCAATAATAGAAAAGAAATTTCTGACTTAAAAAACAATCTGGCATCTTAGATCTTTAATGCAATTGTTATAACCCTGAAACTCACAAAACCATCATGTTTAGAAATAGCAGCATTATTTATAACGGCCAGAGAGTAGAAGCAAACCAAATATCCATCAACTAATGAACTAATAAATGTGGTATATCCATACAAGGGAATATTATTCAATCCTAATAAAGAATAAAGTACTGGCTGGGCATGGTGGCTCACGCCTGTGATCCCAGCACTTTGGGAGGCCGAGGCAGGTGGATTGCGAGGTCAGGAGATCAAGACCATCCTGGCTAACATGGTGAAACCCTGTCTCTATTAAAAATACAAAAAATTAGCTGGGCGTGGTGGCGGGCTCCTGTAGTCCCAGCTACTTGGGAGGCTGAGGCAGGAGAATGGCATGAAGCTGGGAGGCGGGGCTTGCAGTGAGCTGAGATCGCGCCACTACACTCCAGCCTGGGTGACAGAGCAAGACTCCATCTCAAAAAAAAAAAAAAAAAAAAGAATAAAGTATTGATTTGTACTACAATATGGATGAACCTTGAAAACATTATGCTAAGTCACAAAAAACCACAAACTTTATTGTATTCATTCCATTTATATGAAATGTTCAGAATTGGCAAATCTATAGAGACAAGAAAGTAGATTAGTGGTTGCCTAGGGGGATTAAGGAAAAATGAGGAGTGACTGCTAATGGGGCTTTGGGCTGATGAACATGTTCTAAAATTGACTGTAGTGAAGGTTATGCAACTCTATGTTAAAAATCACTGGGCTGTGCAATTTGAACTGATGAATTATATTGTATATGAATTGTATCTCAGTGAAGCAGTTTTTTAAAGCAATGAACTACTACTGATACACAAAACACAGATGAACTTAAATCATTCTGCTGAAAACAGACCAAAAAGCACACAGTTCAATTTAAATAAAACCCTAGAAAATGCAAACTAACCTATAGTGACAAGAAGATCAGTGGTTGCTTGGGGATGGGGAGGCAGGGAAGCGCAGGAAGGAGGAATTACAAAGGAACAGAAAAAAAAACTTTTGGAGGTGACAGGTATATTCACTATCTCGATTGTGGTGATAGCTTCATGGATGTGTTAACAAGTCAAAACTTATATTGTGTACTTTACATATGTAGTTTATTAAATGTCAATTATACCTCAATAAAATCATATATGTATATGTAAAGCTGTATTTCAACAATGCTAGAGCTTACAAAGAGGTCAGAATAAATTATGAGAAAGTGTTATCTCCTCAGGATATGATGTAATCAAATAATTACCAAAGAACTACTTTTCCATTGATGTCTTTATTATAAAGAAAAGGTGATCGAACAGTGTCTTCCTGAAATATTTCAGCTGTAGTATCAGAGGAATTTAATTCATCTCGGCATGAGTCACCCCAGCTTGGTAGTGCATCCACATCCACAAACTGGGAAGGCGCACCTAAGGGATCCATGGAATGGGAACTTTGATTTGTCTTTTCCCAAATTCCTCAGCAATTCAATATTCACTGGAGACTTTAGCTTAAGAGAAAAGAAAGAATCATTTTAATAGAGAAGTACAGATATTACTTCAATTCTATTAAACCAGTAAAGAAAATTCCACTGTGAAACAACCCAATAATATATTGTGTGATTATAGTCACTTTACAAGTCCATTAAAAACAATGGACAACAAAGAATTGCTACAGCATTTCTAAAACAGGATTAAAGAGTGATTATTTAAGCATAAATTCTTTTCAAAGAATTACAGCCATTAAAGTAATCACATGGCCCACCAATTCTATTTTCCAGAAACAGGACTATTCATTCAACATTCACTGAGTGCCTACTATTGAAAAAACAAAAAGTGATAGATGCTGCAAGGGATACAAAGATAAATCATATGTATAATTTAAAGTCTGATGATAATGTGGAGGATGTACTAAGACAAAATGAGAAGCTGGGAGGTTATAGCGATCAAGTAGTAAGAGATGATAAAGGTTTCAACTAGGAAAGGAGATACAGAAGGAGGCACACATTTAAGAAGCAAAATACAAAAGAAGGATGAACAAGAGTTGACAATTTATAGGATATGGTGTGTGAGACAGTGATATGGTAGGTGGCTGGTTGTACTGAAATACCAACATTAGAAGAGGAGGGTGTTGGAAGACACACAGTGTCAAGTACTAGAGAGAAGTAATGGGAAATTATTTGTTGCTAGAGAAAAGGAGAATCAATTTGCCTATGAGTCAAACATCTATTTCAGTAAAATGGTATATTCATTCAACGAATAAATCTTTGTACTGTGCCATTGCACTCCAGCCTGGGCAACAAGAGCAAAACTCCGTCTAAAAAAAAAAATATTTGCAAGCATCTACCATGTGTTAGATACTATTCTAGGCACTGGGTACACACTGGTGAATAAGAGCAAGTCCCTGCCCTTTGGGAGCATATACTTCCATGGAGAAGACAGAAGATGATACATGATAAAGAAACAAGCAGGGATCTAACAGAATGACTAGAGGAAGTAAGTACTATGAGAGAACAGGTAACATCTCAGTAGAAAGATACAATGAAAGAGCAAGCCACATGAAGCTCTGGGAGATGTTTCAGGCAAAGGAAATGGCAAGTGCAAAGGACAAATAGGCAGGAAGGATCTTGGTATACTACAGGAGGAGCAAGGAGGTCAGTTTAGGAAAAGCAGAATAAGCTAGGTAATGAGTGGTAGGTGATGAGGTTGGTAAGAGAGGGAAAGGCCAGAGGATACAGTTTGTAAACTATGGTAAGAAGTTTAGATCTTATTCTAAATATGAGGGGATGCTATTAGAGGATCTTGATCATGGTAATGATTAAATATAAATACTTGAAAAGACTACTGTAGCTACAATGAAACTGAGAAGGGGCAAGAGTAGGTGCAGAGATCAATCAAAAATGACTGCAATAATTTAGGTGAGATGGTAGTGATGAGAAATGTTAGACTTGGAATGTATTTTGAAAGTGGTGTCAACAAGACTTACTTAAGAATATAGACAGTAGGGAGAAAGAGCAGAACCAAAGATAACTTCTGGATTACTTGCTTACACAATTGAGTAAATGTTATGCTATTTACAGAGAAGAGAAAAATTGGAGTAGGTTGTAGGGTAGAGTGATAACCAATGGATTTTCTTTTTCTTATGTCTTTTTGGGTGCGCTAAGTTTGAGATACTCATTCTATGACCAAGTGTTTATGTCAAACATGCAAATTGGTTATATGAGGCTAGAGCTCACAGAAGATGGGGCTAAAAATATAAATTTGGAATTCTCAGCATATGGATGGTATTTAAAGCTATGGGAACTGGACGAGCCTAGAGAGTAAATGCAAACAGAGAAAACAGATCCAAGGACTGAGTCCTACAACAAAACTTAGAGGTGGGAAAGAGGACAAGTTAGAAAGTGAGATAGAGAAGGAATGCTAAGAAAGGAAGGTAAACCAGGGAAGCGTGGTAGCCTAAAAGCCAAGTGAAGAAAACATTTCAAGCAATACTTGAGACGTATCAGTTAAATGCTACTGAGAGGTTGAGTAACAGGACTAAGAACTGATTAACAGGTTTGGTAAGTTGGAGGCTGTTGGTAACATGAAATAAATGAGGGCAGATAGATGATCAGGGAAAGAAAGTCAGCATGTGAACTTCTTTCTCCCCAAATAAATGTGCAGTTTAATGAGCTATTATGAAGGAAACACCCCTGGAACCACCACCAAAGTCAGGAGACAGAACTGTGCAGGCACCCAAAAGTACCTCCATGTGATCTGTCATGATCTCAACCCCTTCCTGTCCCCCAAAGTAACTCCTATCAGAACTTTTAATCACTTTCTTATATACTCATATGGCCTTTTCACCTAAGTGTGCATCCCTAGAAACCATAGTTTAGTATTAGCCATTTAAAACATTTTAGTGTATATCTTAAATCTCTTTTAATCTACAAGTCCCCCATCCAACATTTCCTTTTCTGTAAAATTTATATCCTGAAACTGTAGTGTTCCACAGTCTGGATTTTGTTGCTTGCATATTCATGTATGGTTCAATAAGTTTCTCTGTTATTTGAAAACTTCTTGTTAGTAGTCAGTTCTGGCAAGATTATATGAGATGGTGTGTCTTTCATCAGGAGGCACGTAATTTCAGATTCTCTCTTCTTTTCTCTTAGTTCTTTCTCTTTCTTAACTTTTAGGTTCAGAGGTACATGTGCAGGTTAGTTATGTAGGTAAACTGCACGTCACAGGGGTCTGGTGTACAGATTATTACATCTCCCCAGTAATAAGCATAGTACCTGATGGGTAGTTTTTTGATCCTCTCCCTCCTTCCACCTTTCACCCTCAGGTAGGTCCCAGTGTCTGTCGTTCCCTTCTTTGTGTCCATGTGTTCTCACTGTTTAGCTCCCACTTATAAGTGAGACCATGCAGTAGGTGGTTTTCTGTTCCTGCATTAGTTTGCTTAGGATAATGGCCTCCAGCTCCATCTATGTTACTGCAAAGGACATGATCTCATGAAGTTTTTTGAGTTTTTCAGTATGGTTTTCATGTTTGTTGTTAAATAAAACAAGCATGCCCTTCCACAATACATTCCGTGATGTTTCCTGCTGAGATACATGGGATGCTAATTGGAACAAAACATGGATCCAGTGAATATGCTAATGCCTAAATCAACGCTGTGGAACAGGAAATATGATCATTTATATAATAATTTCAGAAAGGCCTTGTAGGTTACACAAGGATAAATTTGTATGAGAAGACTATTCTTATTGATACTAAATACACCTTTGAAATTACTTTGAAATAAAGAAATTAATTTTACCTAAAAGTCGGTGTTTATTCCATCAAACTGGCCTTTCCACAAGGTTTGTTATCTGTTCATAAGCATTCAAACTTGCAATAGACAAGCTGAACAGAGGACAAATGAAGACTATACTCATCTATCACGGTTAAATTGCCTCATGCTCAATGGAATCACACTTAGCAAAAGTTCATAATTTCAAAAAATTATCTGCAGATTTTTTATGACAATGACTAATACTGAAAGTTCTTAACTATAATCTAAAAACAAATCCATTAAACACAAACAGTTTTCAGTTTGTAAACTTGAAGGCCAACTTTCAGGACAAAATTGCTTTTCTAAGATAACTTTTCTTTCTGACTCTAAGTAATACATGTTTACAGAACATTTGAAAAATATCAAATTGGTCGAACGCGGTGGCTCACACCTGTAATCCCAGCACTTTGGGAGGCTGAGGCGGGGAGATCACTTGAGCCCAGGAGTTCAAGACCAGCTCGGGCAACACAGTGAGACCCCATTTCTAAAAGAATACAAAAAATTAGCCAGTTGTGGTGGCATGCTTCTGTAGTCCAAGCTACTCAGGTGGCTGAGGTAGAAGGATTGCTTGAGCCCAAGAGGTGGAGGTTGCAGTGAGCCAAGATTGTGCCACCACACTCCAGCATGGGTGACAGAGCAAAACCCTATCTCAAAAAAGAAAAGAAACGAAAAGAAGGAAAAGAAAAGAAACCAAAATTAAGGGGGAGGAAAAAATTCCTCAACTTTTGACGTAGTTACTACTTTTTTTCTGTGATAGGTAAAATCATACTGCTACAATTTTGAATCCAGCTTCTTTAGTATTTTAAGGTAAATATTTTCATGTGCAATTACACAGTGAGGCAGAGACAGTATGTTTCAATATGAGAGTTTGGACTCTGTTATCACAGGGTCTGAGTTTGGATCATCCAACAGTTGTGTTATCCTTGACTCTAAACCAGATTTTTTATTTCTAAAATAAGAGTAAGTCTCCTAAGATTATTGTGAGCATTAAATGAGATAATTGGTGTCAAAACTGCATAAGAGAACAATTACCTTAACTTCCCACCAATTCAAAATCATTCACTGTTTCCAACTTCCAAGTGATGATTTGAGGGTATATTCCACACTTTTAAGCCTGCTAAATCACCTTAATTTAAGCAATTTCCTTCATTTGACCATTTCTCCTCTTAAGTGAGTGTTACAACACAAATTCTCCTTTTACAATTACATCTTGCTTTTTCCTTCCTCTCAATCCTCCTGTTCTCAAAAAGGTTTTCCTCCTTTATTTCTTCTACTTCATTTCTTCTTCAGAATATTAAACTCCTCTTTTTTTTCCACTTGACTTTTTAAGAGTAATTTGTTTTGTAGCTCTGTTTTCTCTTCATACATTTGCTCAATCTACTGCAGTTTTGCTTCCGCTCTATAGCTATGCTAAAACTGCTTTATCAAGGTCAACAATAACTTCCCAAATGTCAAATCCAAGAACTAATCCAATTTTATCCACATTTATTACTGATCATTTCCTCCTCAAAACTCCATTACCGTCTTTGACAGTACACCCTGGTGGTTCTCCTATATCCCTGATCAGACCTGGTCAGTAGAGTTTGTTGGATCCTTTTCCCAGCTTTTAAGTAATTGTGACTCACAAGATTTGGATGTTAAATAAGTAAAAGTAATGCTCATAGCTCTTATTTTAGGACAAAATTTAATGGCATTTTATGAAGTGTCATAGTATTTAGCAAAGGTTGAATTCTTTTTCAACTCCATCTCTAAACAAACATTGATGTTTCTCACCAAAAAGAGGTTTGAATCTCTCCCTCCCCTAAACACACATACACCTTAGTAATACATACAGTAAATGGAGCCACAAACCCAAGCTAGGCAGGAAAACCTGATCCCTGAGAGAACAGTGGTTTTTAACATTCTCAAGGTCACAGGCCCCTTTGAGAATCACATAAAAGATACAGATCCTTTCACTCCCCAAAATGTTTGTGTATGAGCTCATACAAGCAGATTTGTAAATAAATTTGAATTACAATCTCAGTGATAGAATGCAAACAGATTGCTCAAGTGACGAAGGGAGGAGAAGCCTTCTATACCCAGTAATCTATAGCCACAGCCAGAATTTTTGATAACATTAAAGGAGAGCAAGACTGTCCACTGAAAATCAGTTGATCAGCTCTGTACTTTGAATAAATTCATAAACAAACACTAAGCCCTAGTTTAAAAAAACAAAAAAGGTTCTTGAAGCAAGACATTAATTTCCAAGGATCAAAAAGCCTACATGGGACAAACAGAAGATTCCATAATGAATCAGATCTATTTCCATAGCCATATGCTTTTCAGTACTTTAGTGAAGAGGACCTAAAGACAAAGATAACCCACTATGTATCCTTTATAATTCAAACGGTACAGAGTAAACAGCTCTCATTACACTGCAACTTCTGTTTTTTTTTTTTCTTTCTCAAATCCTCTCATCTTTTAGTTTAAGAAGTCCTTTAAATACTGCTTAATATGAATAACTGGACTGGCTAGAGAGATCAGATTTTATTGTTCAAAACTGGGAAAAATTGGGCATAATACCTTGGATCACCATCTCAAAAAAAACTTTTTGTCTGGATAAAAAGAAAATGATATCATTTAAGAATGAAAAATGGTAACTTTTGACCTGTTTACCTGTCTTTCAAAATGCTTACATTGATCAGACCAGCCTGGACAACAACAGTACAAAGAAAGCTGGTACATGCACTTGACGGCCATTAATTCCCAGGTTTACCATTCTTTATGACTTTGTATTTCAATATTTAACAGTTCAGAGTACACTAAGATTTGTGTGCATACCATACTTAAGAATCATTCTATGCCACCATCCAACACCATACTTAAGAATCATTTTATGCCATCAGTGAGAATCACAGTTTTTTAAAAAGATTCTCAGATTGGAAGACTAACTGAAGTAGTCAAGTATGTCAACAATAAACACAGTATAACAAGAACATTCCTAAGCTTGTCAATGGCTTGGGTCAAATTTAACATCATCACTCTAAAGCACCCAAAGAACATATCCTCACAGTGAATTAGTAGTACCCCTTCATATTAAATGAACTGCACTATGTTTTAATTGTAAGTATTGATATATTGAGCATTTTGAAACTTAAATAAGGAGGTAGAGTTATATCCTTGAAACACTGTATAGGGAATTTTATAAGATGCATTATCTTACCACTCACAGTTGCTCTGACACCAACTCTTATTAAAATCATTTTTTTTCCATCTGTGGTTGTCGCATCCCATAATATTTAATAATATTAATATAATTTTTAAAGAAAAGGTAAAATCATGACTCCTTCAAATATAAAACCAAACCCGTGTTCAAGATTTTATTTAACTCAAAAGGGAACCAGGCAGAAGATAAAGAAAATCCCAGAATTAGACACCTTAGAGCAGGAATATTGAAATAAACATGCAAAAGGAGGCAAAACTTCCACTGAACCTCTCAGAGAGCGAATTCGCATGTCTTGACAAAAATTATCTAGCACTGATGTCAGTTACCTAGTTTACATAACTGAAAAATGGCTTTTTTAGAATTAGCTACTCCAAGGGGTAAGATAGACTCGAAACTATGCAGTTTTCCATTGAAGCACACGCTTTCCCCCATACTAATATAATGCACAGCACCTGTCAGGGATATTAACCATACACACCCACTCAAATGCTCCCTTTCCCACCCAACTTATTAAAATAATAGTTTGTGGCCACAATTTCTTCCCTTGTCATTCATCCAATACATGGCAATCTTGTTTCAAAACTCCTATGCTGCTACAGCTGTCCACAGTCTCATCATACGCATTCTTTGCTATTGCAATTTTCTTGAATACGAAAGATTAGCTGAACATGCCTTAAGCTCAAGAAACTCTGAACAATATCAGATTATGTAGACAAAGGTCTAATTTCTAGGCTGGCTTTAGATACCTTGTTCAAGAAGCGCTGGTAGGATCTTCTTTTGTACCGCTATGTTAGCTTTAATTTTGCACAGCTCTAGACATCAGAACTCATTTCTAAACACTTCTATGCAGCTCAAGAATAAAGTAGTAGAAATGCAAGAGAGAACAGCTAATTCCCACTTGGTGACAGAGCACTTAAATCTCAGTGAGCAAACAAGGAGGAGTCAGCCTTGGTCACTTCCCCCTCAAGCGGCCAGAGAGCGGAAACACAAAGCCAGGCCAGTGTCACTCCAGGGATTGCGGGGACCTAGACAACGCACCATCCTGGGCTCAGCGTCTACCTACCCCTCACCCGAGGTGCTCTCGGTTCGTGGAATGTCCAGTCCACAGGAACGGCAACATGGACTTGTCTTTGGGGCTACAACCAGCAAGGGCTCCCGCCGGCCCTATACACTTGCACCCTAGGGCGCGCGCCTTCTTGGCTAGGGCACCACTGTCCCTAGTGCCCGCCGACTGCCTACCCCTTCACTCCTCGTCAACACGGCGTCCCCGACAACGCCTCGGGCGAGAACCTAACCAACAGGCGAGGAAGTGGTGCCAGCCTCATTCTTCCAGAGAAGTGACAGAACTAAAACCTCAGCCTGCAATCCCGACCAGGGCCGGGTCCCGTGCGCCTCGGGCCGCGCCCCCGGCCCTCTCCGCCCCGCCTTCCCTCCCGGTCTCCGCCCCGCCTCTCACAGCACTCCGGCGGTCCCATCCGGGCGGCGGGCGGGACGGATCAGGCTCCTGGTAGAAGGCGGCCGAGCGACATCTCCGACGACCCTCAGCAGGAGCGCACCGAGTAGGGCGAGTCAAAGTCCCAGGAGGCTGGAGTGACCAGCTGCAAATGCTCTCGGCTGCGAAACACCGGCTTCCGCTCCCGGCCAGAGCTCGCCAATCAGCGCCCGACTCTCTCCGTCATTTCCTCCTGGAAGGCAAAGGGAACCTCTGGAGAAAGAGGCTTCCGGAACGTACCCGGAAGGGGCAGGTCTTGTGGGCGGGCCCAGTCGGCTGGGAGCCTCGTGGAGGCTGAGGTGAGTCCTGGAGGTTCACGTTTGGAGCTGAGAGCCTTCTGTGCGGCTCCGATTTTGCAGATTCTGTCTGAGGCGTTCGTGATGTCAGCAGCAGCCGAGGCGGGCGTATTTAGGGCCGGTTGCTAGGGCTGGGGGAACTCAGGTAACTAAGGGCGTCCCCACAGCAGTACTTGGAAGCCCCTCAGCTACTCGGCGAGGTTGCGTGTGCTGAGCAGAGCTGCCTGACCGTGCGTATGCACGGGCTTGCCTGAGGATGATCTGACCGTGTGTTCGATGTGTGGAACCCTCCGTCACTCTCTCCTGACGGAAGACTCGTTTAGGAATGTGTGGCAGGTCTGTTACCACGGTCCAGGCCCTCAGTGCATCATGGAAACATCATTTTGGGGGCTGTGGGTTAGGAAGCGGAGATGATGGGGTCTCGGAAGAAGATTTGGTCATGAACTGTCCGAAAGGAGGCGAAAGCTGTGCACGTGGAACAAAGTGAACAGTGCAAGTTGTTTGGGAGGTAGTTTAAATATCGAGGGTATGAAAAAAGGCCGCGAGAATTGGGTTTACTCGAAAAGAAGTGGGCCTCAGAGGATAACGTTGATTAAAATAAGTAGAGGAGAAAATGCATTTATTCTGAGTAAAACGAATACTATGAAGAATACAAGGTCGCAGGACGAGGAAGGAAACTAGCCAGCCCGACAGGAACGTTTATTCGAGAAATACGGAGGTTAGACAGGATGAGTTTTTGAAAACTGGCAAACGATTCAGCCTTTTCAAGGCTTTAGGATGGGAAAGCTCATTTGAAAAGATTAGTCGGTAGTATTATGACTTTTAAATGAAAAGAGTGAAAAACATGGAGGCGGAGGTGCTAGGTGGAAAGTCAGTGCAGTAACCCAGTGATAAAGAGCTGGAACTGAAAGTGCTGGAGGGAAAGGCATCCTGTTTCAGAGTAACAGTCAGGTGGAGTTGACTACAGAGAAAGAGGCAAATAGAAGCAGTTTAGCATAGTGGTTAAAAGCAGAAATTTTGGAGTTAGACTGGCTGGATTGGGATCTGACTTTGGCACTTAGCTGCTAAATGACTTTGGGTTAGCAGTTTACCATCTCTGGGTCTGAGTTCCTTGTCTGTAAAATAGAGATAGGAAGAGTGACTTCCCTTGTAGTGTTATTGTGGAGAATTTGTTTATTTATTTTAGAGATAGAGTCTCACTGTCACCCAGGCTGGAGTGCAGTGGTGTGATCATAGCTCACTGCAACCTCGAACTTCTGGACTCAAGTGATCTTTCTGCCTCAGCCTCCCGAGTGCATCACCATGCCTGGTTAATTTTTTAAAAAGTGTTTTGTAGAGATAGGGTCTTGCTGTGTTGCCCATGTTGGTCTGAAACTCTTGACTTCCAGGCTTTGGCCTCCTAAAGTGCTGGGATTACAGACATGGGCCACCACACCAGGTCCTTATGGATAATTTTTTTGTACTTATATTTACAATGTGTTAGAGGGTTTTCTAAGTGCTTTGCATATGTTAACTCATTTCATTAATTGCTTAATTGCTGTATGTAATTAAACAGTTGCATATGTTTACTAAGTTATATACATTTAATGTTATCAGTTACTATAGCGTAAGCACTCGCTAAATCTTGGCTGCTATAATAATATTTTTTATTAATGATTCAAAGGTTATTAAATGGTTTTGAGCCTGAGTAACTGGGAAAATTGTGTCTTAGTGTCTGAAAAAAAGAGAGGGATACTAGAAGTAAGGCAGGCTTGGTTATAGACATGTTAAATATGAAACTGTAAGATATTCAAGTGGAGATGTTCAGTAAATATTGGAAACTCTATAATTAGTATTCATGTAGGTGGGCAGGACTGGAAATAGACATATGGGAGTCTGTGGACCTAGGCATGCTATATGAATTCTCCAAGGAAGATACTATAGAAGGAGGTGGTAGATGGCCAAAGACAGGCAAACATAAGGAACAACTACAGAGTCTGGAGGAATAAGAGGAATTGCGAAGGAATTAATCAAATGGCCTAGGCTAAGAGCATTATTATCCTGTTAACATTATCTTTCCTTGATTTTAAATTGGCTTTATGTTGGTTCCTGTGAGAGAAACAATGAGGCCAGTAAGTGATTATTAACAGAAAATATTATCAGGGAGTTGAGATTGAATTTTTTTTGTTGAAGTAGACTAAAACAGCATTTGATAATTAGAAAGACCCTGTAGAGTTAAATCAACCAACCAAAGAAACAAAAAACAATAGCAAAAAGAAACAGCTCCTCATAAAAGACTGTAACTTCTTTATTTTTGTGTGTTTTAAGTTGCATGGGTGTTTTTTGGGGATACTTTTTACTCTTCCATGTAAAGAACAGATGGGACTGATCTGTTATCTCCTTCATTCACCTCTTGTCCCTTTTATACATAACCAGTGGATTATGGATTTTCAGTGAATTTAATAAAAGTGCAGAAATTATGGCATCTTTCCAAAAACAGTGTGCCAAGTTGCTCACCCATTTTCTATGCCAAGGGTAAGTGACTGCTCTGATTTTGAAATGAAGGACAGACTTTCATGGACTAATAGTTCTCAAAGTGTGGTCCAAGAACTGCAACAGCAGCATCACTTGGAAACTTGTTAGAAATGAAAAATTCTAGGCCCTACCCCAGACTCATGAAATCAGAAACAGGTGCTGGGAGAAGAGATGAGATGGTGTTTTCTAGCAGTGTTTTCATAAGCCCTCCAGGTAATTTGGATGTATACTAGAGTTAGAGAACCACTGTACAAGAAGGTTAAGTAATATGAAGTTAGGGATTTTGTCTTATTAATAGTGTATATCCAGTGTCTAGAACGGTGCCTGTCTAATTGGTAGGTTTTCAATAAATAGTCACTGAAAAATATGTTCAGTCTCAGACTACCAATCTCTATGTAAAAACTTTGATGCTGGTTGAATGGGCAGAAGTAAATTAGCTGCATTGAGCCTATAATGTCAGATACGCGTGAGTTGGGGATGACAATATGACTAATCTGGAACTTGAGGAAGAGGGATTATATTGAGTCAACAGGAATAAAAAATGAAGATGTCTAGGTATTTTAGGTCAGTGAATTATTCAGAGTAAATAAAGATTAAGAAGTCACAAGTTACATGCTTTTAATGACATGATAAACAGTTGGTGTTGTGTGGGCGCAGTGGCTCACACCTGTAATCCCAGCACTTCAAGGCGGGCGGATCAATTGAGGTCAGGCGTTGGAGACCAGCCTGGTCAACATGGTGAAACCCCATCTCTACTAAAAAAAAAAAAATACAAAAATTAGCCAGGTGTGATGGCACATGCCTGTAGTCCCAGCTACTCGGGAGGCTGAGACAGGGGAATCGCTTGAACCTAGGAGGCGGAGTCTGCTGTGAGCCCAGATCCCGCCACTGCACTCCACCCTGGGCGACAGAGTGAGACTCTGTCTCAAAAACAAAAAACAAAAAGCAGTTGGTGTTTACTAACCTAGTAGAACCAAGGCACCCAAGGAGCTGAGTTTTCTTTGTTTCTGTGCACAGATTGCCTCACCTGTGGTATCAGACATCATAACATGGGGCTCACCAAGCAGTACCTACGCTATGTTGCTAGTGCCGTCTTTGGCGTCATTGGCAGCCAAAAAGGTAATATTGTCTTTGTGACACTTCGTGGTGAGAAAGGACGCTATGTGGCAGTACCAGCTTGTGAACACGTTTTCATCTGGGACTTAAGGAAAGGAGAGAAGGTGAGCCCAAAATGACCAGTTTGATATTGATTTATTGGTACTTGAGGATGGAGAGGTAGTAGGAGTGGGGGAGCTCTGATTTATTTATCATGAGTTTTTTTGGCGTGTGTGTGCCCTTAGAAGAGAAGAGAAATCTTTTTCCTTTAGGTCTAGCTAGCCAAGCATCAAGTTCCTTTGTGTTCTTCTCCACTAAATTCTGAAAACCACAAAGAAATAGGAACTTATTTCTTAGATGTCTATTTGTTGGAATATTTACAGGTCATTATTTGTAGTAATTATTTATTCCTAATGTATTTTTTCTCTACCAATTCTATTTTTCAAGTTCGACTTATGCTTATAGCTGGTTATAAAATATTAGGCATGTAAAAGGATGGTAACTCTATGTTGGCAGAATGTTTTTCTAATGTGGATAAGGCCCAAGTGTTGTTAAACTAGACTTCAGTACTTTGTGTGACTGAATTCCCTAAGCCTACCACTTTTGCCAAACCAAATATAGGCATTTTGATATTGTCCACTCATTTTGTGATTCCCAAGAGATTACTACTTTGATTCTTGTTGCCACCCAGAGTCCTTTGTGGTGAAAACCACTGTAGTACTCGATTGCCATGCAGATTGTTTTCTTATAAAATGGGTCTCAGTTAAAGGAATTTGCAACTCTTTATTGAAAATCACGTAGTGTTGTTCTAGGATCAAGACTTACATTAAAGGGATTAAATTTATTTTATTGCCTAGGGAGTTTTTATATGTATTACACCAATGTAGGGTTTGGAGAAAATAATTAAGCTTTTTCTTAAATATTTCATTGCCTAGTACAAATACTAATTTTTATATTAAAAAACTTGAAATGGATTGTAGAGTTTCATTTTTATTCATAAGAGTAATTTGGAATTATTGGTGCTCTTAATTTTACTGTGCCTGAGTATTCCTATGCTATTCCCTTGATTTCATGCTTAACTCTTTTACATTGTTTTTCATTTTTATAATTTCAGATTCTTATCCTTCAGGGGCTTAAACAAGAAGTTACTTGCTTGTGCCCCTCCCCAGATGGGCTACACTTAGCTGTTGGGTATGAGGATGGGTCGATCCGAATCTTCAGTCTCCTGAGTGGGGAAGGAAATGTGACCTTCAATGGTCACAAAGCAGCTATCACTACCCTGAAGTATGATCAGCTAGGAGGCAGACTGGCATCTGGGTCCAAGGTGAGCCTTTGAATCAACCCAGACTTTGATATATTAAAGGAATGTAAGGCTTATGCCGAAGCAAGTTGTTGACAAAAATTGTCAGGTAAAACAATGGGCTGCCAATATACAAAGTAGTATAATGGTAGAAATAGAGTGAGGAGGATGGGTGTGAATTGGGAAGTTCATTTTGTTTCCTTTTGTTCATTTTATCATGTTCTCTGATAAAAACCTATTAAGTATAGGAATAATACTTCTCTTCATCAAGAGAGCCATGATAACTCTTATTGTGGAAGTGCTACCCGAAACAGTAAAATAAGGAAAGAAAACAAAGACTGGAAAAGAAGAGACAAAATAATAATTGTTTGCCATTGACTTCTGTAAAGTCAGTAGGATTTCCTATATCTCAAAAGTCATGAGTTAGAAAATATAAAAGATTCCATTCACAACAGATTAAGTAACAGACATAAAAACACCATGAAACTTTACTGAAGAATGGAATAGGAGACTTTTGTAAAGATATAATCCATGTTCTTGAGTGGGAAGACAAGGCATTGAAAAGATGGTAGTGTTTTCTAATTGATTTATATAGCTAAAGCTATGTTTAGACATATGTTTATATATAGATATAGATATATTTAAATAGATGTTGTAAAGGTTTTAGTTGTTACTTAGAACTTGACCTAATATGGAAAAGCAAAGGAATTGGAAACACCAACATTTGGGAAGAAAAGAATAATAAAACAGGAGTTTCAGATATTAAAATGTCGTATAAACCCAAATTTAAGAAGTATCATATTGATACTTCAATGCAAGTATCAATGCAAAATAGATTTTTGCAACCAAATGGAAATCTCAGAAACACATCCACGTTTACATTCCTAATTAGTGTATTTTAAAGATGACATTTTTAGTAAGTAGAAAAATGATGGATTACTTATAAAACAGTCCTTAGACAACTGGCTATTTGGGGGAAAATTTTAAATTAAAGCTTTACCTTGTGCTATATACCAAAATAAAACAAAGATTAAAGACTTAACTATAAAAAAATAGCATTTTAAAGTAAACTAGAAAATATATAAGTAGATATCTGACAGCAAGGTAGAAAAGGACTTTAAATGTATTAGCAAAGAAATAAAAAGGAAACTGTTGGTAGATTGGAATACTTGAAACATTTGTACATTAAAAACAAGTCAGAGGAAACTGAAAAAGTTAAAATATTTAATATTTTCACTATAAAAAGAAAGAATTAGTATCATTCATCTATTAATAACTTACAAACAGTCAAGTAAGAGATGACACCCAAAGAATGATAGACAAAAGAAAGACATGAATTGGCAATTCAAGTGAGATACTAATGGCCAGTAATCATCATAAAGCATGTAAAATATTTTTCATTTGTATTCATAAATGTAAATTAAAATAAATACTAAGACTGAACATTTTTTACTTATGAGTTTGGTAGTAGTTTCTGAGAAAACTAATAATAGAGTTAAGTGAATGGGAAACAGGCCTTGTCATACATATCCCTGCTGGTTCTATAGATTTACCCAACCTGGAGATCATTTTGATGGTATCAATCTAAAACTTTAAAAATAAACATATCATACAACCCAAGAACTTTTCATTTTAGTTTTTTCTAATCAGATATACATACAAAAATTTGTGTATAAGAATGTTCACTTCTGCATATTTATAACAGCAGAAAGTTGGAAACTACCTAAATGTCTAAAATAGAAACATTTTAAAATAAGTTGTGCTGTCGTTTTAGAATTTATTATTATGTGAGCATTAAAAATGTGAACACTCTAGAATAACATGGAAGAAATGGAAATAATTAATGAATAAAGAAAAGGTTGTAAAATGATACGAATGGCATGATCTCAGATTTCTAATAGGAAAATAACCTAGATTATACATAAAAACTAGAGCAATAACAATATCTGGGGATTATTTCTGGATGGTGGGAATAAGGCTGGTGTACTTTCCCCATGCTTTCCAAATTTTCTGCAAGGACTATGTATTGCCTTTGTAATAATTAAGTCTCATTGTTTGTCAAGTTAGGCCATATGTGGTAAAGAAAATTATTTTTCATCTGTATTATTTGATCCCTTTAGGACACAGATGTTATTGTATGGGATGTGATCAATGAAAGTGGTCTCTACCGTCTAAAGGGGCACAAGGACGCCATCACACAAGCCTTGTTTCTACGAGAAAAGAACCTGCTAGTTACTAGGTAAAAAAATAATGGTTTAATTTCCAGTTCTTTTTTAGGAAGAGAGAATTTGCTTTCTTCCTTACTCATTTCTCTCATGAGCAGTGTGCTCATGCTTATGCATTAGTGTTCTCTCCTGTTCTCCTGCTTTCCTTTTTTCCATTTCTTCTAAGTAGTATTGTAGAGCTGTCTAAAGTTATATTATTTTTAAAATAATTTTTCTAATTTGTCATTCTTTTCTCTTGATATCAGTTTTTCCATGTTTCTTAGCCTTTTGAAGCTCATTATAGAATGAGCTTTGTTTACCTTCTAGATATCTAGAAAGCCAGGAATCAGAATATGGAGCAGAGGGAAGATATGAATACCAGGTGTTAAATTCGGCTCGCCTTTTGAGGAGAGATGTACTGTACTTCATAGTCCTCCTAAACACCTATTAGGATGAACCATTTGAAATTTTTATTTGTGTACATAAAAAATCATCAAATATCAACAATCTTATATTGTTCAACCTAACATAATAATGAATATTCCTAAAGAATGGCCACCTAGGAAAAGCTGAGATACCAAGGTTTGCCAGGCATTAGAGGAACCATAGTAATAACTCAGAAAAAGCTGTGAGCACTAAATGCTTTACCAATGGTGGCTTTGTTTCTGTGGGATAGGATACAGGTAAATTAGTGTCTTGTTCAGATAACACAGGTTCTGTAAGAGAATGATTCTATAGTTCTAATAGAAAATATATATATTACAGCTTAGGGAATATAAAGGAAAGTAAATAACACTGTAAGGTGGGGTTATATGGGATGGACTTTGTAAATCAGGTTTTTGAGGGTTTTTTTTTTTTTCCAGTTTGCTCATGAAGGAGGATTATATTAGATTTATGTAGTGAAGAGGTAGGGAAGAGGTGTTTGAGCAGGAGTAGTAGAGGCCATTGGCTGGGAGGGCTTATATTTAGGGGGTTAGGAACAAATAAATGGGAAATTTTGAGAATTCTGCCAAAGAGCCTGATTTTCATTCTACAGGGAACATTGAGTGAGTACAAATATTAAAAATTAAGGTTATCTGACAGTTGCACATTGGATGGGATGAAAGAACAGCAATGGACAGAGACCAAATGAGAAGTTGTTAAAATAATTCAGGTAGTAGGACTTAAGTTCAGGTTAGTGTACAGAAACGGACTAGAAGGTGTCAATACTTAGAAACTTCACAGAGGAGGCATTTTCAGGACAAGAGACTAACTGGACAGGAAGACAAGGGAATGGGAGAAGTCTAAGATGTTTCCATGGTAGATTGTCTGAGGGAATGCCAATGCTGTGATGATGGAAATGATAGGAGGAAGCCATGATGGATCAAATTCTGTATTCTTTGGTACTCTGCATCTAAAGTCATTCTTGTGCTTGTAGGTGGAACATTTTATTTTCTGCACAGGAATAACTACAAGGAAAGTTATGATTCTTTGCTTTTCAAAAGAAAGATCAGAGAGAATCAGAACTTTAGACATTATTGAAGCATATGTTCCTTTTAAAGCAACAGTGAGTTTTGGATCTCCCTATTAGTTGAATAAGTTTTCCTAAACAGGATATATATTTTTTTCTCCTGTTTCTTCTTCTAGTGGGAAAGATACCATGGTGAAATGGTGGGACCTTGATACTCAGCACTGCTTTAAAACAATGGTTGGCCACCGGACTGAGGTACGTGGAGGGTCATGGGCCCAGGGAAATAATGGGAAGGCAAAAGGGAAAAGGTGTTCTTCGCTTCCCCTTTCATGGCTCTTTGTTTTTACTGCACACAATAATTATATGCCATCTTGAGGGATAGTGAGGCTGGTTTGATGGAAGCAATGCCAGCCATTGAAGCAGATACTGATGCTCTCATATGTAGTGAAAATTGACCTTGGATGGTTTTTAATTCCTGAGTTTCATCATTTCTAAATAATAAGTGTCCACTTTTATGAATGTAGGGAAGTTTAATAATATTATGTGTGCAGCATCTAGCTTACTGATAGGTAAGCAGCATATGGTAGCTGTTATAATAGTTACTTGAACACAGATCTAATTAGTTGAGTTCAGGGACTGTTTTTTATACATCTTTGCATCCTCAGTGCTTTATTCATATCAGGCATTCAGGAAGGTAATACCTAGAATTAATGACAAGAAGATTAAATTATTTGTTGATTTGCAACAATATTATTTTCTTTATTTAATTCCTGGATACTTGAAGCTGAAAGTTATGCCATGGACATTAGTGGGGCACCTTTTATTTGCTAGACACTGCTAAAAGCAAAGAAATAGAAGACTTAAAATCATCATTTGAGTGGATTTCAGTTAAGATTTATGCTGAACAGCTATTATCTTAATTTGATTATAGGAGGTTAGAGACAAACTCGTAGTATCACAAAAGTAACAGTTTCACCGCAGGCCGTTTTTTTTTCTCTGTAAAAGTGAGATTTCTCTTAGCGCATTTTGAAAGGATTGTCGCTATGCCTTTTCTTTGCCTTTAAGGTGCTAAAGACATTTCACTATGGTGTAACTTAGACTTTTGGAACATCATATTATACTACCTGGAATCTCTTGAAAGTTGTATTACTCAAATCTTTTTATATTCCATAGGTATGGGGGTTGGTTCTGGTGTCAGAAGAAAAGCGACTCATCACTGGAGCCTCAGACAGTGAACTGAGGGTATGGGACATAGCTTATCTGCAAGAGGTAATTACTTTTTAAAATCATGGGCAGTGTCATGTTTAGAAGTTTCATAAGCACCTTGGTTTTAGAATCAGATGTAATTATTGAGTACTTCACATAGTATTAGAAGGAATTCTATCACATCAATAACCTGCAACCCTAAAAAAGCTTTTCTTCCTTGTATGCTCATTATCCTCATTTATTTGAGCTCAGGTTAGCTTTAGGCTTACAGTTTCTGGTAATACTAATGTTTTATTTTGTGGCACTCTTAATCAGATATTCTTGGACCTTTGGGGGTCCATGGATGGCCTTCAGAATATCTGTGAACCTTTCTCCTCAAACATATATGTAGAATTTTATGTTTATAAATATGTATATTCTGAAAAGATCTGTAACTTTTTCTTAGACATTCAAAGAATTTACATAGAAGAAAAGCTTGCAGACCTTAGGTTTAGCTGAATTTCGGTGTGTGCGGTGTCCAGCAGCCATTTTGATGGGAGTTACATTAGTAGGCTAGGGGTTATCTTTTATTTAAGGAGAAAATGTATCAACCTGTCTTGCGATGCCTTTGCAGTTCCTAATGCCAATTTGAATTTTTTGTTCTACAATATGGTCGACCTTTCACCTAAATACAGAGAAAATGTTGAAGTTAGTGAAGAGTGGGGTCGTTTTTTCACTGTTGTCACTAAACAGTAGTCTATATGCTATAGAAAGTTTTTGGAGATAGTATAATGAGTAATATTCTGTTTGTATATTATGTAGTCAGTTTTTAATAAGTTCTGATACCTGCCCTGCTACTGAAGAGGTTTGATAAGGGAGATCACAGATTAGAAGCTATTATTGGCCATAAGAAAGATTTCTAAGTCTTCAGGATTAAGAGTTACCTCTTGGGCCAGGCACAGTAGTTCATGCCTGTAATCCCAGTACTTTGGGAGGCTGAGACAGGAGGATCACTTGAGTCCACACACAAGTTTGAGACCAGACTGGGCAACATGGCAAGAACCTGTCTCTACAAAAAATTTAAAAATTAGTCAAGCATGGCGGTGCCTGTGGTTTCAGCTATTTGGGAGGCTGAGGTGGGAGGATGGCTTGAGCCCAGGAGATCAAGGCTGCAGTGAGATATGATCATGCCATTGCACTCCAGCCTGGGCGACAGAGTAAGACTCTGTCTCCAACAACAACAACAACAACAACAAAGTACCTCCCGGAACATACTATTTCAGCTTTTATTTTCCCATTTTTATAAAACAGATTGAAGACCTGGAAGAACCAGACCCCAAGAAAATCAAAGGATCTTCTCCTGGAATACAAGATACTCTTGAGGCAGAGGATGGTACCTTTGAGATGGATGAAGCCCCTGAGGATGTAATTCATTTTCCTTTCTTAAGTTTAATTGTGTTGAATAGTGGGAAAGTAAGAATTGCAGATTTTTAGGGAATCATCACTTTAGGGAATATTTTTGTCACTTGCACTTATTAGAATTATATTTTTTTCAGAAGTTCAGCAGAACTTACATCTAACCTTCATCTGCTCTTGCTTCTTCTGTAGCGAATCCTTTCATGTAGAAAAGCTGGTTCCATAATGCGGGAAGGAAGAGACAGAGTTGTAAACCTTGCAGTTGAGAAGACAGGCAGGATTCTTGCTTGCCATGTGAGTACCATACTTAGGAGAAAATAACAAGGACTAGGCTGTTCCTTTCAAATACTCATTCTTTCATATTCAATGTAAAGATGACTTTTTCTTGACTCATGTTAATAATTCATTATATGGTACTGTGTGGACCTATAATCTCTAGTTTTATTAGCACAACAACAGAAATAATAATTACTATTAGGTTGGTGAAAAAGTAATTGGAAAAGTAATTTAAAAAGTAATGGTAAAACCCGCAATTACTTTTACACCAATATTATTTTTATTAGCAACCATTTATTAAATGCTTGCTCTTCTAAGCAATTTAAAAGCATTTAACTTCTTGTTTAGCCTTCAGAGCAATGCTACAAGTAGGAAGTGATATCCTCATTTTACAGATGAGATAGCAAACCCAGAGAGATTAACTAAGGGAAGAAATATAAATATTGTTGTTTACTTTTGAGAATTAGGTAAATTACAGATTACCTCTCCTTGACTCACATTAACCTTTTGCCTTTCTAGGGAACTGATTCTGTGTTAGAATTGTTTTGTATCCTTTCCAAAGAGGAAATTAAGAAGAAAATGGACAAGAAGATGAAGAAAGCTAGAAAGAAAGCAAAGTATGTTTTCTTAATACTTATATTAATAATGAAATATCCTGGATAGGCCCCATGTTACTGAAAAAAACTGGCTTCTTTAATATTTACTCTCTTATCAATTACCGTTAAAAGTTAAAGAAGAACTTGTGAGGTACCGATAACCCCAATTTGTCAAGTCTCAGAGAGAGAGAAAATCATCTGATTCAGCAAATCTTTTGAGACCTATTCTGGTTTATTTAACATGGTTGGATTGTTAAGTGCAGGTTAATGAGTTTTCTAAAAAGTCCTGAAATTAGAAAAATAACCAGAGACGTTTCAGTGGAATAGTTGTAATTACAAGGACCTTGTTACAAGAAATTTTATGGGCTATTGCGTTCAGAATCCATTTCTTAAGGGTAGCTATTAAGTGAAATAATACTTTATGACATTGTAGTGTACAAAGCATTTCCACTTATACTACATTGTTTAATTCTCATGGTAATCCTGTGTGGTTAAGTGACTTTTCCAGAATCACACAGTTTGTCGGTCGAGGGGCCAGATTTTGAACTCAAAGTGCAAAGCTGCTTCTAGAAAAATAAGAGCATGATACACTTTTCTTCTTCCCTCTAGATTACATTCTTGCAAAGGAGAGGAGGAAGATCCTGAAGTTAATGTTGAAATGAGTCTGCAAGATGAAATCCAGCGGGTGACTAATATCAAAACTTCTGCCAAAATCAAGTGAGTAAAAATAAATTATCTGAAGTTATCATAGAAATAGTCAGCTACCAAGTATTATTGGCTTTTTCATGCTATTTGTAAGCTGTCTATGAATTATATATTTGGAGACAGTGGTCATGAGACATCTGTGTCACACCATGCTCCTGTCGCCCTAACCATGGGCCCACTTTTTGTCTTGTATTTGGATTATTGTAGTACCCTTTTAGGTAGTCATTTACTGTCTTTTCCTGTGGCTAATTGAAAAAAAAAATAAAAGTGTGCCCCACATTCAGAAAGGATATAAAGTCACTTATAAAGAATACATACACAAAACGAAGGTATGTATCAGAACCAGGATCTGAGCCTAGTTTTGTTTTGTTTTTTTTTTTTTTTTTTGACTTAAAAGCCTACTCAATACTCGGAGCACTCTTTTTTTTTTTTCCCCTAATTTTTTTGAGATGGAGACTTACTTTGTTGCCCAGGCTGGAGTGCAGTGGCATGATCTCGGCTCACTGCAACCTCAGTCTCCCAGGTTCTAGCAATTCTCCTGCCTCAGCCTCCCCAGTAGCTGGGATTACAGGCTTGTGCCACCACACTCAGCTAATTTTTGTATTTTTAGTGGAGATGGAGTTTTGCCATGTTGGCCAAGCTGGTCTCAAACTCCTGACCTCAAGTGATCCACTCACCTCGGTCTATCAAAGTGCTGGGATTACAGGTGTGAGCCACCACACCCAGCCTTACAGCACTCTTATTTGAAAAATTATGTATAGTTATTCAGGCTTTATATAGATAGAGGACATTGCAAAGCCTTTTCCTGGAAAAAGTTAACCTTGTGAGCTAAGATGGTAGCTAGAACATTTATGATTATTTTCTTATGCAGATCCTTTGACTTGATTCATTCACCTCAAGGAGAGTTAAAGGCTGTCTTCTTGCTGCAGAACAACCTGGTGGAACTGTATTCACTGAATCCATCCTTGCCTACTCCTCAGCCTGTCAGGACAAGCAGAATCACCATTGGGGGTCATCGTAGTGATGTGCGGACTTTGTCATTCAGCTCAGACAATATTGCTGTTCTTTCAGCTGCAGCTGATTCCATTAAAATATGGAACAGGTTTGTGAAATGATGTTTTATATAGCTGTATTTAGTAGTATTTCTTTACTTTTAAGTTTTTTTGGTACTCTTGAGGGTTAGTTATTAACTTCTTAAGGCCCTCAATACAATTGTCTTTAGTGTGTTTGGGCCATTAGCCTGTAGAGCTTAGAGAAGAAAAAGTTGCCTTTTAAAATGTGCCAAAAAAAAAAAAAAGGCAAGCTTATTCCATGTCTAGCGCTTGTAACTGTACTTGGCTAGAGAAAAACACACAACCATACTACCTACTCTTTAAACTTAATAAAAAGCAGCCTGTTAGTGCTGCCCAGTAATTGTACCCTAATTTCTCACCCTTCTTTTACTTTCCTAGATGACAGTTTTACACCTTGCTTCTGTTGTCAAACCAAATATCTCCAAAACCTTTAAGCTAATGATCATATCTCCCATCTTAAAGGAAATAATAACCCCCTCTCACCCTGCATTGCTCTCCAGTTACTACCCCATTCTCTGATTCCATTTTTTCCATTCTGTCTTCATCTGTCTCCCATCAAGCTTTTGTCCCCACCGTTTCAGCAAAACAGTCATTGTCATCAGTGATCACGTTTCCAAATCCAGTGAGCTAAAAGCTTTATTTTATGCTCTCTCCTTGAATTGATAACTTCCTCTCTTTGAAACACTTTCTTTGACTTTCATTATTTCCCCTTGCTGTCTATTTATTCTTGCTGTCTATTTATTCTCAGTCCTCGCTCCATCCTTCTTCATGACGTCTAAGTGTTAGAGTACTTTAGGGTAGAGTCTTTGGGCCTTTTGTGTATCTAAACTCACTTTATGTAATCTCCTGTCATGTAGCTTTCTCTGTGTGATGACACATACATTTATATCCAGCTTTAACCTCCTCCCTAAACATCAAACTCATGTATACAAATACTTTGTGTCACCAGTTAGATGTCTAATTAAGCATTTCAAACTTTTATGTGTCCCAAACCAAACTTAGATGTTCATGTCTCCAAAAATCCTCCCACCTGCTGTTCCTTCAGACTTCCCTATCTTAATAAATGATTACTTGCTACCAGTTGTTGTAGTCTAAACCTTGTAGCCATTCTTGATTTTCTTTTTATTTATTTATTTATTTATTTATTTAGAGACAGAGTCTTGCTCTGTCGCCCAGGCTGGAGTGCATTGATGTGATCTCGCCTCACTGCAACCTCCACCTCCTGGGTTCAAGTGGTTTTCCTGTGTCAACCTCCCGAGTAGCTGGGATTACAGGCATGTGCCACCACACCTGGCTAATTTTTGTATTTTTAGTAGAGACAGAGTTTTACCATGTTGGCCTCGAACTTCTGACCTCAAGTGATCCACCCATCTCGGTCTCCCAAAGTGCTGGGATTACAGGCATGAGCCACCGCACCCAGCCCATTGTTGATTTTCATATCCCATATTCATCCAATCTATTAGCAGATCCTATCAGCTCTATCTTCAAAACTGATCCTGAATCCAGCCTCATCTTACCACCTGCACTGCCACTGCCCCATTCAAACACTGTCATCTCTCATCTGGGTTATTGTAATAGCCCCCTGACTGGTGTCCCTGCTTTCTTGCTTGCCCCTCTATAGTCTGTTCTCAACACAGTAGCCAGTGTAATCTTTTTATAGTGGAAGTTAGATCACTTCCAGTAGTTCCATCTCACTCTACCTACCTTACACACCTTATCTCTTACTACTCCTTTTCTCCTCCACTAGAGCCACACTGGCCTTCTTGCTATTCCTTCAACAGAATAAGAATGTCCCTGTTCTTTCTGCTTGGATCCATCTTCCCCATTTATCCATAAGCTTTTTCTGTGTCTTATCAGATGACAGTCCTATCATTCTTACCCTACTCCTTGAACTCTTCATCCCCTTCTCCCAGCATTATGTTTCTTTGTAGCACCTATCATCTGATATACACATATTTACATATTTATTATTCCCAAAGAATGTTAACCTTTGTGAGATTAGGAACCTCTGCTGTGGCCGGGCGCGGTGGCTCAAGCCTGTAATCCCAGCACTTTGGGAGGCCGAGACGGGCGGATCACGAGGTCAGGAGATCGAGACCATCCTGGCTGACACGGTGAAACCCCGTCTCTACTAAAAAAAATACAAAAAACTAGCCGGGCGAGGTGGCGGGCGCCTGTAGTCCCAGCTACTCGGGAGGCTGAGGCAGGAGAATGGCGTGAACCCGGGAGGCGGAGTTTGCAGTGAGCTGAGATCCGGCCACTGCACTCCAGCCTGGGCAACAGAGCGAGACTCCGTCTGAAAAAAAAAAAAAAAAAAAAAAAAAAAAAAAAAAAAAAAAAGGAACCTCTGCTGTTTCATCCACTGTTGTATCTCCAGCACCTAGAACAGTACCTGGTATGTAGTGGGCATTCAGTAAATGTGTGTTAAGTGGACATTTGATATATATTTGTTTAATTAATGAATGTTTGTGGTCCTATAAAAAATGTAGGGATATTTGTAATGATGTACTAATTTGACTTGTAACCCTTCAGACTCACTCACTTCTTGGTAATGGCAGATTGGGCTCTGTGGAGCCCAACAGACACTTCTACCCTGCTTTTGTGTGATTTCTGTTCCTTAGGATTTGGAGGCCTTATAAAGTAAACAAAGTTTGGTGCTCTTTAGTATTTTCTCCCATGACTATAATTGTATGTGAGTCAAGGGTTTTTAAGACTTGTCTTCATTTATGTTGATCTGTCTGAGTAAGTGCATCGAAACCTACACACTGACCTCTAAAATGGGGAAGCAGATTCTCTTAACATGAGTTCTTTATTTTTTCTTTCTCATAGGTCTACACTGCAGTGTATTCGCACAATGACCTGTGAATATGCACTTTGCTCATTCTTTGTACCTGGTGATAGACAGGTGGTCATAGGAACAAAGGTAAATGGAGACTTTTTCTGGGATATCTGGATCTTTTCTACTAAAAATTCATAAAATTAAGAAATCTGGTTCTTTTTAGCATATTGGAGATGTACTGGAGCTAAGTAATCTAGGAGGATGTTAGTTTATTACATATTTTGTTTACTGAAGTTTTACTTTGTTAAAAATTATGAAGAAGAAAATTAAAATCATGATCCTGAGATAACTACCATTAACATTTTGGTGATCATCCTTTCATGCATCTTTTTATGAGCACATATGTAATTGTGTTTTAATGAATGATAAAATATATTAAGGGTAATAATTAAATATATTATGTACCTAATATCATGCTTGGCAGACAGAAGCATTCGGTAAAGACAAACTGATCAAGTCCTCATTCCTAGGTGCTAGTCAGATTGGGAGACAGCCACGTGGAAATAAGCAGACATGGAAACGCTTATGCTGTCTGTACCACATTGTGCAGAAGCTCATTGTAGAGCAGGCTTTGCCTCTGTGTGTGTGTTAGCATACATGCTGACACCATGACTATGGCATATACAGACCTCTAAATAGGAATGTTAAAGTGATTGCTTTCATGCCATTAAGATATTTTTAAAAATTCATTGCCGCCTTCAGTGTTGTAGGTAGATCCCATTTCTTATTGTCAGTGTATTGCAGAGGAGGAAACGAAAAGCAGATGGAAAAGAGTTGGTTAAGCCAATAACTGTAGAGGATCATCCATTTAAAGGATTGGCTAAACTTTAAAGGCTTTTAGGTTTGCATTTGCTATTTTGTTTATTCTGATTTGCCTGTGGTCATGATATTTTCCTTTTGAAGTTGTGGAACCAATGAAAGTAACGCGTCCAGTACTGCACAGTGGTATTATTCCATACTTATACACATGGCAGCCCTGCCAAGGTTAACTCAGCACATCAGTAGGGGATTTAATAGTATTTAATCAAATAGGAAATATAGAACATGGAATGTGGAATCCATTTCCTAAGCAGTGGATCACATTTTTGCAGCTTGGTTATGAAGTCTTTTCTAAATTGTGCAGGCATGAATCATGGAGGTTGTAAGTATGTTCACTGGAGCTGTGCTCATTTTGTGTCTTCCCAGACAGGGAAGCTGCAGCTTTATGACTTGGCCTCGGGGAATCTGCTGGAGACAATAGATGCACATGATGGAGCTTTATGGTCCATGTCCCTCTCTCCAGATCAGGTAACTAAACCAGATTTTAAAGCCCTGGACTTCAGCCCTCTGGCTACAGTTCTCAATTCTTATATCAAGATTTATTGCTGCTAAGAAAGATTTCTCTCATGGTTTCTTTAAAGAAAGCCTGAGTTTTGTTTTTTGTTTTTTTTTTGGTTTAATCTTTAGTGTTCATACATGATGCCTTCTTATATACCTGGTAAATGACTAGCTGTCATTATGAAATGAAATCTTGTTTGGCTACTTTTGCTTATCAGCAACATGACATCAATCGCTCACCCTCGTGATTTTTTTGCCAATGTTTTGTAATACTTCTTAAGGGGAAATATTCTCTTGGGCAACATGATGCAGAGAACTGAGTAGACTTTGCTGCTCCTTTTTTTTCCCAAACAAACATCTATGACTGTACAAATTTAGTAATTTTAGCAAGTATGTTAGCCCTTACAAGTCAATAAATATGTGCTCACCTTCAGAGCAGTTCCTGGCAAAAGTATGCTTATTCTAGTAATGGGGCTGTTGCTTAGAAAATCTTGAGATTTTTATTTTTGACAACACCTTAAGAAATTTTGCCCATTTATTTAAATATTCTCAATGGTAGAAAATTTTCATCCATTGAAGGTAGATCTTAGTTTTGGAAAAAAATCTCTGAAGTTTAGAGTGTTTAATACCACTTGGGGTCCAAACAAAACAGCCGTGAGTCTAAAATAGTAATAAATCTTGCATTTGTAGAGTGTTCTATCTTTTCCATAAACTGTGTGGTCTTTTTTTCAACAAAACTAGGGATTACAGAAAGGTTGTTCCTTGTGTTATAAATCTATGAGGTGGCAGAACAGACACTTGAGATCCAGTGTTCTATGTACTTTACACTAACACTACCATGTAACGAGACTAATTTTCTTGATAATGGAAAACAGCTTCCAACATATTTTAAGCAGGGACATTGCAGACTAAATTTATATCCTTCTGAGGCGAATACTTTAAAGAAACGTAGATTTTCCATTCTATGTATATTTTTCAAACTAGTTTACTGAGAGTTTTTTTTTCTTCTTGATGCTAGATAATAGTATAACTAGAACTTTTCATAAGTTATTATTATTTCTGCCTATGTTAGTCGATGGTAGGAATTTTCACATAAGGTTTGTGGCAGCAGACCCAAAAGAGCAGTGAAAGGAGCTAGGGAGAACCACATTTTTCTTAATTTTTATCCCAGGACATTAAATGAAAATACTTTCTTAGACTTTTAAAATGTATCTTCATAGCAAAGTTTTTATGCTAAAGTAGTTTTTAATTGAAATTTCATTTGATTTTCAGCGTGGCTTTGTGACAGGTGGTGCAGATAAATCTGTCAAATTCTGGGATTTTGAGTTAGTGAAAGATGAAAATAGTACCCAAAAGAGGTGAGTAGATATTTTTTTGTACCCATTTTTTGGAGTGAAAATTGGGAGTTATTGAATGGCCTTTTGACATATTGTATCGTTTGTTGTGCTCTAAAGAGTTAGGATTTTTCTGAATTTGTATACTCATTTATTTTTTTCTTGATGTTTTTTGTGGTGCTAGACTTTCTGTGAAGCAAACCCGAACCTTGCAACTAGATGAAGATGTTCTGTGTGTCAGTTACTCTCCCAATCAAAAGCTATTGGCTGTGTCTTTGCTGGACTGTACTGTGAAAATTTTCTATGTTGATACTTTAAAGGTATAGTGGTTATGCCCGGGGATATTTTCCCTTTCTGACTCACTGACCTTAAGAATTTGGGTTGAGGCTATAAAGAAGTGGCCTTGACTGTGCCCAGCAGTAGTACATTTCTAAAAATGTGTGTGTGAATCAAAGCAATGTAAGTATACTAGGGAAGCTAGCATTTTAAAATAATTCTATCGTTCATGAATTTTGTTTAAAGCAAGTTATATTTCATGTGTTCAAAAAATCTTGTGGACAGAAAATTCTGTCATACTAAGTAGTCATAGAGCATTGCTAGGTGTCCTGGGCAGTGATTTCACACTTGGCTATGTATTAGGATCATCTAGATTGCTTTTAAAAATACAGATTACTGAGCCCTATACCCAGAGAGTTGAGAGGACCAGGTTGGGCCTGGGAATTTTTTTGTGAAACAAGTGCCCTGGAATCTTTTCAGTGAAGAGATCCAGAGATCTGACTGAGGCAGTAAGCTTCTGGGGGCCTCCTTGCCTCCACTATACTGCAGTATTTTTGGCAAGTGCATGGAGGATCTGTGTAGTGGACACAGGTACTCCTACAAAGCTGTCTTTTGTGGGTTGTCTTTGAAAATACAAATATAAAGCAATTTAAAAATGTGTTTAAAGTTATATTTTAGATCTACATGTTATAAATTATACCCATATTTTATAGACAGACATTAATTATTATTTTTTTTAATGTTTAGTTTTTTCTCTCACTGTATGGACACAAACTACCTGTTATATGCATGGACATCTCTTATGTAAGTAAAGTTCAAATAGTGTCTCAGTAATAGTTGTCTTTTCTGAAGCAGATACTTTCTTAATTCTGGCTTGATATCTTCATTTTAGATTATTTGTTTTTATCATCATTCTTTCTTCAAAAACAGTCTCAAATTAATATATATTGTGTCTTATATATATTACTTTAATGTTTTCAGAATAATTTTGCAAATATTATCTCTATCCTTCTTGTAGCTCTCCCAAATAGTACTTTGTTGTTTAAAATACTATAATTGGTAGAGTACACTAAAATATGAAAGACTTTTAAAAAGGCATTCCGTTTTGTTCTGAAGGATAATGCTGCTGAGGAGCTTGGATTTATATTTGGATAGTTATGGTATTTTACACTATGTAAACTTTTGGTCTCTTGACCAAAATCATTTATTTCCCAATATCTAGTTTTGATTAGAAGTGGCAATGTATATTAAAAAAAATGTCTATTCTGCAGAGCGAGACTCCGTCTCAAAAAAAAAATGTCTATTCTGTGTGAAAGGAGTTGACCTCATAGCTGTCTGTGATCAGTGTACTAACAATGTTAAGTTACAGTGTTAAATATATTTCTTTCTTTTTTTTTTATATTGACAACCATTTGAACCAGGCATTGAAATAGGAGAGATAAGAGAAATAGTGATAGGGAATGTGGGATACATAAACATTCTAATAGAGGCTTTCTCGGCTTCTCTTCTGTTTCTCTCTCCCACTTTCTTTCCAAATCCCCTGCCAGAGATTAGAGAATCTTTTTCCTATCTAAAAAAGTAAATAGATAACCCTACATCAAGGCATAGCACTGCCCTGTGGCAATATGAAAGTATGTAAGCCACAGTGTTCATGCTTTTACTTAACAAGCTTTTTAAGTATCTCTGTAGGTAAGAGCAAAGAATTCAGTGTTTTTAGTAGAGATGAAATCAGTTTTTTGGCTTCATTTTAATGTGTTTGAAAGAAATGGGTTAAATATTCTGGTTACCTTTTTATTCATATACAGAATTCAAAAATCAAGGTAATATTTTACTTTTATTTGCCATAGGATGGAGCACTTATAGCAACTGGCTCCGCTGATAGGAATGTGAAAATCTGGGGTTTGGACTTTGGGGACTGCCACAAGTCTCTCTTTGCGCATGATGACAGGTACATACAGTCTTTTCAGATGCCTCCCTTTGAGTTATCTGTAAGTATCACTTTCCTTGAGCATCTGCATCTATTTTTCAGTGTTCTCAGGCAGTGATATAAGTTCTAAAATACAGTTAGACAGTCTAGAACTAGCTAGTCAAAAGCTATTTATGTGTGTAAAACTCTTTTTACTAACCTGGAATTTGTTGACATTTTAATATTTCTGTCATTTTTCAGTGTGATGTACCTACAGTTTGTACCCAAGTCTCACCTCTTCTTCACTGCTGGAAAAGACCATAAGATTAAACAGTGGGATGCAGACAAATTTGAACACATACAGACTCTGGAGGTAACCACATGCCTGCTTTGCTTGCTCGGTACTTAAAAAATACTTTTAAGAATATTTACATTACCCACTAAGAGTGGTCTATGAATGAGATATTCTTGAGGTGTTTTTTTTGTTGTTGTTGTTGTTTTTCCCCCCTCCAGGGGCATCACCAGGAAATATGGTGTTTGGCTGTAAGCCCCAGTGGAGACTATGTTGTATCATCGTCCCATGACAAATCTCTGAGACTTTGGGAGAGAACAAGGGAGCCTCTTATTCTTGAGGAAGAAAGGGAAATGGTAAGAACTTTAGGCTTGGTTACAAATATGCCAGTGGGTATCTGACAGGCTGTCCTAGTTGAAGTTTTCTGTGTAGTGCAGTTATACCTCATTCATTACAAGTCCAAGAACCTTCAGGAGATCTGTTCAAGACCATTATCACCCATTTCAGAAGCTAGGCAGAGATAAAGATGCCATTAGGGGGATTATGTTGTCAAAGAAGCACCGTCTTGCTGCCTCATTTCTCTTTATATAGAGACCGTGTTTTTTCCTCTCAAATTAATGTATATCTATCTTATGGCAGGAAAGAGAAGCAGAATATGAGGAGAGTGTGGCCAAAGAAGACCAACCAGCAGTAAGTCAATTTGGGGGACCTTGAGATTATGCCCCATATATAGTTATCTTACTGAAATTGACTATAATGTCCAGAATTTCTAATAGGATTAAAATTGAGGCTAGAAGTTGAAGGTATCACCAGCCGATAAAGAATCTGTGTGATTCTTTCTCTTCAGCTGTATATCCCAATTTTGTGGTTCAAGTGATTGACCAAATTTGCTATTGAATAATTATCATTCTGGCAATTGAGGCTTTAGGGAATTATTTTATTCACTGTAGAGCAAAAATAAACATTAGAAAATTTGGATATTCTCTTTTAAAACATGTGCAAGATATTCTTATGATAATACATATGCTAAGTACTGTTACTGGTAGCTGGTAACACTGTTAGTATTTTCATAAAATAATAATAGCTGTTCTTATATGGATATAAGATTAATTTATCAGCTCTTTAACTCTGGTCAACAGTGTTGTTCAAAGATTTCTTTGTTTCTGGCAGGTTCCAGGAGAGACTCAAGGCGACAGTTACTTTACTGGAAAAAAAACTATCGAAACAGTGAAAGCAGTAAGTTGATATAGAATGTGGTTTCTCGTTTTTTAATAAGATCTCAACTTTTTAGTGAAAGTTTTATTCTGTATCAACCAGAAAGCCATTTTTTGGCAAAAAGTTCATGAGATTTAAAGATGGGGATTATAACCTGTTTTCTTCTCTTGTAACCAAAGATGGGAGTAGTCCTGAATCTCTGATCAGTATGTGCTCCTTTCAGGGGTTCCTGGGACCTGCCCTATTCAGAGTGTCTAGGTATCATCCCACCTGAGTCCACGACACTTAGTCTTCTCCCTGTACATTAAAAAATAAGAAAACCAAAAATGTCTTTAAACGCTTTTTGGCACTCTATTGGCACATCTTTATTAAACGGATTGAAGCTATTTCATTTGGCAAATTTCTAGTCAGCTCTTCCAGTTTCAGTGTCCTGGGATGATGGAGTGTGTTGTGATGATTTCTTTCCTTTGTCATCATCTGTAGGCTGAGAGGATTATGGAGGCTATTGAGTTGTACCGAGAAGAAACTGCAAAAATGAAGGAACACAAAGCCATTTGTAAAGCTGCAGGGAAAGAGGTAATAAGAGAGTATAGTAAGTTACAGTATCAATAAAAGGATTTCCCAAGGAGAAAAACCATTGTTTTGGGACTTATTAGCTAAGATCAGGATATGCAATAAATGGAGTAGAATCTTTCCAACTCACTACATTAGAAGAAATTGAGGAACTGTGGGAAGAAGGGCACTTGGTCTTAGTGAAAGCGAAGGAAAGGAAATGACAGATTGAGGTGATTACTGTCTTGAGTAGAAACTCACGTTCCTACTTTGGTTTGGGAGGCAGGGTAACCATTTCAGATTTCTAGATAAAATACATTGTTCCAGCTCATTCATGAATACTATAGAAACTAACAGGCTTGATAATTCTTTTACACTCTGTCAGTTTTTTAGGGTCTCTTTTTTCTCTTTTCAAAATTATAAAATACTGTTACTACTCTGTCTATAACAAATGCTATACAAGTCTCAGGTTTTTTAATGACTTGATTTAATAATTTCTTCATAGGTTCCACTTCCCACCAACCCCATCCTAATGGCTTATGGCAGTATCTCAGTAAGTAAAATGTCTAATGGTTTCCCCTTGGTTATTCAAAGTTACTTACAAGGACAAGAAAGGAAGTAGAGGCATTATGATTTGGGGATGGATTACTGGGAATACTTTGTCTTTAAAAGTCTCTTGAATCTTGGCATTCTCTAAGATATTTTGTATTTCAAAAGCACCACTTTAGTGTAACTTCCCAAGCCAGCCTTTTTGATTGGACTGGACTGGCATTCTTCTATTTTCTAGTGCTTGTTTATGTTTAGTGTCCAAAGCCCTGTGAAGATTCTGTTCATCTAAATTAACTTTCGAATCAGCCTTCAGAGGGAAAGTTGACAGAAACCAGTCTGATGAGATAAAGAAGAGAGAGGGGAAGAATAATGGGAGAATGTATGTTTATCTAGTAATCTCTAATTAGTATTTTACTTGCATGTCTCATCACAGTAATTTTGTGAGTCAGGGTATCTTCACCTTATAGATAAGGAATCTGGCTTGACTTGTAGCATAGTTGGTAAGGGGCATAGTTTGATTGTGAACCGAGATCTGGCTTACTCTAAACTCATGCAGATCTTACTATTTTAGAATACTTTTTCTGAAATAAGAAAGAGGGGTTCCTGTTTTATAGGAGATAGAAATTAGAGAATTTTAGTAGAAACCAACCAAGAGTATCACTAATGGTGTTAATCCTTCCTTTATAGCCTTCAGCTTATGTATTAGAGATTTTTAAAGGCATCAGGTCAAGGTGAGTGAGTCCTTGTGCACAATTTTTATAATCTGTCAGCATTTATGAAATGCTTATCTGAATGGGAAATAAATAGAAATTATAATTGATGGTTATCTTTCTTATAGGTTTAACTATATAAGAGTTTTGATGGGAAATAATTTATAATGTTCTTTTTCAAGTGCTAGAACTAGGAAGTTCCTTCTAAAGTATGAAGAGAGATGCTTTTAAGGACAAATAAAAGGGAGTGATTTATGTTGTAGGCCATGAAATAATATATAATTCAATTAGAAGCACCAACTGTTAATTTTTTTTTATATTTTGGCTTCTTTTCTATGTACATACACAATTGGAATAATATATAAAGTTTTATATTCTGTTCTTTTTCACATATTTCCTGAACATTTGTTTGTTCATATTGTTAAAAAAAAAAAAAATTCATTGGATTCAGAATTATTCCATTGTATGAATAATTACTGGATATTGCATTTGTTTCTCCTTTTTGGCTATTATCAGTGGCTTCACTGAATATGTTTACACATATATCTTTGTCATCATTATTGATTATTTTTCTTAAGAGTCCTAGCAGCCTAATAACTGACCAGTAGGCATGAGCTTTTTTATATTGCCAAATTACTTTCCAGGGTGATTATACTGATTTTTAGTAGGCTTTAAAAAATTTGTTGCCAGTGTGAGAGGCAAAAGGTAATATTGTTTATTTTCATTTCTTTTGACTATTAATGAAGTTAAAATTTCAGCATATTTGTTGACCATTTGTATTTTTTCTTGTGAATTTTTAGTTATCTCTTTTTGCTCTTAAGTATTATTTTACTGTTTTTTAAAGAACTCTGACTGGGCACAGTGGCTCATGTCTGTAATCTCAACATTTTAGGACGCTTGAGACCAGAAGTTTGAGACCAGCCTGGGCACCATACTTTATTTTCTTTGTCATACATTTTTGCAATAATTGTTATATTATTGGTGATTTTCCTTTTGATTTCATTCATGAGTTTGAACTACTGAAGGCTATCATTTTCATAATGAACCACAATATCTACATATATATTCTTTTTTTTTTTTTTTTTTTTTTTACATATATATTCTTTACAAGAAATAACACCTGTCTTAGGATAAAGATGAAACTTCACTACAGGAATGTAAAAGAAAATTGATTAACGTGGAGGTTATGATACATTTGAAGATAGGAAGATTCTGTGTTTTAAAGATTTAATGTTTCCTAATTAATAGGTTTGTAATCCCATTTGATATCCTCTTAAGATTTTAAATTGGAATTGATGAAATAATACTTGAGCTAGTTCTAGAGGGAACTATTTTCCCAGATTAAAAGGCTACAAAATTAGCAAAATTAAAATAGTGTAGGATTGGTATCAGGATCAATCATCATGTCAGGATAAGTCATCATAATAGACTCTAATGGACTCAATATATGGTAAAAGAATATCAAATGAAGATGGAATATTCAACAAAAGGCTTTGGAGAAATTGTTTATCTGGAGGGAAAAAGTTAGATTTTCCCATCATGCCATTGACCAAAATGTATTCCAAATAGATTAAGATGTTAAATACAAAAAACAAAGGGAGTCATCTAGCTTATAGATGAATATTTAACTCTACACAAGGTGTATTCAAGTATAAAATCAGTAGAAAAAGTAATAAAGGGAGAGATTTAAAAATTGACCATTTTAACAATGTTAACAAATGCGGCATTTTTATATCTATTTTTTCTTTTTCAGTGAACTGGAAGAATCTCTACTTGTGCTGCCTTTTTCTTATGTCCCAGACATTCTTAAACTCTTTAACGAATTCATTCAGCTGGGCTCTGATGTTGAACTTATATGCAGGTGCCTCTTCTTCCTCCTCAGGTAACATCCTTTTCCAAAGAATACCATGTCTTTTCAGCAGAACTGCTTCAGTAGTACCTTAACTGAAGCTGTCAACACTTGGGGATTAAGAAATAGTATGCCAAACTCAGTGGCTCACCCTTGTAATCCCAGCACTTTGGGAGGCCGAGGTGGGTGGATTGCTTGAGCCTAGGAGTTTGCTACCAGCCTAAGCAATCAGTCTTGCCTTTAAAACAAGGATCATGATGACCCACCTCTTTAAGTAAGAAGTCATGGTAATACATTGCTCAGGAATCCTTACTCAGTCATAGGCCTCTGTGTTACAATCTAAGATAGCTTTGGTTCTAGTCAGTTTAGCAAAAGCCAATTACGATTGGCCAATTTGCCTCATTTGTTGTTTATTTGAAGCCAAGCTTGTCTAACCTGTGGCCCGCAGGCCACATGTGGCCCAGTACGGCTTTGAATGTGGCCCAATGCAAATTTGTAAACTTTATTAAAACATTATGATTTTTTTATGATTTCTTTGTTGTTGTTGTTCATCAGCTATCATTAGTGTATTTTATGTGTGGCCCGAGACAATTCTTCCAATGTGGCCCAGGGGAGCCAAAAGGGTGGACATTCCTGTTTTAAAGTGTTTAGTGTAAGCTAACAGGTTTTGCTTTGTCCTTATACCAACATTTTAAGGAAGTCAGTTTATTTATCTTGGTCTCTACAGGTGCAAATGGAAATGTAGGGGCATATATAGAGGTAAACTAAGAAACATAAAGCAAATATGTTCATTAGGTTGTATTCTTAAATATGAAGAATTCCGTTAATAGGTAGTTGAGAAGAATAGGTGTACAAAGACTTGATATTCTTCTCATCTCTCACCCTCATTCTCAAGCTGTTACAGCAGAGAACAGAGATGGAGACAAATTGAATATTCCTTCAAATACTGTTATGAAGACAAAAACTGGTCAGCCAATGCCAGATAGTTAAACAGGTATATTTAGTGAATTGACCAAATAGGTATTTGGTGAATTGGCCTGGTTTTATGATTTTTAACCCTCCATTTCTTATACTCTATCCAGGATAGTAGCAAGAAAAGAAGAAGAGTATGTTTTGTTGCCATATTCATAATTTGGGGCAAGTTGTAAAGACATAACTTCATATTTAACCATATTACTAATAATTTCTTTTACTGCTATGGCATATGTGCTATTGAATTAGGGTTGCTGGTTCTACAAGAAACCCTGAATACTTATAGCGTATCAGAGGGTTATAGATGGGTGCTACCTGACAGGTACAGCAGGGTCATCAAGGATATCTTGGTACTCTGGGTCAGAGTTTGAATCTCTCATGAATGTCTCTCTTTTTTGCTGTGGCTTTATTAGAAGTATTAATGCAACTTTTTTGAGTTAGCATTTCTTAGAAGGCTCATTCTGTCTTTGAGTTTTCCATAAAGTACCACTCAAAATCTGTAGCCACTGGCAAGTTGCTGGGCTGGGAAAAGAGCCTTTGCAAATGAGTTGAATGTGTCATAAGGTTTAGGACAGTATTTTTTAAGTTATCATCAAATTGACCTGAATAGTAGAGAAAGAAATTTCTTTGGCTTTTTTTTTTTTTTTTGCTCGAAACATTTCTATAATGTATATTTTGTTGTTGCTTTGATATTTTATCTGTTTACTGTGTCTAGCCATGTTAGGTTCAACATGACTGACTGTGTTTTATTTTTCTATTAGGATTCACTTTGGACAGATCACTAGCAATCAAATGCTTGTGCCAGTGATAGAAAAATTAAGGGAAACAACTATTTCAAAAGTCAGCCAAGTCCGGGTAAGTGTCTTTGTATAGAGATAAAATAATGAGGCAAATTCCTAGTGTGATTTAGAAGTAGTATAGTATTGCTGGCCGGGCGCGGTGGCTCAAGCCTATAATCCCAGCACTTTGGGAGGCCGAGACGGGCGGATCACGAGGTCAGGAGATCGAGACCATCCTGGCTAACACGGTGAAACCCTGTCTCTACTAAAAAATACAAAAAACTAGCCGGGTCAGGTGGCGGGCGCCTGTAGTCCCAGCTACACGGGAGGCTGAGGCAGGAGAATGGCATAAACTTGGGAGGCAGAGCTTGCAGTGAGCTGAGATCCGGCCACTGCACTCCAGCCTGGACAACAGAGCGAGACTCCGTCTCAAAAAAAAAAAAAAAAAAAAAAAAAGTAGTAGTATAGCCTTGCTGTACCTACCACCGATAAATTCATATTTGAGATAGTTTTCATTGGAATTAGTAGGAATAGAAAAAACAAACAAGAAAAGTTCTTAATGAGGGAAAGATAAGTAACAACACCTGAAGCTTTGGTTCCCCTAACTCTCATACGCTGCTGTGATAAACTGAAGTGGGAGAAAAATTTTTAATATTTCTTGTATTGCACTCCAGGATGTTATCGGCTTCAATATGGCTGGTCTTGATTATCTCAAGAGGGAATGCGAGGCAAAAAGTGAAGTTATGTTTTTTGCTGATGCTACTAGCCACTTGGAAGAGAAGAAGAGGAAGAGGAAAAAGAGGGAGAAGCTGATTCTAACATTGACTTAGAAGTGAAATGTGGTGGGTTTTTTTTAAACTTTTTCCTTAAAAGGACTCCTAAACTAAGCACAGAAGAGTTGGCGTCATCTTAAAAATACCAAATAACAGAAGATCACATTGCAGACGATGTCAGGATGTGGTTCCCAACTTTGCCTGGGGGAATTCCAACATGAGATTATGGGCTGGCTCCATTTCTTGGACTTAAAATGCATGATTAGTTTAAAAATCTTTCTGTGCTCTCAAAGCTTGAGCCTTGCAGCTCAAGCTTGTTGTTCCCTTTATATTCTAGCAGGGAATAAATAATTGTTTTAATTAGGTATATGTTTCATTGGAGTTGAAATTAACATTTCAAAAATTTTTCTTATTTTTTTATGGCAGATAATTTGCCATTTATTTATATTAGGTTTTACTGCCTATTGAGACAACCAGGTGCATAATTGATTGCCCTCTGGCCATAAAAATGCAGTATCATGGACTCTTAGAACTAAAAAGGACTGTAAAAAGTACCCAGAACAGCCTCCTCAGACTTAACCTTCTGCAAGTTATATCTGTATATAAGAAGATTCTAATTGATAACTGTTTATACTTTTCTGAATAAAATAATTGTTTCTAATTAAAAAGTAGCCAAGCTAAGATGCTTGGCTGGGCTTCTGAGGAATTAATACACGTGTGTGTGTGTGTGTGTGTGTGTGTGTGTGTGTAGGTACATATATAGTTGACGCTTGAACAATGCAGGTGATGGGGTGCTGACCCGCCCCTCGCACAGTCAAAAATCTGCATATAACTTGTGATTCCCCGAAGTCTTAATTACTAGTAGCCTGTTACTGACTGGGAGCCTTACTGATGTATTATATATATATTGTATACTGTATTCTTAAAAGAAAATGTTACTTAGAAAATCATAAGAGAAAATACATTTACTGTATTTATCCATACTATAAGTGTATGTCATCTGTTTATAAAATGAATTGTCTGTCTGGAGTGGCAGGCAACCATAGCTGCAGACCTCAACATGATACCTATCAAGCAATCAGCTTTTTCTTGTAATGTCATCACTTTTCTCTGCTTTTTGGGAGCATTGTGATATGCAGTTGACTGGGGCGATGAATTGTTCATGCACTGGTGATTAGTGTCACACAGCATTTGAAGTGCATACTCACAACACTTGAGCTCACTGCAGTAGCAACAGGAGGTGGCTGTGAAATTATTTCACTAATATACTGTGCATTACAGTTCATTTTATGCAGCTGTGATTTAATGCTGCATCTTTACATTTTTTTTACGTTTCTCTCAAAACTGTGAATTGTACCATGTATGATCTGTATTTGTATGTGCTAATTTTGATAAAATAATAGATTTGCCTGTATTTTATGGCAGTAAATGATAAAATATTCTAGTATCTACATATATTTTATACATTCATGATATAACTGCTTTTTTCCTAATTATTTTCATCTGAAACTTTTCTCATTGTTTCAAATCTCCAAAAATTTTTCCAATATATTTATTGAAAAAAATCTGGGCTGGGTGCAGTGGCTCACACCTGTAATCCCAGCACTTTGGGAGGTGGGCGGATCATGTGGTCAGGAGTTGAAGACCAGCCTGGCCAACATGGTGAAACCCCATCTCTACTAAAAATACAAAAAACTAGCCGGGCGTGTTGGCAGGCACTTGTAATCCCAGCTGCTCAGGAGGCTGAGGCAGGAGAATCGCTTGAACCCAGCAGGCGGAGATTGCAGTTAGCCAAGACTGTGCCACCATTACTCCAGCCTGGGCAACACAGTGAGACTCCATCTCCAAAATAATAATAGTAAAAGAAATCTGTACAAAAGCGGGGCCATGTGGTTCAAACCCATGTTTTTCAATGAATTGTCTACTGTATATCTTAATGTTAAGGATTTGGGGAAGTAGGAATGTTCTAGGAAAAGATATTAACAGATACCTGTGGGTCTGGGCTTTTCTTTTGGGGAAGTTTATAAATGACTAAATCATACTCCTTGTTATAGGCCTGTTTAGATGTTCCGTATCTTCTTCAGACAGTTTTGCTTTTTATCCTTTTTGTTGTTATTAATCCCAAAGACTTAAAACAATGGTTTCTATCTGTCTGTGAATTTGGTCATTTCAGCCAAGTTACTGTGTTGTGGGGCCACCATTTTCTTTTCAGGCTCAGAGCTGCAGTTCTTGTGGCTTGGCGATTTGTGTCCCAAACCACAAGTCTTAATGTTCTTGAGCATAACACAGTCACTGAAGGGAAGTAAGGAGTGCAGTGGTGTTATTTGTCAGGCAGAATAAATAAGTGAATTTTGGCATAGAGTTTCTGAAGGCGTAACTATGAAAGGCAAGAGAATAGGCAGGCAGGATAATGCGTTCTAGGTGCTTTCCAAGGAGTCAGTGTTGTTTAGGCAGCTATTTCTGCCACCAGGGAAAGGAGTTAATTCTTGAAAAATAATTTAATTTTTATGAGAACAGAGGTTGAATCAATGTTCTTCTTAGAGTTGCTCATCAGAACATAAATGTCACTTTCTAGTAACATTTTTGATGGTTTCCAAACCAAAACAAGTTCCAGGAGGGCATTCTAGATGTATACATCATTAATAATTCCTCTTATGTTAAAAGTTGCTGTTTTCCCATAGCTTTGCCACCATTTATAATTCAAAAGCCTGATAGTGCTAGGGAATGTAGAGATGTTTCTGTCTGCTAAGTGTTATGCAAATCAAAGAGAAGGGGAACTTTTATGATAAAGTGACATGTACAGAACCTAGCTAAGTTACAACTTTTGGCCAAAATACTTGAAACTCTTTAACCCTAAAAGTTTAAGGTCAGCAGGTGCATTATAAAGTAAATTTTAGGCCAAGCATATTTCTAGTCATTAAGTCAGTATTCATTGCCTTAGCCATTGGCTGTATATAATCCTTAATATAAAAACTATTTAATGACTAATATCTCTTGCATATTGTGAAGTAAGTTACCTGTAGAAATTCTGTAGTACCATAAAGAAAAGCCTTTTGAGATTGCAGTGAGCTGAGATTGTGTCATGGCACTCCAGTCTGGGCAACAGAGCGAGACTCCATTTAAAAAAAAAAAAGGCTCTTGAATTGTTTATTGGGAGTAAAACATTTAGGCTTATTTTTTTAAATGTATATATCCATCCACTTAGAGAAAATATGCTTAACAATTTTGAAATTCACTGGCTGGAAGCTAGGTGCTTTGTATATTTGGCATTAAATTGTTTCTCAATGGCAAATGTCATAAATCATATCTCATTCTAAAGAAATCTAGCAAATCTCTAGCACAGATCTAGGACAGTGCCCAGGAAAGCAATGGTATCTGTTGGTAGGTACAGGACTATATATAGGACTCTATTCACTTATCAACTGTAAATGATGAGCCTGCTCAATGCAGCCTTTTCAGGCCAGGTTAGTCTTCAGAAAGAGAGGGAGGCTGTGAGCAGAAGCTTAATGAAGAAACCACATGGGCTTACAGGTACCATCTGCAATCCACCCCCATTCCTCATAATTTAGGATCCTAAGTTTGAGATGGGGCTAAGGTTCTTAAAGGTAGTATCACCATATATTCAAGTCCTTTCTCTTTATTTCTGAGGTTTTTGGGATCCAAGCAGCCGTGGTATGTTTTTAGAACATAGTACACATTGTGTAACAGTCACTGAGCCCAACTCTTATATAGGGCCTCACAGTGTTGCCCTTGTGTATCCCTTCCCCTTGAGCATGGGGTCGGACCTAGTGACTGGCTTCTAGTGAACAGAATACAGCAAATGTAATGGGCTGTCTCTTCCAAGATTACGTTATAAAGCACTGAATTCTACCTTGTTCACACTCTGGCTCTTCATGCTTGCTTGCTTGTTCTGATGAACCAAGCTGCCATGTTGTGAGATTCCCTAAAGCGAGGCCTACATGGTGAGGAACCGAGTGGCAGTCTCCAGACAATAGCCAGTGAGGAGCCATGGCCCGCAGTCTAACAGCCTGCAAGAAACCGAATCCTGCTGACTGCTGCTTGAGTGAGCTTGAAAACAGATTCATCCCCAGTTGAGCCAGAAGACCCCACTGAGCTGTGCCTGATTCCTGACTCAAGCTATGAGATCATAAATGTTTATTGTTTTAAGCCACTGTTTTGGGGTGGTTTATGATATAGCAACACATAACTAATACAGCTCCTATAGAGCAAATTACCTAACCTTTTCCTTATTTATAAAATGGGTAGAATAGCACCTACCCACACAGTTATTGTGAAGTGCTTAAAGTTACTACTGTTACTGCATCTATTTAATCTCATTAAGTCTGCAATAATATGCACAAAGAAGCATAAAGACATTATTTAAGACATTTCATCTATTAGGTAGATTCATGAATTACTTTTGATAGATTGGTGCCAACAGGAATTATGAATCTTTGAGAGCTATTCCATAGTTTTCAGAATTGTCTAGCTAGAGATGCAGACTGTACACTTCTCAGTTTGGGCTAACTTCTGAAAGTCGCTGCCGAGAACGGAAATAAACTATGTCCTAATTTAGTGGTTCCCAGAGTGTAGTCCAAAACTACAATATTAAGATATATGTTTGGGGTTGATTACTGTTCCCTGAAAATTCATGTCCACCTGGATTCTGTGAATGTGACCTTATTTGGAAATAGAGTCTTTACAAATGTAGTTAGTTAAGATGAGGGGGTTAGATTAGGGAGGATGAGAATGTTGTATCAGCAGAAACACTGACAGCTTGGACTGAAGGAGAGAGAGAGAGAGAGAGTACAAAATGAAGAAAGGCTGTCAGATTTCTGGAATTCTGTAAGCAGGAAACGGGCTGCCCAGAGGGTAGGACTGTTGCAGAGGGCCGAAGCTGAGGGCTCAGAGGGTGGGGCCAGTGGAGTCTTTGAGGGCCTAGAGGCTGGGATTGGTGGAGCCTCCATGGGCATACAGGGCAGATGGTGCCACCGATTCTCAGTCCTTGGAATCTAATGGAATTTGCTCTTCTGGGTTGCAAAGTTGCTGTAGACCAGTGACTCCTTTATTTCTTCCGTCTTCTCCCTTTTGGCATGGGAATTCGTATCCTATGGTGGTCCCACCATTGTATTCTGGAAGCTGGTAACTTGTTTTTCAGTTTCATAGGTCTATAGATGGAAAGGAGGCCAGGACAGTTCATGCTCAGAGCCTCACCCATACCTCATTTAGATGATGAGCTTTGAGACTTTTTGAGTTGGTGATCTTTAGATGAGACTTTAGAGTTAATGCAGGAATGGATTAAGTCTTTGGGGAATATTGGGACGGAGGACTGCATTTTGCACCTGGGGTGAACATGAATTTTGAGGGACCAGAGGGCAGGCTGTACTGGGTTTGGCCCTCCAAAATTCATGTCTAGTAGAACCTGTGAGTGACCTTATTTGTAAATAGAGTCTTTACAGATGTAATCAAGTTAAGGTTAGGTCATTCAGGATTAGGGTAGCCCCTAAATCCAATGAGAGAGGCACACAGAGAAATACACGAGGAAGACTGCCCTGTGAAGACAGAGGTAGATGTTGGAGTGATGCCACTACAAGCCAAGGAATGCCAGGGATTCCTGGCAACCACCAGAAATGAGGAGAGATGCGTAGAACAGATTATTCCTCCAGAAGGAACCAATCCTGCTGACACCTTGATTTTGGACTTCTCTCCCTCTAAACTGTGAGAGAATAAATATCTGTTTCTGTAAGCCACCTGGTTTGTGGTACTTTGTTACGGCACCCCAAGGAAATTAATACAATATGTTATTTGCCTTTTTCTCTTATTCTCACTTAGGCATAGAGCTGAGTTTTCCAGAGGGTATATGATGTGTGAATGATAACAGTTTGAATACAGAGCAGATGTGAGAATCCAGTTATGTTCTACTAAGTCAGACATTAAAGAGATTTGCAAAAATAGAAAACAATACTACCTTTATTACATGTTTGTTTTCGAAAAGTTATTTTTCATTAAAAATGTCATTTATATGAATAAACTGGGTTTATTATTTTTAAATTTTTAAAATTTTCCCAGTTTTCTTACTTGGTAAATATTGATATCACTCACATAAACAAAAGCTCTTTGGGATCATCAATCATTTTTAAGACAATAAAAGGAGTCTTGAGTCTAAAAAGTTTGAAAAACACTGGTTTAATTGTAAATTCTCAAGTTCAAGGGCACCTTGGTGTTTGTGTCTGTGCTGCTACTTTTTAGAGAGTAAGATCAACTTTATCTGAACAATGAAATCACTGCTTGAAAGAATGGACTTTAGAATCACATTGAAGTAGTTTAGATTTTTACTTCTTCCACTTAAGAAGTAAGCAAACTATCTGAACCCCTGTTTTCTTATTTATAAAGTGGGAAAAACTGTCTTCTAGATAGCATGAGGATTAGATTTTATAATATATATAAAGGAGTAACTAGTATGGTTATTTAAACAAATATTTTCATTCATTCAGGATAGGTGGCTTATGGGTTTCTGACTATAAGGAGAGGGGAAGAAACCTGGGATCTAATACCTCAAATTTGAATGCTTGACAATCAAATTCCCATTTACTACTTACTGTACCTAATGTGGAGAAACTTTACGAGACATGAAGACTCCAAGTGTGGAGGAATGAATTGCAGAAGTTCTCTGGACCATTGGATTTTCTTTTCCCTGGGGAAAGTCTTTTGGTCGCTTATCATAATTGATGCTTGTTAAAACTGGTAAAATACTTGTTAAGGGCTGTGCTTTTCGTGACCAAGCGATTTGCATATATAAACCGAAATAACTCTAGCAACATTAGTTCAACTTTAGGTACCCGTCTATCCAATGCAAATTCTACGTGCTCAGGCTTGGGGGTTAGAGGATGGATATGCCAGTGTCTAGAATGTCTTCTGTTCTCCCTGATGTACATTTCTCTCCTAACTGCGACTGGCTTTCTATAAGGAGTCATCAGCATGGTCAAGCCCCAAACCATATCTACATCAGATTTTGTGGGTTTTTTTTTTTTTTTTTTTTGGTGGGGAAAATGACAGATCTTGGGAAATGGGCTATGAATTATCATTGTTGACATTGGAAGTAATGTCCAATGTAGATAAAAGATCTGATAAGATTTTTTGCCCTTTATCTGTGTCTGACAGTTTCTCTCTAATCTGTAAGCAGGGAAATAGAAAATTTATTATAAACACAAATGATTTCATTGCTATGATCAGCAGCAGTGATTCAGGTATTTGCATCTAATAACCTGTGTGGAGAGGGTAAGGGCACTTGATTTAGTTCCCAGAGGAAGAAACTAGTTCCTTGGCTAGTTTCCTTCTATCACAATGGAAAAACCCTGTCATCACTACTCAAAAAAAGGAAAGGAAAAAGGAAGGGAAGGAAGGTGAGAGGAAGGGAGACTTTCCCAGGGAGGACTTTCCTTTCCTACTTTATATTTTGCTCCATTGTACTTACTGCCACCATTGTTTATGGTTTACTTACTTTGTGTATTGTCTGTCCTCCCACTGGAATGTGAGCTACATAAAGGCAGGGGTTTCTGCATCTTTGAAAGCATAAATGAACGAATGAACTACACTTCATTTATTGACATCAGTGCTATCTGACACAAGTTCCTTGAACTTTCTCCTTCACCTCGAAATGTCTGAATCCTTAGCTATCTTCAGCTTCTCCCTTGCCAAGACTAACCCTTCAGCTCTGTTTTTTTTATTATTATTATTCTTTTGCCCTGTTTTGGATATTGCAGTTTCAATTACTTCTATGCATTCATATTTTTAATATACCTCTTCTGCTCCATTCTCTTCAACCTACAAACACATAGGTCTACACTAAACTGAAAATCCTTCCTATATTCTGTTGCATCCTTGAGGTACCACGTTTTCTTGCTCTTTCCTTTAATAAATTTTCTTGAAAGAATATCCATAACTAATGTTTCTGTTTTCTTAATACAGTCATTCTTTACCTTTTGCAATTTAGTTTTTGTTCCCACCAAATTTAACACTTTAAATCTGAATTTTCTTTGACATTTCAATAGCGTCTGTCAATTGTGTCCATGTTTTCCTTGAAATTCTTCCTAAGGCTTCTGAAGTATTTCATCATTTTCTAATTGCTGCTTCTGTCTCCACTGGCTCCTCTTCCTCCTGTTCCCTAAACCGACTCCAGATTTCTGCTCTTTGCCCATACGTTCAGCCATCACCTCTGTGTAAACAATGCTTAAAATTATTATATCTCCAATTCTGACTTCTCAGTTGAGATCTAATATTACATATCCATGATTCATTACCTCAGCCCAAAACTTTGAAGTTGAACTCTATGTCCTCTTTCTTCCATCCATCAATGACTTCTACCTCAGATTTTGCAGTTTCCTTCCCCCACCATGTCTTTCATTCATATCCCTCTTTTATGTTGACTGTTCCCCCATTCCCACAGTTCTTGTGCTTACACATGGCCCATTCAGGTAGACTTCTAATGGTTCTTTTACACATCCAGTTGTTCCCCTTCAACATGTCCTGCACAATAACACTGGATTCATCTCAATAAGGATATGCTGATCATATCACCCACGGAGTCAGGAATCTGCAGTGGTTCACTGCTGCTTAAATAATAAAATCCAAGCCAAGGATTTAAGATCTTTCATAACTTGACTCCAACCTGCTTTCCCACTATATTCCTAATACTCAAGCTCTTGGCAAGTTGAACTCCCTGCCAATCATCCCAAACACCTGGAGCTTTCCTGTTGCCATGGTTTGTTCATTCTTTGTACTTAAAGTTCCTGTCAATCAAGTTTTCACATTCTATAAGATCCAGCTCAAATATCAAATAAATATAGAACTATAACACAAGCAGCACACAGTTCATGCCACTGGAGAAAGTACAAAACAGAAATAAAATGTGAAGACTTTATTTCTGCTACTAGATTATATAATGCCTTTTAAGACAGGGTCCATTTATCCATTTTTATGTATGATAAACTATTTCATACAGTACCTTGGAAGTACTAGGTACTTGATATATGTCTAATATCTGTGTGGCTGGAGACACTGATATGGAGGAATGCATGCATAATTCAGTGAATACCCAACCTTTACAATAAGAAGGTATCTCCTATCCTTCTATAAAATTACAATTTTTTGTGATACAGACTTGCCGTTTTGTTATTCTGTCTGATATTCCATAGATAGCCAATAACATTTACATTTATTCAGCTTGAAGTTACTGCACATATACTGTGTGTCAGGTATTTTTTTAGATTTGGCTAGGTGCTTTCAAAGATGGATGAAGATACCCTTTGTCTTAATAAATTCAACTCTGATTTTGAAGATAGAATTAATAAAGTAGAGATGCATTTTGACTTCCATGTTTTCCTCACTCGTGTAATTTCTGCACTATATATGATTACTCAAGTTGAACATTAAAGGATATTTGCTTCCACAGGTAGGAACAGAACCTCATGCTCAGTCATAATCTCGATATTGTGAGAGATGTGTGCTGATCCCCTGGCCCCATCCTCTCCAACAGCCATGGCAAATAACTGTATATTCAGTTCTGTCTGCAAACCAGCTGCCACCTGTAAGACACAAGGTAGCTTTAGGACCAGACAACTCTCAGTTCAAACCTTGCTTTTAATATGAATTTGAGCAAGTTATTTAAACTCTCTTACCTTTGGTTTCTTCATCTATAAATTTTGCACTAATAAATGGTAGTTATTAAAAGCATTTAGCAGAATTACTTCATAATGAAGATAGAATTCCATTAAGTAAAGGGGACCCAGGGTAAATTGTTGAAGGGGCAAACCAGGTGCTATTTAGGAAAAAGCATAAGGAAGCTAAATGCCAGGTTATTGGAAGTAGAACTGAAGGCAAAATTTTGCAATACTCCTAATTGTGTTAGTTTTTGAATGTCAGTAGTGACTTTCAGTAGTGAAATCTGCAATAGGGGCTACTTCAGATAAAGATCAATTTAATCTAATATAAATATAAATCAGGAGGCTGAGGCAGGAGAATTGCTTGAACCCAGGAGGCGGAGGTTGCAGGGAGCCAAGATCGTGCCACTACGCTCCAGTCTGGCGACAGAGCAAAACTCCGTCTCAAAAAAAATAAATAAATAAATAAAAAATAAAGAAAGAAAAAGAAAAAATTCACCTCACGGACTTGGTGACTATCATAACTTTCCTACCCTGTTTCTTGCATGAGTGTCCACTATTTTGGCCTCCCTGGGCCACATTAGAAGAAGGAGAATTGTCTTGGGTCACACACAAAATATACTAACAGTAACGACAGGTGATAAGCTTAAAAAAATCGCAAAACAATCTCATCATGTTTTAAGAAAGTCTAGGGATTTGTGTTGGGCATTCAAAGCTGTCCCGGGCCATGGGTTGGAAAAACGTGACTTTAGGGTATTCCTAATGTAGGCTGCATAAAATAATGAAGCCAGTAGAGGGAGACAAAATTAGTTGAAATGCCCAACTGCTTAGTTCTGAAAACCCATGGAAGAGGACTGTACCAACAAAGAGGAAACCTGATACAGAAGGAAGAAGGAACACAGCAAGGCACGGGCATCTTGCCTTGTTCCTTGAAAAGAACACTAGCCAGCAAAGAGAGAGCTATTTATGTTTCTAAGTTGCCTCTCCAGGAGGTGGGTTAAAAAGCAGACTTGGGAACAGTTATCTGGAAAAAAAATAAATCTGAAACGACTACATGAAAAGCAATTAGATACAAATGGAATGTTTTCTTCAATATAATTTTATAAATAGTAGAATTGAAAAAGGTTTCCGTTTTTTCAACAATGTATTTGTGAGCGTATGCATGCTGGAGGATATCCAGCAGCAGACCCTTCTCCTCCAAGTCCAGCAGTTGGAGCAGGGCTGGGTAATGATGAAATTCAGCATGAGGAGAGCTGGAACACAGCCATCATACAGGTTTGCCCAGGCTTTGAGCAGATTCATTTAGAGTTGGCAACTAACCAAGCCGAACAGTGGTTAGATTTACATATGGGGAAGTCTACAGATTATATTTTTTGCCAGAGCCAAAACCTACTATCAAAGCCTGTTGTCAAACTAAAAAAACCTTATAGTATAGAGTGAGCTTCAAAGACTACATGCTGGGTTTTTAGGACCTATAAAGGTTGATCCAACAGCTATTTTGGCTTTTGGCATAATCCCTACTTTAAATTAAAATGAGATTTGCTAACTTCCCAGAACAGTGGAAGAAGGGCTTGTTTTGATTTTTGTCTTTTGCCTTATGTTGTGAAGGTTCTGAAATCTTGACACAGTACAGTGGTGAATTACTTCAGGCCAGTACTTGTGAATTAGTGGATATAATCCCAAAATGTTTCTGTTTGGAGTTTCAGCCTGTATAATACTGTTTTCTGTAGAGCATATTACAGCTAGAAGGGGGCTAAGAAATAATCTGGTCTGAACTTTACAGATGAGGAAAACAAGGCTCAGAGCATTAACTGAACTGCTTGATGGCACAGTCGTGACAATAAGTCAACTGGCTTTGCGCTATCCCAAACCAACCCTTCTGTGTGAGCCTATGACTGAGGATGCTTTAAGAGCTTCAGACTCAGGGAGCATTGGGTGCTTGTTAACAGGACTGGATCCTTTTGTGCACTGTTCTCATAGGCCTATGTGCTCTTCCCATCTGTGACGAGTGGGTCACGCGTCTGCCAGACCAACTCACTTCATTCTGTCACTGAATCACACCTCTCTCGAGTACCCACTATGTGCCTGGCTCTGTGAGCGTCTCATGTGTCTTACTCATTTTTAACATCCTCTGTGCCCTGGCCACTTTCAATGGCATATGGGAGGAACTCAAAATTTGCTGAGTGAAGTATGAAGTAAAAGGCGTGTTAAAGCAGCCAGATGATGCACTGATAAAGACTTACAAATGTGACTATTATATTTTAGGATGAACTTACGTTTACATCATCCTATATTTCTGAAATTATAATTTAAAGTGAGAATATGCTATTAATATGCATATTTTTTACTAAACATGCCATTTTGGAGGATGTATCAAAGTCAGAATAGGTTGACATTTTTTATTTTGTATTTTCAGAGATCTTTGGAGAAATGAGGCAACTTATGAGTTTAATAAATATGATTTCTTGGCTGGGTGTGGTGGTTCATGCATGGAATCCCGGCACTTTGAGAGGCCAAGGCAGGTGGATAACAAGGTCAAGAGTTCGAGACCAGCCTGACTAACATGGTGAAACCCTGTCTCTACTAAAAATAGAAAAATTAGCCAGGTGTGGTGGCATGCACCTGTAACCCCAGCTACTCAGGAGGCTGAGGGAGGAGAAGTGCCTGCACCCGGGAGGCAGAGGTTGCAGTGAGCTAAGATCATGCCATTGCACTCCAGCCTGGGCAACAGAGTGAGACTCTGTCTCAAAATAAAAATAAATAAATAAACAAACAAGCAAATATGATTTCTTTTTTTTTTTTTTTTTTTTTTTTTTTGGGGGGGTTCCCCCCTCCCCCCCCCGGGG